>NW_028232796.1:40002500-41202500 GCF_057557595.1 Rhyacophila brunnea | reverse complement strand
AACTCATTTTAATTGGATAAAACATTTATTGTATTGAAAATGTTGAATTATTCAAATCCAATTAGTTCAAAGACTAGACTTTATTTAGATACGAATATTTGTGTGTTGGTACGCAAACAATCATGGAACCATTTTTTTCCCTTTGAAAACATGTTTTTTGGTTTAACGAAATCAAATATTCCTTAATTGCATAAATTGCATAAGACATCACAAAATATTTTTTAAAAAACATAATGATAAATAATAAGAGTGTGAAATATCTCAATAATCATATTATCAGACATACTAGAACAACTATCATTATTTGATTTATGAGTAGTCGTCATGTCTTCTTCCCTCGACGTTTCGAGTTTGTTGCAGTGGCCATTTCCAAGAGATGATAGTTTCTATTACATATGGGTATTATATAAGATACCAAGGCCAAAGTGACCCTCTAGTTCACGGCACTCAGAAGTAGAAAACGAAGAAATATACCAATTCAAATCAATGAGCTAGACCAGTGTTTCTCAACTTTTTTACATATGCGGACAGGTAAAACTGGGAGAAATATGCTTTATTTATATTTTTATATATTATATTATATTAATTTTAAAATTTTATATTGTAACAAATTGGCATAATAGACTTAGGTAGGTGCAACAGTCTGAATCCGAATTAAAAAATATCTATTGTTAATTGAAATTATCAGAACCCAATAAGTAAATAAATTCTTAATATAATAAAATTATTAAAAAAAATACTATGATATCTGCAGCTGAATATTTGGTAGAATACTTATTGATAGCCACCGTTGCTTCAATATTGTTTTGAAGAGACATAGTGCTGCATTGGCACCTATTTAGATTCTCTGTTTTGTTTTTATTACTGACTAAATAATAACAAATGTATAGGTAGGTATTTAATTTTTTTGACTAAACGTTTTCTTGAAATTTTTCTTATATGCATTTTTAAATGAGCGATAATTATTTTCAGATCGGTAGAAAATTTCTGCGGACCAATATTGATCCGCGGACCGGCGGTTGGGAGACACTAAACTAGATAACGGGTACTATATGACTACTGGTAAAGTTGGTACAGGCCAAAATAAATTAAATAAAGTATTTTATTATAAAGATTTAAGAATGCAACATACGAAATTTGAAAAACCTCAGAGAACATGGTAGCTGATATAGTCAGCCAACCATATTATTGTCTAATATTATAATACTTCTCATTCATTACTCTGAGTTACAGTCCAAAGGCAAACATGATTTCAAGTGCGATACTATCGGACATACGAAGCGAATCCGAAATGAAGGATTGCCAGAATCAATGCATATAATAGCAAGGAACTGTGTATATTGCATAATAGAGGTCATACAGCAGAGTGCAGCGTTGTTAGCAGGAAGTATACGATTTC
Source organism: Rhyacophila brunnea (assembly GCF_057557595.1). Taxonomy (NCBI): domain Eukaryota; kingdom Metazoa; phylum Arthropoda; class Insecta; order Trichoptera; family Rhyacophilidae; genus Rhyacophila; species Rhyacophila brunnea. The sequence continues at coordinate 41,201,101 of NW_028232796.1, read as the reverse complement.
ATCGAAAATGTATTTTGAATAGAGGCCGTAGTTTATGAATGAGGTTAAATAACGGAAGTAGATTGTAACGTGATGGCCATGGTAACATGAAAAGTCGCCAGTATTATGAACGCTTAAGCCTATCATGTATTTATATTATATGAAGCAATATTTATGTGTATCATTCAAGTTTTGTCTTTATAGAAATGTGTACCTATTCAATCTGTATAGTTTGTGTGGGGTTTTCCTATAACTTACTATTTAGTACATTTGCAAAAACATACTTTATACCATCAATTATGTTTATATTATAATTATATTGGATGTAATAAAGACGTTTTAAAATAATACAGTATTTTCTATCAGCATGTCGCACCGTGAATGTAAAACCATAATAATATTATTGTTAACTATGACGTAATATTATCATATAATATGTAATTGGTTGCGCTTTTGCAGTGGACTGTAATTTGAGACAGTGGGTGGATTACAGATCTAGGTAGGGGGTTTTAAACAGGATGCCAAACACTGACCTTTTATGTTGAGAGGGCTGGCACGCGCTGGAGATGGTTCGATGTTCACGCACTCACGCACTGGTAGACGGACGGTTCAGAATATCACTCTCACAGTTTCACTTAGGTTTTGGGATAAATGATGAAAAGTTCAGGATGGGTATAAACGCGACGTTCACTCAAACCGTATCAGATTTAGCCCAACGAAGGTCGAACAGATGCATTGTAGATGAGTCACTATGTGGTTAATGACGGCTTAGCTTTAACAAGCCTAGGCGCGTCTGCTGTCTTGAAGCTGAAGCGAACTGCGAAGGCGAACTTTCATCACGGGTGATTATGACCCGTGACTGGTGGTCACCTGGTATTGTGACAATAATTGTAGATTCGAGGTTGGTGGGGAAAAAAGGATGAATGCGACCATAAATGACCCAACCATAGTAACTTCTAAATTAAATACGTTATCAATAATTTAACAAAATAATAACAGGTAACATATGGCTTAATTATAAAACTATATTGTTACTTAATATTATTTGTTTGAATAATTATATAATCAGATTGTTGTATATTTAAATATAGAATAAGAAAGCTTAAAACGTTCTCCGGAAAAGTTGCTTCTCGTGTTAAGTTATCTACTTGTTCAAAGTTGCTACAGAATTATAGAACACACTGTGAAGATTACATAAGAGATTAATAAGATAGTAATGTGAAAGCCATCGCACATGGACTAAGGGTTGAAGCAGAGTACTTTATGACGATCATGCTATAAAACCAAAGTAGAAGAAAGCGCAACGACTTGCCTGACATATTGAATACGCGTTGCATTTTTGTGATAAAAAATACATATTATTATGATGCAGATGTAACTATTGAAAATATATTATTTTTAATGTACAGGCCAGTTGTCGTAACCCTCACATTTCACCGAAGTGACATTTTGATGGTAATGGACTTTTTGCATACTCTTACACGAACTGGCCAAGTATCATAAATCCCAAAAAAATAATTCATAACAAAATAATTCAAAACTATATTTTTTAAACCATTTGTAAGATTAATATGCTCAATCTCATATTAACTCTTCGATGTTATTAATTATGTCCAGTTATAAATACACTTGATACATTTAAGTGAGTCGCCCTATTTAACTAAACTAAATTGTTCTCTGTGAATAGTATTGAATTCAAGTAGCTTTCCAGACTCGACTTTGGTCTTAACTAACGGCTCGCGTATTCGCCCGAGGGTGCTCCAGCTACGCCGCCCAGCACTAATGATGCCTCTAAATTGAATACAATTTTGTTATAACAGCAAACTTTATGAAACTTGTTTTATTAAAAATATGCAAAATTATTCCATTTTTAGACTCACTAGATGAATTTATCTGTATGGAAACTTTTTAATAATAGCATATTGGATTTTTTCATGTTATTCTATATTGAAGCCTACAGTTTCGTTTACAAAGACTACGATTATAAGTGAATCGGTAGGTATAGTGACAAGAGTAAATCTTCTTATTCCTAATCCATATTTCCTCTTTAAGTGAAAAATAAATCGATACTTGCTTAAATCTTCATTCTCGTATTCTTACAGATACATGATTAGTTGAGCTTTTGTGGACGGTGATTTTGAAGGATGCTTGTGGATTCCGGATCTGACGGGAGGGGGCAATTTACAAGAGGATAACAGGCACATGTTGAGAAGGCTGGGCACGCGCTGGAACTGGTCCCGGGTCATGCACTCACGCACTAATAGGCAAATAGTTTTGGAGTGTCACTCTCACTGTTACATTTAGGTTATTATGAATGATTATGACATTTGTACGTTTGACACCCTGTCCCGGTAACACGGCTTAAATAGATGTTCTGATATACTGAGCTCGTACGGAGACTCGTATTGAATTTATTGTGTATTGAAGTATTATTGAAAATATACTATATACTTCCATCGATAAAGTGGTGAAACAATAAAATTATTATTTAATATGACGTCTGTAATAGCGTATTGATAGTGTACGTGACTTGTAATATCTACGATCAAGGGTTGAATCTGCAAGATGCCTAAAGTGCTTTTATATCGTTTGAAACTCTACCCTTCATATTATTATATATGAAAAATATTCAAAAATATAGTGCACAAAAATGACGTATTGGTAGTGTAAGCGACTGGTAATAATATAGGTATACAATAAATGCCGCTATGTGCTACAGATAGACACATTCTACGTTAAAAAATAGTTTATCTAAGAAATAGGTTTACATCACATTATGCTGGTATATAATTTATAAAGGTCCACCGTAATACTAAGTGTTAAAGCGCGAAAGTTGACATGCGGTTAATTTTGAACGGCGCCTTTGGGCACAGAGAGGACAGTAAAGGGGCAGTCGGCCAGTAGAGAGACAGTAGACGGGGCAGCAGAGAGGTCCAAACTCTGGCACTTGTTGTGTAACGATCTCCGGAGGGACTTTTCCGAGGCAACTCGTGAACCGTACCATGGTATTTATTTATACAGTCATCTATAAAGTCTGGTACCAAATTTTATATTTAAACAACATATTATATAAGACATTTTAAGCAAATCGAATAAAGTCGTTTTCAAAAAGAAAATAAATGAATAACATCCATTCCATGGGTGAATATATCCGCACACTTATTAGATGCGTATTTTTTAGAACTATATTTCAAAAATTAAAAAAATTAAAAATCCCATCATAAGCAAGGAAAGCATGTTGCATAGCATGTGAAAGAAATAATATTTTTTAATAGATATAATTAATTATTAAAGTGGCGAATATTCTGCTACTTTGATAAAAATCATATTCAAATTTTCAATGTTAATGATTAACGTATGCTTTTTTTTCACATTGCTTTCACAAAGGTGAAACAAATTGGTATAGTGGTAATAGGGATTGCAATACCGAACGAAAATGTCAATACCGGTTTTTCGGTATTTCTTATTGAATACCGGTATTTCTTAAACATTAAAAAAAACTGAAGTAGGTGCTTATCAATATATATTATAAATATAGCTATTAAAATCTTTTTAAAATGTTATTTAATAGCAAAAACCTTCATACCTACATTTATTATGTTGACATTTAAAAATATGTATTGATCATAATTGTAGAACTAGTAATTTTTACAAATAATTTGAATATATTGATAATTAATTTTAACTTAAGCTCTCAAAAGTTCATCAAGTGAAAATAAGTCCGGCTGCAGAAAAAGCTTCTTAAATTCAATGCTTGTACGGTCATCAAAAATTATAGAATAATTGAACATTTTTGTCACGGATGTTTTCGGATGTTTGAAATATATTTGATGAAATTTGTTTTATTATTTTTTCACCTCTGTTGGATTCACTGAATATATTTGCATGTTAGCAACACATAACTTATAATTCATTTTCAAAAACGTAAACGAGTGTGCTTTCTTAATACCGAAAATTCCGATATTTTGCATTTTTAAAACCGGTATTTCGGTATTGATAAATACTGGAATACCAGTTTTGAAATACCGGTATTGAAATCCCTAGGTGGTAATATTTAATTTTAATATTGATAATTAATTTGTAAATATATTAATAACGTTCACATTACCCACTCCAAACGCAAGCTTGTTAGGTAAGCAATTATTAGATGTATTACCTACCTATTCCACTTTACAAATTCTGAGAGTACTCAAGTTATTTTGCTGAAACAAAAATACCATCATATGCCTGCAGGTAAATCCGATCACTTCGATGAAATTGGGCTCCCGAGATCTTACCTAGGCGTGCGACTTTTTGCTCTAACTTAACATCTCCAGCTGTCACCTTCGTTTTTGTTGAGCAGCTTTAGTTAGCTGTTGTTGAGGTGGTGTTAGAATTGGTTTACTGGTCACTAAATCAGTTTCGCTGACAAGTAGCAGCAGTAAAAAAACATTGTACGCATGAAAAATAACTTTGAGTTTAGGAAAATGTAGTTCATTTTTCTTTTTCAGTGTCTTAGGTTTTAAAATTCATATCAGTCAATAATCAAACATATGTTTTAATAATGACACTATCTGATATTTTGGTTTGAATGTTTTTCATTGAGAATAATAATTGTCATATAAACGTAGATCGTATGCAAAATATCAAAACATATAATATACATATACTCGCAAATGAACTTACGACATAAGCTGTAGTTATGTGAAGAAGTATTGTACGCCAGCATCTTGTGTCGGCTTGTTTACAGGAGCATGCATTTATTATAACTTCCCTCAGTAAATATCTACATACAATATGTGGACACGCGAGTCGGGAAATCGTGGAACGCGTGCGTCCTCATATGAATTCATATGTTAATCAGCCAGCATGCTTTGAAGTAGCAGTGAGCTCGCTTTGAAGAAGAAGAAGATACTAGAATATTTCCAACCTTCAAGGTTGTTTTATGCATTTTTAATATTTCTCATGTGAATCTTTCCGTTTTCTCAGAAATTTAAAAACATATTATTTCGCATATAAGTATATCTCAGTAGTAACAGTATATTACATATAATATTTTTTATACATTACAACCTATGTAACTAATAAAATATTGGATTTTAATTTACCTAGAAGACTGATTCCTAATCCATTGAAACGTAACAAATTTGACCTCATGAATATTTAACTCATAACATTCTACAAACAAACTGACCCACGAATGTCACGGATATTTAAAATTTAGTTTTGGTCACTGGGGTCCTACTTATTTAGGGCCCTCGCTCTTCTTTTTTTAAATCCAGCCTTGATATTAGAAAGTGAAAATCCTACAAAATACGACTGTGATAATGAGAAAAACGGAATAATAAGTAGTTGAGTGACAAATATTATCTCATTCGATAGAAGAAGAGGATGATATACATAAAGTAAATTATTTTAACATATTAAGTGTTGATAATATAAAATCCAACTGGTCTGCCATTTCTATTTTGCAGTACATATTATTTAATATGTTGACATTGTATTATACATACACTATACAGCAATATAGTGGAGAGTGGTGCATTAACAAACCTCAAATAGGCGCTTAATAGAGTTAGGCATTATGCTCCAGTAATTATTACTACCCCAGTGTTAATATGACGAAACTTTACAAATGTTAACCAACAATTTAACCGAAGGTTTATCTTTAGATAGGTATTTGAATAGACGTAAATACGATAGCTATATAAAACTTATGGAAAAAAAATAGTAATTATTATTTAGGTAGTGGCGACGAATTCTTGTTGGAGGGAGGTACAATATGGGAAACCGCGATTACCCATTTCTTTGTAGGCGGAATAGCATAATATATTATAACCAAACAATACACAAACATGGTAGACCGCCGTCCGTAGATTGATTTTATCATACCATATCGCTATTTTCAAATAAGGCGTTTTATTTCCGAGTATGCTATTAAGCTTGACAAAAATTGCCTACTTCACCTATATAGTTTTGAATATTATTTATGATATCATTAGCGAGTTTGCGTAGTATTTGTGCTGTTGTAATCGTAAGGATTCTATAATTTCGAGAGATATAACTACTTAATTTAAATACACACACACAAGAAAATATTAATGCAGCCATTTGCGATTGAGGACGCCACTAAAATCCAGGAAGAGTTCGACAATCTCATAAAAAATGGGAAAGACTATCTATTTATTTATGATTGAATCATCATAAAATATCATACTTATCGAAAAAGTTATTACTGAGTTTTTCCTCTTCCATAATGAAACATTAAGAAAATCACATGATCCAAATGTCAATACGTAATAATGTTCACCCAAAATCTTTCACAATGGATGAAAATGACTCTCTTTTCAATTGAAACGTGTGTCAATAATTTTGTTCTTCATAACCTATTTAATCCGACCATGGTGACACTATGAAAATAAAAGCAGAAAACGCTGGGCTGCAAATAAACCAGTCAAAAACTAAGTATATGGTCAGCATACGCAATCAGGTACCGCTGCAGAATATAGACATAGGACAGCATGCATATGAAGGGGTGGACAACTTCACGTATCTCGGATCCAGCCTAAATACCCAAAATAAGACAGCAGAGGAGATAAAAATCCGCCTTATCTCTGGGAATAAATGCTGGTATACCTGCAAGCGACTGGTGGGGTCAAAAATTCTAGGCCGAAGAAGTTAACTTCTAATTTATAAAACAATTATAAGACCAGTGGTCACTTATGGCTGTGAGACTTGGTGCTTAACTCAAAACGAGGAAAACAAATTAGCTGTCTTCGAGCGCAAAATACTCCGCAAAATCTTTGGACCCACGTTGGAAAATGGGAACTACAGAATAAAAATGAACTACGAGTTGAAAGAGCTGATTGAACAGCAAACAATCATACGATACTGTAATCCCCAAAGACTACGATGGGCGGGACATGTGGAGAGAATGCCTAAAGTTAGAGCGCCAAGGATCGTGCCGAAGTGGCTACCCCAACGGAAGAGACCCAGAGGCCGTCCAAGAAGGAGATGGGCTGACGCCGTAGAAGTGAACTGGCTTCATATAGGAAGACCCGGTAACTGGAGAAGTGTGGCGAGAGACTGGAGTGAGTGGAAAGCGATTGTGGAGGAGGCCAAATCCCATCCCGGGATGTAGCGCCGTGGAAGAAGAAGAAGAACCTATTTAATCTAATTATTTATCTAAGTATTTTTTTGTCTACAAATCAAGATAAATGCTTAATAACCATTCAATATCAAGTCTTTGCTACTATTATATTATATTTGCCTGTAAACACATTTATTTTTTGCTGATCATACTAATAAGCTAGAATGGTTTGTAAGCTTCTCTTTAAAAATATCGAAAGTTCAAAGCTCTGCATCTGACGCCGTTGTCTAACGTCATCAAGTTACACAAAACTTTACTTGTTTACTGTATTCTAGATTCTAGAATACTCTTTATATTATAAAATTATGATTTATATATATTAACTAGAGAAGCACTATTAAGAAAATTAAAATACACCCTAGAGCGGTCATTTTATCTACAAAATCTGTCGTTTTGATACAAATATATAAATAAATATACATACATAATTTTTAAAACACCTCTGGGAAAATATATTATAACCAATAGAAAAAATCTTTTTGAAAAAAATGTGTCTTACTTTACAATACTTAATTAGAATGATCCATTCTTAAATCTTGTGAATTATTCGTTGAATAAAAAAATAAAAAATATATAATATACATTATGATTTTAAGCACTACAACTTACAGGCCATGAGGTATAATGATAGTAGTGTAGTGAAACGTCTTAAATTAATAATTTGTAATGTTCACTTTATGTAAAAATAAATAAAATTTGAAAACAGTAATGCTATTGCAAGTGAAACAAAACACAAACATCCTGGCTTTGAGAAAACCACGTTTAGATATTGTGATCTGGCCAGGAATTGAACCGAGAACATTTAGGTGTTTCATATTATTTGATATGTTGGAACAATTTAGCAGAAATTTATGTCGCTATATAAAATTAAATGTGCAATTTAAAAATATTATATGAAGTTTTACACGTATAAAATGCACATTCATGCATCTGGTGGAGGTAAAATGGTCGGTGCTCTCAGTATGAAAGCAGTAAATAAATTCAATCATTTGATTATGGGCGCGTAAAAATGGCAGCACTAAAATTCGTCACAAATCGTTTGTGCGTTTACGTCAGGGGTACAAAAATTTTAATCATCGATAAAATTTAGTTGAATATTTTTCATTATTTATCATATTATAAATGTTATTAAAAAGAAACTTGTGACCGTGGTAGGAACGGGTATGCTAAAAGATTATAACAAATTACAAAATCTCAAAACCTCGAAAAAGTGCTTGATTACTTAGGCAGATGCGAGAAATAAATAAAACGTAGAGCGATAATTATTATTGCTAAATATGCTATGATGCAAATGACATTAAAGTTAATGATCCAACCAAACCATACCCGCCCCACACCACACCCGGTCTCAATCAGGTGTATCAAAAAACCCTACGTTTGGGTGAAGCATAATTTTTTTATGACTGGGAATGTACCGTGCCATGCACTCAAATGTGCTTTCACTGAATTTACATGACTTTACATTAAGAATACCCATGGGAGAGAGGTGCAGGTAGAGGCAAATGTAAAAATGTGGTACTATGTAACAAAAGCTAATACAAAACTGATGAACAATCTACGACCTAAGTGAACAAATCTTCACGCTGGAAATATGATACCGCAAATTTTCTACAATGCAACAAAATTGATCTGTCAATCTTACTGACAGCTATATGGAGAAGGTGTCTTGAACGGAACAAATAACTAATGCTTCGATACAGTATGATCTGCGCTTCATAGAAAGACTCCCCGCGGTATTTCTGGGTATTCTTCGGAGGATGGATGATAGAGACGCGACGTTTGCTCAAACCGTAACAGATTTAGTGCAACGAAGGTCGAACAGATACGTTTTGTATGAGTCACGCTGTAAAGCGAAGATAAAGCTATACAAGCTTATAGTTTTCGGAACGCATAGTACCTACCTACCACTAGTTTTCTGTTAAGATTCGTTTCAGTAAATTGTGTGTAGGTACACCATACAGTATTCTATAAAAATAGATACTGCATTAAGTTTGTAATTTATTCCGCGGTTTCGAATCCACAATCTCATTGGTGAGATACTAGCTTCATCTAAATTCATTCTAAATTCTTCATCTAAAAACATTCATGAGGCAACTTAACGGGTCGCAATAATTTTTGTAACGTATGCTTTGAAACATCTGACACGATTTTAGGGTAAACTGCAACATTTTTACTTCATACATTTAGTACCTACTTTCAGATTCGTAGTTTTATTAACAATTTTCACATGACGAACGATTTTCCTCTCCATAAAACGATTCACTACATTTACACAAGGAAATAATTTTTTATTACATTCATACTCATTCGAGACACAGAGATATTTGTTTTGTTTATTGCAAAACATTTATTGGTAATATCGTTTGTAATATTTAAACAATATTTCTATAACATCTATTTTGATATGGATTTAGTTATACATACTCATAAAATTTGCTTTTATAGTCATTTTAGTACATTAGTCCCCTGAGTTTACCCTCTGCTTGGGTTACGTTACGGCGGTTACGCAGTCGTATTAATGAACTGCATTCTTAACGGGCCCACGTACTCAGCGTACGTCAAAATGGAGCTTTTATGCTATTTTCAAAGCATGATCCTTGACATTCCTTAAACGTTATAGATAATCTATTTACATAATTTTTAAGCCTCATTATCCTTTATATTTATTTTAAACGTTTGATGACTGCATAAAGTATTTTTATTACATAAAATAGTATTCTTTTAAACCTCTCGCTCTAATGTTTTAGAATATAGTCATATTTCAGTACGTCCATGTGAAGTGGTGTTAAGATTTTTTATATTTATTAATTTTTAAAAGCTTTATAAAACCATAATTAAAATTTATGTTTGCATTATTATAGTGAAATATTTACAATAAAAAATTATATTGATAATCTCTGTGATCCCAAATTTGACAAGAATTAGGCATTTTATTATTCAAAAATGGGCAAGATTTACACATTTAAAGATACTCTTAAAGATACTGATTATAAGCTATGTCTTTGACCATTCAAATGTGATAAACATTCTATGAATAATGTTTGCTTTATAATAATTATTGACCTAAGAATAAGGTAGCATTTTTTTTAAATACGCCATTTCTATTGGCATTTCCCAGTGGCTAAGCTACAACATATGGCCTTAGCCATAAATTGATAAACGATAAAAAAGTAGGGAGTAAGATCATAGTAACGCGCGTGTTTGAACATGTACCGTTTAAAAAAAATCGGTTAGGTAAAAACCCCCTTAAAGGTGAGGACAAGAGAAACGATTAATTTTCACCCTTAACTGAGAAGAAACTAAGGATTTCTCTTAAAGTTACTTATAAGCAAAGTGAATTAGTACTATTGAAAGTTATTAATATAAAATTAAGGAATACATAATAATATTACAGTCATATAAGTATTATTGAAATCTGTAAAGAAAAGGTGTCCTAAAATCTTCACAATTCTTTCTATTTAATAAAATATACTGTTATCGTTTATACATATAAATACTTAATCATGTTTTTAAATTCACTTAGTCATCATGATCATAAGCTTGAATCTATTCACTGCTCTCCACTGCCTCTCTAAGCTGAATTCACTTCTCTCGGTTCTGTGCGTTGCGTTGCCATGTACTTCTGCAGGACTTATTCAACTAATCGATCCAGCGGTCTCTAGGTTTATCTTGCAGACGTTTTGCATCGCTGTATGACTAGATTTGTCCAACGATTGTCCCTTCTTCGAGCTATGTGTTCAGCCTATTTCCATTTGAATTCACTCATTCGGAGGGCCATTTAATCTTCTTAGGATCGGACATGGTAAAAAACTCATGTTTCTATACAAAATAAAAGAAAACGTTCAAATGCATGGATTTATTTGGAAAATTAATATTCAATTATTCAAGATCACTCAGTAAGTCGTACCTCTATGTTACTTAATGCTCCACTGATTTTTTTTTAGAATTATTAATAACTATGTCCTTGCTTTTTCGTATAAGGTGGTTTTTAGTAATTTTGAACAATCACAAACACCCAGGCTTTGAGAAAAAAACATAAATATTGTATGTCCTGACCAGGAATCGAACCCTAGGAACTCTCGGGTGGAGGCCGAGCGCATTACGCACTGCACCACGAGAGCCACCACTCAGTTCGTCGTACCTCTATGTTAATAAATGCTTCACTGATTATAAGGTAGTAAGACGATAAAAATTGAAGAGATTCTATGAAATTGCTACGATTTTTGGACGATTGTCCTAAATAATCAATGGCTCAACAGGAAATGTCAGTTAAGACATATTGGTTTTAGTTTATCTTGGATATTATTGCGTTACATATATAATATGTAAATATTAAAGATATGTGTATTATATTATGTAGATACTGAAACCGAGCTGAACTCAATTTCTACAAAAATGCACTTGGGTCAAGTTGGTTCTGAGGTACAAAGATAATTCCTGCTTTCCCAAAATGAGTGCGATATAAAATATTACTTCTTTCGTTATGAAAATATTTTGATCAATAAATGTTGTACATTGTATCGTAAGTCGTGCTTCATTCAGACTAAGTTTTTGAAGTAGGCAACGTTGGGGAAAAGTAGGCTGTATGAATTCCTCACACGTGCGAAGGCATACTCTCCCCTCAGGCCCACTCTCGTTTCTAGTTGATTCCGAACTTCGATATCTCTTTTTACCAGAACAGGTAAATAAATAACACACGGCAATGATTTGTGCCACGTGGAGCATACCTGTCATAGGATTTTTTTATTTGGCAATAGAAAAGATGGTTTCGAATGCAAAAAAATATTATTATCCAGGCGGAGTAAAATTTCAGCCTGTTTTATTTTTCAATACTTTTCAACAGTATAATATTTTCATATTTTTATCTACTTATACCTTAACATATAGGTACCAAACACTTATTTACAATACAGAATCGCGATGAGTAAAGCCACATACATGTGAAAAAATGCTGCATATTAAAATTTTACTAAAAAAAATCGGTGTGTGTACTTATGTACGCTCGTTAGAAGTTATACTTCTTTGGCCTAACAAAACAAAAAATTACAAAACAAAAAAAAATCTCAAAACCTGTGTTTAACAAACCGCTATTTCGACCATCTTTGCTTAAACAGATGACTGTACAACTATTTCCGTTAACAATAAAAAAATATTACAAATCAAAAGTGAAACATAGCCTATTTAATGGTTTAACTGAAACATAATAATTATTATTGTCTTGAATTATTATAAACCGCTATTAAATAAATTTACATGGGATATACGACAAATATTATCCTAAACTGTAAAAATATGTATTTTTGTGTATGAAGTGTCTAAATATTGTAAATTTACAACATACCATTGTTTGAATTATTTAACAACTCAACATTCACTAAATTTATTTATTTATTGATATATAATTTTACTCATAAATTTAATAATTAATACTTACATAAATATAGCCTCAAATCTTAATACACAAACCTTTACAATGAAAAATAAATATTATACACTCCAATATAAATAAAGTTTTATGAATATAAATTAACAGTGTAGAATGTTAGTCTCCAGAAATTTGTTTATAAACATATATATTTTTATGGCACAATATTGGTTATATTTACAACACGTGCTGTTTACTTGCTTGTATTGAACGACAATGCGCATACGCATATACGCTTGAGACCGAAATGAAAAATGATAATTATAATAAAAGTTGCAACATTCAGTTACCCAACCGGCCCAAGCCACAGCCCCTAATATTACAGCTGAAAAATACAAGCCTCCAGCATTTAGAACACCCGAACGTCGCCACGCAAAATAAATTATGTTACATCTGCAGGCAAAACTTCCGTACCATGCCAAATTAATGCGTTACATTTGCGCGCGCAACTTCGTCACACTCCAAAATACACTCTCATTCCCAAACGCGCCTAAAGAAGTATAACTTCAAAAAGTCTTACTTTTTATTTTGTAAAATTATCAGCGACATATTTTAACACGTTTATTATTCATCAAATTACCACTTCCCTATATCATAAAATGTGAATTTAAATATTACGTACAATGTAATTATTATCTTTAAGTCTCTATATTGACTTTACATTTATTTTTGTAGGCATACTTGTCGATTAGAACTTATTTCGTGTTACTAGGTATGAACGATGTATCAAGGCCTGAATAAAAACGATGCATAAATACGAGTGAGAAAGTATTCGGTACCCTATAATCTCTGCGACACGCGCTAGAGTAAGATAAAAGGTTTACAGATCTGGGAGATGGTTTGCTACGATGTAGCCGGCAAATCTTAGCTTATTGCATAACTAAGCGTCGATAACCGTGTTGCTAAAATTGCTATTTTTTGTGTTAAACATAAAGTCAGTGGTAAATATTTTTAGTTAATTAAGTAGAAAAGATGGTTCTGTGTGTTGTATTAAAATATGGTAGCCGCACTGATAAGCAAGAAGATGGTATTACGTTTACGTTTCATAGGTAAGTTGATACATGTTCGTGATAATTTATTTGTATATTATTATATATATTTTAATATCAATGACCTAGTGTTTCTTTAAAATTACTAAAATTATGGATATATTTACCTAATGGTTGCATTTTGACCGCTTAAAAATACTATATAACGTAAAAAAATAGAAAATTATATTTTCATTCTGAGCGTCTAGTGCGACCATTTTGGGCGAGCACTAGCGAAATGGTCTATGGTCTCAAACATTTGTAGACGAATGCGTTCACTCGCTCACAAACCAAACTCACGGCACGCGGCTTCATTTAGCAATGCAGCGGGTGGCGTCTAGATGTATCTATAGTCTATGGCAGGGGTTCCCAACCTTTTTTTACTCTAGAGCACATTCTAAAATATCGGTAGGGTGACAGGCACCACCTATTTTTAATCGACAAACTCCTTTCATAACTTCTCATTTTCCCATAATTTATTTTCTTATATTCATAATTTATTAATAAATAATAAACAAAAATGTTTCAAAATGATAAAACGATTATTCAAATTGCATACACACAGAGAAATGTATTTACAAAACGTAAACAAAGTAAACAAAAAACACAAATACAAAGATAACATTTTATAAAAAAATAGAATATCAATATGTCAATGTGATCTTTGGCATTGCATATCATTAGCCAGTGCCTCATAATTAGGAGAGTATGACGATAATCCTGTTAGCAAACAATCATAAAGATTCTCATCGGTGAGTCGAGATCTATATCTTGATTTTATTAAGTTCATGTTTGAAAACAATGATTCGCATAAATATGTCGAACCGAAAAATGATTCAATTTTATATGCCGCTTTTTTCAATCCACTGTATTCCAAAAGTCCTCTGATATTAAGGATTTAAGCAAAATATCATTCTTAAGCTCCAAAATTTCTAACTCTAGTTCTTCTGTCTTACCTTGAACAAAATCTGCAATACATGCGGCCATTTCCATTACATTTATTTGGCAAGTAAAAGGATTGATACAGAAGGAAACAATTGGCTCGATATCTGTAAACTGCAAAAATCTCTCTTCAAATTGTTTTTTTAACACTTGAAGATGCTTAATAAATAATGACCCGTTTAATTCATTGTTACCTAGCATTTTATTCATATGTGGGAAATGCACGAGAAAATTTATCTGCAGATGTGATATCAACAAATCCAATTTAGCTTTAAATGACTCTACAGAGCTTATCATTTCTTTTATTTATTATTATTTTTGTCTTTCCCCTGCAACTCCAAATTTAAAGAATTCAATTTTTCTATGATGTCAGTGAGAAATCCCAAATCAATCAGCCAGCGAGAGTCAGCTAGTTCATCATAATTTTCCTTTTTATCGTTTATAAATGTTTTTATTTCTTCAATTAAACTCACAAATCTTGTAAGAACCTTTCCTTTACTGAGCCAACGTACTTCAGTATGCAGAATAAGATCATGTTTTTTATCTTCAGTATCTTCTAACAGGGCCTTGAAAAGTCAGTGTTGCAAAGGAGCTGCTCGAATAGAATTGATTATTTTTGTAACTATTTTCATAACGTGTTCAAATGGCAATATTTTACAACACAGAGCTTCCTGGTGGATAATACAGTGGTAGGACATAAAGTTTGAAAATGATTCACCCTTCTTGCAGAGGACAATAAATCCTTTTTTTTTACCTACCATTGCTGGTGCCCCATCGGTGGTTATCGCAGACAGCTTGTGCAAAGGCATATTTATTGACTTGGCGTATGTTCTGAATGTATTATAAATATCCTCACCCCTTGTCTGTCCGTTCATAGGTAATATTTGCAACATATCCTCTTTTACTGTGAAGTTACTAAATACCATTCTTACCATAACTGCTAACTGTGCGGTGTCTGATATATCTGTTGATTCGTCAAATTGTAGCGAGAACCAGTCACATATTTCCAAGGCAGTCTTTAACTGAGTTTGTATGTCATGTGACGGTGTTATTTGACAACTATAAGTCTTATATTGTTGAGACAATCTCACGTTTGTTAGAAAATCCATCAAACAAACAATCGGAACCAGTCAAAAATAGTTTTTTAAACAACTCACCATCAATGAAAGGTTTCTTCATTTTTGCGAGCATGTGAGAAATTTTGAAAGAAACAATGGTGGCCTTTTTAGAATTTTCCACATGTCTAGTGAAAACAGTCTGTTGTGCAGTTAGACTTGATTTTAGTTGACATATTTTTTTCTTTATTACTTCAGATTTAAGTGGATAATTCTCATCAAAAGTGGCATGAATTGTCTGAAAGTGTCAAGTGTGTGTTCAACATTATGTATTTCGGCACTGCAATACTACTACCACACAACAAACAGACGCATTTATTTTTCACATTAAAGAAACAATATGATTTATCCCAGTTAGTGTTAAAATTATAGGTTTGTTGTCTTTTACTCGGTCCACTCATTTTAGAACTATATAGAAGGTATATCAAAACTCCTAATTCGTGTTTCGTCAGACGAAGATGTCTCCTAGCTAACTGTCGCGACCCGAACGGGGCAGCAATCGCAATCACAATGACAATAACGCGGTTCCAGGCGGGGAATGCTATTTGCACATCACTCCTTGTACACGCCAAAAACCCGAACTGAGCCGATGATCGCCGAAGCAATCGGGACGGTACGAGCACGTTACTACTGTCACGTGCTTCGGCGTTCATCGGCTCAGTTCGTGGCGTACGTTCACATCGGGTTTTCTGCGTGTATCAGGCTAGCGTGAAAATTCTGTCTCTGTCGAATAGTGGCGGGCACATACGAATCGTTCCGTGGGCGCCATGGTGCCCGCGGGCACGGGGTTGGGAACCCCTGGTCTATGGTATGAACAAACTACTCACGAAGACCGCTAAATCAAGAAACGGCTGGTGCAGACAACATACACACGCCCTCCAAACCACACCCGCCACGCACCACATTCGGTCTTAATCGAACGTATCATGAGGCACTACATTTGATGTGAAGCATCTGTATAGTTGTTTACGCCTGGTAATGTCTCAGGAGCAGATACCCAGGAAACGTTGGTTTTTAATAACCTCGAAAAGTCCATTAACGGCACACTGAAAAAACAATTGGGTATTTTTTTTAGATTGATATGACCAATAATAAAAGAGATGGGTACCTAAGTGGCGTGAGGGAAGTCTGTCGTTTAGCAGTAGGTACCCCTAGCGCCGTCGACTTGAGTTAACCGCGTGCCTCTTCCAGACCCGTCAGAATTAATAGATTCTGTAATAACATCATAATATTCTGGTCAACTTTACTGGTCGCGCCGCCCGCAAGAGTTTTCGCCCTTGCACCTTATATGTACTGTATGCTTATTTAATTAAATGCGACGATTTACAATACATAACAAAGATTTATATCGCTCCAGTCTTGTATCACAGGAAGAGCTTTAGATCGCACGTCTTGAACCTTTTCCCGTATTACATTAGCCTGCAGCGCGTATATCGTTATTCTAGTAACGCCGCAAGACGAGGGAGTATCGGATACGATAGCTTTATTCGTTGAGTTGAGTCATAAGAGTACAAAGTGTCCAAAGGAAACGAAATCAACCGTCATTGAATCAAGAATAAACTATGTAATGAATGGATGACAATATCCTTGTTTATATAAAGTATTCAAGAAAAATCAACCCTGTGTTAATATACGTACATAAAATACGTATATAAAATATATTTTTATATTGAACCAGTGTCGACAAAACATATTCAATTCTGTACTGTATGATCTTATTCATAATAATTGTTCAATAGTTATTGTTATACTGTGATTGTTTTAAAATTGTTAATAACCATGTCTGCTTTTTCGTACAAGGTGGTTGTTAGTAATTTTGAACAATCACAAACACATAGGCTTTGAGAAAATCACATAAATAATATATTGTATCCTCACCGGGTATCGTACCCAGAGTTCCTTGACGGACGGCTAGCTCCTTACGCATTGTACCACGGGAGCTGGCTATTATAGTGTGTTATGTAAACTTAAATAATGATTAAATGCATTAGATTTTAATAAACTCAGGTTCTCACTCTCAGGTCACTCGAAGGCGATGGATCTGGGTTCAAGCCTAGCTCGATAGAATTTTTATTAAAAAAATATATTTAAATATTTAAAATATTATCTAAATAAAGATATTATCTGAAAAAATAACAATACAATTTACCGTACGTTTCTGAATACCGTATTAAAAAAAGTGTAACGTATTACACAATACACTTGTTTTAATTAATTTTATAATGGTTCCATTGTCATATCCAATTAGAATTTGCTTGTTTGACCTGCTATCAATTAGGTGGTATTGGTAACTCTGAATAAGGTTGCATTGAAAGCCTGCATATAATGTATGACAAGGTTATATAATATGATATACGATTATATCAACTGTTTACTCACATCGAAAACGATGAGCTACCTAGCTAAAAATGGAATTTTCAATATATTTATATTTAAATAAATGAATTTTAATATTGGTTTTGTTATGAAATACGAAGGTTGTTCAATTACCTGTTTAATATTTAACGGTCGTTGGCATTGTATTCTAATTTTAAATGAAAACAATGGACATGTAGTTTAGTTAAATCCACGGAAATAAATATTATAGTCAACCATTTTTTTAAAACCAGTATTCACTTTTGATAGTATGTTGATGTATTCTTGTATAATATATTTGGGGCGGCAAAGTGCACTTCTTAAAATAATATATTATAATAAAATGAAAATGATAATATTGTTTTAATTATAATAATTAAAAGAATATTATCATATATTATTATGATTATTATATACTATTAGTTTGCAATTAGTATCGACTGTCAACAAAGAAATATCATGGAATGTTGAGTATTTTGACATATAGATGTATCCTCAAATTTCTTGGAAGTCCTTGCCTTGTCAGTTTCTGTTTACGTTATTACTAAATGTTATTTAGCGTGTATGTTATTTATTACTAAAATATTTGGCGAGAGCCGGGCGTCGGTTAGTAATTAAGGTAATTAATACACAGAAACCGATAGTCAATAATAACGCAATTTGATAAGCATTTCATGTAGAACCTACTAGTTTAAATTGTCGTAATTAGATAGGAGGCTTGTAGCATAATTATTTAATGTACAGTTGGTGCGATACTACTGGTTATACGGGTTTAAATCCCGTCGAGCATCGTATTTTTTTTCAAATATATTTTTTAGTGGGTATAAATTATCTGAGGTGTTTCCAAGTTATTTATGTTCATTATATGAGTTGTAATATTATCTTTAGTATTCCATTATTTGCATGATGTAGTCGATGAATATATTTTAATACTTAAATATCCAATCTGACAGATTACGTACGAAATTATAATGTTGTGTATACGGTTATGACATTATATATAATTTATATCAGCATCGTATTTTTTTCAAATATATTTTTTTCTAGTGGGTATATATCTGAGGTTTTTCAAGTTATGTATGTTCAATATAATATGGAATGTTACATTCTCAAAATCTTGTGAATTATTCGTTGAATAAAAGAAATGGTTTATTAAATGTTGTTCGTTTAATAAAATATAATACATTTTTAAGAAGTTAATCCATAAGAAGTTATTCTCAAATTTACTATCAATATTGATTCTTTGTTTGAGGTACAAACAGTGAACCCACAGTGCCAGTGTTTGCCTTCAAACCTCACAAAGCTATCCTTTCGATCTTCAGCGATGCATAATTCCCCCTGCCTACAGTCACTTGCCTTCCCTGTGCTAATTAGATCTTAACGCCCAAAGGTTTTACGTTTAATGCAAACAAATAAAGAGGGCTGGGTAGTAGGGTAAAAGCTCCCGAGAAGAAGCTTTTGCCATTTACATTTTTGAAAGCTCGCCACGATGTAGGTTAGTTGGCATACTATAGAACATGAAACAGGATAATGCAAATGGAATAGATCTTAATTAAAAAATACATCCTTACTGTTTTCTATAGTTATTTATACAACAAAAAACTTTTTGAACCAAAATATATATTCGTTTTGTGTCAGATAAATTTAATTTGGGTAAAATAAAAACCAATAGCTCTACCGATAAAATTGTAGAGATATTTTCTTTAGACGTTGTTAATACCGTTGACTTGGTATGTATAGTCTATATGAAATATTATAGTATATTGATGATTTTCAATAAGTTTTATGTTAACCGATATTATTTTTAAAGCTGTATGGGTTTACCAGTTAAAGACAATAGCGCCCGAGGTTTTTCACACAAAAGCTTGCAAAGATCACCTTCGCCGGAATTAAGTTAGCGAAAAAAGCTTTCTAGGGGACGCTTTTCGACGTCGTTACAGTGAGCTTTTGAAGGGGCCCGTAAATGCAGGACGTGAAACGGTTTGTCGTAGATTGGCCGCACTTTGAACCCGTCGCGGAGGCTTAATTGCTACACCCCCGCCTCAATAATGTAAATCCTGCGAAGACTTTCTTCTTCTTCTTATCCAACTTTGGTGATCGTCTGTTTGTAATTTGCAGGAATGGAGAGGAAAAGGAAATGCGATGTCTAACGAAATAGCGCCGGATGTGCAACAGTTGACTTAACATAATTATATTGTGTAGATTAATATAGAGATTGTCATAATGCGTTCAGATTTTAAATAAAACATAAATAAAATAAAAAAATAATTTCATACGCATGTTTATTTTTGAATTTATTATATTTAATTTACTTAGTTCTTTAAAGTATTCTTCAATGACGATAATTGAGCTGTGTAATGTAACAGACCCCCACGCCATTTTTTGTAAGAGGTATATTATTGCATTAGTCAAATCATCACAAGAATTGAGATAGTAAGGAGTGCCTTTCTTAAAATGAGACAATTCCTCCCAATTATTTTCTATGGCATGTAAATATAAACGCTGAACCAGGAGATGTCGCAAAGAGTTGGGCCTTTCGAAATGTGGGTGTATGGACGCATTTTTAAAATATCTCAGACTGATAAGTTTGGAGCGAAAAGTTCTGTGCAGTATCAAAACCAATAAAATAAGGATTGTAAATAAATCCATGGAGAAGTGGGAAGATATATTATTATTATCTGTTAGTTAATGTCATGTTGACAGCTGCAAAAAATGCTGCGAACTTGCTCCTGATCATTTATTTGATAAAAATTTTATAGTTATCTGGTTGAGCCAATTATGTTGGCCGTCATTCCTTATTTTCCCACCTACCTCAAATCTTTATTTATTATTGTCGCAAAACCAAGGCAACCAGCAGTTACGAGTCATGATTAGATCGTGATTGCAAGATACAGTTAGTTACTTCAAGACAGCCGACGTGCCTAGGCTTGTAAAAGCTATCGCGCTCTATCTGATACGATACGAACGAGGCCGCGTTAACTACAGAGTGATTCATGCAAAACGCATATTTTCGGCCTTTGTTGCACTAAATCTGATACGGATTGAGCGAACGTCGCGTCTATCATCCATCCTGAACTTGTCAACATCATTTTTATCCTAAAACGAAGTGAAACCGTGAGTGGGACAATCCGAACCGTTCGTTTACCAGTGCGTGATTGCGTGGACATCGAACCGGCTCCAGCGGGGGCCAGCCCTCTCAACATAAAAGGTCAGTATCTGGCATCCTGTTAAACCTCCTCACCTAGATCCGTAATCCACAAGCATCCCAAAATTACAGCCTACTGCAAAAAGCGCAACTAGTTATCTTTTATTTTGTTTCTAACTTTGGATATCGCCTTGTTAACCACTTCTTTCTTTTTCGGTGAGTTATGCTCACTGTCAGAAAGGGACGAGATCCAAGTACAAAAAATACTATAATATATTGTCTTATTTAATTTAATTATTTGTCATTGCCATTGGTTGAGTGCAGGTGTTAGTCAAACAATTTTTAAATATTTTAAATGGAAATCGTTTTCTTTTTAGGCGCTCTCTTCAATGAAATTCTGTAATACGATTGTATTTGTATTTACTTAAAACGGTCATCACACCATTGAAGCATATGATAACAATTATTAGGAAATCATTCAAATTCACACGAGAATTTTTAGTCATTAATAAAACTATTTTATATACTATGTATAGTAACTAACAGTAAAATCAAGACAATGTTAAATTTATAACTGCATTATTTGAAAGTTTCTTGTAGAGTTATTCAAACTGTGGACTTTGCAGCACATTGCAATGGTCTATGTGGATAGGTAAGTGAGACTTAGAATAAAGCTGATTCGTTTTGCCGGGCACAGATGGCATTAACTGAGTTAGGCAGAGTTGGCTTATAAAAAATGCATTGCTGTGTTCTGCTTGAATACGAAATATAATTTCTGAGAACTTTTCCGAATGCACAAAACATTGATCGAAAGAATACAAAACCATAATGAATGTTACATATTATATTATTGTTAACATATATTGTGGTAATTTGTTTCTGAGTCGTATTAAAGTCCGAATACATTATCATCACAATATTATGTGCTGTTACGTATTGTCACAGTAAGTTGCCGCTACGGAAAAAAATGTGTAACCGCATTTTCTTGGTATTTAAAATATTATTAGACTGATGTTCCCATTCCGTAGCACATTTTGAACCTTTAAACGAACATCGTCAGTTAGGAAAATCTGCCGAAATGGCCAGAACAATAATGAGGTCATATAATGTTTGAGGCTTTCACGGTTGTTTTTTTATCATAGTATATTCTTGGGTTTCCACCGTGTCTCCTTCTTCCTTCTTTACTCGACATTTCGGGCTCGTTACAGAGGCCATTATCAAGAGATGATATTATGTTTTATGATGAAAATGTAGTGTAGGTATGTGAATGTAAACGATGCTCTAAGAATGTCAAAAGGAATCCGATTAGCTAAGAGCAAACGTTGCTCAGAATAATCTGTCAATCATTACGACCAGGGATACCGGCTCGAATATTAGATTTTGGTGATAGTGCCGGAAGCCATGACGTTTTTAACCGTAATCCATCATCCCTATTAATATTTTAAGGGTTTTTCCCGCAATTTTTGATATTTCCATTAGAGATTGATTCGAAATTTTTGTGTTGAAAGAGGGTGCTGGAGAATTTCAAATCATTTTTTTGCCGTGTTTTTATTTGTCTAATCTATTGGCTTTCAATTTTAATGTTTTTGGGGGGGGGCAAGGCCTCTTGGCCCCCCTTGGGTGCGCCACTGTATATGTGAATCCACAAACGGTCGTGTAAATTCCCCATCAATAAATGTGTCCGCCAAGGGGATACCATTTCACCTAAACTATTCACCGCTACTTTTGAGGACTTATTCAGGAAACTTGATTGGGAGGAAAAGGGTCTTCCAATTAATGGGGAGCACCTCACTCACCTGTGCTTTGCAGATGATATTGTTATATTCTCACAAGACCCGACGCTCGACCTAACGAGCTACGTCTATCTCGGACAGCAGGTGCCCATAGACGGAAGCATGCACGATGATATTCCTCGCAGAATAAAGCTGGGATGGAGTGTTATGTTCAAAATGAACATAACTAACATTCATACCTCTGGCAACCCCGACGAATATCTATGGTCATGTCAATGGAGCGTACGCGATTTGAGAGATGTCGCTGATAGAATTTCCGGCCGCAACGGACGTCGCGAGGTGTGAAACAAGCAACAGGGCTTTTTGATTTTGACTGTCGTCTAAAATAGTCGTGCTCCGCTTGTGTTTTACCCAACATTTATAATGGACGTCACTTAACGGAGCACAATTGCAACCGCAGTGCTTGAAGCCTCTTGTCCTTCCGGTTTGGTATTTTAAATCTATTATTTGATTCACTACTCTTTCAATGTTTCTTTTCTAACTTAGCTGCTCGTATTTCTTTTAGTAATTCCAAATTTCAATATCGAGCCGCTTAATAACCTTTTAATGTAATTCGAATCTCTTGCTTTGACGATAATATAGTTTCTGTCAAGTATATAAATTGCTCTTTTATTTATTGTCCCCACTTTATTCCACACTGTTAAATAATTATAATCTTTCATGGTCTCACGATCGTGTGGCGCCCAGGACTTTATTATGTATATCTTTAACCATAGATTGCACACGCCTTCAGCCGTGTAATCTCTTGTTTTCTAATTAAATTTTACAGTTGTCAGTTGCGAAGTTGCGGAAGTAATTATTGTTCAGCTTGAAAAGATCAGGTAATCCATGGCCCTTGCTTATGTCTCATGCTCTCTTTAACTTTATACTCTACTCTATTCCCTCCTGGCTAGAAACTAACTAGAACGTAACGAACTTTTATTTTGTAGTTGTGACGATAATGATCACAACTACAAGATAATACTATATCAGGAGTAATTTCGGATATCTAAATAGTATCTTCAAGAATGACCTACCATTATGTCTAGTCTGTAGGGTGTTCAACCAATGCTTGCTCACGTATGGCTGCGAGACATGGACCCTCAACACGAGAGATGTCGAAAGGCTAAGAGTCGCACAGCGAGGCATGGAGAGGTGTATGTTGGGCATCACGCGAGTGGCCCGTATGAGAAACGAATGGGTTAGGAAGCAGACAGGAGTACGCGATGTAATAGACGTTGCCAAACAGCTGGCATGGAGATGGGCGGGGCACATTGCTCGTCAAAAAGACGGCCGCTGTATAAATGCCATGGTATGCCAATCCAATGGTACCCAAGGGGCACGAAACGGCTACAGGGTCGCCCTAAAAGCCGCTGGTTTGACGAACTGATAAATTTCGGCGGAAATACGTTGCAGTAAGAGGCAGGAGAGTTGGAGGAAACTTGGAGAGGCCTTCATCCAGCAGTAGATTGACTCCGGCTGATGATGATATGTGAATATGGCATGTAACAGTGCAACCACGAATAATTCTGTGCGCTTTATGGTGATTATTCTATGGTCTATTGACATGTTAGAGTAGGGCAACACCAGGCTAGCGATGTCTTAAGAATCGGAGACGTCCGACCATCCAAGAAACTCCTAGCAGTTGCACTATGTAGAAAAATGGATTGATTCCCTCAGACGTGAAGGAGACATTTTCCGAGTGGCAAAGACCCACATTGCCTAATGCTAATGATAATAATATATAATATTATATGATAAGATATTCATAGCCTAATAAATGGACGTCAATCAAGTTAATTTATCGATTGATGGCAATACAATAGTTAAACATGATAAATTTGTTTATTTTAGTAGTATTGAAATAGCTGAAAATTTAACCAGTATTTTGTACATTATTACAGTACATTATATTGTACATAATTGTACATAACTACATAATAAACCAAGTCGTTTTAATGTAGATTTTTATTGTAAATTTTATAAACGAATTATTAATCAAATGTATTGTGTTATTAAAATTGATTAATCATAAATTTTTGTTCGGTAATATAATAAAATGTTCTATTGTAAGTGTTTATTGCTTTATATTTTATTTTATGTTAATAATTTAGAATATTAAATTTGGTTTATTGTCGTTAATGAGTTATTATGAAATATTAATATCAATTTTCATTAATTTAAAGTTAATCGATATTGACAAAATATTATTAGATGGATAATTCAATGTAATGGTAGATTATTTGTGTCACCTTTGAATTTGTTTTGATGCCTGTTGTATAAAGATTATTTAGTTGAAAATGTCCCTTTGAAGCTGACAGAACCGGTCCAGATCTAATTAATAAAAGTGAAATGGAAAAATTACTATAAAATTATATTAATAATAACAGATTGTAGGTATATGGGTTGTACCTACGGGCAGTACCACTAAGACTTTGAACACGCTTATGAAACCGGAACGAACGGATCTGTTTCCCAGAGTCCGTCCTCACACGAGCCCAATTGGGCACGCAGATCTGATAGCAACCGATGCACACTTTGCGGCATTAGAGAAATTTACAGCGTCGTATGGGGAGCGGGATAGTCCCGACCCCTGTGTAGACTCACCTATTTCAACTCGTGACACTCAGTATGCGGATACACAGGGCGCTTAACGTCAGCGGACAGCGGAGCGAGTCCAATTTTCTTTTTTTTCTTTCGTAACTTCCATTTTTTAGCACTACGGTAGATGGTTACAGCATCATTCCCATACGGCTCCGTCTTGGGATCGAATGAGCACTTAAAATCACTTCTTTTAGACACGATTATAGTGTCATGGAAGGCGGCTGTACATATATGACGGGTGGTGGTGGGAACCTAGGTAAGAAGGTATAGATTTTAACATAATTTATGAATAACTGAATAAATAAAAACGAATGTTGTTTTTTTCAATGTATATTTGATTCAGCGTACTGAAAAAATAGGTAAACCAAATATATAACAACTATTCCTACTAAATATAATATGTTAATATAATCAAGTAAATATAGATCTTTTCGGTTCTTTTTATTTAAGGAAAATACTTAAATAATGACATGTTTTTTGGTTATGTAGTCCTAAATATTGATATTTAACATACAAAGGTATCCATCACATAATAATATTATGATATACTGTTTAAACCGAAGCTAAGTTAACCTAACCAAACTTAACCCCTTACCTTGTACGACCTGAACTGACCTTCGTTCTACTTGTCATAGCATACCACCTGCAATTAATTATTGCTCACTAACCCAATAATATCAACGTGAATATCGTGTGGAGACAATTGAATACCCTTAGTTAGGTAATACGTTGTAAACAGGTATGAGATTACTTAATATAATATACCAATAATGTAATTAAAGCATTAGAAAAGCAGATAGTGGCGTAAGATCATATAAGAAATAGTATGTACTAAAACTAATATTAATTATTGATGTTGCACGGTTTTCATTATAAAAGTTCGTATCCCATAGTTAAGAAATTAACTCACAATATAACTTTACATTATGACTAGAGTTGGGTATTTCCCGAGAAAAGCTCAATCTCGAGATTTGGGATTTCCAGAAAAGAATTCTCGGGAATTCTCGAGATAAAACAGTGTAAAAACAGACACATTTCAAAAATATATGATATTTTTATTTATGTAAGAAGACAAACAAAATAGAAGTAGGAAAACAAAAATAATTAAAAATATTACTTATTAAAATGGAATTTCAAAAAACACAAACTGTCAATCACTGCGTCTGACGATTGCGTACGTTTTTGAGATACAAAATACCCTGATGTTGGAAAAATTGCGCTCATTTTGGGTCGACGTTGGCTTAATTGTGTTAAATGCGCCGATATAGAAAATAGAAAATCGTTTTTATTCAATTAATATTTGATAATAAAGAAATCCTGAATCCTGAGAAAAGATTCTCGAGATCTGGGATTTTCCGAAATGTTAAAAATTTCAATTCTCGAAATTCTGGATGGAAAATCTCGAAAATATCTCGAGAATTCCCGTCGGAAAATTCCCGAAAACCAACTCCAATTATGACATCTCTGTAATATTTGCTTTTAATTCTACTTGAAGCAAAGAAAAAGAATCCAAGCAGACGAAACGGATATTATTTGTCAAATAATAAATGGGGTACATGAAAAGAGTATTAAAATTCAACAAAATTAATTATTCCCATATTTTATTACACATAAAAAAAACGTTAGAGATTTATAAACATTATTAATGTGAACATAAACTTTAAGAAAGTACAGACTGTTCACAAACAATGTTGCATTCAGGGAGAGAAAAAAACTTTAAGCAGTTTTTTAAAAGACTGAACTAAAAACTTCCCTCTGCCCTCGCAATGCGAATTCTATTGAAAAACTTATACAACATATAGGAAAAAGTTTGTTTACTTTTCAGGAAGTGCCCATGCATTTAAGAATATTTTCTTAAGAAATATTCTTCCCTATCATAGTAACATTATGTACGTCAATATACCTACATAGAATAACAACATCTATCATCATAAAATAGAACTAACGTTCTCAGACAATAATTAAGTAGGTACTTGCCACTCGAACTTATCATATTACATTGTATTAGATCTATAATGTTTAGTTGATACCAAATCATTCAATTAGGTAGTTCACAAAAAATAATCTCTTTTTTGTAACCTATTTGATCTTGTATGGAGTACTAACCTGAGTTGAAATGTTATGAAATCTAATATATAAAAATTAATATTTGTTTGTTTGTTTGTTCGTATTTTATGCGCTGCCATACCGTTCATCCGATTACGATAAAACTTTTTAAACTTATTGCTTGCACTTGCGCGAAGAGGCTATACTAATATATAAAAATGAATGTCTGTCTGTCTGTATGTCTGTGTGTCTGTCCCATATTATGCGTTCCTATACCATTCATCCGATTGCGATGAAATTTTGGTAAGTGGTTGTATGCACACCCATGAAGGTTTATGAATTAGAAAAATCATCATCTTCTTCTTCTTCTTCTTTCTATTTTCTTTTATTCGTATGGTTCTTATACCATTCATCCGATTGCAATGAAATTTTGGTGAGTGGTTGTATGCACACCCATGAAGGTTTCTGAATTAAAAAAATCATGATTTTCTTCTTATTCTTCATTCTATCTTCTTTTATTCGTATGGTTCCTATACCATTCATCCGATTGCGATGAAACCTTCGTCAGTTGTTGTGGTAACACCCGCAAAGGTTTCTGAATTAGTATAACCATCTTCTTCTATTCTATCTTCTTTTATTCTATCTTATTCTATTCGTATGCGTTCCTATACCATTCATCCGATTGCAATGAAATTTTGACCAAGTGTTGTGCTCACGCCCTTAAAGGTTTCTGAATTGATACAACTATATTCCTCTTCTTTTGCTTCTATTATATCTTCTTCTATTCGTATGCGTTCTTATACCATTCATCCGATTGCAATGAAATTTTGATCAAGTGTTGTTCTCACGCCGCAAAGGTTTGTGAATTGATACAACCAATTTCTTCTTCTTTTTCTTCTATTCCATCTTCTTCTATTCGTATGCGTTTTTATACCATTTATCCGATTGCGATGAATTTTTGACCAGTTGTTGTGCGCACGCCGCAAAGGTTTCTGAATTAGTAAAACCATATTCTTCTTCTCCTTCTATTCGTATGCGTTCTTATACCATTCATCCAATTGCAATGAATTTTTCATCAAGTGTTGTTCTCACGCCCACAAAGGTTTGTGAATTGATACAACCAAATTATTTTTCTTTTTCTTCTATTCGTATGCATTCTTATACCATTCATCCGATTGCGATGAAATTTTACAAAATGATAATATAAATTATATTAAATTCTACAGGATGTTTTTAAGTCGATAGCTATTTCAGTTGTAACACCATTATCAAAAGTAGAAAAATAAATGAAGTGTCTACGTTCAAGTCTAAAACTAACAGAATGAGATGAAATGATCACTCTCTTTCCCACGTTAGGTACATTAAAATTAACAAATGGGATCACTTGATTATATACTTCTTAGTATATCTACAACAGTAAAACAGTGTAACTCAAAATAAAATAAAATTAAATCATATTCATTTTAACATAACTAGGTTAAAAAAGGTAATACGTAATTTGTTTTATTAAATTAAATATATTGTACTTGAATATGATTTGATTAATGTAGGATACTGTAAAATGTAAAATAAAATTTTGTAAATTGACTTTAAATATTTTTTTCGGGTCTTTCATTTCGATCTGATATTAAATGAACACTTCCGTTAAATATGTCACATAAGAGTAGGGTCATATAACTTAATTTTTCTTTAATTTTAGAAAGGCTTAAAAATAAAACATTTTGAAAACGGCGTCACCCTTCTCACGTGCCATTCAGAAGGCTCCGTGAAAAACTTTCAGCAGTTTTCTGAAAACTGTCCATTGAAATACAATGACCTCGCCCTGATAATAAAAAAAACTTTGTTTAATATTTTTAATGAAGCCTGAGAGACGACAAAAAGTGCTTCTATCTGGGAGTAGTAGAGCGTCGCTGAAATTATTTTCGCAAGTTATCTGTTTTAACGAAAGTGATGAAAAGATAATAGTGGTACTAAAAAGGTAGTAGATTCTTCACTAAACCTAATTTGTATATATTTTTAATGGAAACGAATGGTTACATAATATATTATGATACTCAGCAATATAATAATATGCTGATGAAGTACAAACGTTCTATAAAAATATATTATTATGAATTAAAATGGGAATTTTTAATTTGTGGTAGTTAGTTAAAATAATGGTTATATATAACACCTTACAAAAAATATCTTAATAAAAATACATTGAAAGTAATTTATCAAAAAATATATATATATTAAGGTAAGTAGGTACTAAAAACAAACTTGTTTGGTATAACATAATATGAGAGGCTAACATCACAACATGGAGCCACGAGAGATTGTTTTGAGATAATAAATTATTAGTTTGTGGAAAATACTGATAATGTTATTAAATCCGTGGACGTATTCTGTATACAATATTGGTATTTATTTTTATTCTAAAACGATAAAGATACTTAGTTTCACGGTTTTACAAGGTTTTAAATTTATGCAAATGCATGAAAACTATTCATTCTTTTTTGGTTTGTATGCGCTTAGATAATTGATACTTAATTCAATTTGAAGATATTCGAAACTGCTTAATATATTCATTGAATTAACATCAGCAATTTCTTAAGCCTGGGAACGTCTCAGGGGCAGATACCCAATACTGAGGTCGCCACAGAGACGTTTTTAATAAAAAGTGCACATCGGAGAGAGGCGCACGGTGAAATATGAAAAATAAATGATTTTATTTATTAAATATATAATACAAAAACAAAGTATACGGATGTATAAAACTATGTGAAATGAACTTCATGCCCGCAGTAAAATTGGCATTTGGGCGACCAGGTTGTACGGCCTGGTGGTTCCAATAGCTGGTTGGACCGACTTGAGTATCTATTTCCTTTTCGAGCACGTTCTCTGACATTCCCAGTTGAGAGTAATATGTACATAATCTGATTTGCTTAAATAAAATTATTAGGTGGTACTGTTCATTAGGCCATTGGATATAATATTTTTGTTACGCATTAATTATAGTAATTAAAATATTATTTAATATGTTTATTTAATTAATATATAGATATTAATATAAATTATTATATTATATTATTTTATAATATTACTTATATATAATTAGGTTTGTACACAAACGTGAAATATGTATTCAATAATTTTAATTACATTACCAATAATTTGTATTAATTGATTTCTATAACATCATAAAAACGTAATGAAAAATATTTATAAGAAAATGATGGATGATTCGTAATGTTATAGGAACATAGAAGAATAATAATTATGTTAGTATTGGTACAATTAAAGCAGCACTAATGCCATCTCGGGGACTTTGGATAAAGTTGCACGGTCGTCCTAATGGCCTAAGATTAGTAAAACGGCTTTTAGTGCCAACTATTTTCCACTTCCATCTGTATACTGACTATGCTCTTTCCAATTGAAGAGATAAGCAAGCATTAAAATCTACTCACAGTCTTTTGTAGTATAAATAATAAAACAAAAACGGTCCAGCATACTACATAATGGCATACGGGCTTCAAACTAAAAGTAGGTATACAGGTAATAAAGCAATAAGGTTGATTATTTTATAAAATTATATAATATGATAAAATTCTTATAAAACACTATTAATATAAATAAAATAACAAGAAATATAATTGCATCCGTAGACCTTAATATTTGTCATACACGCGTGTAAGCCCAGTCGCACATTGAAAATCGACTGGGATAATAGTCATTCCTAAATCAAAACTGAGCGTACATGCAACTTTATTATGTGCTTATAGCAAGGCCGTGCGAGGACAGTGACGTCACTCGGCAAGCCAAAATGAATGACGAAGTGCGACATGTCGGTATTATACGCTGCATGTCGAGTGAAAATATGCCTCAAGATATCTTTTTCAAACTAAAATGTTTTATTCTAGCAGTGTGCGAAGGTCCATAAAATAGCGTTTGTTTTGTGAATAACGATGACGTCACATCGACGTATTTGACACCTTGCAGACGGACTAGTTTAGATGTGAGAGCCGACTTAAGTCATTCATACATACTCGATATACACAAAATAAGTAAATTAAAATCAATCATACAAAGGAATACCGTAACTTATCTATATTGTAACCAGCAATAGTATTGTGTAACTTTAACGCATAAATTGGCTATATTTTGTGTATTGAGAGCACAATTAATTATACTACATTGTGAACACTTTGTGTATATACCTAATATAAAATGAACGATAATCATGTGAGTATGATCATATAAACAAGAGCCATGACACGCATACACACTGTACTAATATCAGAAATATATGGCGAAGTGTGTGTTTGAAGGAAGGTAGACTGTTGTAAGTAACTGAAAAAAGTTCAAAAGACAGCCTAATTTATGGGACTCGATTTTTAATTTTGTTTCCTTTTCAGTATTTCACTGATGCAAGACTCTGAATATTAAATATAAAATTTTACTAAAAGAAGACAACATGCACTAAAATAGTTTTTTTTTGTACAAAAAAAGAACTACGGCTTCATTAGTTGAGCTCCTTGTTCGGTAGGCCATTCGAACATTGTTTACTCTGCGAAAAATAACATAGCCATCACACAATATCAACAAGATATGCAGGCGTTATTTTGTATGCATATAATAAAGTAGACAGTTTAAAGATCTCAAGAATAAACACCATCAAAGTTCATACAAAATAAAAATGAATAATACCAAGCCTTTATTAATTGCATGTGTTAGTAGAAGATTCAATAGACTTTGATACAATTATAAATTTGTATATGAAAACTAAATTCAATACTTACAGACGGATGGCTCTGTTGGTATTTTAAAAATTTGAAATGTATTTAGGTTAGATACAATTATTGTACATAATTAATTATATTTCATAATATGGTTGGCTTTAAATAATCGCCTAGTATGGAGACTTCGCCACTACCAGAAATAATATTATTATGATCCTATAATGTTCTGGGTCCCTGGTACGAATCCTGGGTCTGGCAAATACGCATATTGATTTTCAATATTTGTATTTTGAGTCAGAGCACGGACCTGATAATAGGTTAAGCAAGTCGATGACATCCGTTTCTAGTAAAAAAACAAAAATCTGTTAATACAAACCTCCACTTTGTGGAGGCCCATCAATATTAAAAAATCGCATTCGTTTGCCGTAGAACATCTTCTTTTTTTTCTTTTTTTTACATGGCCAAAAGAAAGAAAAGAAAGAAGATGTACTACGGCAAACTAGTGTGATTTTTTAATATTGGACCATTTATAACATAGGACGGCATCTTTTTTCCACGTAAGCAGCCACGTCCCTTATGTCGGCTCTGGGAACAACTCTGCCGTTTATAAAGTTTTTAACGTTTTGTGTTTGCAATACTCACCTTGTTATAAAAACCATGTTGATAATCTCTAAGCGCCCATAAAATAATATTATTAGTGTACACGTCGTAATAAAAAGCCGATAATGCTTATTAGGTAAGTATTTATTTACATCTAACGAGCAGTAACGGAAATAATTGCCAATTATTTCGTCCCTATTGTAGATGTTACGTAAAATGATTAATAATCACTAAATTAATATTTGTGTAAAAATAACATTAATTTTACTCAAATAGAACCGGTATGAATTATGTACATAAAACAATGCCTACCTATTTAATTATCAAAATATCTTTCACCATACTAGGCTTTGAATCACACGCAATCTGTCGATTCCGAGATCTCTAGATTAGAATGCTTGAATTTCAAGAATAGTTTTAACATGGATATCATCTGAAATAACTTAAAATTGCTAGATTCTCATTAGTTTGGAATTATATCAAAGCTATTAGTAAATTAAGTCATTTATAATGTAACAATTTTCTCATAATTTTTGGAAAAATAACACTTTAATAATTTCGGTTTAAAATACATAACTTGAAAACACCTCAGATATATAAATACCCTCTAGAAAAAATCATATTTGAAAAGAAAATACGATGCTCGACGGGAATTGACCACTGGTATCGCGCCATTGTGCATTAACCAATTATAGTACGAGCCTCCTATCCATATGCGACAATTCAAAGTAGTAGGTCCTACAAGAAATTCTTATCAAATTGCGTTATTATTGACTATCGATTTCCGTTTATTAAATCAAAATTCTCAAAATCTTGTGAATCACCTATACCTACGTTGAATAAAAGAAATAGTTTATTAAAAATATCGGTTTAGTTTAACAGAAACAGTATTTTTTGCACTATCTTGCTATGATGTCCACAATAACCGAGCGGTAACGATTTGACTTATAATGTCGTAGATACCGAGTTTAAATCCCGAGTCAATCCCGAGAAATAAAATTTATGCGTTGTTTTCTAACGTCTATTTGGAGTCAGAGCATGGACATAAGAGATTGAGTAAGTGGATAACATCCATTTCTCGTAAAAACAGAAATCTGTAAATACAATCATCACTTCGTAAAGGCTCATATGATCTTCTTAGGATCAAATTGTAATGTAATATAATATTGCTATGGTTCAATGAAATATTGGAATGTGAATCCACATATTTTATATTCATCTTTCCAATAAAAAATATAAACCTCACTTTATTATAGTTTTTTTAGACTATATCCAATCCTAATAAGATCATATGGGCCTCCACAGAGTAGAGATTTGTATTAACAGATTTTATTTTTACGAGAAATGGATGTCAGCCACTTGCTCAATCTATTAGGTCCATACTCTAACTTGAAAACTAATGTTATATTTAGATACTTTATATAATTAGACTTGCTTGTGGTAATGCATTTTAATTTTATTAATCTATTCTAGTAGCGCCTAGATGTTCGTCGTCTAGTTGTTCAGTTGGCAAACAAATCCTACTACGGCCTATTAGAGTTACTGAGTAGGAAATCCTAGTTATATCAATGATGGTGATAATAATAACCAATGTACTTTTGAAATTAACATAAACCGCCAAAACATAATTAGGTCGGTACAAGCACGAAACTTTTATACGAGTATGTAGGTACAATAATGTAATGACTTCTCGGTATAGCATGGAATGTAGTACAATTAAAATTGTGCAGATAATAATTAGTACCACTGGCACTTGTGTTTCTAAATTAATAAATTGCTGTGAGAGAACAATTCAATATTTTACGACAAGTTGTAATAGAGCCAAAGTATTTGTTCGAACTTTTAAAAGCTCGAAAATCCCACCTGCCTCGTTATATTTAGGATATTATATTATTGTCATGCAGTATACAAATTAAAGCAAAACTTTTACAAACCGCGAATTGATGTTGTGTTATTCATTAAATTTGTCTTTACCAATAATTGAATGTAAGCATTACGTACATTGAAGTGAATGGCCCCACCAAACTACATCCGCCCCGCATTACACCCGGTATTAATCGAGCGTATCACGAGACCCTACAGTTGGATGTGAAGCAAATTTAAAAAAAAAATCAGGAGCAGTTACTTAAAACTGGGGTCACCATACACTCAAGTGTGCTTTAACTGAATTTGTATTATATACACTGATAACGTACTAGTAAGATACTCATGGTAGGTATATTAGAGTACAAGTTAAATGTGTTTTTTAATATCTTTTTGTTGTGTAAATGCTATAAATAAATGTATGATGTATAATACTTTTAACATAATATTTTATTTAGTAACTAGATTCCTACATCGTTATTTTTTCTGTCTGCCATAAATTGTTTATAAGTAGATATTAATTTATAAATCTGATTCTGGAAATAAATAATTATTTCAACGTATTAGATTACTTTTATTCAGCTTTCAGTATACAAATTGACTAATTTTAAATAGTCTCTACTCGAAATAATATAAACTTTCACCCTTGTGACTGTGTACTTGAGAAAACAAAAAGCTGTATTTCTCCTATTCATCTATTATGGACTTGGCTGATTTTGAAATCTAGCGATACAATTATGAGTTATATATTATACCATATTATGACACTACGTAGTATTCTTTAGTTAGAGCTACATGTATGTTTATTTATCTAAGAAAACAACATATTGTCAACATAACAAATCTAAATTCAAGACGTTCACAACATGAGATTTACATGATAACAAATATTACCCTCACAAGCGAGAAGAATAGAATAAAATAATAATAATAATAACAATAATAAAAACATAAGTAAGTACAATTTTATAATAATAATAACAATAATAAAAACATAAGTACAATTTTATCCAGAAAAATAAAATTTTGAAAAAAAAACATAATTTATTAATATTTTTTAAATTACGAATACAAAATACACAGTACGTCACCGAATATGTCTACGTCTTTTTGAAGCGCATTGACTAGTCTTACACCCCTCGCTAATAAATGGTGTCTGATAGGATTGACACGAGGAAACGGTTCTGATCCAGAATAAATCATGGCTGTGACCACGTAAGTAATTGACAGGCGCATCTAAATTCAAATTCTTTACGACACCAGGATTGGAAACCATCCCTCGCGATAACAGACAAAAATGATTCAAGAGCAAAAGAGACTTACGAGATTCAAGAGAGTGAAAAGTTAGCATGCCTTGTGGTGTAGAAAGGCAGTTGGAAAATAATCATTTGACGAATTATCGAAATGAAAATAGTCAAAAGAAAATAGTAGTAAAGACATCGAAGAAATTTGTTTATCGATACATACATACATAAATGCAAACAGTTTATATCGGCTAATTAAATCTCTAAATAAATCGCTAAATTAATCTGCGCCCTTTACAGTTTCCCGTTAAATCAGTGGACCTGCAGTCTGTCAATTCGATTGGCAAATATCAAAGATCATTATCAGCCGACCACACCGCGCCGTAGTGAATGACGCGGCGTCGGAAAACAAACACCACTATTACCGACCCGACGCAGCCCACTAAATCCCGATTCGACGTCCCACAATGAATCCCGGAAGCTTGGTTACTCTCGTAATATTTACCACCTGATACGTTGGTGAGTTTGTACACAAAATGTTGATTCGGCTGTTTAGATATGCTTACACAGATAATGTGGTAAGAATTAAATGAAATTGTTCGACGAGGAATCAATACGCGACATGAAGGGTAATACTATATTTTTGAAATTGCTTATAATTATAGCAAAGTGCGTGTTGTATTAACTAATTTTGATATGGTAAATATCAAGCGATATATAATATTTTTTTATTATAATATTATGCTTGTAATACGATAATCATAAGCATTGGTAATATGTTTTAAATCTTTAGTTTAATACGTGTATTTTGGCTTCATCATAATATAAGGTTTTCTTCAAAAATATTTAATTTCACTTTAGAATTAACATACTTTTACGTTAAATCGTTGGCAGTATCCTATTTAACACATTTAAATATTTTAGGGAGAAAAGGAAAATATCACAATAGACCATGCCCTTCTTACCTACCTGCGGTAAGCGGATCTCGTGGTGCAGTACGTAAGGCGCTGGCCTTCCGTCCAGGAGCTCTTGGTTCTATTTCCGGTGAGGAAACAATATATTTATGTGATTGTTCTAAATTACTAACAACCACCTTGAACGAAAAAACAAGGACATGGTTAATAATCTTATTTAAAAAAAAAAAAAAACCTACTGTGTCTCTCGTAGTCCAGTGCGTGTTTGATTCCTTGTGAGATCACAATTATACTTACTTCATTTATCATTTTCTCAAATGCTGGGTGTTTGACTGTTTCACTTACTACTACATAACTATTTCTCTACACTACTATCACTGGGCATCATGGTGTGTTATAGTTTTAAAATATTATAATATATTGATATAACATATTTTTGTTTTTACGGGAAATGGGTGTTAGCCATTTGCTCAACCTATTAGGTTCATTACTCTGACACCAAACACAAATTGAAAAACAATATGTCTATTTGCCAGACCCAAAATAGAATCGGGGATCCACGAAATTATAAGCCAATGCGTAAGCTGCTCGGCCATCGTGGGCGCTATGTGGAGGCCCGTATGATCTTGGTATAGTTAAAGAAAAAGTTATATTATTCGAAATTGTAATTATAAATTCTGAAGCATATAACATTAGAACTTGTGACCATGCATCTTTATAATATATCCATTAATTTTGTTTTACACTACAAAAAACATTCATAAATATTTATTACAATTTTTAGCATCATTCATGTTTTTGTGTTGTTAAAATTAAACGATATACATATTTTTTCAGATTAAATAATTGTACTTGTAAATAAAATTGTAATAACTTTTTTTGAAAACCTCACTTCAATTATTAACAAATACATTTGGTGTAATATGAAAACATGCTAGGAAGCCATTATTAAAAAAAATATAAAAATATTTTACCCTTTTTCCCAGTTGTTTTTATCTAGCCATAAATAATTCGCGAGTTAAATTGGAAAAATAAATACATTCATTTCTGAAAAATAAAATAGCTAAATAATACAGCCAATTCAATTATATTATTTGAATACGTAATACCTACATACTGGTTTAGATACTCTCTTGTTTTTTTCCCCCTGTTGGTGCTGGTGGGGTGTTGGAGGCCTTAGAGGGGTAGCATTGGGGTGTAAGTATTAAATTATACATATAAATAAATTGGTTGCACAATACCAGACTGATTATTCTCATTAGTTATACATAATTTAATTGTATTGTTTGCTTACTAATATTAGCGACTAATCTAGCATTTTAATGTACAATTTTATCCATTCTATTTTTTAAATACAAATAGATAGTTTTATAATTTCTGTTCCAAGTTATTTTATTATAGAAGTGGCCTTTTCACCAGCCTCTGAAAAATGCGTATAATAGTTCAAATTCAAATTTATTTATTTTACATAGCATGAACATAACAAATTATAAATTTAAAGCGTTCACGACATGACATAAAATAAGTGTTAAAAATTTTTCAAATAAAAATACAGAGTAATGTGAGGTAATAATACAATAAGTAATACAATAACAAATAAAATAAAAGTAGATGGAAGCACACAGAGTGGACTATTGATAGAGCCTATCTTAAAAATTTATAAAAGACGTAACGTCCACTTAAATTCAGCTCACGTAAGTGGAATATATCAATATCCGAAGCGATTTCATTATACATGGTTGTTGCCCTCCCAATTGGCATTACAAATGGCAGGTTAGTCCTGCACCTTGGGAAACAAACAACGGATGCCCTCAATTCCTAAGATAATTATCAGAGACACACAAGCCAACACCACCAAGAATGGCAGAGTTACATATAGAATATTTGAGTACGGTTATTGCAAAAGGGTTTCAATCCATACACAGATGTATTGCTCCCACTCTTTGTAGTGTTTAATTAAGACAAATTCGGTTTTAATTTTTGATTAAAACTATGGATTAAGTTTTTCAATATAGATACTATATTAATATAATATAATAACACCCCCTCAAAAGCAATGTAATTATTTTTATTCTCATACCTCAATGTGTATGTGATGTAGTGAACCCCTTTTACTTCTAGCCTACTTAATTATAGACGTCGGGCGTTGTTTAAAAATACGTTTGAAAAGAAGGCTGTCAGGAAAAATTTTGAGAAACCATGCAATATAGTATAGCTGGTAATACTATATATATATATACTAACAAAAAACATGGTGCTATTTTAATTATGTTATGCAATTGAAAATTGTGCATTCATTGGGTTTATCTATTTCAAATTCCATAAAAATATATCATTTTCCCCTACGCATTCTCCAAGCAACCATAAAAAATACGCATGCACTGAATTTGGAGTATGTAGGCACTTACTCAAAAAAAATAAAAATAGATTGTATCATATTTCTTTGGATGGGGTAAAGCCACCAGTGAATGAACCATAAAATACCAGCTCGATTTTGCTCAGTCGGTTCATACTGGTAATAGCGCAACGTGCTTTCAAAATGGTGACAATTCTTTGAAAGAATGTGTTGTAAGTTTGACATATTTTTATAGTTTATTTTAAAATACTTAGTTAATTTTAATAAAACTATCGGCTGGCCCTAAAATGTGTATTAATTACAATTATTAATAGTTTATAAGCACACTATTTGCTGATAGAAATGTTTACATGGCCTACCCAATCTACCTCGTTAACATTATTTATGTGGAGATCATTGTACTTCTCGGTCGTAAGATTTTCTGTTGAGCCACCGCCATCTTTAGATTAATAAATCCTGAGCATAACTTTTTGCACAAGTGACGAGTGGTCCACTTTTCAGCTGTCAAAATCAGATCCCAGATTGCTTGACATATTGATTCACCCTTTATCGTTTCAAATTGAATCATAAAAAAATCTCAAATCAAATATATTAATTATCAGTGTTATTTATAAATAATATACATTCCTGTTATTTATCAGCTGTCAAAGTCAGACTAGTCTTTCACACAATAACCGGTGGTAAAATCGATTTCCAAAAAATATATATCATTGATATATGCATTACATTTGTAGACGGTGCATTAATGCTAGTGTATTATTTATCATTTAACTCATCTATAAGTGAACACAAGACACGCATCAGTATGAGCACTCTGTGGAAAATAACAGGCAATGACAGCTCATCCATAGATAATGGGAGGGGCGGAAAGGTAGGACCAGTTGTGAATGTATCGGCTTTCTCTTCAGTCGGCAATGGTTGAGCTTATCATTGAGAGATTCATCAAGGCGATGAAAATATGATAGCATAAACTGGCTTTATTAGTACTGCTCTAGTTACAACAATATTATTGATTTTGTGTTGGTGAATGTAACTACGGTTTTATTTCTGTGAATGTTAATACTATTTTCCACACCCTGCCTATATACGAGTGAAATATAGCCATTGGTAGTGTCACCAAATATACCCCCCCCCCCCAAAGAATGCCTCAAATCACACATCAGAATTCTATATCAAATCATAAATGGCCAGCCCTGCAAATGTTCGCAACCTCTGTAAATACTGAATAATATTATAAAATAAATAACATCTCAAAAGCGATTTTTGCGAGGGGCGAATCTCATGTACAGATGGTAGCTACAGGCTAGTCGCAGCCCAAAGCCGCTCCGACCACAACGGGACATTTAGAAAATCGCAAAAAACCGAAGATTCTGGAATCTATCTGACATACCCTTCGGACTTCCTATGCGTCTCTCTCCCACCCTAGACAAGAATTAATAAACGAGTAATATTTTAAAAGTTAGTACATTTTTGACAGTGCAAGGGGGTGTTAGAGCTCTCGTACCCGCCGCCCCGCGGCCCTTACTTATCACAATGTAGACCGCGCGTGTTTTATTAATCCATTATCGTTGTTGTATTAATAATAATTCATTAGAATCACCTTTAACTTAATCAACCATCAAATAAACAGTGCAGTGTGATCAGGTAATATACCAAAATCTAATCCGTCCATAAGTGACGTGTGACAAGTGTAATCCTAAGCCTCGCCCCTCGAATCAAATGTAATAAAATCAATGTTTGTGTAATTGTAATAAAACATAATTCTTCGCGGAATTATAAAATAAACCTCCGTGTTATCAATTTGTGCCCGTTATTCAATATCTCCCACTCCCCAAACATCAAAAATGCCCGAATGAAGGACTCCACCATACACCCAAGTGAGTTATTAGTAGGTACAATAAAATTGCCTAAAGGAATGAAATATAAGATCTAAATTTGTCATTAAATATCATACAATAACACGGTAGCATGACATGACATCAAATGAAACTTGATAATGTCTCTTTGGCATGGCCCCCACATCCTGAAGCGGTGTCCCAGACTAGGATCTTTGGCGGGCCCCTACCTATCGCTAAGGATAAAGGCAGTTTAACGCTCCACAGTAGCGTTTTCCAAATGGTGTACGTGGTAGAATTAATGTGTATATTTTTTAAAAATTGTATCGTACAAATACATAATTTAAAATAATAATATAAGTGAAAGAAAATAGCGCTGCAGCCGACTTTTTTTACTATTAGAGAGAATTTGTGACGTTTATTTATATCACTTATCTGGTCGACTCGACACGCCGGGCCCTTCCTGAGCCCAGGCCTCTAGGCTAGAGCCCTGTCAGCCCCCCCATGCTCTTTGGTGAGGACGAGACCGGTCCAAAATTTTATAAAAAAAGTGGAATAAGTACTATAAAATTGTGTTTTCTTTAATTGAACAAATAACGACAATACAACTATCCAGAAAAGCATTGCAGATTTTAGCTTATCTTCTTATAGTATAACGTAGATATTTAATAAGATAAGTTACCAAATGAGATGTTATATTACGTATAATAATATCTTCTATCACCGCAATGAATATTGCATTATGGCAACCCGACGAAAAAAAGGATAATCGCCTGTTTTTGGTCGGTAAATCTCATCCCGGCGACAGGGTATCATTTTCTTTTGTTCATCACTTAGTAGATACTGGGGATGCTAGATGATAGGGAATACACATTTTTCTTATCTCGTACTAGTACCTACCTCCCTACTGACGCAGAGGGTTGTTTTTATTTTTTAATAAGGGCTGTATTTTTGCGAACGATCAACCAACGCAGTTTGTTTGAAACACAAACGTGTGATATAGTACGTATACTACCACACTGATTATTTATTTCAGATCATAAATTTTCTGCAACATATTTGGTGAAACACTATTATATTCATATCAAAACTATAACTAAATCTAGGTACTACAATGCATCTTGTTTATAGAATTTAGACTATAAAGAATGCAAAATAACAGATGAGGTTAATTTTACCACGTTTTTATTAGCTCGTATTCTTGTTTGTCCAGTACAAATTTTTTCTTGTTTGTCCAATACAAATCTTGCAATCGATTTTTACCTAACTTCTCGACTAGCTAGACATTTGAAACTTTTAGAATTTATCAGAACACGATTACACTGCATTCTTTTAATTAGCCATCTTTAAGCAGAATTGAATTCATTTTCAGTTAATTCTGTTTTGTATGGAAAGTTATTTCGGAAAAAAATCGTAAAAAGTAAAACACTATTATTGGTTGCTAAGGGAGTCCTAGTAACTAAATTATTAATATATACGTGCGTTACTATGGAAATCAATATGAAATGTCAAAATGACATTTCAGTATTCTATAATTTTGTTCAGTATTTCTATCAAGTACAAAAAAAGTATTTATTAATAAGTACATAGAATTGTCAAGTTTATATGATTCAACAGAAAATTTAAAAACGTGGTGTATAAAAAGTTATTTTTATCTTGTAATTATTTATAAGTAGATACGTATTTTTTTTATATATATCAATGGCTATTTTTATGAAAAGTCACCTACTTATTTTTCTGTTAATATATTGTTTGGAATGATGTATCTTGTTGGTATATCAATTTACAGAACATATTATAAAAAATAGAAATTACGTGATCTATCATCTCATACGCGAACATAATAAAGAAAATTCTTATAACTTGTATATTGGACCCTTCGTTTTTTTTCTATGAATTCTAGCCAAACCAGTAGCGCTGTCTCAGATCACCACACTCAAGTAGGTAAAACATTTATCATTCATGTTATATCCCATGGTAGTAATCCTGTCTCTTTATAATATTCTTAGGATATCGATCAGTAGAATTACAATCTTTGCCTTTAATATTATTCTATATTGAGAAATCCTTCGCTGATTATTAGTTATAGTTATATATTATATGTGGCTGTAATTTTATATTGCACCACGTCATTTATATGCTTTAATATAATCATGTCTGACGTGATTGTAGAAAAGTATTGCAGCCGATTATCAA
Source organism: Rhyacophila brunnea (assembly GCF_057557595.1). Lineage (NCBI taxonomy): Eukaryota > Metazoa > Arthropoda > Insecta > Trichoptera > Rhyacophilidae > Rhyacophila > Rhyacophila brunnea. Next base: position 41,157,832 of record NW_028232796.1, on the reverse strand, counting down.
GATCAAGAAAATCACCGGTGAAATACCTTAAAAGTAATCCCGTGTAATACACACAGAGGAGTGTAGGCTATCATGTTTTGAAATACAAACAATTTGTTTCCCTGCCGATGATTTTCCGCCGAATTTTCTTTTGAACCCTCTCGAAGAAAAGCGGAGCCTTACGAGTGTGATAAATTACTTTTTCATCGACACAAGTACCCTTACAAATTGGGGCGCAGCAAAAACTTACCCCTTATGCCCGATATTCGATACCCATCTATCACAATCAACTCCAGTAATGACTTTACTTGCAATTATATGAATAGTCTTCACAAAAATGTATCAAATAATCATTTATCAGCCGTGCACTTTAAAAATACACAAATCATATATATTAATCTGGATCTGAGATAAAGGTTTGTATCGTTTATGTATTATGAAAGTAAATTGTAATCTTTTTAATTTATATACAAGACGAGTTTACTTCATACAATAAACATTATCAACCAAAAGACATTAACAACACAAACATAGACCCTCCAAACCAACCCGCCCTGTACCACATTTGGTCTTAATCAAGCTTATCACGAGGCCCTATGTTTAGTGTGAAGCATCAGCGGCTATTTACGCCTAGGAATATCTCAGGAACAGATACCCAAGACTGAGATCACCACGCTCTCAAATAAGCTTTGATTGAGTTTACTGAAAGACGCAATTTAATAAAAAGTGCCATGGAAAAGAAAGGCACAGAGACCTACGAGCATACTTCAGTGAAACGTCAAATAATTTTCAGCAATAGGTGGGACGTAATTTCGCAAGCGTTGCCAACAGGAGAGCGATAGTCGACCTGTGAGCACGTCAATTCGTTTTTGTGATAGCGTCGGAGGAATTAATTCTTAAATCGTGTAAAGATTACTAAAAAACGTTACGTATTTACTCAAAAAACAAAACAAGTCAATGAATATATTATTATTATTATTAGTTAAATAACAATAAACATAGCATTAAATAGACGCATGTTGAATTTTTATGACAAATTATGTTTTGTTCGTCACGCGTCGTTTGCACAATCTGCGCGTCGCGTAGTCGCGATCATTTTCGACCATGCCTCAGCTGAAGTATAACCTTAACAGAAATGAATAAATTTGATGATATATAAGATACAGAAAACAAAGCTAAAACGACACGAACAAAGAAACTATGTGAAGAGAGACTTTCACGTCAGCAAAATGTAATATAATCGGCCTTTGTGGCGACCATATCGGATGGTCCGATGTGCCCAACAGCCAGTTGGACCGAGTTAAGTATCTCTTTTCCTCTCGGAGCACATTATCAGAGATTCAAATAGGATGTGGTTTTCATCCTGTAGTTCTCCACCACATGGACATGTTGGGCAGGTAATAAGTCCAAGCTCATAGAGCTTGGTAACGAATACATCATGGCCTGTCAAAAACTGACTGACTGGTGTTATAGTGGTCAGGAGTAAATTGTGGTTATCTCCATTTGCCATTGTGTATTCGGAAGGAACAAATATGTGTACCTCTACCTTGGATGAAGCATCCCACTTTCGCTGCCAGGTCTTCAACGCCGCATCCAGCGTCATACGACGTAGGTATTGTCCGCTTCCAATAAAAGTAACAAGTTATTTCATTCGCTCCTGATCGGAACAGACATTTTTACAAGGAATAGTTCTTAGATATTTGCTCAACCCATAAGTTTTTTTGGGCTGAATCAAAAACACATCATTGAACAACCAACATATTTTTAGGGGTAGTCGGGATGCTTTTTTGAATTGACAATTGCCTGATTCATTTATTAAAAACAAAAATAACGGTAAGATATAAAAATAGCCGTGTGCCCCCATATTTAACTTCATCTCACCATTCTACCTCTGCTATCAACAATATCGATTATTTAAATAATATATTAACAGTGCGTATCCGTGTAAATGTCTATTACTTTAGATATTCCCACATTTTAGATTTTCTATTTACTTAATATATTAGTTTGTTATATAATATATTATATAGTCAAGAACTAACTAAATTTTTTGTCAATGTGTATTTGTTATTGGCGAGTATAATATAATATAGTGCCTGAAAATGCCGAAAGGCAAAAGCTAGCTCGTGAGATAATTATGGTTGGCACCGAATAGTAGAAACTTTGAATCAATTATAAAATAAACAAATTTAATGATAAAACTAACCATGTGAATTAAGCACGTAAATATGTATACTGTATAGTAATATGATATGAATAATATGATGTTATAGTTTCGAATATTTACCCAAAACTTCATTATTATCAAGGCTGACAAACATGAGACCGGAAATACATAAAATACGTCATAATAAACCTTCACTTTGCAAATAATGTATCAAAAATTCTCCTGTGGTTTGACCCTGTTTAAGTAAACTATCGCAACACTTTGTTTTCGGGAGTTTTAGTATTTATTTAGTTTAGTAAGTCTATTGCGACCATGTTACAGTTAACTTTATCAATAATGAGTAAATACTTTGAATTTGACCTCACTATTTATTACCCACTTGTTTAAATATATGACAAAATTCAATATGTCATTAGATATTTTCATTATTTAAAGCATTAGCGCATAACCTTTTTATCAGTATGGTCATTAACAGTTTTTAAATAATTCCACGAGCTGCCCAAGGTACTGAATCTAGAAATATTAATATTTTATTTTAAATGCGACATAAATTTTGCTAAAACATCAAATAGACATGGGCGGACACTCAGTATATAACTCTTTCTACTCGTTACTTGACCAGGTAGTTTTTGTGTTGACACCAATTAACGAAAATTCTTACCATTAAATGTAAGCTCATCCAAAAAGATAATATAGAAAATTAATCTTCAAGAAGAGTCATGGAAAAATTTCACTGTTCTTGATATTTCAGTTTCAATTGGTCGCTGTTTTGCAAGTTGGTCAACTTCAGTGGCAAATATGGATCAGTCTGCAAAGAAAGGGTTGGTTAATAATTTTAGGGATGAATAAATCATCATTAAAATCACACAATACTTCCTTCAAAAGATTCCATAGTTTGATAATGAATATGGGTACCTAACTAATTCTTTAAAATTTATAATAACCATATTTGAATTATCATCGAATAGAGGAAATTACAATGATTCTAGAAAAAAAAATCGGGTGGCAGTGCCACTTATCGACATCTTTGTGGATACGCCAAATAATACTACTTATCTAACAGAAATAGCACAGCATTATAGTGTGACAATATTCATATCTTAGAATGTGTTGATTTAAATACCAATATATATTGGTGGGTATGTATATCGATAAAGCCAGTGTATTTTACGTGAATTTTACCCAGAGTGACAGGTTCCCAAGTTGACCTGATTACGATATTATTATGCAAAGCAATGCGACTGCTCTGGTGTAGAGAAATAATGTGTGTTGCACTGCATTACATATAGACAGATAAAACAAGACAAATATATTATAATATTATTATCCATTCTTTTTGCTTATTTAATTTATTCGATGGTTCGTAATAAATAGTATGGCTGGTTGTGCATCACTGATCTCAATCAGTATTTCACGGAAACTGAGGTAATCACCATTGCCTCCGATCGAGTACAAGATGAAAATTAGTATAAAGTGTGATGTTCGTCTTTAGATGTTTATTGAGAAGTATTAGACCATAGAAAAATTATACAAGTGAAAAAATAATATAGGTTTATTTGCAGTGACACAAATCGGATAGTGGGGTTGAATGGAATAGGACTACATTAGAAAACAATAGAATATATCAAATAATTAATAAGAACGCAATGTAAAATACGAATGGTGATTACTAATATGCAATTAGTAAAACCATTAATTGAAGTTTTAAGATATTCCTAATAATTAATACCTCCATTGGGGCGGCGATGAATCTCATCTTATCTAGATGAAGGAGTTACGCAAATGACACTTCCCAAGATGGATATTTAAACTCAACTCCTTAGAGTATTTAATTACTAGTGCTGTAGACTAGAAATCTAAGCTCAAATAGTCGAAGGTACCTATAGAGTGTAAATTAATATATATTATGAAAGTAGTAATATTTTTATGACACTAGTAAAAATACTTTAATAATGGATTTTAATGGATTTAAAATTTCCTTGGTGGTAATTTAAACGGCTGAAGATTGTGATTTTCCTAAAATGCAGCCATTGTTTAGGATAACAAGACTCTGCACTTCTGATGCACTTTTTAGGGCTGTGTGTTGAGGGCAGCCCCAGTAAGAGGATTTAAGCCCGTCAATGCTTCTCATATCCTTCGCCTTACTTTGAAGGCTACCCAAAACCATTAGCTTCTCCAGATTTTCTTGTTCACAATAAGAATGTTATTAACAATAATACCTATTATTAATATGCAATCTATAATTATTAATCTAAAATAAATATGAATGAATATTGCATTAATCCTTACACAGATTAAAAATAACAAGATATCCTAAAATTTATGTAACATATTATTTTAAATTAAAATGCATGAACATATTATTATATGTATATAAAGACGTTATAAATAAGGATCCCGAACTATTTTTGATACCTACCTATGAATCCCGGGATTGATAAACGTAATCCCAAAACATTCCGGATTGATTTTTTTATAAATTTTTATGGAAAATAAAATAAAAATGAAAATATAACAGAAAAAATACTTTTAATAACAAATAACTACATTAGAAATAAACTGAGTTTGAATGAAGTTTGATTTATACCCATGTGTAAGTTGCCGATTCATTTTATTTTTTCACATAAATTAATAAAAATGAGAAAGATTGGAAAAAACAATGCTTTGCACTATTAACAAAGTAATTCCATCGTGATCTCATACGTTTTACGGCAGTTTCATATTTGACTGACTAATTAGATTAATGAAGCGGAAAGGCCATAAGTAAGTACACCATGATTTTGCTCTACTATATTAAATCTCGCTAACCCATTCATTAAGTCTTTACTATCAGAAACAGCAATCTCATATTAAATTCACATTATTATTTACGAGTATATTACAATATTATTTACTCCATTCAACTTATGTATAATTTCCAAGATTGAACGTATATAATATTAACAATACATGTCTTAAATAATATAAATTATACTAGATTTATTTTTGACCGATTTTATCAATGTTATTTGCATGTATAAAAATTTTATATTAACAATGAAAAATTGTAATCCCGAAATCCCGGGATCAGAATTTAGGCTCGGGATTGGATTCCGTAGTTATAAATAAATTTAATTAAGGCAAAAATGTAACCATCGTATACCAGTAATGTATGTGTATTGATTCTGTGATGGAAAATGTTTATAAGTTTTGTGATTTTAAAGATTCCAAGAAAATTTTCTAATGGTTAGTTATAGGAAATGAGAACTTAACTTTTAACACAAGTCTTCGCGTCAATTATAATATATTATGTCATGTCTCGCTCTTACCTACTAATCAGGTGACAAGGTGATCAAGTCACGGATAACAAAAACTGTCATCGAACGCATTCACTATGTACTTTCTGACTCGTTTGTCTCTTCAGAGCGTTCACGAATGACGTTGACTGAATGGAAACGTAGATTTTAGCCATGACATCTGAATCAGCCATGCTGCATTTGCATAAAACCTTGTGCATGGGTTATAAGATTGTAAATACATACGTTGATAAGGGATGTAAATTGATCTTATTTTACATACATAATTTTGAAAACACTTCTCCGAAAATATGTTATAACCATAACAAATAGAAAAAATCTTTTTGAAAAAAGTAAGACACCCCGCAGGAATCGAACCCGCATCCCTCGGGTATCGCGCCCATGCATATAGATCACTATGCTAAAGGCGACATACTTAATTCAATGTTTACGGGGCGCAGAAAATTGTATTTTTGCTAATTGATTTTCAAATGCAAATAACATGTTAATTACAAAATTAATAAAAAAGGCCAAAAAAAAAAATTGAATTAATTGCGACAAGTTTTAACTAATGGTTTTTAATACTCTTTGAAGCGTTTTCCAAATTGAGCTACTATTGGCCTAAATTTTCACTTCTAGCTTTGGGGATGAAGAGATGTAAAGATGCATGTTCCATATCAAGTGAAAAAACAAAAATATACTCATAGAAATGAAAACTACAATGTTGGTGTACTTTTGCCACATTATAGGGCAAGAGCTTTTACATCTTATTATTAAAGTGAAGATTTCCAGTAAGCAAGACTATGGCAATTAAAAATTGTCCTGGGTCAAGAATTTCAAAAACTATTCCTAAAGATGTTTGTTTTGATTAATTATTTATTGCCCAATTGATTTAAAAAACATTTGCTCTCGTCTCAAGTCTTGCTAGTGAGATAATTATATAGTGTCATATAACCGATTTGCCATTATACCTTGCACTGGTATAGCGAAATATTAATATGATAGATTTTTAGTAGTCGCTATCAACTCAACTAATCTCGTCTGTGATGACATTTTGCTTACGATGACGTTTCAGACATTTGACAGACAGGCGCACATACATGGAATGTAGTAAATTGTATGCGAGATCGGTATAAATTTTATGTCAAACTTTATGTATGTATTGGATCTAAACAAATTTCATTTGAGTTTTGAGATAATGTGACGTTGAGTAACAGCTACTCATGAGCTATATCTATATATCTCTCTATATATATAAAAATATCGTGTCACGGTGTTTGTGGTCGCACTCCTCCGAAATAGCTGGGCCGATTTTTATGATTTTTTTAAATGTTTATTTTCTAGGTATGAGAATAGGTCACCAAGTATATTTCATACCGCTAGGTGATTAGGGTATCTCTATCCAGAAAAATTTTTCTTTTATTTTTTTGACAATTTTTTTTTATTTTTTTATTATTTGGCATCAAAAAATACGTACAACCCCAAATTTTTACCATCCTACCCCCACCTTCCCATATTTTAATTGCGATTTTATTATTTTTGTGTGAACAACTTTAACCGTCGTTCGTATTTCAAACAGAACAAAATTATTTATGTTGTTGAATGACAGATAGCGCTACGTCCGAGAAGAATTCAAGAGAAGCGTTGCTCATTTTCACATTTTGACAATTCATTCGGCATATCACAACGCAGTGCGTGCAAAATTTTTTACGATTTATTTTAATTTATCTATTTTTGTGTGCGTGTATTACAGTGCACAATGCCAGCAAGACGCAAGGGGGGCAATTTAGGCCGTCGAACGAATAAAGCAACAAACATGCGAAATAGTAGAGCAGAAAGAACAGACGAACAAATCCAACAAGATAACAAAAACGTGCGTTGCAATGTCGCAATTGCGTGCATCTCAATCACAAGAGGCACGAGCTGAACGAAATCAACAACGACAATTGGAACGGAGCCAAGCGCGCCGGTTCGTAGTTAATACACGCAGAGCAAATGACCGACAACGCCAACAAGTACATCGATCATTTACATCCGCTTCGTTCCTTCGCCTCGCATTCGAGTACGAGCCAGATATTGACTATTCCGCTCATCCAAAAGTGCTGATTGGTGCTATGGACAAAGAATGTTCCCATTGTCATGCACTCAAATTCAAACATGAGTCAGCCGGGATGTGTTGCGCATCAGGAAAAGTGCAACTAGCAGAAATTGAGATACCACCAGAACCATTGAACGGCTTGATCATCGGCACGGTTCCAGATTCAAACCTGTTCCTGAAGTCCATTCGCACATTCAATTCATGCTTCCAAATGACTTCGTTCGGAACAACAGAAATAGTTCACAATACTGCGGCAAATGGTCAACAATTCCATTCTACGTTCAAAATCAAAGGCCAAGTGTACCACAAAGTAGGCTCATTGCTGCCAATGCCAAACGAACCACATAATTTTTTACAAACCTACTTCATGGGCGGTGAGGACATCAATCGTGTGGATGCACGTTGCGGCTACAATAACCTCAATTCGCCTAATGCCAGGCGCATCGTCGGCAAACTGGACGCCCTATTGAATGAGCACAATGAATTATTGAAATTCTTCAAAGCACACATGCACGAATTGCAAGGTGGCAATCACACTATTGTCATCAATCCTGATAAACACCAGCTGGAGAGCACGTGCGTCGATTCAATGCACCTGTTGTTGACGACATTGCTGGAATCATGGTTGGCGACCGCACATCGACGCGAGAAGTCGTGATTCGAAGAAGAAACAATAATCTGGAGTTCATCGCTGACACACACCGTTCATACGACGCTCTCCAATATCCGCTAATTTTATGGAAGGGACAAGACGGATATTGCATAAACATTAAACAACGAGATCCTGTCACAGGTAATTCATTCATTATGAACATCATTACTCATTTTCAATTGAGAAAATGAATGGTTGGTGTTTTTTTGTTTTTATCGGCGGTCATCGTCTACAACGCTCCATTCCTCTTTCTGTCATAGATCCCATCCCCACACACTTACGATACATTTGTTATATTTTTTATTTAACAACCAAAATATTCACTAGATATAATTTATATGGCAGAACAACGTTTGCCGGGTCAGCTAGTATATATATAAATGAATGTTTATTTGTCTGTCTGTCCCGTATGCATTCCTATACCATTCGTCCGATTGTGATGAAACTTTGGTCAGTTGTTGTATGCACACCCGCAAAGGTTTCTGAATTAGAAAAACCATATTTTTTCTTCTTCTTAATTCTATCTTCTTTAGTATTTTTTTATTCGTATGCGTTCCTATACCGTTCATCCGATTGCGATGAAACTTTCGTCTGTTGTTGTGCGCACACCCGCAAAAGTTTCTGAATTAGTACAACCACCTTTTTATTATTATTCTATTCTATCTTCTTCTATTCGTATGCATTCCAATACCATTCATCCGATTGCGATGAAACTTTCGTCAGTTGTTGTGCACACACCCGCGAAGGTTTCTGAATTAGTACAACCATCTTCTTATTCTTCTATTCTATCTTCTTCTATTCGTATGTGTTCCTATACCAAATTTGGAAAATCCATGCTTCTCACATGGACAGCTGTATATGGCCTGCTCACGCGTTGGAAAACCTTCTGATTTATTAGTGTACGCAACAGACAGTAAAAACAATTTGTGTATCCAAAAGCACTTCAATAAACAGAATTAAAACACACACAGTTTCTTTCTTTGAGTAGCATTGTAACGTATGCCGGGTACTCGCTAGTTTTATTATAAATCTAAGCTACAGGTATTTATTACCAAAATTAATATCAACCGAGAGTACTTAATGGAATTTGAATTTAAATTCTAGTTGATTTGAGTTTTGTACTATTAATTATTCCAGTTGAGTATCTTTTGCACTATGTGCACTCACCAATGGCATATTGCATACTGAAAATGAATATAGTTATTGCACCTAATATATATTATGATTCTCGTATATTAAGCATATACTATTCAACCAATATGTGCTACCAACGCTCACGTATGTATGTGAAACATGGACTTTTAATGCAAGAGAAACTCAAAAATTTCGAGTAGTGCAACGTGTCATTGAAATGTGCATGTTGGGCATAACGCGTAAAGATCATACCGATCACATACGTAAATTGGCACTAATCGCTCACAGGGACGCCCTAAAACCCGCTAGACGAGTTCATAAAGTTATGTGGATCTACGTAGCAGCAAAGAACTAGGTACCGTGAAGAGTGGAGAGAGCTAAGGGAGACCTTCATCTAGCAGTAGATCAACCCCGGCTGATGATGATGATGATATAATTATGACACTATATTGATCAGATAAATTTAATTCATTATCAAACCTGAATGTTGTATTGAAAATAGTGTACCTATACGACCGATATCTGACACCATGTAGCTACTCTCTATAAGTGTACGAGATAATCGACAACTTGCGTTTGATACCCAATAACCTGGTAATCGTTACCCAATACCTGTTACGTTGGCGTTAGACGATCAAGTACATCACTAGTAGTAACCTTTGTGAATTACTAAACCCCCTCATACGAGTTTCTGTCATGATCGCGAAAGAAGAAACATCGAACGCTGGAATTACGAATACGAAATTCCGAATTGCAAAAATATAACATTTATTTTTTCAAAAGTGAGATTTACAACTGCGGTTTTAGTTGATTTAAGTATTTAAAATCATCATGATTTTATTAAATGCTCAATAATGGCATCACCGATATCAATAATTAATAGATAAATGAATAATATAGTAAAGTATAAAAAAAATATGTTCCGTAATAATGTTGTTCAACGATTGTTAGGTAAAGTGCAATATGCAATCTCATTGCTACTCATTAGATTGTTTTAATTAATTTTTACTGCAAAAATGTACCCCCATTTTAGATTGTATAATATATTTATTTTATTTTGTTAACTATCAATTTATGGTGGAACTGCATTGTATTGTTGTGTTGTTAAAAATGTCCCTCTGAGGCGGACGAAACCGGTCCTAACCTAGTGATTAAAAGTAGAATACGTACTACAAAAAAATTACGTTTTATTAAATAAACACAACAATTGTATAATATAGGTATATATGTAATGTATGATTCAGAAATTTATAGGAATAACGTATCTATTATAAAGAATTATATGGGCTGCACCGCTATGAAAAATGAAACTCAAAATTTTAACATATTTCTGAAGTTATACTTCTTTTGGGGCGAGAGTGAAATTGAGAGCTACGCGCGCACACCGTTACGACAGTATGGAAATAGCTGCGAATCAGGCAGCTGTATACAAACGCAAGTTTGATAGTAGAATTGTTCCATTGCCTAGGTAACGAATTTATTATTGTCGGCCATTTGCAACTCCTTACGTAAAAAAACGATAAAACGTCAGAGTGACAGTTGTTACTTTAAAAATAACAAGATAATTAAGAGCTAGTATCTAGATCTAGAATATAGGTTATAACAAGTTTTGTTTTTGTTTTATTACGCCAAAGAAGTATAACTTCTAACGCGCGTACATAAGTACATGCACCGTTTTTTTTACTGCGGCTTACTCTCGTCGGAGGTGAAAGAAGGAACTAAATAAGCATTTTTAATTATTCAAAGAAATCCAATTTGATCTCTAGTCGAAAAATATAATCCTCAACAAACATCACCATGGGAACACCAAGGCTCTGTTGGATGGCTAAAATGAATGAAAACGCTATGCTGCTTCTTACAGTGCATGCCAGACTAAAAGTCACTGGAATTTCGGAGGTTAAGGCTTTATTTGGGTTTGGTTTGGAAGGAGAAAATATAAAGAAAATTAATGCATTTTACTTAGTTACAAACGGTATAAGAAAAGTAACCAAAACGAAAGTATTTTTTAACTTTATTAAAATATAACTACTCATCTATATGGAACACCAATTAATATTAGTGTCTATTAATTGTTGTTTTTTAATGAAATTATTCGTAGAGAAATCTGGGATAAGGTGTTTCTGGCCATCTGTAACACCATCAATAGTGGCCTCCTACTGTACCTAGAACACAAAGTACTCAGCCAGTGTATTCTTCCTGTAATCATAGAGAGATATGCAGCATGGATCCAAAATGGGAAGTATATATATAAATATAAGTATAATGCATATGAATGAGATGAACTGAATCTCTATAAAAAAACTTACATCCAACAGTGTATTGAAGTTATTAGTAATTTCGACATTCGGGATTTTGGTATCGGGGTTTTGGCTTTAGGGAAATTGGCCTTCGGGATATCGTTCGCCACCTTCTCATACATGTACATAATCTGTATCACACAACACAATAAAGGCGTGTTGGTTGAAAACATAAAACCGCTTTTCAATTCGTTAAGTCTCGTAAATAATTACTTGTTAATGGGAGCGAATTATTGTGAAATGTGAAGCCTAGCGGAAGAATCGTTGAATTAACAATATGTTTCTGGTCGAGGAGTTCCGAATGGAAATTTGTGGTCGACTGTTGTAACCTGCCGAATGCCAGAGACAAGCAGAATTTTGATTTTGATTTTATCGGTACGCTAAGAGGAAACTTAAGGTTTTGAGACATAATTTTTCTATATTGAATTAAATGCACAAACAATTTTAATATAAAAAACATCGTTGTTATATATTATATTGAACTAAAACAGAAATCCTTATAAAAATACTCAGATTTTATGATACCATTATATTATTATTATGACTTAATTATTTATCTACTACTAAATTATCTCTTTATCGAAATAAAAAGAAAAATCTCTTTATTGAATGAAGTCTTTAACTAAAAAGCTATTTTACCACTTTTTCTTAGCTCGTATTCTTGTTTGTCCGGTGGTTGTTTATCCAGTACAAATCTTGTAATCGATTTTTAACTAACTTCCCGACTAGCTATACATTTGAATCTTTTAGAATATATCAGAACACGGTGCCAATGCATTCTTTTAATACTTTTAGCCATATGTTAGTAGAATTGAATTCATTTTCAGTTAATTCTGTTTTGTATGAAAAGTTATTTCGGAAGAAATCCGTAATCCAATCCACTATTATTGGTTGCTAAGGGGGTGGTCCTAGCAACTAAATTAATAATATATTATACGTGCGTTACTATGGAAATCAAAATGACATTTCAGTATTCTATATTTGTTTGTTTGTTGGTACGTGGTATATAAAAAGTTCATTTTATCTTGTAATTATTTTCAGATAAATCCATATTATAACTAACTTGTGTATTTTAAGTATGTTTTTTTTTGTTTATTGATTGTACTTAGTGCTTTTTCTATAAAATTTATAAAATAAACTAATGTATATTGTAGATACAGATAATAGTACGTGAGGTCGCTAAATGAAACGGTAATAGATCGGACATATCGATCGATTATTATTATGAGTGATTAAAAATATCTTATATCTATCTTATAGGTACAATCTGAAAAAAGTTATTAAACTATTTTTAAAATTATTGTTTTTTATACTAATAACTAATAGAATAATATTTTTTTACAAAACGTTTTTTTTGAGAAATTATAATATGCACAAAAGAGAAATAAGGTATTTTTATTGCCTTGTTTGACAACATTATTTATAAAAAAAATAAGAACTGGCGTTTTTGTGTCTAGAGCCCTCAATTAATATAATAATAAATTATAATAGATTTAAGTTTTTTACTATTCCATTTGAGTCATTTCTTCCGACCTGGGTTTCGTCTTTCGGCATCTTCAGGCACTATGAGCACACACCAATGGTAAATGCAGTGACCACGAACACAGTTAATTCTCGCTTATATAATAATTAATGAATGCAAATAAAGTCATTCGACGTCTCGCTATACTATTTTCCGACAACGAGAAATTGGCGATAATAGGAAGTCGCTCTAGTCACAATCTAGTTTGTAATAAACCAAAAGTTTGCTAATAATAATTATAACATCACTTCTGATCGTTTTAGACATATTTTTATTACAAAACATTAAATTATATAAATTTATTGATAGATCCGTATATCACGAGGGCGTAAAATGAGGTGATAAATTTGGGGGCGTTTCTCATTTGAAAACGAAAGTGCGATTAACTAAACTGGAGGGGATTGTTAGTCTACAGTTTTAACACGTGGGCAAGAAGTTCTTGTTCGACAATATAGGTGGCATGATGTTGATTCCGCAACATACATTTTCACGCGCCGAATAGTAATAATTAAACATAAAATTATTAAAATATGAGAGCGAAGAGATTGAAGAATTGAAAAAATCGACAGATGTACGTGTGTATGGATGGTTAAAATAATATAAATAAATATAAATTGTATAGAGTCTTCCTCCACAGAACTGTTTTGTTGGCATTTAACTGGTTAAAAAAAAGTAGTATGGTCGATTTGAAACAGGCTGAAAACCTTCAAAGATGTCATTAAAAATGATCAAAGCGGGAACAAAAGAAAACCAAAATAAAGTAATATATAAAACAGACAGCCCGTGTCTGAGACGAGCGAAATATTATCATTTTGTTTTGTTCGACAGGTACTGTTATCACCGACCGAGTACAGACAGAAATAATCGTTGAAATTAATTGCTCTTCTTGGAAACCTTATCGTCCATAGACTGCGTAATTTGTACGATTTTGGTAAATGACAGATAACTTACAATGAACATTGAAAATCACCGTAAATACCATTAATTGTTTGACAAATCGTGTCAAGAAAGTTAATTAAATTTACCTTAATTAATAAAATTTAGGAACTTTATATTTTAGTCCCCCAACCCACGATGGCCGAGCAGCTTACCCATCGGCTTATAATGTCGTGGGTATTAAGTTCAAAGTCTTGGTCTGGCAAATTATTTTTGAATTTGTGTTTAAAGTCAGAGTATGGACCTAATAGGTTGTGCGAGTGGAAGTGGTTAACATCCATTTCTCGTAAAAACAAAAATCTGTCAATACAAACTTACACTCTGTGAAGGCTCGTATTATGTTCCTATTGAGATCTGACATGGACAAGAGAAGAAAAAAGAAATGAATATCCACTAATATAAAAGTGGGGTCCATCACTCTTGATAAATTTTTATCACTATGTTATACCAACGAATTAATTGGTTGAATGAAAATTATAACAATGATAAATTTCGCTACTATTCTGCGATATAACGATTCATACAATAGTGAATAAACAAATATTAATACACTTACATAATTTTGAAAAACACTTTCTGAGAAAATATATTATTACCAATAGAAAAAATCATTTTGAAAAAATTTACTTTGATTTAATAAAAAAAAAACCGATTGCTATAGTAGCTTGATTTAGAAGAACGCTGATGAGTAGGTAATAAAAAAGCCAATAGTTAAAATATGTCGCAATTAGTACGTTGTCTTGTAGCATAGAGGTAAATGCAATGAACGGGGCATAAACCCAGGAGATGCAGGGTTCGATTCCCGATTCCCGTTCGATTGGGGTGGCTTACTTTTTTCAAAAAGATTTTTTTATTGGTTATAATATATTTTCTCAGAAAGTGTTTTTCAAAATTATGTATGTTCAATAATCAGAATGGTACATTCTTAAATCTTGTGAATTATTCGTTGAATAAAAGAAATAGTTATTTATAAATAGTAATATGTTTAAATAGTTTAGGAGGCATATTGACAGTAGTATTATAGTAGCGGTATAAATCGTGAAACAATCAAAGAAAGACTAAGGCCATAAAAATACATAAAAGTGTTGTGACTTTAACGGGGGTTATTGAACAATTATGCATTAGATCGTTGCAGATGGATAGACTAAATCAAGGTTACAACGAGTTTTAGACTGACAAGCTCTACGTGCCGGTGAATGTCAAAAAAGTTGGAGCTAAGCCTTGGAGAGAGCTGTCAAATGGCAAAACCATTCAATATGTAGAGCTCTATATATATTAAAGATAAGTTTTTTATAAGTGCGCCAGCAAGTTTATTCCGTGACGAATTTACAACAATTTTGTAGTAGGGTAGTTAGTATAAAATATAGTAAGAATCCAATATATTACCACGTTTTTATTTGCTTGTATTCTTGTTTGTCCAGTAGGTACAAATATTTTCTTGATTTGTATTGGACGATTGAATTTTTTTAACTAACTTCCCGACTAGCTAGACATTTGAAATATTTAGAATATATCAGAACACGACGACAATGAATTCTTTTCATACTTTTAGTCATCTTTAAGCAGAATTTAATTAATTATCAGTTAATTCCGTTTTGTATGGAAAGTTATTTTTGAAAAAAATCGTAAAAAGTAAAACACTATTATTGGTTGCTAGCAACTAAATTATTAATATATACGTGCGTTACTATGGAAATCAATATGAAATGTCATAATGACATTTCAGTATTCTATATTTATTCAGTATTTCTATCAAGTACAGAACAAAGTATTTATTAATACATAGAATTGACAAGTTTATAATATGATTCAACAGAAAATTTAAAAACGTGGTATATAAAAAGTTCTTTTTATCTTGTAATTATTTATTATTGTTAATTATTGCTCTCGCTATTTTTACTTAACAATCTTGATAAAATATATGTGGCGGCTCCAGACGATCAGTTTTTGATTAATTCAACATAACTCAGTCCCTGTGGTCATTTAGTGCCATTTATGTAGCATTGTGTGACTGCATTATTTGTTCAGCAGTGTCCAACCCATTGCACTTTATACTACTTAGCTACCTCTACCATCCTGCCTCCTTTTCATTGGGGTCTTTTGTGTTGTTTCCGCGTTATGCTACGTTAACTAGGTTTAATTTAACTACAATTTTCATGCACTTGTTCGATATTACGCATTTAAAATTAAATACAATTTATTTTATTATAAGTATTTAGGTTTACTCTGAAATTAGAATCATTTTAATGCATTGTCTATGATTTAAATTTCCATATAAAGCGATCTAAATTAATTATATAATACTTGTAGGCATATTTATTGTAAAGTGTATTTCATTACACGTGTCTTTAACATGCTAGTAAAACGAACAAATTCTTATTTGCTTTGAACCAATAAACTAAAAATATCATGAAGTATACGTACAATACAAAGTAGGTGGTTGCGTTTAAAATTTTTCGTAGTAGTGGTACTTAAGTGGGTACAAAGCTTTTGTAAATAAAAAAGCTCCTTTAAAAAAAGCTCCAAAGTAAGCCACAATAGAATTTTAGCATTTCTAAAATCAATTATATGCATGGGTACTTTTCTCGAAGTCGGTAAGGATTTATAGTCTTACCTTTGAAAGAAAAAAAGTCGTTTTATTACCAGCGCTGGAGGAGGAATAAATTCACCTGCTGCGTATTTCACTTGTTAATTCAAAATAAGAATAGAGAACACTTTTCCTTCGCCGAATGTACGCACCGTTTAAAACCTTCGAATTTATCTCTTACTATAAAATAAAATAGATCGAAGCAATCTCATAACACAGTTTTACTGAGACTGCTAAATCTAAAATATTCTAGATCTAGAATGATATATTTTACTGAGTATCGAATAAAGAAACAACCGATATACGTATTTTTTTAATGAATCACACATACAACTAATATATTACTTGAGACTTTCACGTTATTGTGTTATTAGGTTTTTGGGCTGTTACAACATATTCTTCCTCATTTTTTCATCGACGTTTCAGGCTCGTTATGTAAATTAATAAACTGAAAGAATGAAGAAGAGCAAATGATGATAACCAAGAAATAAAATTTGTTGTCAGAAAAAACGATACACTCGATTTAAATGCCATTTTTATGAATATCACTTTTGAGTCAGTAAAAAACTTTATGAGTAAAGTTGTGTTCGAGATATTTAGACAACTTACTACTTAGCAACTTTAGTATGCACTGAAATCTATCTTGGAGGTGTTTTTGATCTTTTGTAAAGAGAAACATATCATACTATACAAATTGCAGGCAACTTATCCATTTGGCTTACTAGTTCAGTCACCTGAATAGATTTTACAGAATAGTGTTCAATAGTTTGGGTGACATCATATCGCCTTGCCGGACACCATTTCTAATAGGTTACTCGTAGGATGACACTGACGCAGAGCGCATTTGGGCGCCTGACTAGTGTCTTCGAAAGTGACTTCATATTGTGTCTAAAAGGTAAAATGTTTAAAGCAATAAACCAAATTATCATTTGCAGATAAAAGTATGCTAGCTTTGTTTAAGAATCAAAGTTAATGCAGAAATAAAAAGATGGTCGCCAATATTGACTGGATTTAAAATGATTCCTCAGATACGCATTGGTTAAGAAATTAAAATTTATATATGGATGATAAATAATCGGTAAAGCACACCGTCTAGGTTGCGAGGGATATTGGTTCAAGTACAATTTGGTACAGAGCTTTTTTTTAGGATATTTCTAATGGGTATGTTTTTGTGGTTATTCAAAATTATGTATGCTATTATTTTTCATCATGATTATCAAGTGTTTTTATTTGAATTATATTTAATATAATTATTATTTTATGCAATAATTAAATAAGGTCTACAAACCTGTGCAAAATTTTGATCGCCACTTGAATATCTCTCTACGCATACCCACTTGTTTCGTGCTATGGTTTTCCAATTTTGACCCCGTCTAATGACGTTTCTATTGTATTGATGATGCAATATCAATTTGGATCTTTCGGGTACGTTGTCAGTAATATTTTTGGCACTTGCGTCTATCCACCCTCGTGATGTGGTTTACTCATTGCAAGCAATCTGTGTACATTAAAATATGTGATGTTATTAATTATTCCAAGTTCATTCATTGGACGTCACCAGCCGGGGTTAGTCGGAAGATTTTGATTCGTTGTATTATTATGGGTTTTAAAAATTCTTTCACGCAATTATTCATCTTCATTTTTGTGGCTTTCTTTATTTTCTTCTCATTTATTTCAAAATAAGAGTAAACCCTTTCCGTATAATTTACCTATGCACCAATATTTTGATGTATTTGTGATGAATTTTTCTTCGTCAGTGTTTTGTATAATATATATTGTTTTTCAAAATAGTAATACGCTATGTAAAATTCCTAACGCGCTTTATATCAGTTTGGTTCTGAACCCAATCACGTCCATCTAAAAATATTAACCTTATTATTATCCTAATCTCTAAGTCCAGTATGTAAATCACTGGCCTTTCATTCGGGGACGTTCGAAACCTAGTGAGGTCACATTATATTTATGTGATTTCTCAGAGCCTGGGTATTTGTGATTGTTTCACATATATTACGACACTACTATTTCAAGACACTACTATTATTAGGTCTAATGGGGTGAGTTGTAGTGCAAAAAAGGATTTATTTATATAATACTATTATAAGTGAGTATGTATATTGTCTTTAGTACTTGCATAAGGATTTATTTAATTTATTCTATCATCATCTTATAACGTACCTATCTGAAATAATAGTACATGCTTAACACAGAAACGAAATTCTTGTTGTAAGTTAGGTACGTCTTTTATTCATGTGTATTATAAAAATCCTTCATGGCTAGCATACAAAATATGTGTCAATATTTTTCGAAACTTTCCTTCTCTCTAAGTCTCAATAACACACACTCGACAAAGTAATGCTGGATTAGGCCCTGTTTACGCAGCAATATACTTAATACTTAACATCACTTATTTCACAATCTGAGCGCTTTTTTCAGCTAAAGCTGTGAATAAGAAATTGTAGCGTTCATATATTCAGCGACTTCCGTGCCCTTAGCATTCCAACAGTGGCATTCAAACAAGATTTTGAAGTCTAGGGGTAACTTTAAAAATGACCATGAAAATATTTTTATCTGAGTGTAGATATAATTTGTTGCTTTGATGGTAAACATATCTATCCCAATTCTAATGGATTTAAGTTTTGTAATATTCAATATTTAAGTCGGTTTTTGTGACCCAGGTTTCGCCTTTCGGCATCTTCAGGCGCCGTGTATACTCACCAAAGGTAAACACACACTAACAACGAACACTCTTAACTCTAACTTATATAATAAATCAATACAATAAAGTAGGTGAAAATTCCATTACCTACCTATCAAGTCAAAGTTTACATAGAATACAACAAACAAATTATGAATAGTTGAACTGTCAGTAAAAAACCTAATTAGTAAAAACCCTATCTTTAAATTCAAATTCCATCAAGTACCTTCAGTCGATAGTATTAATATATATATATTCCACATCTGATAAGTACAGGTATATGAGTATTTGACTAAGTACATTTATTTTGGTATATTAGATCGATTAGCAAAAATTAATAAAACCATGTTCCTAACAAAATATTCTCTTTATGGGTGAGATATTTTACATACATAGAAATAAATATTTCTAGTTAAGTACATAATAATATAAATAAATGCATTATTAAAGTAAATGCATTGGTGGGAAAACCAAAATTACACAACACACTCTCCTTTTAATATATTTTGGGAGCTATAAACGTTTACCTATAATTTAAGAAAATTACTTTATTTTAGTGTCGTTCGGACCGGGATATTAGCCCGAAATAGTTGAAAAGATAAATAACTTAATTAATTATCATAAAATTAACAAAAAAAAATTTTTTACTGAAGATAAATAAAACCGTTTTTTAAATCTAAATAAAAAATAAATAACTTAATTAAAATAGTGAGATAATATTATATTATTATCAATATTTTTAAATATTAACTGAAGGTTTTTAAAACAATGTTTACCCAGAAGTACATGGAACGTAGATAAAACAAGCCGATATTTAAATAAAATTTGTTTGAACACAGCTCTTTCATTTCCAATTAATGTCTTTATTTTATCCTTTTAATAATATTATAATATGGCCAAATTAGAACCCCAGTCCCGCTTAAATTTATTAGGCTTTTACACGAAATTATTTTCAATATTTATAATTATTGAAATCCTTTTACCTGTGTTTATCATAAACATTATAGTTATTGATGCATTTTCATATTTTTAAATACAAGCAGAAAATAATACTACTCGTATTATTTAAATTAGTTATAAACAAATTATTCATTATTTATCGGTTATATGGTCTTAAAAAAGCGTCGTATAGTCGTATGTTATATTAATTTTGGCGTATAGCTTTTGAAGTATCTACTTACAGAATTTAATTTAATCGGCGTAAAATTGATACTTTTTTTTCCAACCCTGTCCGATCCTAATAGGATCATATGGGCTTCCACAGAGTAGAGATTTTGTTTTTTTTACGAGAAATTGATGTCAGCCATTTGCTAAACCTATTAGGTCCATACCCTGACACACACACAAATTGAAAAACAATATGTGTACTTGCCAGACCCAGGATTCGAACCTGAGACCCACGGCGTGATAGTCCAACGCTTAAGCCGCGCGGCCACCGTGGGTGTTTTATTGATACTTACTAGTTATTTTAATATTTTGAAGATGATAGAAATGCTCGACTGGTATCGAATAAAAAATCACAACAACAATCGTATCAAACGGCAGAAGATGACAGCATCGGTTTGTGTAATTTGAGCATTATAATTTATTTAAAATGAAAAATAAACGGTATTGCCAACATATAAATAATATATAAATATGATGTTTATTTTTTCTGTAATTCAAGGAATAGCTAAATTACGATGTTAATAATACTTAACTGAAATATAAAATATTCAAGATTTTGCTATGTGAAACGTGACATGGCATCGCTAAATGGAAATGATTTATGTATGTGAATAGGTAGGCAGTTAACAAAAAATCTTTGTTAAATTTGCCTAAAGGTAAATTCAAATGTTTTTGTGTGGATGAAGTATTTTATAATTTAGATCTGGCTTCACTCCCATATACGTTAATAACGCACAAAGCCGCCATCATTCGCTTAAAAAGATGTTTAATTATGAATAAAATTATCAGTTGATAATATCGTCACTGTTCTGGCAGAAGACACTAATTCGAAAAAATGACATATTGAGTTAGTTATACCAAAATGTTCATTGTTTCAAACTTTACCGCCTGGATACCTTCTTAATAAATAAACAGTCTTTATTTTAAAGTCATCCTTTTTACGATTACTTAATAAACTCACATGATAGACCATTTCAAACATTTTAACAACTTCAAAGTCAAATTACTCAAAACTAGTATTCTCCAGTTAGTGTGTTCTGCCAGAACAGAGACGATATTATAATTAACCTAAGAAGGGAAACGATTATAGTCAATATTAAATTATATAAATTATTTTGTCACTACAATCTATTAAATAAATGACCTTACGTATTTTCAATCTGCAATCATTAAGAAATATATCAGAATTCCATTCACAAGCAAAGGGGGCACACGACGAATTTTGCATTTAAAAAGAAAGAAAAGTCAATAAGTCAGTAGATTTACGCCTATTGGTAGGACAAATTGATTGTTAATATTTGATAAAAGTTGTTCCTGTTTAGAAATTATTTGGGCAAATTGGTAGTTTGGTTTGTGTCCCGTTTGTTTCAGATAGTTATAAAGTATATTTTGGTAGCGATATTATTATCGCTACCAAAATAAATATTAATAAAAATATTAATTAATAAACGATTCTTCATAACGTTGGTCAACACCAAGGTGATATTTGCTCTATCATCTGCTACCCGTAAAAGTTTTTTGAACAATTATCACGTAGGTTCTTAAGCTACGAAATGCAGAATTATCCATCAATAAATTTACCGTAAATCTTTCTTTTGATGATGAGTTGAGGAATATTGAAGTTTTATCCTCTCGTAATATAGTAAATGTAATGTATTGTAGTTTTTTGGTCTTAATACTGCGGAAAATTTCTCAGTTTTTTTCTGTTCATTTAAAGATGTAAACATTTATCACCCTATCAGTCTAAGGAAACTTTAGAATGCGTCTATACAGCCTCACCCCAAAAGCCCCAACTCTCCATGAAACCTACTTGTTTACCGTCCATACCTCCTCCGTGTCTCAGAAAATAATTGAGAAAAAATAATAACAAACCATATGCAATCTTAGATACAGGTTAAGATCTCGAGTACTATGGTGCCTCATATTGAAAGAGATAATCTTTGGTATCTCAATTCCTGTTATTGTTTTCTAAAACTGGTTAAATTTCTCATTGACCTATATTCCTAAATATTTGTATAACGTCATAAGTTTAATTGATAACGAAACTTGTGTTATTGATACTTTAAATAATTGTGTTTTTATTAAACATTTCTGACCCTCATTAATTTACAAAAAAGAATGAAGAAGTTTAGGAATTGGTTAGTTTGAGTGTAAAAATGATTGATAAAAAGGGGTTATTTTAACTTATATATCCTCAATTTTTATTACAGTGGTTTTTTGACAACAATAATACAATTATAATATGTTAAACATTTAAATTTAATACTTCAAGGCTTCTTGGCCATGTTATCAATAAAGACTGCAGAAAGACAATGAAATATGGATCAACACGAAGAAGAGAGTCTAATTCTTTAATTGCGTTCTGGCAACAATAAAAATAAAGAGAACAAAAAATACATTAATATGGCTAATATTAAATAGCTTTATTTATTTCTTTTCTTTTGTAATGAAAGTTTTAATTCTTTTACTAAATTAAAAACTCTAATAAAGTCCAGTCATACCACTGAATATACGCACCGCGATCAGAAAGAAAACAGAAGCTAAAAACGAGAAAAGTAAATCTTGGTTCATAGCGCCAATTCCACTATAAGCTCGCAAAAGATTAGCAACGCCGACTGACGAGGAAAGAAAAGCTTTCGAAAGGTTGCGTTACACTACTGTTGGCATGAATTTTATGGACACGCGAGTGTTCGTAAATTTACCGGCTTAACCTATGGAAAAGAACCGCTACAATTCTTATCATAATGCGATAAAGTTTACGTTGTTACAAAATGTCTTTAAATTATTTGGTAAGTATATTATTAAATACTACGGAATTTCAAGCTTACTTTCTCAATATATTATGGCAAGTATTGGAAAAGTAAAACATTCTCCAGCTCATTATAATATGTTGTAATATTAAAGGCGTATTTTAAAAAGAAGCTGTATTTTGTGGCGATGATTTTCTGTGATTGGTACGAATGTAGCTGTAACGAATTATTTAGGGTAAGAGAAAATATAGAACAGCCTACTCTCGTAATATTCCATGACTTGCTACCGTAAAGAAGTACCATCTTCATTCAAGGGTTGAACATACGGTATTTGGTATTGATTGAACTCAACAACAGGGGTCACCAGACATTTTGTATTGCATTAAATGGTGATTCTTGGTCGTCGCGATAAATTTATCAGACAGTTCCGTTCCTATGTTTATTTGGTAAAGAATTTATAAAAACTAATCCATTTAACTGAATATAAATTAGAATTTTTCAAAATTCTATAGGAGACATTCCGATCAGTAGGTCAATGTTATTTGTTTTTTTTTAAACAAAGTGGTCTTTATACATAATATAATGTTTTGTATTGTTGTATTGAAGATAAGATAAATATATTATGATTTAAGAAGCCATTAGTCACGTACTACGGAGAGTCGCTAACATACCTGATTTTTTTATACTAACCCGGCGTCCTGCAGGGTTATTTTAACATATCACTTATTTCCAAAATCAATAATTGTTTTTTTTTAATACGGCCGATCACAAATGCGTTAACTACGAGTTGTCAGGTGTCATTGAGTAGGTAGTACTGCAAAAATCAGGAAAATTTGACATAAAAATGCTAAATTTCCTTTAAATCATTCCCCTGAAATCTTATAAAAAGAAAAGTCATTCTCTTTATATACTTATTTATAAATTTATTCTTTATAGGTACAATATAAAGTCGCAATTTTGTTTCGTAATTTATTATATACATTTTAAAAATTATCCTTAGGTACACGATACGATAGGTACTAGTGTTTTTATGTTTCAAGGTTTTAATCTCCCGATAAAACCCTTGGAGATTTTTAAATATTTAGGAAGACGTAAGGTGATTGTCGAACTTTAGGATTACATGGAATAGATGTGTGGTATCACCGCCATCTTTAGATTAATAAAGCCTGACCATAACTTTTTGCACAAGCAACGAGTGGTCCACTTTTCAGCTGTCAAAATCAGATCCCAGATTGCTTGACATATTGATTCGCCCTTTCTCATTTCAAATTGAATTATAAGAAAATCTCAAATCAATTATATTAACTATCAGTATTATTTATAAATAATATATATTCCTGTTATTCATCAGCAGTCAGGCTAGTCCTTCACACAAAAACCGGTTGTAATATCGATTTCCTAAAAATATGTAGCATTGATCTATGCATTACATCTGTAGAAGGTGTGTTAATGCTAGTGTATTATTTATCATGTAACTCATCTATCCGAATCAAATCATTCCCTGTGTGAGCACGACAGACGAGTCAGTATGAGCACTCTATAGAACAATGATAGGTCATCCGTAGACAACAACGGGAGGGGCGAAAAAAGTAGGACCAGTCGTTGTGAATGTATTCGCTTTCTACTTGCAGTCGGCAATGGTGGTATCCATATGCTTCACCAAATAGGTGGCTATAAACGAAAAAGATAAATATTATATATTATCCTGTTATTTTAGAAAAAAATGCTACTTTTAGCTATTTTAAAAATATAAATTGTCTGTGAATGATACAAATAGATACACGAAGTTGTTTTCTCTACATAATTTGATTACAGTGTAAACAACTCTCCGTATAAAATGATACGACAGCTCAAGGCCTTTGGCGTTAAGGGATTCGTTGTCAATTACATTTTAATTTCGTAATTACTGATTATTATAACGTGGTACCATAATGACATCAGCTCGCAACAGTGACGAAGGGTCAGCATTAGATAATTACTTAACATTACCACATACCCACAAGAATTACTTCAAATACATTAAATTATATTCCATCTATGGATATCTAAACAACGCTGTGAATTAAAGACAATCGAAGGGCTCGGCCGTATATTATCTATGGGCTCGGCCTCGGGATTAAACAGTATCTTCTTAGAACCAAATTGATTTTTGAAGTTATACTTATTTAGGCACTTTTAGAAAATCAGATCAGAGTGTATTTTTGGTGTGTGATATGTAACACATAATTATTTTTTTTACATAAAAATAAACGCACTCGATTGGATTCGAACCACCAATTGTTCGGTTATCAGCCGAACGCACTGCCTTTACGCCACAGTATGATACTCCAATCGTGATGATTATACAGTATAATATTATAGTTTAGAATTGTTCCGTTGCCTAGGTAGCGAATTTATTATTGTCGGCCATTTGTAATTCTTTACGTAAGCAAACTATTAAACGTCATATTGGCAGTTGTTACTTTAAAAATAAAAACAACGATAAATAATTATATAATTTAGTAATATAAGTTAAAATGTATAGAAATAAACCAACGGCGTTCCAATAAGCGGTCCTTTTTCTTGAGTGTGTAATTTAACAAGAAAATTAAGAGCTAGTCAAGAATCTAGGTTTTCACAAGTTTTGTTTTTGTTTTGTTACGCCAAAGAAGTATAACTTCTACCGTGCGGACATTAGTACACACACCGATTTTTTTTAATATAAGACGCCCGACGGGACGTAAACCTGTAAACACTGAATTTGCGCCGATGTGCTTTACCTTTCAATATAAAGAATGTCACATTTATAGTTAGAGAAATAGTCTATTAAATTATTAGCAATAATTGAGAGTATGTTTTAATTGAAAACCCGGGCGTCGCTTAGAAATTAGGGATATTTTGATTTAAAACACCCGATAACCGAAATTAATGTAATTTGATAAGCACGTTATGTGAAAACTATCAGATAATTTTGCCGTAATTAGATAGGTCGCCTGTTGTTTAATTGGTAAAGTACATTGGCATGAATCTAGTAGTTACAGATTCAAGTCTTGTTGAGCGTCGTATTTTAATTTTTTTTCTAGACCTAGATATATACCTATATAAAAAGAAATACTTGGTTTTTTTTTTGTTTTCAGAAAATTAAGTAGTACTTAATAAAAAAAGATTAATTTTTAAACGACTTATTCAAACGAGAATCTTTTGTATAACTTATTTATCAAAATGTTATCGAGTGTAAACAATATTTATTATTATGGCATTGTACCTGTTATGAATAATTATGGTTGGAAATATTTTACTTTGTATAGGTATATATAAAAAGATTCTATGCTTTTAGTCGATTTTTTAAAATAAATACCTTAAATACGATTAAATAGTCATACATACTGGTAACATTTCAACTATATTAAATTTGAACTAAAATGACGGTTCAGATATTTAAAAAAAATCTTGGGACCTTGAATTCTACCAAGTTAATTGTATGGAACTATTAATCCAATAACTAACTATATACTATGGCAAACTAAGAAATACTCTTAACAACCCTTCTAACTAAAATACTTAAAAATACATCAGAAAATCTGATCATCGATCATCATTATTACTTACTGTTTGTATATAATATACCAATGTCATTGAATATACCTGATACATGTGATAAATGTGATGAATCACATTATTATTGTTATTTTTTAGATTATTTACTGGTTGTATCCATCTTATAAACACAATTCACCACTGGACTATATACCACGTAGTCCACCTTCATATCATATATTCCTAAACGGACACAGAGGTCGAATTAATTTGTTTGACCTGTGTTACAGAACATTTAGTTTATTATAAAATTAATATATCGCGTGACCGATTATAGAAAGGTGACGAATTCGATGAATATGTGTGTATTTTTTGTTCGTATATTTCACGGTTTTTTTAATATTTTTATATTTAGGTTGTCATATTGATTCTTTCGTTTTTACCTTCTTCAACGTTTTGGACTGTTTGGAGAACTCAATGGTTGGGCCAATTGTGGTCGCATTTATTCACCGCAGTCATGAGACGACCGTGATTACGAATAACATTCAGTTAGCTCGAGTGAAGAAAGCTGTCGCGTTTAGGGCTTGTTATAGCTTAGCCGTCGTTAACCACAGAGTGACTCAAAACGTATTGTTTGACCTTCGTTGCGCTAAATCTGATACGGTTTGAGCTAACGTCGTGTCTAATCATCCATCCTGAAATTTTCATCATCATTCATCTCATAACCAAGTGAAGCCATGATAGTGATATTCCGAACCGTCCGTTTACGTCACCGTCCAGTGGATGAGTGCGTGAACATTGAACCGGCTCCAGCACGCGCGCCAGCCCTCTCAACAAAAAATGTCAGTGTCTGACATCCTGTTAATAACCCCCCCCCCCTTAGTCCACCAACCATCACCTTTAAATTTACAGTCCACTGCTTAAAGCGCCACCTGTCAATGTCATATATATTTGACATATAAACAAAGAGATAGTATGATTAAGTAGCTACTCGTATTAGCCATTGTACTCTTAAGACCTTCGGTTACTAATTTACAATTGATGGCAGAAGCCGCGGATAGGGACTTCATTTCGGGAAGCGATGATTGAAAATAAATTACAGTCGGGATTCCTCCTGGTTCAATAATTTTCATACTGACTTTAACATTCGACAAATTCCATTTATATGTATGTTATTAATGGTTATACAATTTTATTGTTTTTCAACATACCCAAAGAGGAAAATACTATAGGACTGCTATATAATTATCCAATATATCAGATAAAAATATGATACAACTTTGCGTTGAACTGTTACAGGCTATCCGATAAGATGCGAGGTGACATAAGAGGTGCGAAATTTTAAATTAAAACTAAAACCATACATATTATCAAGGAGAAATTCCATAATATCGATAGGACATGAATGTGAACGGTGCTTGTAAGAAAATGGCAGTGTTAGGTGACATCAAGTTATGCTTAGAGTTTACACATTCACTGCTGACTAGATAATTACTTTTTAATTACCACATTTAAATAGCATGCTAATTACATCGATTGGCCACCTAATCGTTACGCGCTAGGTGCACCTTTAGCGTCCAATGTATTCTTTTTTTGTCCTTCTTTGGTCATTTTTCTAGGTGATTAATTGGGAATTATTTGTATTTATTTTTAAAGTACAATTTCATTAACGGTGCAAAGCAGAGCATTAGAGCAGACCCTTTTTTGAGTTGCTCCGCTCCAGCTCCGCTCCGGGACCTAAAACTTGCTCCGGCTCCGCTCCAGGGTCTGCTCCGCTCCGGGTTAAAAGTTTTAATAAGTGTTCTAAAATGTATACAAATGTTAAAAAAATAAAAAATAAGTAGTTTTATTTATTATTTTATTATTTAGTTAGTTAGTTAGTTTATTATTTGAAAAAAAAATGATTTTCTATATAAAAAATAGTGGACAGAAAACAAGAAACGTTCAAAGCCTGATCGGAGCATTAAACACAATTAAGCCAACGTCGACTCAAAATGAGCGCAATTTTTGCAACATCAGGAAATTTTGTCTCAAAAACGTACGCGATTGTCAAGCTCTGTCAATTTTTGAAATTTTATTTTAATAAGTAATGTTTTGAATTATTTTTGTTTTCCTATTTCTTGTTTGTCTTCTTACATAAATAAATAAAAATCATATTTTTTTGGAATTTGTTTGTTTTTACACTGATTTTAGGATTTTTACAGGTTTTTTTTTTAATTTCCCGATATCTCGAGAATTCTCGAGAACTCTTTTCTGCAAATCCCGAATCTCGAGATTGAGATTTTTTCGGGAAATACCCAACTCTAGTCACGCCAAGGAATTCGAATGAAAAAATATGGAGTCATAGCAAGCGGTGGAAAATGTATATGTTTTCAGAAATACCTTTATGTAAATTGTAAATATTTCTTCGACGAGACAAGAATGCTATACTTATTCCCAGTTTATTTGTACCTTTAAATTGTTATTTTATTTATATATTATTAACACATTTTAAATTAATAGTCTACACTTTATTTTTCATTATTAGACATTTCATTTATAAAGTCAGCAATTTAAAAACTGCACTTAAAGGGTCGAAGGATGGTTTCGAATTCATAGTAATTGTTTACTCCTTTTATTGTTTTACCCCTAACATCCGTGAACTTAAGACTCATTTTATATGTTGCTATTTGTAAAGGTATTTTAAATGTCGAATAATATAAAATATTATCACCACGTTTTTATATAATACTGATAATTTTGGCAACGCCCCTGCCCAGGTCGGTGAGGGACGAACAGGTAAGCATTGAACCAAGTACCCTCGGATTAGAGCGGTATGACTTCACAATCATAAAATGATAATTGTGACGATCCCTCCGTTTCCCAAATAAACAGCGCTTCTTAACACCCCGGAACACTGCACACAACCCCACCGCACCCTTTGTTAAGAGTCATATAAAATTTTATACGCATCAAAATAATAATGTTCTAACTGCATAACACATTTTAATCGTAGTATTGAATTCAAATCCATGATAGTAAAAATTTAGTTAATATTTTTATAGCAACCTGAATTGTTTCACTTATCTCCTAAAAACCTCATAATAGGGAAATAAATTAATACTAATAACACTAATTAAATGGGTAATAACAATAACACTTTTTTTTACCCAGTATTAGCTGCCATAGTGTATCTATCAATGTTTCCGAATATTACACTAAGTAAATTTGATCGATAGTAAATAAATAATAAACATACATAATTTGAAAACACCTCAGATATATAACCATTAGAAAAGATTTTTGACAAACATATGACACTGGGCAGGACTTGAACCCGCATGTATTGGATTCCAGCCAATGTAATTTACCAATTGAGCCACATACATCCTACTTAACTCTATAATATCTATATAACTCTGAAGCGCTTTGCAAATTGTGATAATATAGGTAACCGGTTTTATATGTTCAATAAAGAATAAAAATTCTAATGGATTTAAGTTATGTACTATTCCATTTAAGTCGTTTTTTGCGACCTGGGTTTCGCCTTTCAGCATCTTCAAGCGCCGTATACACTCACCAAAGGTAAACACACACTAATATTAATATCAATAAAGAAGGTTTTATTCTCATGTCTTTATTCAGAATTTATCAAAATGTCACGGAAAACATAAATGTGATATTTTAACATGTACGTGTTTGTTTAAAAATATGTGTTACTATATAATATAATGTCTGAGACATGTGTGAAATATAAAACAATCAACAGAAACGGCGTTTATCCACGAAATTCGCGTGTTCTTCAAAAACTCTTACGGTTAGGGATAGGTGACTCTAGAAAATAATATAATTACTTTTTTCTGAGTTTCTTAAATTTTAAATAATTGAAGACTGTTTTTTTTATTGTTTTTAATAATTGGTTTTTACATATATAATATTATAAGAAACTTATTAAATGAAACACGACAATAGAATTCAACTATTTTCACCGGAAACGCCCGTAGAACATCACTGTCGTAACGCGCCTCCTCCAGCCGTTACAGGCGAACGCATTCCGTTAGACCCGCGAGGCTGCGAAGTAACGGCCGCAGATAACGCCCGCTAACGGACGCCAAGGCTCGAACGGCTAGCGGCTTCCGCCATAATGAAGCCTGTGACGTCACCCTCCAAACGCTTTTGAGATTGGGTGTGTTGTGTTTTGTCCTAATCCGGTGGGTTTATTTTAACAATAAAAGAGATTTCAAACAAAATTAAAAAGAATAATGATAATTATTACTACACTATAATCATGTGTAAAACAACGAAAACCTTTGTATGGCGTTCAGGTAAAACTAGTAGTAAATTATTGTCGGAAATGAACTTTAAAACCATTTGAAAACATTGTTGTTCTCTCTTTGGGGACGTAAGTCATAAGTAAATTATAAAATTTATTTAACGTGGTAGGGACATCAATCCATTCTAATAGTATTAATAAAAATACAAAACTGTTATATTATACATGTATGAATTTATTTATTTTAGTAGGTATCATGATGTAAAAAATTTTCCAACACCAATAAAGTTTTCTTTTGAAGGTTGATATTTTTGACTAAAGTACCTACATAGTTTTACCGAAAAACATAGAATATATCATTGAAATTATGTCATGTTATATACATGAGACTTGAAAAATTCGTGGTTTCCGGCTCAATCAGCAAAAGCCAATGTCAGGTCCACCATCATTTTTGGTATCAATTTAGATATCTTTTTACTTTAAGCAACGTTTGCTGTCAGGTAATTTTAAAAAACTTATTGATACATATTTTTTTAATTGTAGTTAGAGAATTAAATGTGTAATTAACCCGAAATCAATATGATACGTCATGGTATCACATAGGATATAAGAAAATATTAAAATATATGCTGCTGGATTAAGATATCACAAATTCCGTTCCTTGTGGTACTATATCAACCTATTTTGTGGTCCTTAAGTCTACATTACTATCTCTTCCTAGTGCGTATCCATTTTTTAAGCTATTTGACTTGTCGATTTTTATTTAAGGTTACATCTCATATCCTTATTGGTTTCCTTATTTATACTTATTTTGTTGATTATCCTTACACGTTATGCTCTACATAAACCACTCGAGAAAGAATATACGTGGTCAAAATAAACTGAAGAACTGAGAAAAACTAGGACCGGTTTTTATTTTATCTCATCTAAGTATTACAATAAACGTAATTATTGATTTGAATATTAAGATATGAGTAGCAAGATACTTAATCCATGGTTATATTTTTTGTTGATTTTTAACGAATTTAATGAATAATTCGATATAAGAATAAATTACAAGTGAGAATATTTGTTTTGTGTTCTATACCCAAAATCATCACTAGCATGCTATTGTCCTAATAATGATAGGTCGATGAAGACAATAGCGCAGATTCATGATTCATAATATGTTTTACATGACTTAGATGTAACTATAATCAATGACCTACAACAGTTGAACACCAATTCAAAATAAATACCTATCTCATTGCTTACTTCTGTTTACTACATTTCCTCTGGAAAAACTTTAAATAAAAGTGACTAATTTGATCCTAAAATTGAATAAACTGTGTAATGAACAACACCTTCTCTAATTCTACTAATTGATTAATTGTATTGGTATTTTTAAGGCGCTGTGAAAAAATAATGAATTGTTATAGTACTAAAACCACTAATGAGTGTATTGAATTCTAAATATTTTGACAAATACAATCTGAAATAGTGACCTAGTAAAAGGTAATGTTAATTTGACAGTTACACAATATGAAATATTTTATATTCACAAGTATTATCCCTACTTCTGTTTGAAAATTGTTCTGAGTTCCTAATTTAAAAACTACCTAACCGATCATAACGCCGGAATGAATAGAACAATGAAAATTTTTAGACCATTGCCAATATAAATAACTTAGCACAATCGGTTCGGACAACTTGCCCGGCAAACTTGTTTGACCGTGGCAAACTAAAAAACATGACGACTCCAAACAATTGAACTGGATCGCTTTTCTGTTTTGTTTTAACCTGTTTTCAAAGCACGTTTACACCAAACAGTGATTTGTGAAGTTGTTTTTACTTTTAAAGCTATATTAATAGTATTTATGCAAATAATTTAAATTATTGGCCTAATGCGGTGTAGCCTTAGCCGTAGTTAT
Source organism: Rhyacophila brunnea (assembly GCF_057557595.1). Classification (NCBI taxonomy): domain Eukaryota; kingdom Metazoa; phylum Arthropoda; class Insecta; order Trichoptera; family Rhyacophilidae; genus Rhyacophila; species Rhyacophila brunnea. The sequence continues at coordinate 41,124,895 of NW_028232796.1, read as the reverse complement.
ATTATTAAATACGTGTTAATTAATAATCATTCAATTTATATTGTGAAGATTTCATACTTTTAACCATTATTTATCAATTAAAGAATATTTTAAGAACTCACTGATAACACTGGGTCAGGATAGTGAAAGATGGAGAAAGTTTGTGGATTATGAAGCCACATATTATTATGTCAATGGCAAAGATGGTAATGTATTTTTTTTGAATCACACATTATTACCTAGTACTTGATGTATTCGACAAAAATGTACTGTGGATTTAAAGGAAGCGAGTGATGTATGCGGTACCCTTTTCCCAGTAAAATGAATTTCCAAGTATCATGCTGCCTAGTATAAATGGATGGTAACAGGTTGACTGGTAGGCCCAAGCTACGGAGACTAGGACCCGATCTGGGTAGTTAAACGATCAATGCTGAGTTATTGAAATTAATGTAAGCATCATACAAATTTTGAATGATAATTCCAGATAATATAATGATTTTCACTTAATTAAATGAGTAAAGAATAAGAAAAGTACCTATGACGCATATGGAATTGAGTTTTAAAATGGATTGACAAAAACATAAAGGGTTCAACTAAAAAAGTGTTGAATGGAGATATTGAGCATCAAACTCGTTAAGTACATATTTTTAGATACGTTATGTAAATATTATGAACAAGAAAACTATTAAATACTGTGACTATTATTATTAATATATCTCTATTACCAGTAGAAGAATATAAACTACAGTAATATTAATATATCTTAGGATATTAATCAATATTACAGTTGGTTTCTTTTCACTTTATGACATTTTCTATACAAACAATCACTAGAAACTATTTTATGTAAAGGAAACAACAGGTGATTCTTTCTTTTATTATTCCATATTACCTACAAAGTTGTAAACAATTTATTTATCATAATATATTAAACTGAAAATAAATATTTCTATATCTTTAATAACCTACTTAACCAAAATAACTTAAGGTAAAGATATAATACTCCATATCATCAAAGAAACCTTGACCTCCTGCCTCTTCTGGTACATTTATACTGACTATGGCAGATACTTTGCAGTTGGTTCCTTTTTCATAACAGAGATTTAGACGTTTAAAATATCTGTCCATAAACAAAAAGCAAATATTGTGAAAAAAAAATGGGAACTACACCGAATTTAATTTGAATCTCATTAGCAAATTGAGTATTGTGATCTTTAGGACTAGTTCCCATTCATAACTCAAAATATCTAAAAACGTTAGATGGCTCCTTTATGTTTATCTTAATTTAAATAATATAGTGTTGGAGACAGATGTTCAGGATGGTATATATTACAAAGAGGATGAATTTATGAAAGAAAAAGGTGTAAAAACTGGGTCTCTAAGATACATTTTTCTCCAAAAAGTACTGCAATATTATATTGGCCTCAATGCCGTTTTTTTTTTTTAATGGTTCATTAGCGGTTACATCAGCAGGTTAACGACTTACGTGATCGCATGGAGTATCCAAAGGACACTACAAGTTTATCGATATGGTCATCGATTTGGATTGTAGAATGTAGGGAGCTTTAGGAAAACGTACCTAACTGCGATATTAATAAGAATGACGAGGATGGATAGTTTATAGGAAATTTGAATAATAATTTAAAATTTATTATTAAGCTACGAAATCTCAGTTGAGGCTTATTTAGCTGTACATTTTTATATTCTTTTCCAACCATGTCCAATCCTAATAAGATCATATGGGACTCTACAGAGTGGAGGTGGAGGAATAGATTTTGGTTTTTACAAAAAATGGATGTCAGCCACTTGATCAACATACTCAGACTCATACACAAATTGTAAAAACAATAATATGTGTACTTTTCAGACCCAGGATTCGAACCTGGGACCCATGACGGTACAGGCCGAAGCTTAAGTTGCGCGGCCATCGTGTGACTGTTAATATTTATATAATCGAAATAATTATAAATACAAAAAAAACTTAATATTTATAGTGGGTAGGTACATTATATTACTCGTTAGCTTCAACCTTGTGATATCATAATTTATACTTGCAGATTGCATTCTCTCATACACATTTGAATGCACAAAAACGCTCTGATGTTTGGCTGAGCTATAAACATTTTCAAGATTAAGTGGTAGGTGATTGCTAATTTATACTTTTTAAACTTTTAAGTAACCGTCGTCTTTGGCCGTCATAAAGTGGATATTATTAAACAACGTGAATATATATATATATATCTTCATCGTTGTTTCCGCATTGACATTTAGGATCATTTATTATACCTTAGTGAGTTAGAAATGCTTCAAGATTGTAATGTAAAGATTAGGTCTGCAGCGATTAATTATTGTAATAATTGTACTTTATTAGCGTAATTTATTACCAGGGTTAAATTATAATGATTTTATTTTTATAATAATAGTTGGGAATATTTTAATCATTCACATAATTAATATGAAAAATATATAGTGAACTATATTTTTAATGGATTTTTAATAATATTAATATAAATGGAGTAAAAACAATAAACAATGATTATAAAAAATAACATACATAATTTAGGTAGGTAGTTAGTGTTTTTAATATTCTTGTTTATATAATACAGCTAATCAAAGTTCATTGAATCTTCGACAAAGAAACTTTAAAAAGCAATCAGGAAAAACAAAATCGAAACAAAAGTTTTTGTATTTATTTTTTTGTTATCGACGGGCGTCGTCACTCGGAGGCGTCTATTTGTCTAAAGGCGCTAACGCACAGCGCGAGATACGCATCGAGCCTCATTTCGAAGCCTCCACATGCACACTCGTGTACTCACGTATACATATATACACACCCAAAAGAATAATACAATCTCACCGTACTTGCCTAGTTTCATCGCAAAGAGCGATGTTTTCACTTCATTTGGATATTGATATAGAAATTTGGTTAACTTATAAAACATTTTTAATTTACAGAGTTAGTGTGTAGCTTATTTAGTTTTGATAAAAAGCTGTGATCACACATAAAATAGTTTTTTAAGTATATTAATATTATGTTTAGCAATGTACATACCTCCTACGCTAATTTATGCCATTTATGTTCCCATTTCACTCCTTATCTCCTCACCCACCTCCGAATCCCCAGTGTTATTGTTACCAGACAATCAATAAGAAAATACGAACCATGAGAGACTGTGTTAAAAAAGAACATTCAGTTGCATCTCGACAGCGGGCGTGTGCGGGTTTCTAATAGGTTTCCGTCGCTTAATTGATTGACTCAATAGCTACAGACTCATTCATAATCTATCATCATCTTTCATACACCCCCACATATAATCCATAAAACTGTGTCACAAAGTGCGTGAGTGTACGAACCGGGTGACCCAAAACAACAACACAGCGCGAGCGAAAGTTGAAACCAGACCACGGACCCATCATATATCATCACAAAGGTTAGTGTCTGGCATTCTGTTCTATCGCCCCCACCCCTAGATCCGACCTCCTTATCTTCCCACAAAATAATTACATTCCACTTAAAAAGTTCAACCATTAGTTTTTGAATTCGAAAAAGTTGGAATTCATATTTATATTAAATTTATGTTAGTAATCTGGACATTAGAATCTAAGCTTGACGTTTGAAATGTATGACCGTTAGGTGAAATATCTACGAAAATACATTTGTAAAGTTTTGCATTACGTTTCTCTGTCTCGATCTTTTTCTTATATTTCCCGTTTTTACCCAATATATTTAAATTTATGTGTGATCGGTACTCTAAACATGGGCTCAATACAACGTTATTAACATTTTTTGTTATGTATGATTCCATCGATCTGAAATTTTCACAAACAAATATATCATAAATTTAGGTAAAAAGGTATTTTAAATTCATTTTTTTACGTACTGTGAACATTACAAATTATATAGATATCGATGATTTCTTCAAAAAATTCATTGAGTTTTATACGTGTATCGAAGGGAGGATAGAAATTTAGGAATGGGGCGGAGCTTATCTATTATATACCTACATATAATTTTTTATATAATGGATTTTCCACCTATATTCCATTTACTCATAGATGTAAAATTCAGTTTACGTATGCTGATTTGGCGACAATCTATTCTTTTGAAATTGAATTAGTTAAGTACCTACTTTAAACAAAGCGTACCTACCAATACAATATTCATCGAAAAGCACTCTTCTTGATATTGATGTTATCGACCTGAAAAACGATTAGTTATAGTGGAACAACTTAACTTTTAAATTTCGCAGTTTACGATTTCTTCTACTGCACACGAGTTACATAGGGTAAACACCATGTTTACACGTGCATGGATTTACTGCTGACAGTACGTATTATCGCGGCCATAACAAGAAAATGCACGTATAAACACGTATTGTCATGGAAGTTGCAAGATTGCATGCATGAACCAAAAAAGTTCGGAAGCTCCTGAATTTTCAAGCGACAGTTGGGATTTTTCGATCTTCGCCTGCGCAGTAGAACGATAGTGGCGAACCTGCCAGCAAAAAAAAATGAACTACACCGCGTAGAGACTCATTTTGAGGTTAACCGATTTTTACGACCTGTCAATTAGTACCATAAAATTACAGTATTGCGTCTCGCTTACTCTTGAAGAATGAGGTTGGGGAGACAGTCAGCACTTTTCGTGTAAACAGTTAAGCGGAAAATATGATGCACGTCGCGTACTATCACGTGACGTCACAGTAAGCTACCGCTACGGAAAAAAGTATTGTGGTTAAAAAGTTATCAGGCCGATACTCCCATCCCGTAGCACATTTTGAACTTTAAACGAAAATTGTCAGTTAGCACAATATCACGAAGACAAAATAAGAAACGAGGACAAGAAAGAGGTCACCTCATGCGTACCGCACTGCATTCGACACCCGCATGACTCAATGAACTTTTTTATCATTTTCTACATGCTTTGTGTATAAGTGCCGATGACATTTATGATATAAGGGAATGGAATATAATATATTTGATGTTGTATTTATGTACAATGGGTTTATCATTGTTTTAGAATAGAGTAAAATAAAACCAATTATTTTAACATTGATTTCACTTATTATGAAATCGCAGCTATATTTTAAAAATTCAACGAGCAAAGATGTCTTTTAGTTTTGACACTTTTAACTTTATGAGTTATTTTTTTTTTCAAATGTTTAATGTTTTAAAAACTTTTTTTGTGTTTATCCTCATTCACCAATAAATACGAGTAAAGAAAGACACTGAAAACTGTCGACTGCACTGCTGTGAAAATATCTCTCCGTTTCATCGAGGAGGCTGTATCGCTCTGCGCATGCCCAGTACCAGTTTCCACCCTTCTCACGCAGGCTTCGACGCCAGGTCCATTCGTCCGGTGAATCTCAGAGTGCGCGCGTCATCTCGAGCTATCGGTTACCCTGAAAACCTTTTCCCTGAACTCCCGCCCGTCGAGCGATAACGCTGGCACATTGACTTTTCATCCCTTAACTATCAGGGGGTTGTATTGCATATCGATTCGTTCAAGAGTAGTGTAATGTGATTAGGCATTTGAAAGGATTCCTTAGTTAACGCGTGTGTGAGTGTTTTCTTTACTGGGAAGACCATTTGACACGATTGTGAGGTTATGTGATTTAGAGTGTGTTTTCAATTGAAATTATATCGTTTTTGCGACCAAAGACAGTGTTACTGTGTTCTTCTTGATACATATTGGTAAGTAAAAATTCAACTAATAATTTACCTACCATATTGATTTAAAATAATCCAACTGTATTATGTGTATGACTGATCTTACTCAAATGTCATTTTGACTTTTGAACAAGGCGTGTATTTATGTATTTTTTTCAGTATTATTAATTGAATTTCAGTATTTTAAAAATATTTAGTAATATCAACAATACAAAATTATAACAATGACGACTTTTATAAACATTTAATCATTTTTTAATTATAATAATAGTATTATAAAAGTTTTTATTAACTCTATGTTTTTGAAATGTTTATGTTAATATCTGTTTCGGACTATATACCCATCATCAGAAAGATCCAAATCTAAAGCTAACCTTTCAAACAACGACCGTTTTTAGATGCATGATATCAAGTCAGAATAAGGGTCTATACCTATTATTTTGGAAAGATATCAACCATGTGAACGCCGATTATCTACATATTTTCTAATAAGTTTTACGTCATATTTATTATCCTTCTGTTATATTTTTTGTAGTAATGCTATCATTTGTAAAAATATATAATTAGTATGAAATTAATTAATACATTAATCAGATTTCAGAGAATATTGTATATTGTTTTAAATTAATTAGGTGAGTATAGTAACATCTTATTTATTATTAGGTATGTATTACAAATTACAATTTTATTGAAAACTATTATTTATTTCTGTATTTTGGTAAATAAATAAATTTCACAATAGGTCAAGTGCCTGTTTAATAAGTACATCTTTAATGTACCCTCCCACTTTCCACTTGACTTGTTATTGAACTACGACTGGAAAGTGGCCATTAAAATGAAATATTAGCCAATGAAATACAGAAGCAAATCAAAAATTGAGTAGGTATGTATAATTATATTCTGGTGATTGTAATTATACATACCTACCTACTCATAAAATAAAAATAAAATAAAATATTAGATATTTATTAGGTATAGTTTGGTTACTTTTTATAAAATTAAAAAATAATCAGCAATTTATTAGTTTCAAAGTCAATTAACTCTTTACATTATATTTTGTGAAGAATTTTGATTAAAACTATACGTATTATACTTGTATAAATCATGTTTGTGGCGACATTGAGTTAAAATTAGATTAATTAGAAGATGCTTGCAAATTCGGTAACATATACAGGCCGATTGATAATAATATAGAAGATGAAGAAAAATAAAAAAGAATATGACGTATGCACATATAAAAGAAATTATGTTATTTGAAATAATTAGTATTTCCTTTCAATTTCTCGTCATGTATTGAATTCCTAATAACTTTATTATACCTATTCATTTTATTTTAAATTTAACATTTCTTTCCTATTTCTCTTTTTAAACATTTCTTAGATTTTATTTAATTATCATCATTCAAACCTTCAAAATGAGATTGCGATTTAAAATTTGTTAGTACCTATTCATATTTGTATTATTGTATATTCTTAACGAGTTGAAAATGTCCATTTGAAGTGGACGTAACCGATCCTGACTAATAATATTATTACCTTATTTAAACATACATAATTTTGAAAACACAAATGTTAATTAAATATTAAATTAATTGAAACTCGTGTATTACAATGTATGTCACATTTTATGGAGATAACTCACTTTGAAACTACAACGTCCATTATCTTATCCAAAATAAACCGTCATTATCATTGGCTAAAAAACTCATTCATTGTGCATCTTAGGCATCTTCAGGAAATGTCTCCATCTCCTCTATCCGACGCAAGCTCTTTCCGTTGCCTTAGCCCAAAAATGCCGTGTTTTTTTCACAGTCGAAAACCCTCATTTTAGGTCTCCTTTTCCTTTCCGGTCTATTGAGAAGGAGCCTCTTGGGTAGATGGATATACACTATCCTTGAGAAATATTTTTTTGTCTCTATTGTATAATATGTTTTCTTACTTAAATATATGCGATATAAATATAGCTGTATTATATTTCACATACCTAGTAGTTGTAGCGTATTTTAGATAATACAATATTTGTATCTTAAGATAAATATTAGTATCTTACTTTAAAAAAATGTTCGATGTACCAACAAGTCTCTATAAGAAATAAATTTATAAAAAATACCTCGATACAATGAAACTGAGTTTGAAATGGTTCCAATGCGTTTTTATTTTTAACTTTACTTTAACCAGTTTAACCTGTCACGCTTCAGTGTTGGGGCATAGGGTAAGCACAAGGTCAAGCCACTTTCATCGGTCCATCGCCATGTCTCAAGCCTCCCGCCACGCAAGACATGCAGCGCGTAGATCGCCTTTGTAGCACTACTGCATTTTGAGCAAGGATCGGCCACGGTGACGAAATCCTTAAGGTTGCGGAGTTTAATATGCAATCTCAGGAAATTAATGTTCAATAAAAAATGTAACATTCTTAAATTTTGTTAATTATTTGATGAATAAAAAATAGATTATATAAATGTAGGTAAGCATTTTCTTCTTATTAACATGGTGTATAAAATGTCATAATTATTTTCATTGTATCTAATTTAAATATTTTTACCTTACTTGTTACGTACTCATTTAAACATTAAAAACACAAATAAAATAAATAAATGTTACTTTTTTGGAATAGTAATAATGAATCAGTTGTAAATAATAACTCATTCATAAAATGTTCAAAACAGTTACTATGTATCGCATATTATTTATCTTTAAATGTGGTCTACTAAACATGTTTAAATCCTCAAAACTTCAATAGTACATATTACACTGTTTATTAACATAATACACTTTAGTTAAAGTTTTAAGTCTTAATTGAACTATAGGTACACTGAATAAAACTTGATACCATACGGAATAATGATCGTATGTATTGGTAAAAATTAAATTGTGAGTACAGTATTCATGAAATTAAATCATGACAATGACTGATAAACACTCAATGTAAATAAATAATGGCCTTGCATCTTCTTGGAAAGTTTGGGTAAGTCAGGTTTGTATGTTGTTGTTTTTAATTTTAAGCACGATTACAGGTTCTCATCAATAAGACGACTTCTCAATTTACTCTTGATAATATCCTCTCTTAGAAATCTCTTTATTAACCACACAACTTGCAATATTAACATTGTTGGAAGATTGTATTCAATAATTAAATAAAGAACTTGATTTTTTTTACTCTTCTAAAGTTCTTAAACTGCTTTCTTCTTGCATCACCGATAGGATATTTAGTACTAAATGACATGACAGGGTGTGTTTAGTTGTAAAGTGTCTCTCCAAATTTGACTTATTGTTAGGCGCAAATTTTTCTCGACATTGAAGTTTTGAATAAACGCGAAAGTCGCAGTCCATTCGACTTTAAATTCACGGTGTTTGTCTTCCGTTTTTCTTTGGTTCTTCTATGTAGCCATGTCAAATAGGGCAGAGGTCATTTGTGGTAGAGCCACACTCAAGGGGTCGAATAGCCGCATGTAGCTCGCGAGCCGCGGTTTGCCGACCACTGTCTCAGTTCAATAAAAACAAATATGTATGACTTACAAAGTTTAATGTGCACTATTTATGGTGGATCTTAACAGCCCACCTCCATCCTTCGCTACAGCATTTCATCCACAGTCAAACTATTTTCCAAAAAGATTATATCTGTATGATGGTAATAAGAACTACGCCTAAGTTTAAAGCGTAGAGATTCATATCTTCTCTTTTTATTACACCTGTCTGGGTTGTGAGTGATGCAATACAAATCATTTTATATTACAACTTAATGTACCTCCATACTTTCATATTCATATTTATGATTCAATACCTACCTATGGTGTGATTGACGTGCCTGTTTTATACTATGTATTAATTTTTTTTTGAATTTAAATCAGAATCGTTTCAATAGTTAAATTATGTCATCCCTGAAGTCGGTAACATCCATCGGTTGATATTGATATACATTTACTCTCAACTCAACGTAATAATTGAATTTTACATGTCAAAAGTGCAACGTTTGCAATAATTATTTCAATCAACATTTCACCCCGGTCAACAAAAAATTGAATTGAGTCGACCCGCAACATCCCCCGGCGATATGGAATTATTGCCCGCTGCAGTGTATCAAATTCCAGTCGGGCGACTCACAAGTTAATCAAAACGTCAACATTTACCTGGTCTGACAGTTACCTGTGATACACGTGAACACAACACGTCCAGCTGTCAATATCGCATCAAATTTATCGCCACCCTCATAACGATAGTATTGCCGCTTTTATTTTCTTTTGACACTACACTTCTTTCTTTTGATTTTATGTTTCTTTCGTTTTGAATATTATTGAAATTCTACTCCATAGTATTTTATTGTTATTGAATTTTTGTTATCTCTTTTATATTATAACTGGATCCATTATCCCCCACATTTCATGTTAGTAAAAAGCGTAATTTTTAGTTACGATAATGATAAAAGTATCCTATGGAAGTAAATTGTTACCATTTGATTTTAAAATATAATAGATAGTTATTAATTTAAAATAAAACTTCAGGTATAAAGTAAGATTTTTTTGCATAATATCTAAAATTCAGTCGTGGGTCAGGTTTTAATTATTCTGGGTCTAGTAAATACACAAATGTGCTTGGAATCAGATTATAGACCTAATAGTTTGAGTAGGTAGCTAACATCCAAACAAATTAATTGAGGTAGTACCTATATTATTTGGTAAAGCTCTACCCACGAATGTAAAGGATGTGATTGTAAAACTTAGTTAGTCCAATATATAATATAGAAGATGTGGGTTTATAACTTGATAAGTAAAAGTACAGTTCCAGATGATTAGTTAAAACTCATATCTTTTGAATAACTTCATTGATCTATATAATGGTATTTAAAAAGTTTTTCATACAATATGACGTTATCATTGTGGTCCTTCTTCATACTGATGAGAAAACACATTCACCAGATGTAATCCAAGAAAAACTTGAAGATACTATAAAAAAAATGAGAAATAGAATATTTACGATTCATTTCTTGATTTATCTCGTTTCATTCTTGAAACAAAATACGTAAAAAGATATAATAATAATAATATAATGGCACAAATTAAATAGGTGACTGGGAGAATCAAAACAGTATTTCTTTCTCAATTATATCTTCAAGTACTAAGGTGCATGAATGTGTGTATGACTTATCCGTGGTATAAATGTGAACGCTACCATAATAATTGGTAGTGATCACTTGTGTACCTCTGATAACAGTTACAAGAATTGGGAGCATCAATGGTTTGTTTTTGTAAGGTGCAGAACTAAACCACTATTGATCGTGTTCGGAAATGTGTACGTATGCAGTTTTCCGTATCACACTTCACCGTGAAATGTTGTATCGGAAAAAAATATGGTCGTATATTAAAAACCGTTCAAACTCTTTGGGGTCTTCTTCGTATGATTCTTGTCGGTTTACAGGAAGCTACCGGCAAACAAATTTTGAAAATAGCCGATAAACTGGATTATTTGTTAGGTTAGGTTTTCATTATTGAATTCACGAATTTTGCCAAAATCGGATATGAAAATGCTCCACGAATAACGCGTATGTTTTTCATCTCGGTGCTATAGAGATGACCGTATAGTATACTGTCATCTCTTTCCGATAAGAAAGCTCACGGTGAACTGTGCTACGGTGAAATGTAATATGCATTATCATTGATATGATAATGCCAACTGGGAGGGAAATAACTTGTTTAATCTAAAACCTTTCGATATTACCTAATATATTCCAGTAACATGTCGATGAGTTTATGTGAATATTGTTTATATTACACATTATTAAATAGAGTCTTCTTAGCTTAATCGATGTACATCCGTATAGTTTTTAATGTTTCTGTTTACTCTTCTAATTAAGCCGTTTTTTTAAATATAATTTTTGTTTTGTGGCCTCCATGTCATGTTGTAAACTTCGCTATACCTATTATATGTAAAATAAATACTTTGATCTGAATCATAAGCATCAGTGGCGGACCTAGAAACGTATATTTATGTAGGTGGGATTAGTAAATATACACTATTTAATATTACATAATATATTTCATTATAAAATACCACCTTTCTAATCATTGATCATCAATGCGTTCTACAAAGTTAACGACATAAAGTGAGAAATTTAATTCTGTCTATCTGCATAGTGTTCACTTCGTCAGCAACTTACAATCCAGACGTAATATTATGTTAACAGTTAACATTGAGAGCTTTCTAAAAATTTATATACTATACACTTTTGACTTATAGCAAGATTGTTGCGTATTAAAAACATTGCAGTTGTGATATTCAGAGTAAACTTTACATTTATGGATGCTAATTAAAAGCTTGGATTAACGTTCACTTACTTGAAAAGCTACCGTTTTAATACTCCGAGCTTTTACTGTGTTATATGTAAGATAAGTGAGCTTTTCGCTTACTCCTAACTAATTTTATTTCAGTCTGAAGTTATCTGAAATCTAGATTACAGTTGCAAGAGAATTGTGCAACCCACTCACTAATTTGATTAATTATTATCGCCCTCTATAACTTACCAATGAATTGCCATTTTATGAGTTCATTCATAACTTGAGAGAGTTATTCTGATTTACGATATGTTACATAGTAATAGTTTGTATCTCTTAAAGTAGTTTTATATGCAGCGCTCGAAATGGAAAAGTTTACGAACCGGAGCGTTCGACAATTTTCTGAAGATATTAACATAGTTATCAAATTTTATGTGTATTTTATATAAATAAGTGTGTTAGATTTTTTATTATATGCCATATCTAGACTCAGACGGTCAAATTATTTTTTCCAAGAGATGGAGCGATAACTTTACCGATTTCACGAACAGGAACGGCGCTACGGTGCGCTCCAGTCCATTTCGAGCCCTGTTTATATGATAGTAGTATGGAAAAGTTTTATTGAAAGAAATATCATTTATATTACTTTTTAATTAATTACTTTTTATATTCAACGAATAATTTACAAGATTTAAGAATGTAACGTTATAATTGTTGAACATAGTTACCTACATAATTTTGAAAACTTTTTAATCTTAAATCTTGTGAATTATTTGTTGAATAAAAAAATAATTATTTAAAAATAGTTAATTAAAATTTATTAGCAAGTCCAAGGAAGCTACCGCACTTAAATATCTTGGAGTAATTCGTGACGTTGGAAAGTAATTAAAGTAATACCTACTTTGATTTAAAATATAAAGCCGATAGCCAATAGTAGCTTAATTTAGAAAGCGCTTCAGAGAGTATTATAAGAGCATTAGTTAAAATTTGTCGTAATTGAGTATGGTACTTTTGGCATAGTGTTCTATGTGCGTGGACATCAAACCCTAGAGATGCTGGTTCGATTCCCGCGGGGTGTCTTACTTTTTTCAAAAAGATTTTTTCTATTGGTTATAATATTATTATCTCAGTAGTGTTTTTAAATTATGTATATTAAATATAACACTTGATTAGTCTATACACTTAAATCTAAATATGTAGAGCAGATATTATATAAAACAGATACTTATACTAATATTAATAAAGAGAATCGGTTTGCTAAAAACTGCTTTTTTTTTTTTTTTAATTATAGTCATATTTTGAATAAGACTAATCTGACTTCATTATAATTTAATACTTCAAGTTATTCAAATAATGAAAGAAGTACAGTTCTTAAATCAATTGTACAACAATTGATAGGTAAAAGAATCGATGAATAACTTTTTTTCGGCTTGATTACCTTTGTTGGAATCAACAACCTCAGCCTTGTCAGCATATATATCCACGATATAGGGGCTGACCTCAATTTACTAAATATTAATCTATAGTCAGCGCAATAGCCAAATGGCGCAGACATGGCTGAAGAAGAATTGTGGTAATTGAACTGATACCTATTATTATTTTTTATGTCTATTAATTATAAAGAATGAAGAGTCAACGATGAATAAGGGTACCTAGTATAGGTAGACATTTTACTGGGAAATGCAAATAGAAATGTCTTATATCAAAAAAATACTACCTTATTCTTAGGTTAATTAATAATTATTATAAAACAATCATTATTCGTAGCACGTTTTATCACATTTGAATGATCAAAGACATAGCTTATAATCAGTATCTTTATAATTATCTTCAAATGTGTTAATCGTGACCATTTTTTGAATTATAAAATGCCTAATTCTAGCTAAATTTGGGATCACAGAGTTTATAAAATATATATTTTTTATCGTAAATATTTTACTAAATAATGTTAAGGGGGGACATGCTCGTCGAAGGTCAAAATTGAGTTTTTATTGTATTTTCAAACCATGATCCTGGACACTCCTTAAACGTTGTAGATAATCTATTTATATAATTTTGAAGCCTTATTATTCTTTATAGTTATTTTAAACATTTGATGACTGCATAAAGTATTTTTATAACATAAAATAGTATTCTTTTAAACCTCTCGCTCTAACGTTTTAGAATATAGTCATATTTCGGTACATAACTGTGCAGTGGTGTTAAGATTTTTTACATTTATTAATTTTTAAACGCATTTATAAAACCATTAGAATAATTTATTACAAGATAATTTTTGTAAAATATTCACGATAAAAAATTATATTGATAATCTCTGTGATCCCAAATTTGACAAGAATTAGGCATTTTATTATTCAAAAAATCGGCAAGATTAACACATTTGAAGATAATTCTAAAGATATTTATTAAAAGCTATGTCTTTGACCATTCAAGTGTGATATACATCTTATGAATAATGATTGCTTTATAATAATTATTGACCTAAGAATAAGGTAGTGTTTTTTTGAAATACGCCATTTCTTTTGTCATTCCCTAGTGGTTAAGCTACAACATACGGCCTTATCCATAAATTGACAAACTATAAGTAAAGTAGGGAGTAAAATTATGTTAACGCTTGTGTTTGAACATGTACCTAACCGATTTATTTTTTATTTTTTTTTAAACGGTACATGTTCAAACACGCGCGTCAATATCATTTTACTCCCTACTTCAATTTTAGTTTGTCAATTTTAGGCTACGGCCGTATGTTGTAGCTTAACCACTGGGGAATGACAAAAGAAATGGCGTATTTCAAAAAAACACTACCTTATTCTTAGGTCAATAATTATTATAAAGCAATCATTATTCATAAAATGTTTATCACACTTGAATGGTCAAAAACATAGCTTATAATAAATATCTTTAGAATCATCTTCAAATGTGTTAATCTTGCCGATTTTTTGAATAATAAAATGCCTAATTCTTGTCAAATTTGGGATCACAGAGATTATCAATATAATTTTTTATCGTGAATATTTTACAAAAATTATCTCGTAATAAATTATGCTAATGGTTTTATAAATGCGTTTAAAAATTAATAAATGTAAAAAATCTTAACACCACTGCACAGTTATGTACCGAAATATGACTATATTCTAAAACGTTAGAGCGAGAGGTTTAAAAGAATACTATTTTATGTAACAAAAATACTTTATGCAGTCATCAAATGTTTAAAATAACTATAAAGGATAATAAGGCTTCAAAATTATATAAATAGATTATCTACAACATTTAAGGATTGTCCAGGATCATGGTTTGAAAATACAATAAAAACTCAATTTTGACCTTCGACGAGCATGTCCCCCCTTAACATTAATTTTACTTATGGTTTTATAAATCCGTTTAAAAATTAATAAATGAAAAAAATCTTAACACCACTGTACATGGATGTACTAATATATGACTATATTCTAAAACATTAGATCGAGAGGTTTAAAAGAATACTATTTTATGTAATAAAAATACTTTATTCAGTCATCAAATGTTTAAAATAAATGTAAAGGATAATAAAGCTTCAAAATAATATAAATAAATTATCTACAACGTTTAAGGAATATTCAGGCTAATGCTTTGAAAATACCATAAAAGCTCCATTTTGACCTTCGTTGGGCAATTTGGCCGTTGAATGGATTTTGATTCTTACTCTTCAAATATCTGTAGAACGGAATTGCGAAATGTTAAACGAACAATAATTATAGATGTATTTTTATGATGCCTATTTTTACCGACATGAATGTCTTTAAATTCGCAAACATTTAGCTCACGAATTGTGTTATTTCATCAGGGTAGTTTATGAATGAAGCGAGTTAGTCGTTAAGCGTACGCCGTAGATAATAAATTTATTTGTACAAGTTTATGCCGGCCATAAAAAAGTGTTTCTAAGAGTTTATCTTCCACTAAAGCGATATCATCTAATTCTGTTTTCACAAAACGAAACCATATCAACAACTCAAAGTGCCAACGGCCTACGTGAATCAACTGAAGTAAACAGTATATTGGATAACTTTTCATATAACACGCAAGAAGATACAGAAAGTCCGAAAAACACAATCGTATATATACCTTATATAAGTACGTATTGTGAGCCGGACTACGTCATAGTTGCTATAATTGAAATTTTTAATTTGATTATTTTTTTAAACAAGGATGAATAATACACCAAGTTTAGCAAAGTATCATTCTTCATTGCACATCCATAATTTGGAACAACTCCAATGCAAATTATTACATCATAATTCTATTCAGAAGTTTTCATTTCCCTATCTAAGCTACTTGCTACCGGTTCAATGGCAAAATTTTCTAATAACTATGGATCTTACGTAATATTTCAATAATTGTCAATAATATCATTGCCTTGATTTCTTCTTCGCATGTTGGAGATCCATTTACAATATACCTACTTCCCTATTATGGGTCAGTCGTATCAGATCCCCAATGCTTTGGAAGTTGACCCACTTACGTTAAATGTGTAGCCAAGACATTAATATTCTACCTACGCTTCTGCTGTATTTTTTACCTCTACCTACATTATGAGTAAATCATACTTTTTATTCCTTGATTTAAAATCATAAAAATAGTTGCCAATATTGATGAAATTTGAAAATGTTAAAAGTATAATTTTTTACAGCATTTTTGTGTTTATAAGTTTTAATTTCCTCTAACATCTTTCTCTACCTATCCTTATACAAAGTGACCATTTTTAATGCGATATGATACTCATTAGTAGCTACATCTAGCTACCGTATTTTTGATCTGTCTCTTCTACTACTACTCATGGTCGGTTATACGCTAGCATAGTCTGTCACTGATAATATTGAATTTACAGCACTTCTTTGTACTAATTAAATAATAATTCAACTCAGCATTCCATTATCTCGACACTAATTGGCCCATCGACACAGAGCAAAATCTTTCTCAGAGTTACTAATAGAAGGCGTAGTTAAGGACAAAGATTACAACTGTTTTCTTAAGAACGCTTTTATTTAATGATATAAAATATTAAACTACATAACATTTTAATAAAATATAAATAATGTAATAGCCAGTCGCCATAGACTAAAGTTTTGAAGCCGGGCTCGGCTTATTACTCATTAGAAACAAAAAGGGCGCCGAGTTGTATCTTAAATGCGCGTTTCATTTACGTGACAAACTGTAATGCGTATTATGATTCAAATTTCACAATTGATCATAACAATATATTCTTTAACACATGTTTAAGTTTATCCCATATTTTTCCACACTCTAAGTATTTAAAAAATCTTATTACCACACCCATAAGTTTACGCATTTCCCATTATCTCTGTGTTTCCTTTATGGGACCATTTATACCACATTGGCATCACAGTATATTCTATAGATTGCACAAGTTTTGTCAATATGATTGCAGTAGTTATTATGTTATAACGTACCAAATAAATAGACAGATAGACAATAATTAAATATTTTATACTTAGGTATTACGGTTTTCAATATATGAAACGCTGATCGAAAGGCAAATATTTTACAAATCATAAATAGATAATTCAAGTGTTTACCAACGAACTACAGATTCAAATCAGACTCTTCTTGGTTTACCTTTACCGGACTTTTTAGTTTTTTTGGTCATATAGCCTTCAGAGAAGATGACAGCTTAGAAAAACTAGTGATTTTGGTGTAGTTCGGAGGCCGGAGGAGGCGAGAGAGAATTCCCTCCAAGATGGAAAAACTAAATTAAATGTGCACTAGGTTTTACATTGAAAAATGCCGCTGAATGCCAAGAGGGGTAGAGCAGAGCCATACAGAATGCGGTCAAACAGCCAAATTAGCTGTGTCATGATCCTTAGTCACGAGGTTCTGACGAACATGAGAGATTTTAGTAACACAATATAAAACATCTTATAAACCTGCCCATTAGAAAAATATTTTTGAAAAAAAATTGGTACGACGCGGGATTCGAGCCCGCAACTAATCCTTATCTCTTAGATTTTATTCATTGAATCATAAATTGTTTATTTATACAGTATTTATGTACGAAAAAGTAGATTTGTACAAATTATACGATTATCGGTTTATACTGTGAATATTTAGGTCCAAGCTACTGACCGTGAAACCAATCGATATATTAAAATTATATCAGTGTGAAACTTGGAATCAAAAAGAAAAAAAAAACAAGAGACGGTTATCCAAGTATTTGAAAACAAAATTGTCTCAAGAATATTTGCACCGGTTAATTAAGACCAAAAGTGCCGCGTTCGCACAAATGCTGGGCTCTGTAAATAGTTTAAGCCCAATATAATCAATGTCTTGAGGATGCGAGGACTCAGATAGGCCGATCACGTTGATAGATGCGATGGATCTAGAGGTCTCCATAATGCTTATGAAGAAACCTATGTAGCTCCCTGTCACTCTTGGAAGTTGAGTCGAGAAGCTGAGTGTGACCGACTGGAGAAAGAAAACTCTGGGTTTATATGCTTGTAAGATGGTTGTGTAGTCTACCTCAGTAGCGAAGGATGGAGGTAAGATGTTAAGATTCTCCATAAAAAGGGCACATTAACCTTTGTTAGTCATATGTATTTGTTTTTATTGAACGAAGATTACGATTTACATATAGTATTGGTTAGTTTTTAAAAATCAATTAAACCCTGACTAAAACATACCATAATAATTTTCGTATATTTTGGGCGAAATGATAAAATTGTGCACACTTTTTCATTCATACTTATTTGTTTTCATTGGATTAAGAATACATATTACACAAATTATTGGTTCATTTTTTAAAATTCCGTAAGCCCTGCCTAAATCAAACTATAATAGATAAAAAAATATTATTCCATCTATAAAATATGCAAAATTACGTTAAATTTATTTGCACAATTTTAGATATTTTATAAATAGATGAGTATATTTGACAATTAATTAAGTACCTATTATGGCTTGGTTTTTGAAGGATTTAATTGAATTTTAGAAACTAACTAGCACCATCTGTAAATTTTAGTCTTATTTCAATGAAAACAAATACGTATGACTGGCAAAGTTTAATGTGCACCATTTATGGCGGATCTTAACAGCCTACCTCCACCCTTCGCCACTGGGCTACCTAATTGGTCTGTAGCGCTAAGTAAGTAAGTATCATGAATTATCACCAAATAAACGCTTAATCTATTGGAAAAAAATTGAATTCACATTTATTTTATTGGTTATAATAATACAACTCTGTCTTACATGATATCAAAAAAGTGTGTTGGAGTTATTTATAATTATATCATTCAAATAATATTAAATGTATCTTATAATATATTAATATTGAATATTAAAAATTTAGGTAAGTACCCTTAAACTTAACCATTCATAGTGATGGATTCTTCAATAATAATTATTAATGTCTACTCAATTACTATTATAATAGGGCGTTATAAAATTTAATGAAAACAATGACTGTTTATAAAATAAAAAAACAGATAGACTACGTAATATAAAGTTTATTTATCTGTGATAAGTCTTTATGATTAATTACGAAGTCTAACTTGAAACAAGGACGATTACAGGAGCTTAGAAACAAAATCTATCTACCAAGTCTCAAGATCTTAAGCGACTTGACAAGTAATAGAAATCTGTTATTAATTGTCTTTGAAGATTTCGACTCAGTATGTAGATATAACCCACGTATGACTTGATAGATATATAGTAATATTCTGTAGTTACTTTACAATAAAGATCATCCATTGTAGTTTACCCTTTTGTGTATGAGATGTTTTTTTTTAACTTTATTACTTTAAAACATACGTACTTATGATATTATTTTAACACTGAGTGAGAAATTTATCCAAAGACGTGCGTAAACAATAATTTATATTAATAATAAAATTGAAGTAAAAAATTAACTATTACGTTACTTATAAAGTTACTAGGCCAATATTGATAAAAATTGTACAATTTTTAGACAACATTGTTGGTGTCCACTTTCAATAGACTGTCATCTCGCTTCTATATGATTCATAATAAGCTTATAAATAACGAAGTTGATACAATATGAGACTAGGCGCGGATAAAAAAAAATATAGGAATCAATGTAATTATGTATTTTAGTGTCTATTTGACAATCAATATCAAACTTAATAAATTATTAGAGAACTATGAATTGTTCCGATTTTGTAATTCTGAAATTTTGCAATAATTAAATTGTCTAATAATAATATTATCAACTATCTTTATGGGCTTCTAATTTCAATGTATTGAGTTTGAAATTGTATTCGGCAACATTTAAAAAATGACTTAACTGAAAATCTATCAAATTTGATGATAAGTAGTGAAATTGAAATTTTGTCCGCTATCTTGTTTTATCTGTTAAATCAAAAAGTGCATTTTTTAGGTCAGCAAAGTTGGAGTACGTTGCAAATTGCATCATTATTAATTAAGAAGTTTTTTTATTTATGATGGATGAAAAAAATACAGATAATACTATTGTGCCATAATATCACGTAAATATTCAAAATGGAAGAATAAAAGATTCATAATTTTCAAATTATAAACAGAGATGAGATTGCAATCAATTCTAAAGCTTAAGAACTGGAAAATATGTGATTCAAAAGCATAATTTTTAAAAGTACATGTAACTACTAACAAAATTGCACCGCAGGTGATTTTTTTTATCAGAATCCATCTTAAAAGAAATCTAGTATTTTACATATAAAATGGCTTCTTTTTCAGCTCGTATATTTCGTAGAATGTGGGCGCCGACTTAGATATCTCTGGTATCCAGAATTTTAAAAAAATGTACTAAGATAAATTAGAATTTTCAATTAACGAAATAATCATTTATGTAGGTATGTGATAGGTATTTTATTACTAAACTTTTTTAACAGTCAATAAAACTTATTATTTTTGAATTATTTTACTGTCGTACCACTGATTCCTAGAATGCTATAATTTTCTTTTACATCCCTAGTTCTCTTTCTACAAGTTTTTTACTGCCTTTAAAGATTACGTTTAAACTTATTTGATGACGTCATGTCGAATTAAAGTTTTGTATAAAATTTATCAGAAGAAAACAGCGAGCAGGTAGCTGATAATAGCATCAGCTGGTGCGGTGATAACTCTGTTTTTCTCATAATAAAACGAAATTGATCCATTTATTTACTCTGGAAAGCTGCTGAATATCTGCTACTACCTATCTAATCAGAGCTATAGACGAAAGTGTAACAATTCTACAAGAAGATTTATCACTTTGCGTCAATGACAAATGCGTAAACATGGCAAAATTTTACCTAATCTCTGTAAGTTTCAACGAAAACAAATCGTCTACAAGTGAATGTAACGGAAATGTAACAAATTTATTATACTGAACTAAATAAACAGTAAGATAGTATATCATCCACGTTATTGGAATATAATTTTATTTAAGTAATTAATAAAGTCGTTTTTTAAAAGATGTTCACGAAACTTTCATATTTAGAGATGGAACCTTATTGTGCCTATGAAAGTGATGCCAAAAAAACAGGCTAGAAAATTTTAAAAAGTTTTGCATACAGAAGTAGCTTTTACACTAAACAAAAATTTTCTTCGCGATTTATATAGATAAATCATATAAGTCTCATTTATTTCAGTCTATCATGCTTCGTAGCATAGAGAAAATACAAAAGTCGCTACATTTCCTTGATCGCTTTTAAACCATTGCTGCAAAGTGAGGAAGGGTCGGTCATGGCGCTTTAAACTGCTTTTTTTGTTTTTATAGATTCTTGATTACTTCACCAATCATACAACACAAAAATAGACTCCTCCATACCAACCTGACCCACACTACACTCGCTCTTAATTGAATGTATCACGATGCCCTACATTTGGATATAAAGCATCAGCAGTTTTTACGCCTGGAAATGTCTCATGAGCAGATATTCAAGACTAAGGTCACCACGCACATAAGTGTGGTTTGACTGAGTTTACAGATACTTTATAATAAAAGTGCACATAGGAGAGAGGAGCATAGAGAACCAACAAAAACAAATGATTTTAATTTATAAATTTATATAGTACAAAAAATGATACGGGCATACAATATTAGGTGAAGAGATCTTCACTACCACAATAAATACGCCCGGGTCGAACGGTTCAGTAGACCCAAAGGCTGGTTGCACCAACTTAAGCATCTCTTTTCTTTTGGAGAGTATATTCTCGGACATTCCCATGGGACGTGGTTTGCATCCTGTAGTACTACGCCACATGGACATGTTGGTCGACTAACAAGTCCAAGCTCAAAGATCCTGGCAGCGAATTCACCGTGGTCAGTCAAACATTTACTAGTATTAAACAGTGGTCAGTTGATTTCGGGATTACAATTTGATAATCCCGGGATCTGATCCCGTATTGTAATATAAATAATAATGTGAAATTATGAGATTTAAAGACTGTTTATGATAGTAAAGACTTGGTCTTGAATGAATGGGTTAGCGAGATTTAAAATAGTAAAGCAAATCATGGTGTACTTGTGGCCTTTCCGCTTCATAAATCTAATTAGTCAGCCAAATATGAAACTACCGTAAAACGTATGAGATCATGGTGGAATTACTTTGTTAATAGTGCGAAGCATTGTTTTTTCCCAATCTTTCTCATTTTTATTAATTTATCTGAAAATTAAAATGAATTGGTAACTTACACATGGGTATAAATCAAACTTCATTCAAACTCAGTTTATTTCTAATGTAATTATTTGTTATTAAAAGTATTTTTTTCTGTTCTATTTTTGTTTTTATTTTATTCTCCATAAAAATTGATAAAAAAATCAAACCCGAAAGTTTCGGGATTATGTTTATCAATCCCGGGATTCATAGGTATCAAAAATAGCTCGGGATCCCGGGATTGGAATACCTAGTCAAGAGTTTAACCGGTTATATGCAATTTTCATTGAACATGTGGAAAGAAAAAAATATATGTGCACGCTCTTGGTGGAGGCATTCCACTTTCGCTGCTAGATTTTCGACGCCGCATCCAGCGATATATTTTTCAGCATCAAGGTTTGGAGGCGGGGCAAGGTGAAAGCCACCATCAATGGACTTCTCACTTTTGAGGAACGTCAAGCATACAATAAATAAATTTAAATTAAAAATGGCTGCTGAAACACCTGTTTTTTTGGCCCTTCTCACTGACCTTGAATTTATGGCCAGTTCAAACCTGATATTTACTATTATAAGAAGACTTCTGAAGTATACGCAGTAATAAATAATAAATTAATAAATAAGATATTATAATGTAAGTAACACTTTCTTTGAACATTATTAATGGTTAGCAAAATACATTACCTTTACAAAGACGTCATACAATGTCGCAAAGTGGAAATTAAAATAAATCTGTTGCGGTCAACTATTCGCACGGTATATTTACCGAGTCTCATGGACTGAATATTTTTTCGTGCACAGAAATAATATGCAAAGTAGAAACAGAGCTTTTCAAAGGCTCCTAAGTCATACAGAATTTATGGAACAAATTTTCTTGTATCTCCTTTAAATAATTCCCTTGAAAATTAGGCTGTAATGTATATATTTGTTACGATAAGGGAATAAATCAAAAATGTAATGCAAATGTCACGGCATGTTATGGACTCGGAGGAGGAAGGAAATAACTTAGGAGCTTTGCGCGAATTTCCCTTTAATAAATATATCTCTGACTTTTCCCGATTCTATTTTCTCTTTTGTCTTCGTTTTTATTCGACGGCACGTACTTCTTATATCATATTGCGGGAAGCGTTTTTTCTTCTTTCGGCGCAATATATGTATGTAAGTACCATAAGGTAAAGATTCTCAACCTTTATTCAACGATGACACACATATTATTATGAAATAGCATGCCTAATTCATTTTCTTCAGATTTAATATAAATAATCTAAAAAGCAATAAGCGATGCTAAACATATTTTCTGTAATTTTTTGTTAGATTATTAGACGTTCATGAGGGACAATTAGGTACTTGGCATTTAGTAAAATATACTGTCACACTTTAATACTGACCAGGATGTTTTTTATATAGGTTCAACAGAAGACATTAGAGGCGAGCAAGTCTAAGATTACTTAAAATTGTCGTGAAAGCACGCTATTATTAACCATTGTTACATTATGAAGGGACTTTTTGTTTAGTCTATACGCTAGAAGAGATCTTTGTTTGGTTACGATTTTTTCCGAAATATAGGCGGTTTTAATGATAATTCTGCCATTTTTGGTAGTAACTATTCCTGATAATTCCACATTTTTTTTTATTACGAAAAATAAATATCAAGCAATCGCCCAACCTACTAAGTTCATACTCTGGGTCCAACCACACATTAAAAAGACAACATGTAAATTTTCTAGTAACGGAATTTAAACACGTGTCCATGACATTTAAGACGATGCGTTACCGTCAAGTCATCTTTGATAACTCTTATAAATCGGAAGTATCAGTTGATTGTTCACTCATTATTACCAATTGGGAGAGCGGTGCCTATGTTCAACCAAATTACTTCGGAAGTAGATATATTCCAATTGTGTGAATATGTGTTTGTGTGGACGTTGATTTATATATTTGTAAAATATGATTCATCTAGATCATTCGATGTACTCCCATGTTTTTTTCTGATTTTATATTTACTCTTCTTATGCCATTTTTTTTAATATTCCATATTACCTAATTATTTTCATTTCACATTTTTTTCCTAAATTATTAAGTTTATAATTTAAATTGTTTATTGTGTATATTATGTAAAAAAAATACATTTGAATTTTTTAATATGATATAATGTAAATACATGTGACGTAGGTACGGTAGAATATCGATTATCTGGAGAAAATACATCGAATAATGAAGTCGGGAAAATATTAATAAATCTATTACACTTCCATTAACCCCATAACCATTGTGAAATGGTCATATTTTAGCGACACACTTAGCAGTTCTCAGCGGCACACCTTTGTGTCGCGACACAGCGATTGGGAATGCCTGCCTTAGAGAAATAAAAGATAAAGTATTTATGTGTGGCCAGTGAGTTTTGTAAAAATGCCTAGCACACACGAGTTATTCACGATTTTATTGTATTGAAACATCTATCGCATAAATTTGGCGCTGCAGCATTATTGTGGATTAGAATCCTAAAAAGTTCCCCCATATTCTATCGACACGCGGTGACTTTTATTTTATTACTAACACAAAAATACAGAATAGGTATTATTATATTTGCGTGACTTTTATTTATAAATATTATAAATCTAATGTAATATAGGTACATAATATATTGAACATTGTGTTAATAATCATATATTATCAATATTTGGAAATGCAAAATAATTAAAACAGATGGCGTAGATCATGAAATGCGTCAGCGGATAAAATAGATTACTCCATTACCTATATTGATTTGATCTTTATTAATTGACCAGTCGTTTAAATAACGGATTGCATTTCTAATAATTTTAACGTCGTAATCTAAAATATTTCACTTAACGGCCCACGTGCTCGTCGTAGGTCAAAATTGAGTTTTTATTGTATTTTCAAACCATGATCCTGGACACTCCTTAAACGTTGTAGATAATCTATTTATATAATTTTGAAGCCTTATTATCCTTTATAGTTGTTTTAAACATTTGATGACTGCATAAAGTATTTTTGTTACATAAAATAGTATTCTTTTAAACCTCTCGCTCTAATGTTTTAGAATATAGTCATATTTCGGTACATAACTGTGCAGTGGTGTTAAGATTTTTTACGTTTATTAATTTTTAAACGCATTCATGAAACCATTAGTATAATTTATTACGAGATAATTTTTGTAAAATATTCACGATAAAAAATTATATTAATAATCTCTGTTATCCCAAATTTGACAAGAATTAGGCATTTTATTATTCAAAAAATCGGCAAGATTAACACATTTGAAGATGATTCTAAAGATATTTATTATAAACTATGTCTTTGATCATTCAAGTGTGATAAACATCTTATGAATAATGATTGCTTTATAATAATTATTGACCTAAGAATAAGGTAGTGTTTTTTTAAATACGCCATTTCTTTTGTCATTCCTCAGTGGTTAAGCTACAACATACGGCCGTAGCCATAAATTGACAAACTATAATTAAAGTAGGGAGTAAAATGATATTAACGCGCGTGTTTGAACATACCGTTTAAAAAAAATTGTACCGTTTAAAAAAAAATAAAAAAAAAATCGGTTAGGTACATGTTCAAAACACGCGCGTTAACATAATTGTAATACAAACGTAATACAGAAATCCATTTCCATAATAGTCAACTACCATGGTAGGCAGTGGAGGTAGGCTGTTAAGAGCCGTCATAAATAGTGTAAACTAAACTTTGTTAGTCATACATAAGTATTTGTTTTTATTGAACCAAGACTACGATTCAAACACGCGCGTTAACATGATCATACTCCCTACTTCATTTATCGTTTGTCAATGTATGTGCTACGGCTGTATGTTGTAGCTTTACCACTGGGGAATGCCAATAGAAATGGCGTATTTCATAAAAATACTACCTTATTCTTAGGTCAATAATTAATATATATAAAGCAAACATTATTCATAGAATGTTTATCACATTTGAATGATAAAAGACATAGCTTATAATCAATATCTTTAAAATTATCTTTAAATGTGTAAATCTTGCCCATTTTTTGAATAATAAAATGCCTAATTCTTGTCAAATTTGGGATCACAGAAATTATCGATATAATTTTTTATCGTGAATATTTTACAAAAATTATCTCGTAATAAATTATACTAATGGTTTCATAAATGCGTTTAAAAATTAATAAACGTAAAAAATCTTAACACCACTGCACAGTTATGTACCGAAATATGACTATATTCTAAAACATTAGAGCGAGAGGTTTACAAGAATACTATTTTATGTAACAAAAATACTTTATGCAGTCATTAAATGTTTAAAATAACTATAAAGGATGATAAGGCTTCAAAATTATATAAATAGATTATCTACAACGTATAAGGAGTGTCCAGGATCATGGTTTGAAAATACAATAAAAACTCAATTTTGACCTTCGACGAGCATGTCCCCCCTTAAGTAATAAACTTCAAGATTTAAATAAAATATTCTACTGTAATGTATAGAATAATATACTGATTTCTAACATTTCATTAGTCATACAAACCAAACTCACCATGTAATAATATTGATATAGATTAACCCATAGCTTACGGGCCGCACAAAATTGTGTTTTTGCTTATTACTTTTCAAATGCAAATTAACACGTTAATTACAAGATTATTAAGATACAATTGTCTTTAAAATCCCTGTAATTAAACGTACTTATATATTTTTTTAAAGTTAATTACCATGTTTGATACTTCCGACAATGTCCGATCCTAATAGGATCATATTGGCCTCCACAGAGTGGAGGTTTGTATTAACAGATTTTGTTTTTACGAGAAATGGATGTCAGCCACTTGCTCAACCCATTAGGTCCATACTCTGACTCATACACAAATTAAAAAAACAATATGTGTGCTAATAGCCAGATCCAGGATTCGAACTTGGCTAGGCTATAGGCCGATGCTTAAACCGCGCGGCCACTGTGGGTGTTTAATACGTAGAGTATTATGATTCTCCAAAGAATAAAGTTTATATAACAGTCATTTTTATAATAGTTTAAAAATAGTTTTTAGTCATTCACTCAACCCATTGGTTCCCTACAACACTGGATCAAATGAACATTGGAAAACAACACGCATTTTTGACTATGCGCTGGATTTAACCTTCAATCAACGGCTTCGGAGAGGCCATCGCGTGTGTTCGTCTACTACTATTTTGATTTTGATAATAGTGCACTAAAATGTTTTCATTTTTAACTCTTATTGCTCCAAAAAGAAGCAGATAGGATTTCCACAGTAAATTCTTAAGACACCTAATAACCACTGCTTAATATTTTTCTAAGTAACAATATAATAAGTGACAGGTTTGTAAATATAAGCGTAAATCACTCTGTATATTTTGTCCCCTTTCGTCTTATTTCTTTACCACTGAATGAAATGCAAAACTCGCTAATTCCGAGTTAACTTCTCGAAAATGTGGTTTTGCCTTAGCGCAGAATAACATTTGCAGTAATACATAATAATACGTACGAAAAGAAACAGTAGATGGGCAAAATGTAGAACAGTTTGATTATACCGTATGCGGCATAAACTGCTCGACTGAAAAAGGAAAACAGGACCTGTTAACATATTCATTCATTTCTTTTGTCGGAGCACTCGTTTTTTTATTCATATCTTCAAAATCTCGGAAGAAAAGATACTTGTATCGAAATAATATTTACATTCGACTCGATTTGAAGAAATGAGATAGTATACATACATATTGTTAGTATGTAACTCCTGATTATGAGTATGTATGGTGTGGATAGTTATTATTTGGTAGTGTGAAGACTGTACTGGTACCTTGATTTTTTAAGGAGTCGAAAATAAGCAAGAACTAGTACTTCGAAGTCAAATAAATGGAGTTAGCTACAAAAATATTATGTTTCTTTTATGTATATTAAAATTTTATCCAATAATTGTAAGATGTTAAATACTTGCCGAAAGTAAGTAAAGTTTTCATTTTAAATTGTCTCTATTTGTAAAAAGTTAGTTTGCCAGATAATTAATTAAGTGATATATAATTGTTTAATATAATTGATTGAAATAAATTGACTCATTGCGGATACAGCATAATTATCTATAACGTCGTCATTTTTAATAATATTATCTTTTATTGACATGAAAATACCAATATTTATATTATGAAGATGGCGTCTGTTTAAACTTCAGGTGTCACAGTGAAAAAAATAATATAATAACACGTATGAAATACTACTAGTCTTTCTTTTGCGTGTATAATCAATAAGAAAAATAATTTTCCATTATCGGAAACAAGTAAACCTTATTAGAAACGATTTTTTTAATGTCTGGATAAAAAAAATTGCAGGTTGTCCATGAGGTCTCCAAATGTCCTTGTAACGCACATTGCGAGCACACACTCTAGATGTAATATTAACTGGAAAGCAAGAAAAAAATTGGTAATTAGTATTTAGTGCCACTAATTTGATACCTGCATTTTGGCCGTGCTGCTTTACAGTAATTGGTCATGGCACCTTACGATAGCTCAGTGAAAATATATACTGAGCTTCGAGAATAGATAATTGAGACAAATATTGGGTGTATGGTGATATAACTTTAGGAGTGGACCATGCAGCCTGTCATCATGCTGAGAGTGAAGAGATGATATTGAACCTGCCTCAACCATGTACTCTGGATGTCTCAAGATAATTTCAAGCTGACTTGGACTTGACTGGATTCTGATATCCTAGAATGACTTGAGTAGATGGAAAAAGACTGGCGAGCGACAAGAATCTTATGGAGATGCCGTGGTCTCCATATGGTCAAACTGAGGAATGGATACGGTGAATGAAGAAAAATAGAACATTAGTGACATTCTTACAATAGGGTTGTTTTCACTCTGAAACTTTGCTACTTACGGCGCTGACTGTAAATTACCACTCATAGTTTTGTCTACAAATATAATATAACGACTTGCAATATAGCACGCGCCTTTACATTATAACAATATCAAGATACAAGCAAACTCAATAACAAATATATATCTAAGTGTCCTTCAAAATTAAATTTCCACTAAAATTATTGAGGCTTACAATGTATAATATATCATATATTATATATTAAGACGACAAGGAGACGATATCGTCAATCTCCACAGCGGACATGTACTCTGTTATAATGGGACTAAGACCGGACGCACAAGCGGTGTCGGATTTTTAATCCACAGACTCTGGAAAGATCGCATAGTTGAATTTGATTTCTCCTCAGATAGAGTAGCAAGTTTAACACTTCAGCTCAGCAAAAGATACCAGATTCTGCTTTTGCAAGTTTATGCGCCCACTCAAAACTCACCTGATGAAGAAGTGGAGGATGTATATGAAGAAATCAGTACGTTGAAAAATAAACGGAAATGTCACTTCACTATCATCATGGGGGACTTTAATGCACGAATCGGATCTCAACACCAGGATGATGTAGCGGTCGGGCACTTCGGACATGGCTCCAGGGATGGCCGAGGAGACATGTTAGTAGAGTTTGCGGAAAACCACAATCTATACATCATGAACTTATTCTTCAAAAAGAAGCCTTCTCAAAAATGGACATGGCGAAGCCCAGCAAAACGAACCAGCGAAATCGACTACATCCTCACCGACAAGAAGGATATTTTTCTAGACTGCACAGTCATTAACAGATTTAATACTGGCAGCGACCACCGAATGGTAAGGTGTAAAGTACGATTTAACATCAAACGTGAGAGATCCAAACTGATGCAGAAGCCCAGAGTCCGCAGAGGCTTGAGAAGCAGAGTCGATTTCCAACAAGAGCTGGAGAACAGGTTAGCGGCTTTCCAGTCTGAAAATGACCCAATCTCCCTACAAAACACCGAGGCAATAACAAAAATCATTATAGATTCTTCGGAAGAGACAGTTGCTGCTGTGGTTGAACGAGTAAGCAAACTTTCAAAGGAAACGTTGGATCTTATGAAGCTGCGTAGGAGTACAAAAAGCGAGCAACAAGTAGAAAATGATCTCGAGTACTCCACGCTGTGCAAAACTCTACGTAAAAACATACGAGAAGATCTTCCAAAGTTCAATATGAACCTTGTTCAATCAATTGTTGCGTCAGGAAGGAGCTTACATAAGAACAAGCAGCATCTGTCAATAGGGAGACGGCAGATCACGACACTAAAAGCGCAAGATGGAAGTATCGTGCGTAACTGGGATCATCTACTGGACACTGTTGTAGAGTTTTACAGCGCTCTATACAAAGATGACACTGACATCAATTCAGATCTTCCGGTGAACGGAGAATATGGAGATCCTCTTCCCGAGGTTACTACCACAGAGGTGGAATATGCTATAATGTGCATGAAGAGTGGGAAAGCCCCGGGAGAAGATGGGCTGACTATCGATGTTCTCAAACGGGCCGAGAGGACGGTGAGCGAAGTGCTCGCACGTCTGTTCACGTCTCGTCTGCACGAAGAGAACATCCCAGAGTCATGGAAAAATGCCTCCATTATTATTCTCCATAAGAAAGGAGACGCTGAATATCTGAAAAACTATCGACCAATTAGTCTACTGCCAATTCTGTATAAGGTTTTCACGAAAATACTCTCAAACCGTCTCGAAACAGTTCTAGACGAGAACCAACCAAAAGAGCAAGCCGGATTTAGAAGAGGCTACAGTACTATGGATCATATACAGGTCGTCAGGGAAATCATAGAGCGCTACCAGGAATACAAACTGCCATTATATCTTGGTTTTATAGACTATGAAAAGGCGTTTGATTCCATCAAAAAATTCTCAATTATAGACGCCCTTAGCAACCAAGGAATTTCCAGACGCTACATAAACATATTGAACAGTATATACAGTGATGCCACAGCATGCGTGAAACTCCACAAACGGTCGTGTAAATTCCCCATTAACAAAGGTGTCCGGCAAGGTGATACCATTTCACCTAAACTATTCACCGCTACTCTTGAGGACTTATTTAGGAGACTTGATTGGGAGGAAAAAGGTGTTCCAATTAATGGAGAGCACCTTAGTCACCTGCGCTTTGCAGATGATATTGTTGTACTCTCACATGACCCGAAAGACCTCCAAGGTAGAATGCAAGAACTCGCGGATGTCAGTCAAACGGTCGGTCTAAAGATAAATGTCTCAAAGACAAAAATTATGAGTAACTGTTTTTCGGACCCTGCGATTATCTGTATTTCTGGCACCCAACTCGAGCAAGTCAGCAGCTACGTCTATCTCGGACAGCAGGTGTCCATAGACGGAAGCATGCACGATGAAATTGCTCGAAGAACAAAGCTGGGATGGAGTGCTTTCGGACGTCTGAATAGTGTCTTCAAGAGTGACCTACCATTATGTCTTAAGCGTAGGGTGTTCAACCAATGTGTGCTACCCGTGCTCACATACGGCTGCGAGACGTGGACCCTCAACACGAGAGATGTCCAAAGGCTAAGAGTCACACAGCGAGGCATGGAGAGGTGCATGTTGGGCATCACGCGAAAAGACCGCAAGAGAAACGAATGGGTTAGGAAGCAGACAAGAGTACGCGATGTAATAGACGTTGCCAAACAGCTGAAATGGAGATGGGCGGGGCACATTGCTCGCCGAAAGGACGGCCGCTGGACAAATGCCGTCATCCAATGGTACCCAAGGGGTACGAAACGGCCACAGGGTCGCCCTAAAAGCCGCTGGGTTGATGAACTGGTAAAGTTCGGCGGAAATACGTGGCAGCGAACGACACAGGACCGAGAGAGTTGGAGAAAGCTTGGGGAGGCCTTCATCCAGCAGTGGATTGACCCCGGCTGATGATGATGATATTATATATACCTGACTGAGATAGAGTTATTTTATAGATAACATGGTAATAAACATTATTTTTCCAGTGTGATATATTTCAATACAATATGTACTATAAATATATATCAAGGAAACGATAAAATATTTGCGAATCTTGGTACTAAAAAATATTTTTTAATACACTAACACTTTTACAGACGATACTACTTTATTTCAGAGTAAAGTTAGTACAGAGAATGGAATTCAGAGAACATAATATCAAAGGATATACATTATTATTGGTGAAGTAACGTGAGATGAGAAAATTCGTGATAGATAATATTTCAGACGGAGTATTTTAAGCATTTTTTATATAGCCTAATACTAAGTGGCCTCGCACACACATACTTACTCAATGCAACATCAACTTAATTCTGGTAAAATACTTTACATTAAATTAATTGGGTAATTAATAAGTTAATTGTCTACAATTAGATCAGGTTGTTTTTACAAGTTATCAAATATTTAAAAACAACGGCCTGTCGTTTATACAATCCAGATAGTCTATAATTTATTATTTTAGTGACTTGTAACGTTGAAGATAGTGACTTTCATAAGATATTCTAGTTAAGTCTCAATAGCGATTCCAGAAGTTATTACGAAGCCCTTGGTGTTTTTAATTCTGTACGATTGCCGTATTAGGTAGCATCTTATTTCTGCGTTAACCCTAATTACTTTCGTCGATTAGCATTTTAATATTATTGTCTAACTGTAGATCTCTGTAAAAACATATTTTAGAATGTCGGTATTTTGCGTTAAATTCTTTTAAAATTGAGATAATAATCGGTTTTGTCTCCATAGAATCTTTATTATGCGTCTAAATATAAATCTAAAAGACATCGATCGTACGTATGTATTAGGAAAACGGGCCCTCTACCTATCAATAAGGTTAAGGGCAGTAAGATGTTTTACAGTAATATTCGCCAAATCCCAAATTATATTCCTTGGAATCCCTAGATTTTGCGAGGTAAAATTAATGGTATTTGGTGTATTTTTAGCGATATTAAATAAATTCACTGGCGTTATTGAGTTGTCGGCACTCGTAATCATATGAAAAACAACTGTTTGTGACCACTTTTGGTGGTAGGCAATCAACATGCGATCCTTCGACATATTAGACAAATAGTATTTATTAGTCAGAAAATACACTAAAAATAATATTCTACATGTGAATTATTATTTAGTTATATTAATCATCATATATTGCATCGCACAGCTACATTTATATTATAAAATGTTAATATTCTTTAAGTGAAATGTGAATATTTTTATTTTAATGTGGTTTGTGGATATCAACTAAATTAAATTGGTTATCTGCAGCAGTTAACTTTTGTAGCAAGAGATAACGAAAAAAACTCTTTTCTATGGGAGATTGTAGCAAAAAAAAATCTTGGCTTTCTAATTTCCATACAAACTCTATACAAACTCCAAGTTACTACTCATTGTTTATTGTACATAAAAACAGCTCTTACGATAAACCATACAATTCAACATTTTTTATAGAAAAACTATAAAAACACCATCTATAAGATGATTTAAAGAATAAGAGCATTTTACAAAGAATATTATTGTACCTAATATATGACGTCAAAAGTGAAACAGAAGGCTGGCGACCGTCAATGACGGGAACACAGTTAGTGAACAAATACTCCTAACATGGTTGAACACATGGTTAAATGCCAATAATTTCAAAACCGTCGTAGAAACCGTAGTCCGGTTTCAATTTATTTTCAATATCAACTAAGATGATCTTAATTTAAAAATACCGTGTTTATTTTATAAAAAATAGTTTTTTCATCAGAAATATAACAAAAACTATGAATAATAAAATAAATATTATGTACCGTATATTATAATTAAAATTGACTCATATTTTTTCAAACTCACACTTTCAATCATTGAATACAGCAACATATAATTGACTTTAAGAGACACCAATCATACATCCAAGTTGCGATTGCTCTGATTTTGTATGTACAATACCGCTTATGATAATCTGTATGTACATAGGTATACATTTCGAATAACGTTTTCTCGAAAAATATATTTTTTTCCTTTCTGACAGGGAGAAGAAAAACTTTTGTTAAAAACGAGATGATATAAGAGTCGTAAAAACGCCGATAAGGTTTTTTTTCTTGATTAAAACGTCTTCATGAATCGATGCCGCAAAACGAACATGAACAAAATGTATATTACATTTCGTTAGATTATGAACAAATATGTACCCAATTTTTATATAACTCAGTTTCTATAAACAGAATTATTGATTTTACTTTATTCATATTTTTTATTAAATACTCAATAGCCATACGCACGATTTAAGAATATTAGATTCTTATTATTAAACATATCGGTGTGTGTACTTATGTACGCGCGTTAGAAGTTATACTTTTTTGGCGTAACAAAATGAAATAATCGCACACCGCGTTAGTCAAAATTCACATCAACCAAAAATATTCAAACCGTTAGAAAATTGTTTTTACATATACTAAACATATAATACCAAACAAAAGTAACGCAACTATCACATTTAAAAATATTAAGCTTAGCTTTGACGGCTAATCACATATATATAGGTAAAATTCACAATGCGAAAGAATATTTTTCACGAAGCAAAATAATCCATACTCCTTATTCTATGGTCACTATGGTAGGCTATAATCACATCATTGCGCGAGACGTCATGTTTCAGATCTGTCAAATAATAAAGTATGATATAAGATAGAATTAACGTTTTAATAGCCCCATAGCTATAAAAACTAGAATAAAGGAGGGCCGCTTATTGGAGTGCCGCTGGTTTATTTTTAGACACTTTAACTTATATCACTAAATAAATTATTTAATTATTTCTCGTTGTTATTATTTAATTTTGGCCAACAATAATAAATTCGTTTCCTAGGCAATGGAAAAATGCTAAACTATAATATTATACTGTGTAATCGTCACGATTGCATTATCATACTGCGGCGTAAAGGCAGTGAGTTCGGCTGATAACCGAACAATCGTGGTTCGAATCCAATCGAGTGCGATTTTTGTCGTGTAAAATAATAAATTATATGTTACATGTCACACGCCAAAAAACACCCTGATCTGATTTTCCAAATGCGCCTAAAGAAATGAAATGAAAATTTTGAAATATCTCGCAAAAACGTAGATTACAAATAGGAAAAAACCTGGAAAAATAATATTAGGATCGAATGGGATTCGACCTCACATTAATAAAATATGGCGCAATGCACACTGAAATTCGACTCGACATGTACATAACCATAAATCATAACTGCCAGCTGTATTGTATGTCGTTTTATCGTCGCGTTTAAGAAAATATAAGCTACGTACATTAATTGTCAAATAGAAATATAAGAATGCACAGTGTTCCAATAATTGGAAGGATAATTCGTAACCTTAAATGACATTTCATAATGATCGCGGCCAGTTTATATTTTTGCTCTCTTGTTATCTGACACTGAAAGGACTCCAGAAATGGCGTGGCGATAATGTGTACTAGGTAAAAAACTGACTAGGGTGCTGTAAAATAGTATGGACTGGGTGGATGGGTTGGTAGCGGTAACTTTTTGAACTGCACATTAGCGTGTACCAGTGGTGAAGGGTGGAGGTAGGCTGTTAAGATCCGACACAAATAGTGCACAATAAACTTTGTAGTCAAATGTATGATTTTATCATTGCACTAAGCTACAATAATAATATTATGTAGATAGTGTTTGTTGGTTTTTAAAATTCAATATTAAACCTAGCCTAATCCAAGCCATAGTTAGTAGATAATAGTAAAAATATTCGTTTATCTATAAAATATCTAAAGTTATACCATCAAACAGCACATAATTTTAGATATTTTATAGATAGAAGAATATGCTTTATCGGTTATCGTTTGGTTTAGGCGGGGCCTAAAAAAACCTAACCAACAACATTTTCAATAATGTATTCTTAATTCAATGAAAACAAATAAGTATGACTGAAAAAGTGTAAATTACTTTCGTCGGATTGCTCATAGCATACGTCATTAACTAATATGGTTTGGTTTAGGCAGGGTTTATTTGAATTTTCTAAACTAACCAGCACCACCTGCAAATTGTATTATTAGTTAAATAAAAACAATTAATAAGTATGACTGACAAAGTTTAGTGTGCACTATTTATGGCGGATTTTAACAGCCTATCTCAACCCTTCGCCACTGGCGTGTACTATACAAAGGCCTACTGTACAACTTCAACAGACGTACTCCCTGTATTGGCTGGGGGTCCTCCCTCTCGATTCTTCCATATCGGCGCATCCACGATGATCATCAACGGCGAGGAGGAGGATTCGGTGATTCTCATCTTACGCACCGCCCCCTAAATAGTGAAAAACTATTCATGAGGAAGCGGGCTATCCATCTAATGATGCTGGATGCGTGAATGCTGGAAGGCAGGTACATATATGCTGGCAGGCTCTATGAGCTTGGTCTTGTTACCCGTTCAACATGTGACATGTCTAACATATGTGTTATATTACGAAGGTTTTGGGAAATAATCATAATCCGATGTGTGATGTATGTACCTATCTGAGGTATTTCCAATTTTGAATGTTTCAGCCACATCATCAGCCAAGGTCAGTCCAATGCTGCATGAAGCTTATCCCTGCTCTATTTACTTTTATCGGTCCCTAGTTCATCGCTAACACGTACATCCAGCGAACTTGTGGGCGTTAAGGCGTTTATATGGTCTTATTGATTAATTTAATAAGACGCATTTTTTTGTACTTTTTCCACTTTTTTATTTATTAATTTTTGGACCGGACTCTGAGTTGAAAATCTCCCTTTGAGGCGGACAAAGTACAAAAACAATTGCGTTTTTTTAAATTAATCAATATTACAACGCAGTTCCACCATGTATTGACAGTTAATACAATAAAAGAAATTAGGTTTATATGATCGTTTAGTACACCTTCAGCTTGCACCAGCTAAGTTACATATCCAGATTATTGCCAATTCATCCACCTAGCGTCCTTTACTACATCACGTATTCTTGTCTGCTTCTTTATACATAGGTTTATTTTGTGAACTCTGCATTTTGCCCAACATGCACCTTTCCATACCACGTTACGCTACTCGCATTTTTTAGATCTATCTTACAAAAAGAGTTCATATTTCACACGCATAATATACGAGCATCGGTAGCACACATTAGTTATGTAAACATTTTATAAGTTTAATATAGTATATTTCATATTATTCTTATTATCAGCAAACTGTAGATTATTTGTAATGAATAACGTAGCAATATTAATTATTTTTAGTAATCTAGGGTACCAAATTATTTAATAAACTACTATAATATGTCATATTGCATTTAGAAAACCATTAGAAAATCGATTTAAATACATTCGAGACTTAGTGCTGGAGGCCGATGTTAAGAGAGCCGTGAACGGCTAAGGCAATTGACAAATTTAATATATGCAAAGTTAGCGAGCTTGTCACTATAGACTAACTTTCATAAGTTTACTTTCGCCAGATTTTTTGTTTTTGGTCATAATATAGTCCACAGGGAAAATGACAACATGGTGTTTTATTAGGTATTTTTTCCTCCGAATGTCAAGAGGCCAAGTTGTGGAGACAGCTTCTGTGTGACGGCCAAATTATCTTGATCCATAGAGGTCCTGATGAAGAAGAAGAATGTACTCACTTAAATGAGTCTAACCTGGTATATAGCGTAAGTAACACTAATTCTTTTTATATTATTATATTTTTGCAGGTAATCTAGTTGTTTTAAATTAAATAAAGATAATAAAACCTTTAGTAGAGAAATTTTCTTGTTTACTTAAAAGCATTCCAGAGATTAATATTTAGCCTTTTAGTTATTCATTTTTTGAATTTGGCCGTAATAATAAGCTTTTATCAAAATTTATAAAAATACATTTTTTATTTATAATGGGAAATACTTTTTTAACTAAATTAGCGAAATGTGAAAACAGGAGAGTTTATTAATTTATTTTCAGGAAATAATAAAAAATATTAGTTAAATAAAATACCTACTAAATTCATTATTTTTTTTGGGAATACCGACTAATGATAAAGTTGTCTAATACACTATTGTTATTACTAAAATTTAGAAGAATCTGTAGCAATCACTCAGCATTAAATTGTCAAAAAAAGCCATAGAGCGATAATAATAATAGTCGGCATTTCCTCAATCATAACTAGACAGTAGGGTCTGTTATGATTTTATTAATTGCGACAATATCTCGTGTAATATAATGTATGTACTTCATTTGAGTACCTTGGTATCAAAGTGGGACATAAGCCATTTACAAAATTTTACAGGAGACTCACAAACATGTGTGAAAAGTGTCTGTTTTTCATATAACATACCAACTTTAAACTCAAAAATTTCTATGAAAACTACCGTTTTTGATACTTTTGGTGGATTTTTTGAAAAGAGCTTCACTTGCACTACCATAATCAATTAAAACATGAATTTAGTGGGAGGTGGCGTTTGTCCCACTTTGATACCAAGGTACTCATTTGTATAAATTGGAAGGACAACGCTTGAATCCTCACTAACTCATCGAGTCCGTCATGAAACACATTACTATCATCACGAGTCTTTCACTCGACATAGTCCATTCCACTCGAATCAAGTCTCTCAGTTCATTAATATAATCAATCTCTTGATTACATCGATCTCACCAGTATATCATTATCCACGATTATAACTTCACGCCGTCATCTTTATTATTGTATTCTTGCATCGATAAATAAACTCCTCTCAAAAAACAAACAAAGAAAACCTTCTAAACGAAGAGACAATAGAGCTATGACACCACAGATACACAACATCCGCCACAGGATCAATAACGCAGAAATTTATTCCAAACATAAACTCTGCCAGCACTCTTGCCAGGAACATAAAAATATCACACGAACTCACACAGATACTAACAGCCCACGGAGCGGTGCGAGCCTATCTAAAAAGATTTAAATTGAGGGATGATGACTGTTGTCTATGTGACGGCAACACATTTCAAACTGTGTGGCAAGTCATCAACGACTGCCCTATACTAGAAAGGGAGCGATGGACTCTCAGGACTCGGTGTAGATAGCATAATCATGAAATCGACCTCCAAAACTCTCACGAAGTACTAACCAATAGAACAACACAAGAACACTACACTAAATATTTAATCCTGGCCATAAAGAAAATTAAAGATTTAAATGGAGAAACCTAATTAGCCACAGATCAATGTAAATAATCCTCCCAACCACTTTGTACTAAAAAGCAAGGGCATGGTTATTTATATAAAAAAACGACCTTCATTACCGCCAAAGATCTCCAAAATTTTGTAGAGATCCTTCCAAATCCTTCCAGATCCTTCCTTGATACCAGGATCTCTCCAAACTTTTGGAGAGATCCTGACACCGCTTAGTAATTGGGATATTAATAGTTCTATTTAAAACACAGAAGTCGATTACGAAGAGGTAATACAATTTAGAAAGGGCTTAATAATAGTATTGTAACAACACTAGTGTTAACTTTGACGGAATTAGAAAGGATATGTATAGCTTAGTAGTCAGCGCTCAGAGGACGCAGGTTTGAATCTTTCTGGGTGTCGTAATTTTTTAACATTTTTTCTAGTGCTTATATATTTCTCAGAAGTGTTTTCAAATAATTATGTATGTCAATAAAATTATCGTTTATTTAAATTGAAGTTTCATAACTTAGATTAACCCCATTATCGATAATTACTGCCCATAGTTGGAAAGAAAAGATTGTTTGGATGACAAAAACCCAATGAGCGTTTTAGAAAGCCTGAAAATATTTTTAAAACTGACCCATTATTTTGCCTAAATCGTATCGTAAACTCACCAGCGTTCACATTTCCAATTAATTAAATACAACTACATTTAATTGAAATTATGTCCCCATTGATTTATTTATTACCCATGTGCAATCGCCTTATATACCACACACACACACACATTCCATTTTATCATCATTATTTCAGGTCAGTTCACAACAAATGAAGGCTTCCATGAACTGATTTCTTCCTTCTCGGACGCAGTCTTTCGGTGATATAACGTATTTCTATCAAACTTGATAATTTAGCTGAGTCAGCTGGTTTTTGGGCAGTATGTATGACTAATGAACACCTCTTGGAGTACCACTGTATAAGTACATTTATCCAGCTGTTATCCAGTCGCCGTGCGACATGCCATATGCATTGTGCAATCATTTTGACGACATGACGTATCACATCTAATTATTTTATCTTCCTAATTAAATGTCTTATTTTGTAATTTTCCTATACTACATCACACTATTCTTTATATTTGCATCTCGTGGTGGAGCACTCTGCAAGAGGCCAGGGTGCATACGGCGCAAGATGTATTACTATTATCTCTGCAACCTTCTATCTGCTCAATAGGAATAATATCTCAAGTACTCGGATTATTGTCTAACTTGATGGCTGACATCTCGAAATTTTTATCTCTTATATCGTGATTCTTATGAAGGGTATTATGCCATCTACTCATTATATAAAAAAATAAATATATTCAAAATCTATATAATTTTTTTTAAAGTGTACACTGCATTATTATATAATATGCAACAACTAAACAAATCAAATAAAATGATTATTAAGTGGAAACATCGTTATAAGGTAGGTACATTAATGATGATACAAATACTTTTGTTCGCAAAAAAAAATATCACAATAATATTAAACAATACTTTACTAAAAAGTTCAAGATATCTAGAACAAAACTTTAGGTACCCAAAATGATTACAAGATAATATTATCATACAATGAATACTTATAATTCGGGTCCCAGACTGCGGTATTAAGTTTTTTAAAATAAATAAAATTTTGCCTAATAATTTTCAAGATACATTATCGGTTAAATCATGAGATATTTTAGATTGACAATTATTCGCTGCCGGTACCCAGCGTGTTATTGATTGGAGTCTACCACTAATCCTCTTTTGAGAATTATAAATAATACACTCACTTAGGTACACTTTCATTTCTTTTCCTACATAAACACACAATACTAACCCATTTCCCAATTATTCACATTTCACTGCTCATGCATTGCCATATAATTTAATATGTCAGAATGAAAACTATTTTAACAGAAAATATATATTTTTTAAAATTGAATCTAAATAATAATCCAAACTTTATCTCCACAAAAAATCAAAAAAAATCGAGGTTGAGCAGGAAAGGTAATTTGAACAAACTGACATTATATTTTTTTATAATACGTACATTTCATATCTGTCAAAGCAGACAAAGCAGACAAAGTAAATAATTTGACTTTTATATATACAGATTAATCCGTTCAATTTAAGTGCCGATAATGAGCGCCACTTATGTCTGTTTAGTACTCGTAGTTTATGATTATTTTTATCTGTAAGACATTGTACATAAATATATTTCGTTGTAAATTAAAATGAAAAAATGAAAATGTACTCTTAAATATCTAATCTTTAACACGTGTTTCCAAATAAGCCCCTTAAGCTAATCGGAAAAATTCAATCCAAATTTTCTCGACGTTTCCATAAATA
The DNA here is from genome assembly GCF_057557595.1 of Rhyacophila brunnea. Classification (NCBI taxonomy): domain Eukaryota; kingdom Metazoa; phylum Arthropoda; class Insecta; order Trichoptera; family Rhyacophilidae; genus Rhyacophila; species Rhyacophila brunnea. The sequence goes on along the minus strand of NW_028232796.1, from coordinate 41,082,961 downwards.
TTATATAACAAGGAAAAGATAATAATAATATTGATGCACGGTTTATTTTTTAACACTCCGAGGGGATGTCTAGATTGTACCCTCTTCTGTGAAGGAAGGTTACGTTACATTAAATCAAAAAAACCGTCCGGAAAAATTCTACCCGCCCTGACCGGAAAAGCGTAAAAGAAAAATCGAATTTAATCAGATTTTCTCGAACAGAGTGATACGCGTGTCATTCTTCATCTATTTATCTACTATAACTATTAGGTGAATCAGCAAAAAATACCTTTTTCAACCTAAACTCCTCATAACCGTCATTGAAAATGTTTTATCACTTTATAAAAAGCCCTGGAGTAAATCCAATTTAATCACTTATATATAGAAAATTTACTCGTCATAAACCCAAGTTACTATAATTTAAAAAGATGTAGTAAAATTGATGTTGGATAAAATGGAAGTTAATAAATTGCTACTACTTTGATCTACAATTCGTAAAACTTTAAGGCTCTCTTCTTTACAACTGAATGAGGCTAAGACCAAATCCATATGCAGTGCTGCTTGCAGCTCGCTCCTTTGCAAGCCGATACTCCTTTGTTGGTTTCCGGTTTGCCCGTCGAGCTGGTGTCCAGGTTTAAATACTTGGATGCTACGGTTGCCGACGATGGTGGTATTTCTAGAGAGCTTGGAATCCGCATGGGTGTGGCGGGGTCTGCATTCAGCCAACTTAGAGTCGCATGGAGGTCAAAGCTGTATTCTGTTAGGACCAAATGCGGTTTGTTTAATGCGTGCGTGCTATCTGTACTCCTGTATGGCTGTGAGACATTGCATCTTACTAAGATTCTAAAGTTTAGGATTTTGAGCTTTGAGAATCGATGTCTCCGCCAAATTTTAGGGGTACATTGATACGACCGCGTTACAAATACCCGAGATCGTGAGCAGACACAGCAGCCTTCAGTGATTGATATAATCACGAAGAGACGTTTTATGTGGCTGGGACATGTGTTTTGGATGCCGCCAAAATTGTGCGGCACTTAATACCCTTGTGGCACAGCCTCAATGGTTCCATCGCCATGGCCGGTCATTACTCACCCTGCGGCGGTACTACAAAATCTATCTACGCACTGCAGGTCTGGAATAGCGGTAGGTGCAAGAGTTGGCAATGGATCGAGGGAAGTGGCGCGAACTTGTGTTTGCCCTATGCCTCAACGCTGGGTCGTGACAGGGTGAAAGAAGAAGAAGAATTCTCTCTTATTATAATCGTAAAAATTGGTAAATTGAAATCAGCCACATCAAAATATGCATATTATTTCAAAAGTTGGCGACTGAGTTTTGGTCGATATTTACTACATAATATACGTAATTTGGAAACACTTAAGAAACATTTTAGCATATTTTCTTATGAATTTTTAACCCTCTCTTTCTTCAGACAATTTAACGATACTGTAGGTAAAGAAATTTTATTTGAAAAATTGTTTTTACATTCCTTTTTACTAGGGTATGTAACAATATTTTCCTTCCTATGATTTTGAATAGGCAAAACGGGAAAATTTGATTACACATAGTAATCGACGAAAAAATTTAAGTTTTGTGAAGCAAACAAAATGAAATTTTATTGGATGACGCGCCGAGCATTCCGGTAAGCGGAAATTACATCTAAAGTTGCATTCGCGATGGTAATGGGTCATTACTTTTCGTTTTTCGATAAAATAAAGGGCCGCCTCATTGAATGCGACGGTAACCGCCCAATAAATACTTTTGTTAGAACAACCTGCCATTCGCACGGCCCGTCGGGTAATCCTCTCGTACAAAGCTCTCGAAGGAATGCGCGATAAGAGACCTGCAAGTTAGTACCTATACAATTTTTTTGTAATACAGAAATCCTTTTCCATAATAGTCAACTACCATGGTAGGCAGTGGAGGTAGGCTGTTAAGAGCCGTCATAAATAGTGTACACTAAACTTTGTTAGTCATACATAAGTATTTGTTTTTATTGAACCAAGACTACAATTCAAACACGCGCGTTAACATGATAATACTCCCTACTTCATTTATCGTTTGTCAATGTATGTGCTACGGCTGTATGTTATAGCTTAACCACTGGGGAATGCCAATAGAAATGGCGTATTTCAAAAAAATACTACCTTATTCTTAGGCCAATAATTAATATATATAAAGCAAACATTATTCGTAGAATGTTTATCACATTTGAATGGTAAAAGACATAGCTTATAATCAGTATCTTTAGAATAATCTTTAAATGTGTAAATCTTGCCCATTTTTTGAATAATAAAATGCCTAATTCTTGTCAAATTTGGGATCACAGAGATTATCAATATAATTTTTTATCGTAAATATTTCACTATAATAATGTCGACATAAATTTTTACATATGGTTTTATAAATGTTTTTAAAAATTAATAAATACAAAAAATCTTAACACCACTGCACATGGATGTACTGAAATATGACTATATTCTAAAATATTAGAGTGAAAGATTTAAAAGAATACTATTTTATGTAATAAAAATACTTTATGCAGTCATCAAATGTTTAAAATAAATATAAAGGATAATAAGGCTTCAAAATTATATAAATAGATTATCTACAGCGTTTAAGGAATGTCCAGGATCATGCTTTGAAAATAGCATAAAATCTCCATTTTGACCTACGCGGCGCACGTCTCCCCTTAAGCCCTGCCTAAACCACATCATATTAACCACAAAAATATTATTCTATCTATAAAATATTCAAAGTTATGTATCATTTAATTGAATAATTTTAGATATTTTATAGACTATAGATAAGTATTTTTTGACTATTATCTATTAGGGCTTGGTTTTTGCAGGGTTTATTTGATTTTTTAAAACTAACCAAAACCATTTGTAAATTGTTGTATTATTTCAATGAAAACAAAAACGTATTACTGACAAAGTTTAATCTGCACCATTTATGGTGGATATAGCCAACCTCCACCCTTCGCCATTGATGGTAGGCTTACGATTTTTAGATCAAACGACATAATAATAAACAGTTCTCCCAAAAAAGTGAAGCAAACAGATGAAGGGCTACTGTAGCTTCCGTTACAAGGAAGGAAAAGAATTTTTCAGTGAAGTAATTACGATTCTCAGTGACAAGGGTGGCGACGTGAAACAAGAATATGATATTTTACATACAACATCTCTATTGTTTCTAACTAGACCCGCACCAGTCACCACGTCACGTCACTCCTGAAAAGCGCTGTCTTCAAAGAATTTTTAAAAATAAAATAATCCTAGAAAGATATATTATGACCTATTTTGGGTGAAGGCTGTTTCCTCATGTCAGGCTCACCAAGCACCAATAGCGAAGGCTGTGCGGCTGGTCAATGCACTCCCTAGAGATTTAGGCATTTTTAGCGATACATAATGTATTTTGTTTTAAAAATTATTGTTAGATTTGAATTTTTCTTGAATTGTTGTTGTTTTTTTTATTTTATTTCCTTCGCTATGAAATTATTTTTTGCTTTCTTTACTACGTTAATTTATCTGTACTTTTTTTCTAAATGTCATATTGTAAACGTCTTGAATTAATAATTAGTTATGTGTTCAATGTGTCTTTTTTGAATAAATAAATTAAATAAATAAATAATGCAAAAACAAATCCGGTGTCCACGGTATTCAGGTGTTGCTTCTATTTATCGTTCAGTATTATAAAAGTCATCTTCTTTAGACTGTTCTTTGACCTTGTCTGATCCTAATAAGATTATGTAGGCCTCCGCGTAGTGGAGGTTTGTATTATCAGATTTTTGTTTTTACGAGAAATGAATGTTAGTCCCTTGCTTAAATTATTAGGTCCATACTCTGACTCCAAACACAAATTGAAAATCGATATGTGTATTTGCCAGACACAGGATTCAAACCTGGGACCCACGAAATTATACGAGTTACTCTAGATTGTTACTCTTAACTTTGTAGGTTGAAGAGATAGACTACATATAAACTACCTTCCATTGAATATGCGTTAATGACTTTATTTTCGCTTCCTTCTTTGATAATAAATTTCATCGCAGAATAGTACTGTAATTTTTTTAGTAGACTTACACGTGAACCCATTTATCTTACTGTCACTATGAATGTCAAAATTGCACTGCATTAAAACTATACAAAAGAAGTCCCATCATACATGGACTGGTTTTAATGCATTCACTGTAATATGTTTCATAGGGCAAATAAATAAATATAATATGCTCATTATATTATGTTACCACTTATAGCACTGATATATCTTGGTTTTAACTCTTCAAGTACATATGATTTTTTTCAAATTAATGTCTTCATACTTTTGTATTATTATAATTATTACCTATATAAGGTTGTTCAAAAATATCTCAGAAAATTAATGATTTAAAATACGTAATCTGTTTCATTAAAAGGTTTATTGATAATCTTAATATTTAAAAAAAAATGAGTAGGTACCTACACAATTACAAATAAATGAACTATGTTGTATTTTGTACCCTTTGAAAATTTACGAAAAAACTTTGAAGTATGCTCGTGAAATCACTGGAATAAATAAAATATTATCAACTAATAAAAATAAAATTTTCTTAGTTGTGAGAGCATAATAATATGGATGGTGCCTCCAAGAATATGTGTCGCTCGTCAATCTCCCTGCATATTCACAAGTCATAAAGGCATCCCAGAGATTTTTCTTTTATACTCTAAACGTCATGCACCCAATATCTACTATCAGAATGCAAGAATCGAAACGGCGGTATTTCGTTTTAACTGAGTACGTTACTGAGTCTCAGATATTCTGCATAGGGTTGAATATTGTTACTGCAATTTCCTTCTCGGAAAGCTATATCTTGTTACTAAATTAATTACCTACGTAAATAAATAGTTAGTTTTCGTAATATACGAAAAGAATAATTAATATAATACGTATTTTAATCGTAGCAAAACTGTATTTTTTAATCAGTTCATAATGTAGAAAAATATTGAACATGCATAATTTTGACACTTCTGAGACACTTTGACACTTCTGAGAAAATATATTATAACCAATAGAAAAAATCTTTTAAAAAAAAGTAAGACACCCCGCAGGAATCGAACCTGCATCTCTCGGGTATCGCGCCCATGCACATAGTCCACTAAGTGTTTTCAAAATTATGTATGTTCAATAATTAGAATGTTATCTTGTGAATTATTATTCGTTGAATAAAAAAATAGTAATTTAAAAAGTTATATTGAAACTGTGTGATTTTATGTTTGTGTTTCTGTTAATCATTGATAACTTGATACCACCATATAAATCAATGAATGAATTTATTACAAATGTATGGTAGTCAACAAACTGGACAATAATGTCCCGAAAACCCAGTGGCCAAAATTCGGGCGTAAGCTGCAAAAAATGAGGCATTCGGCCGAACGTTCATGCGCTTGGGGGTCGTAAAGGGTGGAAAATATTATGAAAAGTCGGGTCGATTGCATTCCGACTCAACCCTTATCACGTGTGACCGTGCGTCCATATATTATGGACGCACGGACCGACAAAAATTTTACATTCATATGGAAATCGAGAGGATACTCTCCTCCGGCAAACATAAGCGGCCGGTATGGAAAATAGCATACGACTTTTCATGTGTTTCCACCGCGTGGATTTGATACTATGTATTTTACGGTACCCTGAATTTGGCTTTGTTTATTTGTATCCATTTGCCTTTACCTTTATTGAAATGACCTTTTCATTAAAAAACCAAATATAATATTCACATCAATGACATTCGTAATTATGTAGTATTCGAGATATCATATCACAAAATGAATAATATAATATGTAATAATGCCATCTATTGTGTGGTTAACGATATTGACGTTGAATTTTTTTAAATTACAATAATTTCGACCTTCAGGAGTTTTATGAAGGTAGTGTCTTTAAATTCCTCGTAAATGCAGTTAACTTTACTCATCATTATACATTTTGTGTATGTCGACCTTTACTCACTGGTCTATATAATATTTGCTGCAGAATCCTGACGAACCTCATGAAGGCATCGATCAGCCTAGCTGCTGTCACAGTTACTGTTCGGGATTCATTTCTGTATACTATCGACTGTTTTATGGTTACATGTAAATTGTACGTATTACGTTTGCCATATCGTCGTTCACCGTGAGCTGCCTTACTGAAAAAGATGACAGTATATCATTAGGATCAAAATATTACGCATTGTTTTGTAAAGCATTGCAGAAAGTAATGTTCTAATTTTATTAGATTAAATAAGAACATTAATTCAACAATTGATAAGTACGATTTGATACCTACAATCATCTACCAGAATTTTATATATTAAATTATACTATACGATTGTATTTCTAATTTACTTACCTACATGTGTTCTGTATTTCCCTTGCATTCCGGTGGGTTTTATAACGTATTTTTAAGTATTTTATTTATACATAAATTTCATCTCAATACTATACGGCCATATACTTGATATAATATCTCACGGTGAATTATGATACTTATGGACAAATGCATTATGTACAAATTTCCGGATACACTTATTTATATAGACACATATTTGTTGTTCTGTGGACATTATCTGAACCTTATGATCAAAGGAGTAGGAAGTATAAAATATAGCATTTAGTTTTCATAATAAATTATTAATTTTAAAAAGTGCTTGGGCACTGTTTAATTTACTAGTGCTAATATTATCAATGCTGTCACATAGGTATATAGGGAATATTATTAACCAATATAAAAATACTTCTTTACGATAGTCTCACAGGCGAGTCCCAGAGTTGATCTATTATCAGATAATGACTCTTGTCTAGGGATTGCAATACCGAATGAAAATGCCAATACCGGTATTTCTTATTGAATACTGGTGTTAATACCGGTATTTTTTAAATATTTAAAAAAACAGAAGTAGGTGCTTATCAAAAATATAGCGATGAAAACCTTTTTAAAATATTATTTTATAGCATAAACCTACATACCTACATTTATTATGTTGACATTTAAACATATTTATTGATCATAATTGTAGAACTAGTGATTTTTTACAAATAATTTGAATATATTGATAATTTAAACTAAAGTCCGCAAAGTTCATCAAGTGCAAATAAGTCCGGCTACAGGAAAAGCTTCTTAAATTCAACGCTTGTACGTACAGTCATCAATAATTATTATTTACATTTACATTTTTGTCACGGATGTTTTCTATTTCGAAATAATATTATGATAATTCATCGCGACAATTACTAATATAAATATATTTGATGAAATTTGTTTTATTATTTTTTAATCTCTGTTGGATTCACTCAATATATTTGCATTTTAGCATCACATAACTTATAGTTTATTTTCAAAAATGTGAACGAGTGTGCTTTCTTAATACCGAAAATTCCGGTACTTTGGATTTTTAAAACCGGTATTTCGGTATTGGTAAATACTGGTTTTGAAATAACGGTATTGCAATCCCTACTCTTGTCTAACTTCTTTTACTCTTCTCGGTTCCTCGTTTTTCACCGCGGCGTGGATCCGCCAATTTGGTTCGTCGAACTACCGGGTTTAGGGCGACATGTGGTCGTTTAATGCCCCCTGGGTACCACTGTAAGACTGTATTTGTTCACTGGTTGTTAACTCGTCATGCGACATATCCGGGCCATCACAATTTTATTAGTTTAGCGACCTCTATCACACAGGTACATATTCTAATCTGATTCATTATCTATTGGCATCTTTTGAGGTTTTTCACGTTATGCCCAATCATTATCTTTCCATGGCACGATACGTTACTAAAATACATATGTACCGCTATTTATAAAACATTCTATTGATATAAATATTTTTAGTAAAATTAATATAACTAAATTTTAATTACGGCAGAATTTACTTATAGTAGGTATTCCAATTTATTAATTGTGTTTTTTACCATTAAATATAAATAATATAAAAATACTTCAGATCTATACCTAGTAGAAATGACGGGACTCATACCCGCCCGCACCCACTTGATTTGCGCCAATGTGATTTACCAATGAAGCCACGTGTGTCCTGACTAATTAAGACTAAATTAACTTGTAATATTTACATCGTGAGGCACTTACGTACATAAATTGCGTTAATTTTGACAATAGAATTGTGTTATTTGAATCAAGGTTCAATAAAAGCTACCTACTTAGGTATCTCTCTAAAATTTTAGCGATCAAAATTAAATATAAAAAAAAAAAAAATACTTCATTGATTGGTATTTTATTACTTAATACTATGCTGTTTTCTATCTCTATATATATAAAAATCTCGTGTCACGATGTTTGTGGTCGAACTCCTCCGAAATGGCTAGACCGATTTTTATGATTTTTTTAATGTATATTTATTAGGTATGAGAATAGGTCAACAAGTATATTTCATACCGCTAGATGATTAGGGTATCTCTATCCAGAAAAATTTTCTTTAATTTTTTTGACAATTTTTTTTTGTATTTTTTTATTATTTGGCATAAAAAATACCTATAAACCCAAATTTTCACCCTCCCACCCCCACCCTCCCATTTTTTAATCGCGATTTTATTATTTTTGTATGAACAAATTTAACCGTCGTTCGTATTTCAAACAGAACGAAATTATTTATGTTGTTGAATGACAGATGGCGCTACGTCCGAGAAGAATTCAAGAAAAGCGTCGCGTCATTTTGACATTTCATTCGGCATATCACAACGCAGTGCGTGCAAAATTTTGTACGATTTATTTTAATTTATCTACTTTTATGTGCGTGTATTACAGTGCACAATGCCAGCAAGACGCAAAGAGGGCCATTTGGGCCGTCGAACGAATAAAGCAACAAACATGCAAAATATTAGAGCAGAAAGAACAGACGAACAAATCCAACAAGATAACAAAAACGTGCATGTAAGCATGTCGCAATTGGGTGCATCCCAATCACAAGAGGCACGAGCTGAACGAAATCAACAACGCCAACAAGTACATCGAACATTTACATCCGCTTCATTCCTTCGTCTCGCATTCGAGTACCAACCAGATATTGAATATTCCGCTCATCCGAAAGTGCTGATTGGACAAAGAATGTCACCATTGTCATGCGCTCAAATTCAAACATGAGTCAGCCGGGATGTGTTGCCCATCAGGAAAAGTGCAACTAGCAGAAATTGAGATACCACCAGAACCATTGAACGGCTTGCTCATCGGCACGGTTCCAGATTCAAACCTGTTCCTGAAGTCCATTCGCACATTCAATTCATGCTTCCAAATGACTTCGTTCGGAGCAACAGAAATAGTTCACAATACTGCGGCAAATGGTCAACAATTCCATTCTACGTTCAAAATCAAAGGTCAAGTATACCAAAAAGTAGGCTCATTGCTGCTAATGCCAAACGACCCACATACATTTTTACAAATCTACTTCATGGGCGCGGCGGTGAGGACATCAATCATGTGGATGCACGTTGCGGCTACAATAGCCTCAATTCGCCTAATGCCAGGCGCATCGTCGGCGAACTGGACGCCCTGTTGAATGAGCACAATGAATCTATTGTCATCAATCCTGATAAAACACCAGCTGGAGAGCACGTGCGTCGATTCAATGCGCCTGTTGCTGACGACATTGCTGGAATCATGGTTGGCGACCGCACATCGACGCGAGAAATCGTGATTCGAAGAAGAAACAATAATCTGGAGTTCATTGCTGATACACACCGTTCATACGACGCTCTCCAATATCCGCTAATTTTCTGGAAGGGACAAGACGGATATTGCATAAACATTAAACAACGAGATCCTGTCACAGGTAATTCATTCATTATGAACATCATTACTCATTTTGAATTGAGAAAATGAATGATTGATGTTTTTTTGTTTTTATCGGCGGTCATCATCTACAGCGCTCTATTCCTCTTTCTGTTATATATCCCATCCCCACACACTTGGGATACATTCGTTATTTTTTATTTAACAACCAAAATATTCACTAGAAATCATTTATATTGCAGAACAACGTTTGCCGGGTCAGCTAGTATTGTATAATATTGTAAGCAAAAGTCTGCATTCAACAAAAAATATTTTTTATAATAGAATGTTTTAATATAAAACAGCGATTTAAATAAACCAGTGATACAAAAATGCAAAGGAAAACAGTTCTGACATTTACGTGAGTAAATATACATATTTCCGTTTATTATTATTCGCACCAGTAACATAAATATGCATAATTGATTGATTAAATGCATACAGTTTAAAGCGTAGATATTACACATTAGTCAGAAAGCCATAAGTCAAATTCACATCAAATAATGTAAATGTGCGCCAGCCTGTTTTTTCCAAACGGAAATAAACATCCATCCAACAATCAAATGGTTTTTTCTCTCTTTCTTTGTAACGCGAGCTTTCTTTGATGCCTTTCTGTTGTGTGTGAGAATTTCTATGATGGGTTCACACCTTCGGAGCCTATTACTCCCAAAGCACTCTTCAGGAGTATCCTCCGACATATATGATGCATTATTCACAACCTGACGCGTGTGTCATGAGCCTATATACCATTTGAATAGTGACAGTATTTACTTTATAAATCATGAAATTAGAGGGGTGTAGGTATTATATTATATTTTTGTAAGCCCATCATAATATTTTGCACATTTTATACAATAATTATTTAAAAAATATTTATCAAAGATCATTTTAACATAATAATATCATAATCATGTACTTGCATTATATCAACCAATCGATCTTGTTAAGTCAAAGTCGTGTAAACTTAGACGTTAGTATTTTATACAAACTTTCATTTTTACCAATAAATTTGATTAGATTGTCCTTTATAGGTATAATGTATAATAATACGATCAAATGTCAGAGCCAACGTATCCATAGACAATTTACATGTTGCTACTACTAAGTACCTAATAACTCACTAATACAAAGTATTTTAACGTGTAAATATATTATTATACAAATAATTTAATTGTTCCATATTCAAAAATATATTAATTTAATACCTATCTATTTTAAATTTGAGATAATTTTGGTTAGAAATATGAAATTATTTTAATTACTCCAAATGAAAAGAATTTTACTTGAGTGATTTTGAAAATAAATAAATCTGATAATAATTTGTAATGTTGCTAAATTTGAGAGTTCATGTAGCTATTCATACAATATGTATAACTTTTGTATGATTTCTTCGCCATTGGGTAAGGGAATTGTAATTTCGTAGCGAAATATTGATAAGTAGCTATTTTTACAACGTTTTTCTTAGCTCGTATTCTTATTTGTCCGGTAGTTCTTTGTCCGGTACAAATCTTGCAATCGATTTTTAACTAACTTCCCGACTAGCTATATATTTGAAACTTTTAGAATATATCAGAACACGTTGCAATCGCATTCTTTTAATACGTTTAGCCATATTTCAGTAGAATTGAATTCATTTTCAGTTAATTCTGTTTTTTATGAAAAGTTATTTCGACATCATTATTGGTTGCTAGGAGGCTGGGGTCCTAGCAACTAAATTATTAATATATACGTGCGTTACTATGGAAATCAATATGACATGTCAAAATGACATTTCAGTATTATTTCTATCAAGTACAAATTTTTTTGATCGTTTAAGCTAGTCAAGTCAAGTTTATATGATTCAACAGAAAATTTAAAAACGTTGTATATAAAAATTTATTTTTATCTTGTTATTATTATACACTTAATTTTGAGGGCGAGTCGTGTTTTTTGACAGAGATGGGTTGAGAGTATAATATAAAAAGAAACAGACTCCTAAGAGCTAAAGTGGTAGAAGATTAGTGTAGAGTAACAGAAAAATGCCGTTTTTAGATGACTAATACCCATGTTGGTCTATAGTTCCAGTAACACTAATGGTAATTTTAAATAAGAAATATCAACAATGAATTATTGTTATAATAAAAATACGATTAACCTTTCCTTTACGATGCTAAAAAAATCTGTCCATTCCGATGATGTCACCTTGGGTTACCGCACGAAATTGAAAATAATACGGTTTTTTGTATCATTATTTTCAATTTGTTTTATCGTTATAATTATCAAAAAGACAAATAAATTATAATCATACGAGTTCTTCCTTATCTACATTCTAATATCCAACAAGGATGCCGGTAATAAGTCCACTGATAGGCTAGCTGGGTGAGTCAAGTATTCTAAATTTACTACATAACTTAAGGTTTTCATCAATATATTATTATGTACAGCATGCTTTATGATAGCATAGTTAATTGAAATCTGACGGATATCTTTCAGTTGTATTTATGAATAATACCAATGATTTTGAAAATAGTAACATAATGAGACTAATGGGACTCTTTGGAGGAGGCCTTCACCCGAAGAGGGGTTCTTACAAACCAAACAAACTAATTACATATTACTGTTTAATTTATAAACATTATCTAAAAGTATTATATCCAAAATAAAAAATCTTAATATAAATGTATGTATGATACAAAAATAGTAATAATTAATATTATATAAACTAGAAAATAAGTAGATAATACAATCATATACATATAATTATATATATGTAATAGATACATTCATAGGTTATATATATATATATTCATTAAATATAGTCAATTAACTGTCATTTACTTTTGTTTGTAAGAAATAAAAATGCTTTTTATTTATTATTATATAACATTTTAATTAGATCAAATATTGATGATTCTATTGATAGCTCAACTATGGAGATCACAAAGTGCATATTACATGAAATATTTGCAACGGTCGGTTAAAAAGATAATGATGTATTTTTAATCAGAAATATGTACGTAAGGAATAGCGCAATATGTCTTTAATATTGGAAAAATATTTTGTTAAACATTACATAATTTGTATAACCGTATAAGTCAGAAACAGAATGAGTCAAATCGACGCTTGTGAATCAATATATTTTAAATAGAACCCTATAAGTTTTCATATAAAAGTTATTCGAAGCTGAATTTTCTTTTGGCTCTCCTTAAAGTATTGATTTTAGAATTATCATCAAATAGTTTCAGTTAATAAATTATAATTACATGTTTTGATATATTTAAGAGTTGAAAGGAAAATCAATTAAAAGTTAAACACCCCTGCCGAAATAAGTGATGTGAACTTAGTGCATTTGGGATTGAAACACGAGACACGTAAGGGTGTTCCCCAAGGGAGGGCCGCAATCACACGATACATCATTCAGGATATTTCAGGAACACCTCTTCATGCGACATTGAATATTTCAGCTGCCTAAGGCCTACATGTTCTTAACATTTCTTTTTATTGTTTCGTGGAAAACACATTTTCTCTGCCTCTCATTTTATATTTTCTTTGTCAAACCTACGCATTATTTGTCCTCGGGTTATTTTACTCAATCGCGATGATAGATTTAAAATCACGAAATAGTTTTTTTTAATAAATTGTAAAACAAATCAATTAATGTTATGTTACATTTTCAACGGTCTCCGAAATAAGTCGGAACCAGCATTTGACGTCAGATTAAGTAAAGTCAGTTGCTTCTTGATTAATGATATCATTCTTATCACAATTTATTGAACATACAGAATTCGAAAAGACCGCAGAGAAATAATTATAATATAATTATTTCTCTCTATATATATATTATATCCACTAGAAAAAAAAATATCCTGCGATCCCAAGCCGCCTGGATGTAGTATAACCATTAATGTGTGTCTAATCTAATTGCGACAAAGTTGACCAGCGGTTTTTACAATTCTCATTAAAGCGTTTTCTAAATTGTATTATTGTTTGGCAGTCGGGTTTGTATTTTAACCCATAGCTTACGGGCCGCACAAAATTGTGTTTTTGCTAATTACTTTTCAAATGCAAATTAACACGTTCATTACAAAATTAATTAAAAGGGCCCGTAAGCATTGTGTTAAAACAAAGTAAGTAAACCAAAGTAACCTTAATTAATACTATCCGGTGTCAAAATCTCTCCAAAATTTTAAACGTACTTGCGCTTACTAATATTTTTTTTATTCAACGAATAATTCACAATATTTAAGAATATTATATTATTTATTGAATATACATCATTTGAAAAGACCAATATATATCCAATAGAAAAAAACTTTATGAAAAAAATACATCCAGTTTTGCAACACTCCATATACACGGTTATAAGATTTAAAGCTTTACAAAATACTGAACAAAAAGCTCTCATAATATAAAGATTTATTTTTGTACACGAATTATCTTTAAATTGCTACGAAATTACCTGGTTAGAACGTTAATATGCAATTCTTTCAGGAAAAGCTCGGTGAGACGAGACAGAGAATATGAGAGAGAGATGGAGTTGATGACAAATCATGAAATATGAGTCGACTGTGTTGAATTTACTGCTCAGCAATATTTAAAATCAACTTCAGTAGACCTGGAATGTTACCTGGCTGGGACTCTCGGACTTAGTAGCCAGATATATACCTGGAGTCTGTCTTCTATAAGCTGGCGTGCCGGTTTCCCCCCGCTTCAGCATCCATCTCGTTCCCCCCCTTTGAAAACTTGCAAAAGTTGAATGCGATGGCACAATACTTTGAGTGTAACGTGTATGCCAGTTTATAGAATACAGACTCTACTAAACTGATTGAATATTTTAAACTTGAAAGCTGTAATTATTGTAGTAGCACCATTTTGTGTTGCGGAAACGTACAGAATTTTCATTTGTTTATTAGAGAAAACTTATAGCGTATTCTAATGGGATAGATATTGTGTCGAATAACACAAATTATGTTCGTATATGGAAAACAATAAGTTTAATGATTAGCTGAAGTAATTCCAATCACAAATTACGCTCAACCATGTAAATGCAGAATACATGTTTGTTTAACTTTTTATATAATATGCCTCATTTATTACAAGATTAATAATAGGAACTTGTTTATTATTTCTTAAATATGAATTTTATTTCTGATGTCATGTTTTGATTGTGATCACTCAACTGTTATTCCATATTTAAAATAATATTCTGAATTTCAAAACCGACCCTGGGTTAATTACGACAACTTACTTTGTCTTTCATGAAAAGCTTTCTTGTAATAATATTAAATAATATTACCGGGTGAATAGAAATATCCAATTTCAATTGATATTTTATACAATGCCTAAGTAAGCGGTTAACAATTAACCCAAATATGTATATGACAGGCTTGTAATAGGGTGAGCTATAATATTATTTAATGAAAATATGTAAGTATTCATTTTACCATAACTTATTTGAGAAAACCTTCAGTTATTTTGGAGTCTATTGTAAGTCGAGATTGCAATACCAAACGAAAAAAATCAATACCGGTTGTTATGTAAAATATTTGTTTAGACTGGAATTTTAAGGATTAAGGTGTTGTGGGTTTACACTAGAGAAAAGGAAGAGAGAGCATGAGATGTTAATATAGGGTACATAAGTTACCTGTTCTTTCAAGATGTGTCCGTCACTGGATCAAAAGCCCCGCATCTGACAACTGAAATAAATAATAATTGGGGTTCCACGCCTGAAGGGTCGTGGAATCCATGGCCAAGAAGAAAATAATAATTAGGGCGCCACACGGTCTTGAACGACCGTGAAAGATAAATCAAACAAGTGTGAAATAGATAAATAAAAGACCGATTAATACTTTGACAGTAATATATATTATAACAGAAGGAATTTACATCAGGTTAATCATTGAATAAAATACAATAGGCTGGCTCGGTGCTAAGTGGAAATGGATATTCTAGATTTTGTTAAATTATTGTTAAAAATAAAGCAAGGACGTAATAAAAGCTTTTCATTTATTGTCTTGAATAATGATTGTTAGACACTACAATAATAAAATACATAAATATATGTATTTATTACTCAGCCAGAAAGAATAATAATCTAAAATTCTTAATGATCTCCCTTTAGTTGCTTGTTAAGTGGATCGGAATATACATAATTCATTGAAAACATCTCATAATTATACCCCCTTATGACACTCGGTAAGACTTGAGCCTGTAACCGATGAATTCACGCCAGTGTGCTTTTTCAATTAAACTACGGACATCCAAATGAATTACGACAAATTTAGTTAATAGTTCTTATATGAAATGCTTATCAAATTGCCTTAATAATATTGTCTGGTGGGTATATGCATGATATGTGTTCAAATTACGTAATACTATGTTCAATATTATATAAAATGTTACATTGTGAAATATTGAGAATTATTTGTTGACATTTTGTTATTTCTTTTACTTGATCAGTCTGTGGAGCAGAAGTTAGTTTTGACACCAATCACTCATTGATACTTTTAGTGAAAACTAACTTGTAATCATCTTGTTTTAATACATAATATAGAGTCGTTTGGGCATCATATCCTTAAGAAAATATGTAGGTTTCTTCTCCACGTCTTCATTTAGAATTATTAAACGATTTTGATCATTAATGCATAATATTAAAACTTTTAGCAATAATCCCACAATATTATTTGCCAATTTCATTGACATAATACTCGTAAATGGTTTATCTTTTGAACGTTTGAAAAACTCCGGTGACTCCATTAATATGAGATCCCTGGACTATAATAGTAGCTCAATAATAAATTCAACCATTTGGGTAGATTAAAAAATAATATAATTTACAAAATATGAATGTAGGTATATTTATTTTAAGCATTTTTCACAGAAAATCATATTATTTAACAAACATATTTAAGATAAGATAAATTCCCTAACTACGAATATTTCTCTAGAATAATATAATGTAAAATTTCTCTTTAAAATACCACAACTATTTTTGAAAATATTAGTAAGAGAAAAAAGGTATATTTGGTTATAAAATAAAAATTTCTCAGGAATATATTTCGCTATTTTTCTATTCATTCTGAGATATTTTTGCGCATAAAATATATTTTTTATTTATTGTGTAATAATATATAAAATGATGGAATAGAGACGTTGCTGCCCTATCTCATAGAATATCAGGAATAAAGCTGGAATCTGCCAAGTCATAAACTTATTTTGTGGCCCAATATGACCCGAATTTCTATTTCTATGTCTTTACTGCACGCCATAAAATAGCGAATTTCATTACGGAAAACAAATTTTCTTCTGCACACCGTTAATACAGCATTCATACATAGTAAAATGGCTATAAATAAACTATCAAAAAACGAATTTTATTTATGTTTATGATGTTTGTCTTTTTAATTCAAGACCTCATAGTTACTGTCAACACTTTTTAATATAACGTATACACATTTATTATAATTAAACTGTACCTACATGTTTTGAAGCTTTGAAGAAACAAATAAAAATAAGATGAATGCTACTATAATGTTTAATCGTTTTTATCACCGTTACAAAAACCAGGTCTCTTCAATGATGCAAGTATTATTTCCAACTTTAATATTATCATTATCAGACAGATGCTCCGACCCATGGTAAAAATTGTCGCCAAACGAAGAGTGTCAGTTAGTAAAGTCTCCCAAAATGTGTCAGAATCATACCAAGGCCACCTCGCGTTTTGCAAATTTACACATTTTCGAGTCTTTAGAATATGGGAACCAAGTCACTCAGTAGTGACTCAGAGACTTTCGTTCAACTAGATGTAATTCTCCGTTCTGACTGATTAGTTCATTTGAGTCAGTCGAAAATATTACGTAATGGCATTTAACATGACAGTCTATTTTTTAATCTTTATATATTCATGTCTTACTATTCTTAAAGAATTATTAATCATATTATGAATCACGGAAACGTGCTGGAACTGTACCTATGTCGCATTACATGCATTCGCATAAAAGCTGTTTGTTTGTCTGACTCTGACTACGGAAACATAGCTTTTTAGCATATATTTTTGCGAAATTTGCAAAATTTAAGCAGAATATAGTCCATGACTGATTAGCGTCTAAGATCTGACTTGTGTTGTTTTAATCAGTCGTACATGAACGTCGCACATCTGATTGCTACAAATGACTGATTATTGACAAAATGTTTACAATAAAATTAAATATTAATTTATTTAAAACACATTTCACCAATTTGCCTCATTTTTCACTCTCGATTACTAACTGCCAACGCTCGCAAGTATTTTTGTATACTTATGTATGCCATCAAACCACATTTATTATCTAAAGAGTAGACTTCTCGCAATCCATTTCCCGAGGATTTTCGTCTAATAATTAATCATTAATACATGTAACGTGGCCAATCTCATTGTAGAGATTAGCTTTTATTAATTAAGTTATTTGGCTTTTTGCTATTCATAGAATTCTCAATATGTTCTTCTAGCATGTTATTACAATATAATGCTAGGCAGATTTACCTGATGTAGAATTTTTGTAGTATAATATAATAAGTAATAGACTTAAGAACTTATCGGTTATTGTTCAAAGACAATAATTACAAAGGAATATTGTTTTATAATAACAAAATTATAAGCAATGCTGCGCAATCAGCTAAGTATACTAAACTTTGTTTCGAAATTAGGTCGAACTTAATTTTTTCATCACAGATTATAACCATCTCTTTCATGCTTTATTTCAGTTTGTTCTTCGGAAAGCTTAAAGCTAAGTCTTTGAATTTTGTTGTATTCCATCAAGAAGTTTTCGCGGGTCTTTGTTCGGGCGGTATCTTTGAAAAGTTTTTATAGGTTATAATAAAAAATAAGAAAGGGTAATTTTTCAGTGGAAAATATTTTTTACAAAATTTCTTACAATACATCTGCCCAATGTAATACAAAATTTTGCATTTTATGGATATTCTTCTATAATGTACTATTTTTTGAACAATGTTTTATGTAGGTACTTCCAAATTTGTCTAGGTTTATCATGGAGTGTATTATAAATATACCTTTAGTATGGAAATTGAAGAGTATTAAAGACAGCATATTATATTCTTGCCTAACTCCTCTCAGAATCGTTATCTTTTCTGTCCGCGTCTTTTCTATTCATACGTTTGCAAGTTGGTATAAGTATATGTTTTATATTGTGTTTGGATTCAATTGCCATGGATGTAATGAGACTTAAAATAAATGTTTCATAAGCAGTTTGGGGCATGAAACAATTAACTTTACCTACATTATTTGAAATATTTAAAATACATAATCCGTCCGCATATTATTTTGTAACTACGATGAAAGTGAATCTTGTAGAAAAATAATTGACTATTGCAATAAAGATGGCCAAACCAAATTTGTATTCGTATAAGCCGGCTCGCACATCACAACTCGCCTTGTGTGCCTGACCGCCACAAATCAAAACTTCCGAGAACGGCTGGCCAGTGTTGCATGACACACTCGCACATCTATCTAGCGACAGTCGCGCGTAGCCTTCGAAACGTATTGATATTTCAATGCGGTGATCGGCGAACCGGTATAGGAATGATCAATTTGTAGGTGTTTCTTTGTGACATTGACTCTGCGACTCGGAGCCCGAAAAGGATGCAGCATGTCGAATGCAACAGCCAGATGTTTTTTTTCAGACGAAACAGTTGCATTCGATCAATCTGCGAAGCTCCATTTGGCAACGCGTGTTATGTTGTTTCGTTAAATAACGATGACGTCACATTGACGTATTCGACACGTTTTTAGGCGAGACGAGTTCCGATGTACGAGCCGACTAATATCTTTGACCAACAAATATCAGGGTTTTAGAAACTTTATATGTTGAAATGCCATGTTACGAGTAAGTTAGTTGTTACTTAAACTTTTCAAACATTCTCTTTTTTCATCTATTTTTACGTTAAAGAGAGAATCTAAGCCTAGAGCCTGGTATGTTATAACTAAATTATTAATAAGATTTTATATGTTATATAATTGGGTTTTGAACCCATAATGATTTTTTGCGATTCGTTTTCGTTATTATTTATTTTAATATAAAACATAAGACAAATATAATATGATTATTTAAAAGCTACTTCATTAAAATTTGAATGAATTTGTCGGGAGTATAATATTCTTCTTTTATGTTGTAGTACTTTAAATAATTTAGTTTTATCATCCACAATACCGCACTTAATGGGTTTTAAAGTGCTGCAGGTTCCCATGAGAGAGTGACCTGATATAATTTAATGAATGATGCAACATTAATTCTTTTTCACATATTTGATTTCAAAACTGTAAATTGAATCTGAGAAATGCACCGCGTTTTAAAATGAAAAGATTTTTTTTCATTCAAACACCCTGCCGGGACCCCCCTTTAAGTAGGCTTTTTTGTTTGTGGAAACCGGATATTTGAATTCTCGAAACGTTTTCCCGCGCTCGCGTTGGCACGGTGCTTGAATAGGCGTTATGGGGATGCAAAAATTTCAATCTCTTTGAACGCACGCAAAAATATATATTACGTTTGTTATGAGTGCCTAACGCCTGCGATTTTGACAGTTTCCAAAATCGAAGTGACAAAGACTTCATATTACGTAGCGCTTTTATTAAAATATTGATTGACGTAGAGTAAGAATATTGCAACCCCATTACAATGCTGAGATAAAAGCATTGTGTTAACGTTCACAATAATTTATTTTTATATTTATTCATTACTTGAATGAAAGTGTTAATTAAGTGTCTTTACATAAATCTTCTTTAGATATAGAATTTACACACCACATTACATTTTCAATCATATTTTTCTTTTCAGTTAGAATTGATTGTTTATGTTAATTCTACCAAATGTATTATGTATATAATATGTTGCCAACCTTTTTGCCATAGAGGGTGCATTACAAAAATTTGAAAATCGCTAAAAGCACATGGATACATATTTTGACTGAAGTATCGCGCAAGAACATATTTTATTAGTTCTTATATATTAAAGCTGTGTGATAAAATTGCTATGTACATGCGACTTGTTTACTGTACACGAATCATAGTTAGATAAAAATATGACTTTTCATCACAATTTAAAATTGAAAGGATATATAGTATTTTATCACGTTCAATGGGTTATTTTTTTATCTCGATCAACAAGAGTTGGCAACACTGGTGAGGGTGTATAAAATATACTCTGAGAGTACCTTGATGCCGATCTCTGATACAGATGATAATCAACGGATTTTCTTGGTATAAGAATCTAGTTAGCTTGAAGAATAAAGTGGGTGGATTGCCTCGGAATTTTACCGTCCTCCAAAATTTTCAAATACCTCAAAATTTGCCTTGGTTGATATTAAGTCGGTATGGCCAATTGGGGCGTTGTGTGAATGAATCCTGAAAAACTGCTCCGCTCTCGGATCCCATAAGGTTGGTTGCGAAGTCACCATGGTCGGTCAGCAACTGGCTTACCCAGTGTGTTGGTCTTATTTTTATCATCTGGAGCCTGCAGGACACACCTGGAAAAAAACAGATACGTTTGTCGTCCTTTAGGGGATGCCGACCAAAGCCAGGTTAAAACTGTCTTGAGGCATCCGTAGCACATAATTGACCCAGGCCCAATGTAACTTTTTCACTTAAAATGTGACGATAATCATTATCTCTTTACTTGAATGTTTTTCGGGAGTGTCGTTGTTGGGAAGACGTAACCGCTGTGATTGGGGACATCATGAGGTGTAGATGGAGGATCGTCAGGAGGAGAAATGCAAAGTCGAGATTTGATGATGGTTGCTCCGATGGATGCAGGAGCGAGTTTTATTTGCAGCGTTAACAGTTGGTACAAATGTCTGTTACAAGAGCGTTATGTTACAATACTTATGATAATGTTCCAAGGTCCGATCTCGGTGGAATCAAATGTTTAACGGGGCAACTGACACGAAGCTTACTGATCGGCTGGATATTAGAGGTATTTAGACTGATTAACTCATCAACTATGACCTCCTAATTATATGGATGAATATTCGATAAATTGCGAGTCATTGCTGATAAAGGTTGCCATTTAGAAATCTGCTGGCCTCTGCATTATTGCACGCGCGCGTGTAGACTTTGCTGACTGTAGATGCGACTATTGTGCGATAGTTTAAATGATTTGCTAGTTCTTACACTGTGGAAATAATGCTGAGTAGACCAGAAGTCATTGACCACTACATGTTTAAAAATGTATAACTTCACAATTTTTTTCATACATAAATCATATTATAATGAAATATACTACCTACTATATAGATTAGTTAATAAATTCTTGAAGAAATAAAATAAATCACGAAAGAGAGATGTTCAATTTGTAAGCGGTAAGCACCTCTATATTACTTTTAAATGATTAATATTTCAAGGATATCTGTAAAATACAAAATCCCTTTGCTGATTCATAAACAAGGAGTAAAAGTTCCCCAAGTGATGACAGCTCAAATAATATTAAAAGCGGTTCTGAAATACCACCACTCCAGCATAATTTTCTCATTAAATTCAGTATTTCCTGGGCCGTTAAATCTGTGAGATTTATATCCATGGCTGAAAGTAAACGTTAACAATATGTTACGTTTTATTACTACATTAATACACAAGGAAAATTAACAGAAATCGTTAGTAATATGGAGTATTATTAAAATTATCTAACAGCTGTATTGTTTAGTTAACCAGTAAATGTATACCTACTGCTGTGTTAATAGTTAATATTTTCCAGCATCGCGATTAACGTGACAGAATAAGAGCTGTAGAAGCCATTTTTAAGGTTCGTATTTGAGCGAAGCGTAATAATAAGGCCAAATATCCAAATCAACGTAAAGCAACGTCTATTAGTAAAGTACTAAAACTACCATTAAAATAGAGATCACGTACTAATGTAAGCAACATGTGGTATAAATTAGGTTCAAATAATGAACATATTAGAAACCTGATTGTCTAAGAATTCATACAAGTTTTAGCGTTGTGACTCCAAATCATTATTCCTAACACTCATGTTTATCCATGTGGTTGCAGTTACTTCTCCTCACTAATCTTACATTCCTGATGCTCATTTCATAGCAATTGCAGTCAGTTTGGTTCTTTTAATAGGTTTATTATTTTCGATACTAGTTATGAGGGCGTGCACATTTCACATGGAGCGACTTCACCAAGAAAGCGACCGGTCTATGTGTAGGGAGGGCTTCTCAGTGGCAGCGTTTTGCACAGCGAGGTGTGCGGCGTGAGTATTAAACAACTGTACATGGTATGCACGATGCACGCTTTACACTGAAAAACACTACCACTGAGACCTTACGCTATCAATGCACGAGTTTTTTGGTAAACCATTTAATTTTCGTGTATTTCAATTGTAAGCGAAATATATATTTTGATAGTTATACACGTACGATAAAAAGTTTCTGGTTCCTGTTTCTCAAAATACTTGTACAAGCTTAAAGATTCCGGGGTTCGGTTCCGATTTGATTTTCAACTCTGGGCTTAATAATACGACTAAGTAAATAGTAGTTACTTAAACTGTTTTTCATAATAATATGGGCGCTTGTAAAATAATAAAGCATATTATTTTCAAGAATAAATGCTACCCAATTACCTAAAGAGACTTTTTACTCTTCTATATTATATAGTAATATAGTAATGGAAAGGAAATTTGTGGTCAGGTGAAACTGGGCAGGTGGTTAAATTGTGTTCAAAGGAATTAAATCAGAAATGTTGAACGAAAGTAGACAGAGAGATGTGAAGATATCTGATGAAAAGTTCCAAGACTTACTTTCAGTTCTTGTTAAGATGGTGATGATGCAAAGTCTTGGAAAGGAAGTGATAATATATTTCTTAGTAAAATGATTCAATAAGCGTAAAGTAAAAACTGTATAATATGAACCAATCAATCGATCCTTTAATCAGAGATCAGTAGGTATTTACCACATCAATTTTGTAACTTGAAAAAAAAGAAAATAATATTTGTAACTTTGGCAGTTCTCCCTATTTCAATTTCATCGATATTTTCTAGTATTGGTAATAACTATAATATTACGCAAATTCAAACGTTAAATTTTTGTTCTCACACTAATTGATAAAACTCAGCACTGCGCGAAATACGTGTTGTAAAGTAAGTATACATAGTATATGCAATGAATTATGTAGTAAAAACACTGTATATAAAAAGATGAATAAAGGCGTTTTTTGTATGACATAAGTCAAATATAAAAATTTAATAAACTATACCCAAGGAAAAATAAATACATAATATTATTTATTATTAAAATAAGTCATAAATAATAAACAATGTTGTTTTAAAATTTATCCTGCGCGAAAGATAAGTCGTTTGTATGCAAAAACGGTCGCAATAAATCAGAAAAATCCCCAAAGAAACCTTCGCAGATTACGAAG
This sequence comes from Rhyacophila brunnea, assembly GCF_057557595.1. NCBI lineage: Eukaryota > Metazoa > Arthropoda > Insecta > Trichoptera > Rhyacophilidae > Rhyacophila > Rhyacophila brunnea. The sequence continues at coordinate 41,058,802 of NW_028232796.1, read as the reverse complement.
GGAAAGCGAAAGGAAAACGGGAAACATCCATTAAACATGCAGCGCCTTAAGACCGCTGATAATTTGTTTTAATGGAATAAAAACTCGCCACAATCAATTAGTCATAAGATTTAAAACAAAGCGAGGGAATTAAAAAAATACAACAACTTCCGGCAATGAAACTGTAAAAAGGATCCGACGAAAGATTTGTCTCGCGCGTAGTAATAAATTGTTTTAACTTCATAAGTCATGATCATAACTCAGCCGAAAACAAAGCAGGCATTTCTTTTTGAGTTTCCTAGTCGGAGAGACCCCGGGCGGCTGGGACGGAATGTGAAAGCGCGGGAATGTCGACGCCCGCGCCGTCGCCATTGTGCGGCGGGAAAAAATAACACGCCGGATGTTCTTGATTCAAAAATAAATCGAGGGACACTATTTTATTTCATACTCAAAAAACAGATAAAAACAAGTTTTCAACTAACATTAAAAGGACTAAAGAAAGAAGAGAAAAAATACAAATAGAAATTACATAAGATTAATTTATCTACCTCAATAGAAACAGAATAATGTGCGACATTGAAATAAGTCGATGTATGAATACGATAAGTCTATGTTTGAAGACAGAAGAATAAAATTTTGGTTTTAAGAATCACCGAGACTGGTTTTATTATTAAAATAAATTATCACCTACGTCCGATAATGGATATGGCACAGTATAAAGACAATCTTAGAAGTTATCTTTAGGCTATTAATGCATACGCAGATTAACCTCAGTGCTATTTTGACATTTAAAGTAAAAACTTACCAAGGGGACTCTAGTGTGAAATTACTCTAAACTATTTATTTTATTCAACGAATTATTTGCAAGATCCCAGAATGTAACTTTATTTATTGAACATACATAATTTGAAAATATATAACCACTAGAAAAAATCTTTAAAATATATATATATATATATATATAATATCCCAGCGAGATTTGAACGTACGCCTCTTGGAAATCGCGCCCATGTGCCCCAAGCATTAAGCTATGTGTATCCTATTTGATTGTGACGATGTTATCTAGTTGTTTTTACAGTTGTCATTGAAGTGACTTCTAAACTTCGTTATTACAAAGTATTATTATTATTACCTTAATAATTACTAACCGGCTTCTCCTAATTTTCGATATACCTAACGTACTTGCACTTGCTAATAATTTAATAAAGTATTTTTTATTCAATGAATAAATCACAAGATTCAAGAATTTAACATTCTTTTTTGAACATACATAATTTGAAAACACCCCAGAGAATTATTAAAATGCGACACCCTGCGGGATTTAGGTCCATGTGACCTAACCACTAAGTTATGCGTGTCCTATGTTATTATATCAATAAAATTTGATTTAAAGACTTTTTATTTTTAATTAGGGGGCTAATATTCGGAATGTAATTAATCTAGAATCCTGTCCAACTATTTATTTTTAATATTCGTTGAATATTTAAACTGCACTGAGTTATCGCGAAAACATTACTAAAGTTGTTATTAAGCAATCCTTTTTTGTATATATTTAAATCGATCGGAAGGGGAAAAATTGAATCTCAAACCATTAGCATAAAAAGCGTGTTTTTTGTGACGGCGTGGTGTGTCTACCTTTTCGCCATTTTCACCTTTACACTTTCTTCTCCTTCGTCTGATTGCTTCGTTCCTTTTGAACCAAACTCTCAGACGACGTGTGGAAATAAAATAAAATCAAGAGAAATATATTTTTTGTTTCCGAATCTACGTATTGTGTTATTTTCAAAACATTCTACGGATTGAAAGCGACCACACAAAAATGACACTTAATGTAAGATATAAGCAATAATTATTGACGTGTAAAAATCGTGGGTAAGGCTAGGGATGCGATATCGAAATAAAAGTATCTATAAAGTCTAACCTCAGCTTACTATTAAGACCTCATTATAAAAAAAAAGTTTTTTTGACAAAATTTAAACAAAAAAAAAAATTTTTAACCATATAAAAATCTCGGTTCTTATAGATTAGTATGCCAAATTTAAAAAAACTCGTAGTTTCAAACATGGAGTTATCTCGTATTTCACAAACAGTGTTAGCAGATTCATCGTTTAGAGAGGTGTTTAAAATATTGTTTTTATTACTTTTTTCGTTTTTTCAACATTCTTCTCAAACATACTTACGAGGTTTTTATAGTATGGTGACGGATTAAGTAGTGAGGGATATTTTTCGGAAAAAAAGATGCATAATATCGTTTGTAAATAGAAGGTTGAGTTCATAACGAGTTCATTCACGAGTTGACAGCCATTCCTCATTGAAATTTTCAATATTCAATAATATATTGATACTCATATTATAATACCCAACGTTTCTTTATTACAATACAAATTTAAAGATTAACTTCACACTATGTACTTATATTAATATTTAATATAATATATAAAAACTGTGTTGTCGTATTTGATGAACAATCAATAATAATGAATTTGTACGGCAGTAGATTTTAATAATTTGATGTCGGATACTAAATTATTGGTATATACCTAAATAAAATCACAATACATTGCAAAAATGGTGTTCTTTTCTTGGTGAAGTTTGAATTACCTATAATGCCAGTGCTCCATTGGCACGCAAGTCAGACGATTTACGGTCTTCGGACTTTTTTCCCCGTAGGGCACCCCAAATCTGCAGAGTTTTAAGTTCGTCGACCAGGTTCGTTGGATTTCAAACATGTTTGATATTAAACTCTCAGAGTTGCCAGAATTCGTCCGTCGATCATTACGTAAATTCGATTTGACATTAACACGCAATCATTCGTAACGAAAATAAACTGTAATTGTTCATAAACATTTTTATTGTATGATTTGTTAATTTACATAATATTGGAAAATAAGAGATTTATTTTAATTTATCAAACTCTTAAAAGAAAACATAAAACTTGTGTTGTTGTTAATATTAAATTCTTTTATGCAAATCTATATGTAAATAATATAACAATATCATGATAATCGCAACTTTTAACTTTTGACAGCTCGACTTTTTTACTCGTTCATTGATCGTCCGTTGGTCAGTAACAGAGCATAGACAAATCGGACAATTTATTCTTTTCAGATTTTTGAGTCACCAATGGAGCACCTGGACAAGATTGCGTGATGCTAAAAGAAAAGCGGATCGATACCTCGAATTCAACGCCCACTCCTCTATGTTGTTTTTTAGGACTTTTTCTAATACCTATGCGTATTTTAATATATTTTTTTTTTATTATATTTGTGCAACTTTATGTTTTTTCGGCTATTTTACCACGTTTTTCTTAGCTCGTATTCTTGTTTGTCCAGTGGTTGTTTATCCAGTAAAAATCTTGCAATCGATTGTTAACTAACTTCCCAACTTGCTAGACATTTGAATCTTTTAGAATATATCAGAACAACACGATGCTAATGCATTTTTTTAAATTCATTTTCAGTTAATTCTGTTTTGTATGAAACGTTATTTCGGAAGAAATCCGTAATCCAATCCATTATTATTGGTTGTTCAGGGGGTGGTCCTAGCAACTAAATTATTAATATGTACGTGCGTTTTTAGGTCAAAATGACATTGCAGTATTCTATATTTGTTTTTTTGTTGCAAAATAGCATAAAAATGATTTATTGACAATTGCCTTATTTTTCATAAATTATTAATACATAGAATTGTCAAGTTTACATGATTCAACAGAAAATTTAAAAATGTGGTATATAAAAATTTCTTTTTATCTTGTAATTATTTAATATATGGAGCATCACCCAGTACCTATAATATTATACAAAGCTATATTACTGTTCAAGAGTTTTCTACTATCTTTAGAGTAATACAATTAATGCTCTTCTATCCGAAGATAAGATTTTCAACAGACAAAACTATTAACAGTGAAAATGAGAATTAAGATTATCCTCTCTACGTCTTATACCCAAGGGATGTATGGCACATGGAAATTTTGTGGGTCGGAGTGGAAATTCTCCAAAACCCTACGAAGAGATAAAAGCAATTTGTTAGAAGATTGTAATCTTGTCTAAAATGATTGCGCAATAAGTAAACGTAATTCAAGAGAGCGAATTATCGTGATAATAATAAGATTCATTTAAGGAAATAAGTTCTGAAACTATTTAAATGTAAGTGATAATTTTAACAACGCAGAGTTATGAGAAATTAGTTTGAAAAATGTGTACATAAGTTCAACACTATCTAATAAATTATTTTATCTTATGCTAATCTTAAGAATTAAGGAAGAATGATGAAATCTACATAATATGTAGACTAATTAAACAAATTAAAATAATTAAATGTCTCCAAATACATGAATATTCTTTTGAACGTGTCAATTGCTTTGTGTACCTATCTCAGGACCTTGTATCCAGTCAAAAAAATCTTAAATAACGAGAAGATAAAATAGAAAACTGTAACAGCAAATAGGACGGTGTATTGATTGAGCTTACAAGACTAACTAAAGTACATACGACTCTCTCATCATTTAAAATCCTTGCTAGTAAAATTCTATTAAAATTATTTGATGTATCAAAATATTCCAGACATAAATTGCCCAAATAAGAGATAACTGCTAAAAAAATAAGGGAATTGAACGTTGTTAAGCAGAAATCATCCTTATTTTATCTACAGTGAAATTTTAATTTTATAAAAACATCCAACCCAAACAATGATAAGTAACAAAAAATATTATGTTCGTTTTTTCTAACCCACAACTATATTAAAAATAATGCATAAACCATACAAGTGGTTTTAGCGCTTTCAGCTAACTTTTGACATTGAAATTAATTTGTAGAATAAATCCATGTGGATTGAATGTGTTCACATTACAATAAATGATAACAATCGCACCGTAAGTGTAAAACCAAGACATGTCCAAAAGACATATTTTAGAGATATTAGGATTTGAAGTCTTCGTTTTCTTAGGACAAATAGAGTTTCTAAAAAAAACCATAATATTTGGTTTATATCCACATTATATTGCATGTTATTTCAGTTACTTTACTTTTAAATTATCAAGTTCACGTCTTTTGCAGTTGTTTTGCATTTAATCTCAAAATTGAAAAATTTGCAGATGCCTTGGTTTTACACTCACGGTGCGAATTGTCTGCTGATTGAAAATTTTTCAAGAGCTTTAAAAAAAATTTTCTATGCAAGGCATTAATTTTAGTAAATTACATATTCAATTATTATAAAAACATATTAGATATAAACAAATTATAAAAATGGATTCATTTGGCAATAAAAATTAATTGTGATTTATTAATCACTTATTTAAGAATATATCAGTGATACTCTTAGAGTTATTTACGTGGAATTGTGGATAGTTCTACTATTATTTTTACAACTTACTCACGAAGAAGACGACAAGTAGAAATTGTGTCGCTGGATTTCAAAATCAGCCAAGTCCACATTTAGGTATTTTTGACGTTTTTGTGAATTGCTGAAGAACTACTGCTTTCTAACATTTCTGCATTATCAAAATGTGAAACTTATTAATTTTAAATATTCTATGCTCGAAATAATGTAAACTTTCACCCTTGTGACTGTGTACTTGAGAAAACAAAAACTTGTTTTTCTCCTATTCATCCATTATGGACTTGGCTAATTTTGAAATCTAGCGACACAAATATCAAAATTATAATAATAACCATTTCAACTGCGTATAAATTTTAAACAGCCTCTAAATCTTGCTTCATTAGAAGTAATTATTATTCAAACTGTATACCCATCAGAACTAATGAATAATTTATTGGTATAATTACACTCCGCCTTACAAATGTCACAAAGCTATACTGAAAACCTATCAGGCAAATTGAAATAATAATTATTAATTATTACACCAGTGATATTATGTGGATAATATTAAAATACTTTGAACATAGATTGAAATGGTCCAAAGTTAGGGCCGATTGACTTAGCCGTGTGTTATGAATGTTATGATGTAAGGGGAAATGGGTAAATTTCCGTTCCTTTGCAGTCATATAATATATAACTGAATGGTATATTATTATTACCCGTCCACCCAGTTTCTTCGCATTTCTACCTATTCAAATGTACATCTTTCCCAGCCGTATATGGGGTAATCTAAATTCTGAGGGATATGTTTATCTTGTCGTAAGGTACAACGATAAGGATATTAATTTTGACACAACAAATCTCTGCATACTGTAACACTTCACTTGGTTATTAGACATTGATCGATATGCATGGGTATTGTGTATCCAGTATTTAGCAAAATTGATTTAGTATACACAAAGCATCCGTCTGCATCACAGTGTATATCTAAATAATATATTTGACAGCATATTGTCTTAATAATATGGGATGTTTACCTATTTGAATCTTTGAAATTAGATTACAAAAATAATAGTATGTACACTACATAACCTATCAATATAATATTAAACGCATTGGTGCATGGAAATTAACTTTAGACCATCAGATTTATCAGTTGTTAACTGAATACAGTGAGTTTTCCTCTGAACTATGATAAGTTGGCCTAATAACATCGTGTACCTACATGATTATGAACTGAGTTACATAATTATGGTTTCCTTCCTCTGAGAGTAGCCAAACATTATGTTAATTAAAAAAAGAGCTTTTTAACCGAATGTATGCCACAAGCGCGTTTACACGCTCTACAATTCCGTACGCACAAGACCAGCCATAGAGAATGAACGTGTTTACACGCTCATTACTCTCATTATGCTAGCCTCGGTCGATCGTTTCAAATAATTTAATTTATTGTACACACAATACCATCTCTTGGAATCATGGTGGAATACTAAATCGAAATACAAGTCTTTATGATTCTACGAAAAAATATATAATGTGTACATAAAGTTTTATTTTTACATATAAATTCGCAGCCCACAACTATTGCCATGCTAATACTTCACGGTATTTTATGGATGAAGGGCCAGGACACACGGAAACTCAGACGGCACTGCAAAGTAGGTATGCTAAAAGCTTTCAATAAAAATATGAAGACACTTGGTGGAAATACCTACATAGTCATTCAGTGATGAAAAAGAGACAGAAAACTTTTTAAATGGGATATATATATATACAGGCTGCTGGATCAATGAAACGGTAGTTTTTTGGAAGTACGTGGAAGATTGACTCCACAAAAAACCGATATGAAATTTTACAAACTTTCAAACAAAACCAGTTTTGTACAGATCTATTACAAATTGTTTCGATTTAAAACTGGCAATTGACCACACGTTTCAATTTCGAGTAGATATTATATTCTGACATGTTTCCTTTTAAAACTTGTCAAAACTTGTGTAGTAGATATTGTAAAATATTCAAATATTAAAACATGATTATTTCAAAACTACGTTTTATTAGTTGTTACTATTCAATGAATACTGGGCCGTCGAGCTGTCGCATTATTATCAAAACTACAAAAATATGATATTTATTTTCTTTGCCACTATGAGAGTGAGCGAATGTAATACTGACTTTACATGCAGGGCGCTAAATATCGCAAGTTATTTTGTTAACCACTGCAAAACAGCAAGTCTTAAATGTAAAATTCTTTGTTAGTAATCAGATAAAATAATGTGTTGAAAGATAACGGAAACTAATGTCCCCTCTTATTCTAGCGAACACTTTGCAGTTCCGCGGCGCTTCGTCCTGGGATGTTTGTCGCATTTGTTCCCGGCTCAGCGTCGCGGGCCAGCCCGGCGATGCACTTATGCAGTGATGCTATGCATTTTAAATGTGCATAAATCTCCCCGAGTCGTGCTATCATGGCGTCATTTAACCAGGCCACTCGTGCATTAAGGGAATACTCCCAGGAATTTCAAAGTCCTTCAGAAGTACTAACATTTTACATTTTTTGAAGCCGACTTGTTTATTGCTCGAATGCTCGTACTGAAATAAATTTATATATCATATTTACCGGAAAAACTTCTGAGAAAATACCCACGGGACTTGATTTAAATATTATATCAATTATGACGTAAATACGAACGTATGAGTAAGCAAAAGAATATTCAGAAAACATAATATTCAAACGACTTGTAAATAGTGAATTATTTGCAAAAGTGACATTTTAATATGATGTCCAACCAACGTATAGCGTATATAACATTATATTTTATACTTACGTATGCATGTATGTATCGGAACTCTAGTACCAGAGAACTTTCCAATGGTCAACTTTCCAATAGCCGAGATCACGACAAACTAACTTCCCGAAAACCAACATGTCAACATTAAAGTTTATGGGTTCACCAAACCACGTCCGCTCCGCACTACTAATCTTGCTTAATTGGGAAAATCATGGCTTCAAATATGAAGCATCACTATTTTGTTATGACCGGAAGTGTCTTATGAGTGGTTATCCATAATATGCTTTGACTAAATTTACTTGACTTAAAAGAGCCCATAGGAGAGAGGGCACACAGAAGCAAAATTGTGGCAAACTGGTTAGTCGATCCGATGGGTCCAACAATTGGTTAAACTGTTTTGTGCAGTTTTTCCCTTTCCGCACACATTTTAGGACAATTCCACAGGATGGGTAACAAGACTAAGTTTATAGAGTTGTGAATGCACATGGGAGAGAGGAGTGTACGTAAAGACAAAAAAAGAGAAATACAGAGAAATACAACATACAAACCAGATCCTCTGGAAATATCCAAAAATTTAAACGAAAAAAGAAGAGTTGTTATATTGGATCATTCGGAACTTCCGATATGGTTTAATTTAAAGCTTTTAAAAAAATTGCGGTATCATACTTCCAATAACGTGACGATTTCTTTACTTAGATTGTTCAACATTTTTGTATGAGGTTTTCTAACATCCCTACAGACCAAAATAAAAAAATCCAAAATCTACTAAAAAATAAATTTAATGTATTATCATCTGTAAATAAAAAGTAAATCAATTAAGTCAAAATCTCAGATTGCCAGGATCTTGGGTTGTTGGGAGGATGCCTCACAGGACATTGATCAAATTCGAGACTTATTTTAAGATTGATTGAAAACTAAAGATTCGTGACATGTGTCATGGAAACGCTATGTTAAGGAAGATTTTCGATAGAGGTCATGTCACGCGGCAAGTAGACAAACGATAGGTAAATGAAATAATAAAGTCATAATTACTTTATTAATTATTGTACTATATTAATTTATTAATTATTAATACAATTATTGTACTTACACATTAGTTATAATGTATGTAGCACTTTGTGGTCAAAAAAGTTGGTATAGAAACTACCTGCAATATTATACACTTCTTCTGTTAATGTATGTATAATTATTGACAAAAAGTTTAATATCGGGAAGAATATTTATAGTGTGTGATGATTGAAAAAGTGATATTAATTTATGGTAAACTGCATAGTACTCAAAATTAATGGGGTCTGGCTTACTCTACTGGGAGTGGTGGGACGGGCTAAATATCTAGAGTGTGGAACAATATGGGATAAACTTTAACACCTGTTAATGTATATGCTATTTTCAAAAGTTAATAATATGAATTTTAGTTTGTCACGTTAATGTAACGTGCACAGAACAGAACAGAAGTTCCCTAGTAACGTGCTTTCAATCTTTGGGAACAAGCGCGGTTTTTTTTACTTGGGTTTTATGGCGGTCAGGCCATTATTTATATTTTATTAACCTGTTCTGTGGTCTTATCATGATGTTTCTGACAAAACAATGGTAAGACACACCATACAGTATCTGCTGAAGTCATTAAAACTCAGTGCAGAGTTCTGAATCTGTTTACAATATTATAACTTACTACAGTAAAGCAGCGTCGTCAAAGTGAGTGTCAAAAAGCCAGTATAGATTAGCTTCAATATCAAGTTTTCTACGCTGCATGCGATAACACTGTTACGTCACGTGGTTTTTCTAGTTGACTTGGCACTGTTCAGAAGAATTAAAAGCGGTATTTTCTCATCCTCACAAGAATTCTACACTCTAAAAAATGTTCTTCCACAAAGGTTTAAGCGTACTCATGCTAATAAAACTCCACGCAATATTAAATACATATTTATTTATTGTGGGCGCACGGAATATAGTAGCGGGAAAAGTAAATACGGGAGAAGAGTTTTAATTCTAGAAACGGCCGTGGTGATGTAGAAGAATTGAAATGAAAGTAGCACTGTACCTACTTGGTTTTTACCGCGAACAACCGTCTTAGATATTCCTCACCAAGCTTTCTTTTCAAAATGCCATCTCTATTGGCTCATGCAGATGTTAAAAGTGACACTTTTAAAGATCACGTATGACAAAACAATTATATATATAAGTTCTAAACTTCTAAAATCTTAAAGTCTGGAAACTCAGTATACAAAAGTGAGACTCTCACAGTTTAAGTAAGGTAGAAAAAGTAGGGTAATAAAGTTTACCTGGTAGTAATATTGGACAATATGCATTTTTTTTTAAGTTTTTTTCATGTCAAATCATATGTATTATTAAAGAAATAAAATCGCATTATTTTTTATTAAAACAAAAACAAATATTAAACAAAATTCTGCTTAGATCCATAACATAATAAAATATTTTAATTATAACTATATAGTATATATGTATAGAATTCTCATTGATATTATATTATGACGCGCACACTATGATGTGTTGTACCCATGTCAAGATTGTATTCAATATTACTTTTTAACTTATTGTTATATTTTGACAGGAATATTATGTCAGAGCTGTCATATATTTTTCTATGCTTCTACGTTATTATTATGATATTGCAAATTTGATACATATTTTTTAAGTATAATATATTCTTATTAATGTTTGAGGGGTGTAGGTAAATAAAGTTATTATTATGGACATCATTATTATAAAAAAATTGAAGACAACAATTGACCCTGATAAAATATTAACTTTTAATTATTAGTATCAACAGGGCAGGGCTATTCTAACATATCACTTAACTCCAAAATCTATAAAGAAATTGATAAATATGAGATATATCGTATGTATCCTGATTTTTTTTAATTCGGTCGCCCATGTTAACCGCGATCTGTAAAATTTTGCAGGGTAACATAGTTAACACGTCTTACTTGGTTTCAAATTATTGTAGATAGTATTGTTTATGGAATTCGTCCGAGTGATATCCATGTTATTTTGGAGCAATGAAAATAACGGAAATGTTTTGTTGTGTTAACTATTAAATACCTCTGCCGAAATAACAAACATTTAACTAATTGAAACCGGTCTTGGTTGTTATATAATAATTGTGGTACACGTACAATACTTTGAAGTAATTCGTATTAGTATTAGTAAGTATAGTTTAATAAAGTGTTTCATCAATAATTAACATTAAAAATAATAACATTACGATCTATATTTAGATTAATTAAAATGTTTGCAATATAATTTTACCACATTAACAGCATTAATTGAGCTGAATAATTGCCTTGACTGAAACAATTTATTGACTGATAACTACTGACCATTTTACTACTCGCGCATCAGTGGTGACACACCATCGACATGACTTGACAAGTTAGAAGCAAAACTCCCTGTTGATAGGAGGTAAACGATGGGTACCAAAAATAATGATACTTAAATAGACGGTCATGCTTATTATGTAGATATTTATTTAATTTTATTAACACTGTCAATTCATGATGGTAATGCATTGTATTAATAATTTTAATAAAACACATTTATTTGAACTGAATCCACTTTTTTATGTTAAATAATTGTACCAGTTTCATCCACCTCAGAGGGACATTTTCATTTTTTTTTTAAATGTTCCTTTGAGGTGGATGACACCGATACAAATATTTAACATAAAAAAGTGGATTCTGTTAAAAAATTCTTCATGGCTTCTCATGTTTTCTGCATTCTTTTTGGCCTATGGTCTTGCGTTGATAAAGATTTCCGTATAAATTACCTAATTATTTCAATAGCCCACCTGCTTCAAGGGCTATTTCGTATAATTATATTTGGTAGCATCATTGGATGACCAAATTTCTCCTTATGGATTCAATGAATACAACAGAAAATTGAATAGTTTACTGAGAATATAAATATATTGTGTATTTTTATAAAATATAAAAATACATACATACGTCCGTAAGTATGAAAGTGTGACATTTTTGTTAATAATTTTGCCTGCGACACTACTGTATTACAAAATACAAATTGTTAAAAGCTTGATAATGGATACGATACCGTGTTTATTTTGAAACGATATCCATATTAGTTAGATAATGATAACGATTTGATAATTTTTAATTGAACTCAATTTCATTTTATAAATATCTGTCTGTGAAAACGTTTTAAAATTTTTTGCGTATTATGAATTCCAATACCCAGGTATTAATTTTGTCAAATTTTCAAAACAAGATATTTACCTAATATGGAAATACAAAGTAAGTCTGACAACTAGAAAGATATTTAAATCTTCGTTTAATATGTACATGCCATAATAATGTTTAACTACACCAAACTAATTATATGGGTCAATTACCTATTAGAAAATCAAAATTTCGTTTTTTGAAAATCATAATATCAATCGCATATTAGATACATATTTAATAAGTTTAGTATAAATTAATAAAACTTAAAATAAACTTAATTTTCGCGGACAACTTTTAGACATGATTTTGAGACTTGGAAGGCGATGAATAATATAATAGGTACATAATATATTATAATAAAGTTATTATATAAATTTATACGTGTCGAGTAACATGTTTATTATCGCTATACTGTAGCGATATCATATCATCGGTTTTCCGAAATGCCCTCGGGATATATTGATGTGAAAATGTCTATAGACTGCGATAATATCTATATCAATATCCATAAAGTCTTTGACTTGTTATAGAGAACAGTGTGTGGACAGGTATTTTGCCTTACTCTTGGGATTAGTTTGTATGGAGTTAACTGGTTATATTATTAGCATATAAATAAGATATTTCAAACATATACCTACAGTTACTTAGTAAAAATCCATATATTTTATTTTATAATTCAATATTTTTATATTATATTTATGAGCAAATAAACTTAACAAAATACAAAGAATGCACTTCAATACAATTTAATAAACTATATTTTTTATTCAACCTATAGTTAGGAAGATTTGAGAATGTAACATTTTTATTGAACATATTATTATAATTTGAAAACACCTCAGAAAAATCTCTGTAAAAATACGACGTCTGGTGGAACTAGAACGTATCCAATTTCGGCCAATGTGCTTTATCAATTATTGAGCCACCCGCATTCTACGCAAATATGAAGAATTTTATAAGAGATTGGCTGGAATGCGAGTGGATCAATTATTGATAAAGCACATTGGCCGGAGTGCGATGTGTTCGAATCCCGCCCGGCGTCCTATTTATTTGCAAGGATTTCGTCGAGTACGTAGATAATAATAATATATTTCTGAGGTGTTTTTGAAATATGTAAATTGAATAAAATTTGCTACTAATTGATATTGAGTGTTTTAATTCGATGCCTAATCAATACGCGTCTAGAAACGTGTATATTTTTGAAATTCAAAGATAACTAACAAAATAATAATAAGAAATGTGCGTTGTGGGAAACTTTCGTCCAATTATCAATTATTTATAATAATCATTACTGATTTTTCTAGAAAATTAAAATATATTTGAATAAAAATAATTTTTAGCTATTTAAATTTTGAGCTATATAAGGTCTTCATCTAGCACTGCATCGACTTCGTTGTTCCATGATGCAGCTTTCAAAATTTTGGCTAATTAAGATCACATTTTTTTATGAGTCTATTACATATTAAAATTTTATTTTTTAGTAAAACTAAGTCCACATCGGGATCACTAATCCATTATTAAATATTGCTCAAATAGTTGATAAATTAAAAAAGTTTACCATTCCTCAAATTTATCATCTATAAATCAGTCAAAATAATCCGTCAGATTTGCGTCCGCTTCGTTTCAATAATAAATTTACTTACGGTGGGAAGATTTTAATTTCTTCTTCGGCAAAGTTGTTACATAAACTTTCAAATTATAACAAGGGTTTGCAGCCTAGGTATTGTACCTACTGAAGTCCATCAGCTGTTGATAAAATACTCTAAGATAATAATTTATTCACATAAATACTAATTTAATATACACTCAATACACTTTTGATACACACTATATGGTTGACACACATTTAATACACAATTATATTCTTCTTTTTGGTCGTTTACTCATGGCTAAGGATCGTGACCACTTTTAATTTTGGCATCCTTTGAGCGACCAAGACTTTCCATCCTTCTCGATCTTCAGCTTCTCGCAGAACAGACTGAATAGTGCCATGCTTCGCCTTCCCTGGAGACCACCCAAAATCACCAGTCTCTCCAGGTTGTCCGGTCCGCGCCTGACAATTTGTCCAAAAAACTGCAGAATTCGTCTCAGACATATTGCCGTTCTTTTATCTACAGTCTTTGGATGATTGACTGGTTTGTCCTTTGATCCATCCAAGAAATACGAAGCATTCGGCACCAACACCACATCTCAAAGGCATTCATTGTTTTCCGCTCCATTGCCTACAAGGTCCATGACTCGACTCCGTAGACGAATATAGAGAACACTAATGTTTGCACAATACACATTTAATACACGTTTAATGCACATTTTATACACATTTAATACACATTAATACACTTTAATACACATTAATACACTTTAATACACATTTTATACACATTTATTACTTATTTAATACTTACTTACTTAATAGTTACTGATATTGACTTGCGGTGGTTAATGTGTTTTCAAAAAAAAGAGAAATTGAAAGAAAGAGAAGTTAAACCGATGTAAAAATATCGGAAAACTTTTGATTGAGACTTTCCTTTATTTTTCCTTGCCCGTTCAACTTTCCGAGTGAGTGTTTTCTTCGTCTTCTTTTGCAGCGAGATCTCACGCAACTTTTAGATTATTTTTCCCTTTTCTATGGAAAAGTTGGTGGAAAACTTTATACCTAGCCGCTCCTGGCTTGATTCATTTAATTAATTACACTGACCATATTAACGGAATACTTGTGGACCATTTTATTAAATTCTGCAAGGAATCTTAGGTATAGTATTACTTGATACATTCTTAAAGCCTCAGTCACTTCACTTATTGCATTAATACTTTGTTATAATACATTATTGATTAATGCATAATCTTTAATTAACTATTTCTTTTATTCAACGAATAATTCACAAGAGTTAAAAATATACCATTCTAATTATTGAATATATATATTAATTATTGATATTCTGTAGTTGTCAGTATATTATTGATCAAATATCTACTTTTAATGTATCAAATTATTCGACTGCAATAGTAAATTCTCAGCGACTCAGATACCGGTAAACAACTGTTTAACTGTGTCAGCAGATTGATTGGCGATATTAAATACGGTATCGCAATGGAAAATTAGTCTTATATCTATTCTCATAGTATCATATTTTATTATGACTGTAATAATAAATAAAATTCACAGCTACTCGTATTTAAACCGCTGACTCGTTCAATATAATTATATACTAGAATATAATATTTAGGTATTACTTTTGACTGTATAAATTACGAATCATGATTTATCAAAACGTCACTCGAATATACGTTTCCAGTCTGTTACCATCGCAGTCTCTATATCGCTTCGCCCAATATCTGATTATACCGCGATGCGGACCTCGGATCCGTACCTATCATAAGTTTAGTATTACTGCTGTAACATACTATTGTACCAACTGTTACGCCTAATAAAACTCGCTCCTGCATACACCTTCGACTTCTTCATCATCATCCTCAACACCATAACTTACGACACATCGACGACTCCCAAAGTGATAACACACACATCGAACACAACGGAACATACATCATTTTGAAAAACACTTCCGAGAAAATATATTATAACCAATAGAATATTGTTCAAAATTATGTATGTTCAATAATTAGCATAGTACATTCTTAAATCTTGTGAATTATTCGTTGAATAAAATAAATAGTTAATTAAAGAATTTGAGTAAGTACAAGTAAGTTACGTCATAAAATATTGGAGAATTCCGTGACGTCGGTTAGTAATTGAAGTTGTATATGTACCTATTTTGATTTAATAAACAAAAACCGATCGCCAATAGTAGCTTGATTTGGAAGAACGTTGATGAGCAGGTATTGAAAGGCCAATAGTTAAAGTTTGTCGTCATTAGAATGTCACCTCATAGCATAGTGGATAATGCGCGGATTAGGCCGTAAACCCAGGAAACGCAGGTTCGATTCCTGCCGGGTGTCTTACTTTTTTCAAAAAGATTTTTTAAATTGGTTATAATATATTTTCTCAGGAGTGTTTTCAAAATGATGTATGTTCAATAATTATAATGCATAATCATCATAAATGCCATATGTGGATATGTGTAGGTACGAGTAGTTTGTATTATATATTAAACGTTATAAACGTTAAAAGTTATACTCATGCTTCCTTTTAAGGATTCAAACATACGGTAAAAGTGTAAACTAGATTTTTTTTAATATTATTGTTCCTCAGACTATAAAGGTAATAGAGAGAAGATAGATTGCCAGTAGGCAGACTGATTTAATGTATGCCACATTATATATTACTACAATACGCACTGTGGAAAAAACTCATTTCGCATTCATACTAACGCAAGCATCTGAAGGTAACTATCTCGCTGTAAAAAATAAATGGAGTCATAAACCATAAAATCACTGAGTTACTTTGCATACTACTCAAAAACGTATTACCGCGATACGTATGTAGATTCACGTGACAGCCATTTATTTAGATAAATGTAATTTGATTCAGTGGCGTGGAATGAAAATGGGCAACCGTCGTAAAGAAATTTGCGGTTATTTTACCCTGCATGTGCAGGAAAACAAATAAGAGAAATAGAACCGACGCTAAATTGTTTTGCATAACGGTACGTCTAAAACATATTTTCAGCGTTACGACGCTGCGAGATAGTTAACGGATGCAAAAACAGATGTGCTCCATTGCAATATTATGAAGAGGATAGTAAACTATGACACTCACTTAATAAAAACAGAATAAAGACTTGTTTAGACGTTTTTATAATTCAATTTTAAAATAAAATTAATTAAAATTTTATACTATATCACTTTTGCGACCTACACTAGCCAATTGAAAATGCACAATGATAATTATTACGGTTATTTCTTGTTTATATAATAAATTAATACAAAAAAATCGGTGTGTGTACTTATGTATGCGCGTTAGAAGTTTTACTTCTTTGGCGTAACAAAACAAAACTTGTGACAAACTAGATTCTTTGACTAGCTCTTAATTATTTTATTAAATTACACACTCAAGAAAAAGGACCGCTTATTGGAACACAGTTGGTTTATTTATACACACTTTAACTTATATTACTTAATTATATAATGGTTTCTCGTTGTTTTTATTTTTAAAGTACCAAATGTCAATCTGACGTTTAATCTTTTGTTTACGTAAGGAATTGCAAATGGCCGTCAATAATAAAGTCGCTGCCTAGGCAACAGAACAATTATAAACTATAATATTATCTCCTATATATTATTATCCTAAGAGATTTTGGAAAACGCACCAACTTTTTTATTTAAATACCGTTTTGTTGATTATTAAAGGAATTCACTTCAATTTTTGGAGTCCCGAATCTACTTCCATTTAAATCCGGCACAATCTGATAAAACTCGACACAATCACAGATAATATCATTTTTAAATCGCGTTTTATATCCGTCACCATACATTTTCGTATCTTGCCTTTCGTCCACCGCAAATCGATTATAATGTCGCTTAATTCTTTCTATATAATCGAAATTTAACAAATCTAAATTAATATTCCACAAAATTATTCAAATCTGTAAGCAGTATATTGGCGTACTATTCATTTTAACAAGAGAAAAAAGCATATTTCCTCACTAATTACTACTAAAATATAATCTTAAACCACTTCACTGCCACTTATCTGTCAAACTGAAATAATAGATGATTGATTTTCAATTGTTTACTTTTGTGATATAAACAAGTTCATTTGACGTGTCAGAATTAAAATTTAGAATTTGCAGAAACAATCAAAAAATGTGACATTTCTATTAGCATGTTAAATAATCAATTTCAATCAAGACATTTTTATTGTAAGATAAGTTTTCTATTAATTAATAAGTAACAAATTTGATTTTTTTAAATACTTCTTTGTGGCTGTTCACGAACTCTTTTTAATCGAATAATTAGGCTACTAATTTCGATAGATTACAATATAGTCATATTAAGTTGCCATTGCAAACAATGAAATAAATTAAAAAGAATTGTTATAGTTAACAAAATTTGTGATATTGTATAATATCTACCTATTTTTACCAGTGGCGAAGGGTGGAGGTAGGCTGTTAAGATTCGCTATAAATAGTGCACACTAAACTTTGTTAGTCATATGTATTTGTTTTTATTGAACTAAGACTTCAATTTACAGATGGTATTAGTTAGTTTTTAAAAATCAATTAAACCCTGCCTAAACGAAACCATAATAGATTTGGTCTAATTTGGGCAATACGACAAAATTGTGTACAATTTTTCATTCATAGTTATTTGTTTTCGTTGGATTAAAACTACATATTACACATATTTTTGGTTCATTTTTTTGATTCATTAAGCCCTGCGTAAACCAAACTATAATAAATAAAAAATATTATTCTATCTATAAAATACTCAAAGTTATGTATGATTTAATTGCATAATTTTAGATATTTTATAGATAGACATGTATTTTTTGACTAATATCTATTATGGCTTGGTTTCTCAGGGTTTAATTGAATTTTAAAATCTAACCTACACTATCTGTAAATTGTAGTCTTATTTCAATGAAAACAAATATGTATGTCTGAAAAAGTTTAATGTGCACTATTTATGGCGGATCTTAACAGCCTACCTCCACCCTTCGCCACTGATTTTTACCATCCTTATCATCATCAATCTGGACCTATCCACTGCTGGATGAAGGCCTCCTCAGCCTTATTATACTCCTTACTTACACACGAATTATTATATTTATCAAAATCAGTGATATTATACTATCTACCTATCTATATTTATAATGCCTTTATTATCACGAGCCTTAATAAATCCACTGCTGGATGACGGCCTCTCTACGTTGATTGTATTTTTGATAGTATTGAATTTCATCATCATCATCAATCCACTGCTGGATGAAGGGTTTGTTTTAACGAATTTGTGATATTATACTTATTTCTATCATCCTTATCATCATCGACCTGAACAAATCTACTGCTGGATAAAGGCCTCCCATAGCCTGATTATACTCCTTTCTGTCATATGAATTGCTGTATTTATCAAAATTGGTGATATTATATCATATCTATTTATATTATATCATGAGGCTGAATTAATCCACTGATGGATGAAGGGTTCCGCAACTTGATTCTACTACTATAGTTTTAACGAATTTGTGATATTATACCTATTTCTATCGTCCTTATCATCATCGACCTGAACCAATCCACTGCTGGATAAAGGCCTCCCTAGCCTGATTACACTCCTTTATATCATTTGAATTGCTGTATTTATCAAAATTGGTGATATTATATTATATCTATTTATATTATATCATGAGCCTGAATCAATCCACTGATGGATGAAGGCCTTTCTAATTTGTTTGTATTTCTGTCGGTCATACGGTCATATGAATTGCTATATTTTTCGAAATTGCTGATATTATATTCACCCATTCATAATTTTGTCATTATCATCATCAACCAAGATCAATCCACTGCTGGATGAAGGTTATCCCAACATAATTCTACTCTTCTTAGTCATATAAACTGCTATATTTTTTTAAATTTGTGATTTTATATACCTACCCATTTATATCGTTATTATCGTCATCAACCTGTATCAATCCACTGCTGGATGAAGGCCTCTTTAAGCTGATTCCACATTTTTAGGTTTTATAAATTCCTGTTTTTATCAGAATTGGTCTATTCCTCTCAGATATAATATGTATTGTTTTATTATTTATTAACATTTGTCTCAATTTGAATGTCCCGCACTGGAAAACTATATTGGTTAAGGTTAATTTTGAATTCAAAATTTGATTTTGTAAATATTATTCTATGGCTGCAGGCATTTATTTTTTATAGACAATGAAATAAAACAATGTTTAAATTTGTTTTTTATGCTGCTAACCTTTTTCTAATATGTAAATGGGACCCGAAAGAGATTAATATTTTGATATAATGGATCGCTTTTTAAGATAATCACATATTATTGCTGTATATTCGAATGAATGAGATGTATAATTATTTATCATATTTAAATGCACATACCTACACATATATTGTATTAAAATTAAAATGTCATTGGTAGCAATCGGCGATTCTAGCGGCGATTCTAGACGGCCTAGCAGCGTGAAGTGGTGTCAGACGATATTGTGAAGGCCAGACTCCAGAATAGACTACGCATACGACTCCAAATTTGTATGGCAGTGACGACATGCAAATCGTAAAACTGACAAATCAGCAAAATGTCAAACTGTCTAACGTGAATGAAAATCCATCCCGAAGAGAAAACTATGGCGCCGTCTATACATACTTTACAATTATATTAAAATCCAACACAATGTCATAATAATGAAAAGCTATCTGAAAGACCTAGCAAGACAGACTGGCGAGAGCCAGCTGGCTCAGCTAGTACTGTATAATCTTCACGATTGCAGTATCATACTGTGGCGTATACTATGGCTGATAACCGAACAATCCGTGGTTCGAATCCAATCGAGTGCATTTTTTTCGTGTGAAAAAAATAAATTATGTGTTAAATGTCACATGCCAAAAAAAAACTTTAATCTAATTTCCCAAACGCGTCAAAAGAAGCATAAGTTCAAAACAGAATAAAAACTTGTTAAGACGTTTTATAATTCAATTTCAAAATCAAATTAATTAAAATTTTATACAATTCTACTTTTGCGACCCACACTGTGCGCACTAGCCAATGGAAAATGCACACTGATAACGAATACGGTTTATCCTTGTCTATATAATAAATTAATATAATAAAAAAGGTAAAAACCATATTAACTATAAAGGATCAGTTAGGATAAAAAAAAAATTGAATATTTAATTAGTAAAAACCCGTAGAAGATACCTTTTTTTCCGACCATGTCTGATCCTAATAGGATCATATATGGGCATCCACAAAAAAGAGGTTTGTATTAACAGATTTTGTTTTTTTACCAGAAATGGATGTCAGACACTTGCTCAAACTATTAGGTCCATGCTCTGACAGACACAAATTGAAAAACAATATTTGTACTTGCCAGACCCAGGATTCAAACCTGAGACCCACGGCGTGATAGTCCAACGCTTAAGCCGCGTGGCCACTGACGGGGCCCTCTACTGCCACGGCTAGTTCCAAGGGTTTGGAAGCAGAGGTTGTCAATGCCTTGAGGAGTCACAGGCCAAGGTTTGCAGATGGATGGTCATCAGAATAAAACTCATAGTCGGTAGATGTTCCATATATTGTTCAAGTTCACAAAAGTTCACAATAGTTCATCATATTATAATTATTAGTGTTCAAAAAGTTAATATTATTCACATAAATGTTCGAAGCACAGTATACGGTCATCCGTCAAATGATAAAGTACATTAACACTCGTAACAAAGAAATATTAATTCGGAGAAAAGTTTCATATATTAAACTTAGATTGACAGTCAGGTTCATGCGACCCGATGAGCAGCGGTTAAAAGTCGAAAAGATTTAGGGCCTCCGTTGAGGAACCACTGTACGAAACTATACTGCCCCCATAAGCAAAAACACAGCTAATGGGAAAAAGTCAATTTTGAGAAAAGAGCGCATAACATGTTTTTCATTGCTGCTTCATTAAAAATTAATCAATTTTAATAAATGTTTCGGTTTATAATAGATTATTTAAAAATTGATATTTTGATTACATAAAAATTGCAAAATTACAAAAATATTGATTATAAAACTTCACTATTGTCTTTTTATTTATGATTTTGAATGGAATAATGTCAGTTTCATAAGGAAAAAAACAGTAAATATGTTTTTTTGCTTATAATTTAAATTGTAATGGATATTTTTGAAAAATGAAATACTTATTTTTAATGTAATGGTATTTATTTATTAAATAATATTGAAATGACAATACTTGTCCTTCACGTAGGGTCTACACCAGTGGTTTTTTGGTATTTATAAAATTGGTTGAATACACATGACTTGTCTTAAATTTCTTTCCACCCTCAAAAATGATCCATAATGTGTTTTTCTGATGAGATCTGTGACACCCCCGTATGGTCCCCATTTGGGTGTGTCTTTGTGTACCTGGAGACGCCCGAATCGGTATCAAAGCCAACAAATAATAACGGCTGATTGCGAAAATAATTAAATAATGTATAATACCACTAATAAATAATATCTGACCGGCAACATTGTCCAAAAAAAACACGTATGGCAACGTCGCATTGTGCACAGCTCGCGAGTCCAACGGTTTTCTTTTTTGGCGGGCAGATCGCGACAAGCAGCAAAATCGCGAACGCGTACATTTTGCGCTCCGTAGAATTAAATGATAAAAAAATGTAACCATATAGTATATATTAACACCAAATAAACCTCGTCGTTTCCGAAACCATTCCAGTGTGTCAATTATCCACCTTCATCCCAAATACAGACGATAAAAAAGAAAACTAAAAATAAAAGTGACAGTTGAGAAAAATCCACACATATCAAAATGGAGGGGAGTGATAAGTGGCCCCAGTCAACGTGGGACTACGCTTCTTGATTTTGATCGTCTGGAATCAAGAAGCAGGTGAAATTTCTTTCACCCGGACACACCCTGAGATTCAAACACCGGAATAGGAAACGGCGAGGAAAAAACGTCCAGAGGCTTGCCTCTGGTGGCGCTCAACAAAGTATAATAATAAGCAGTAGAAAGAGGATGCTGCCAAAGCCAAGCCAGTGAAGAAAAGAGCAGAAACACCCGGATTGCGAAGTCATGGCTCCCGATGTACTCCCGACCAACTGCATCCGCCAGCGAACTTGGCCCACGGACGAGTGTATCGGGCAAGACCCTGGCTCCAACGAGGGAAAACGGCATCAAATGCCCTGCATCATCAGCCGCTTGAGCCCTCTTCGTCAACAGCAGCGTGTCTGTGAGCCTTGCAATCAGCCCTGGCCCAGATGCACCATGATGAAGAGAGCTACAAAGCGGCCTTCTTCAGCTGAGCAAAGCAGCCTCCATCAGCGGAAAGCAGCCAAGCAGCATCCTCAGCCATTAGCATCATAGATTAGTTAGTTTTAAGTGTTTTGTGTTTGGAAGCGATGTATATTAAGTTATTTCAGTGCTCGAAGTGAAAAATTTTACAACCCGGAGCGGTTGTATGAGGCAGAATGGCGTTCCGGTCCATTTCGGGCCCTGCTATATTTTTAAAATTATTTTTATAAACTTTAAAGCCATTTTAAGTATAAAATTAAGTTTTCGCATATTATATTAGTATAATATCAGTGCAGTGCGTGTAATTCGATAGCCGCGGCAGGGCAAGCGAGCAAAAAAGGGGGTCGAGTAATGTGCCGGTATGCACTTTCGTGAGGGATCGACTGATTTTCGGACGGTCGCTGTTGGGAAGGCTGGGTGCGACGTCCTCTCTCAGCATCCGCCCGTACGGTAGGCCTGGGAGCCGCGAACCACTACGCCCACAAAGCGGCGTAGTGCTGCATCCGAAACTCTCCGTTTGCCGACGGTCCGAGGGTGTTGAGAGGGCTGGGCGCGACGCCCTCCTCTCTCAGCAGCTTTACGGTGGGCCCGGGAACCGCGAACCACTATGCTACAGTGCTGCATCCGAGTCTCTCCGGCCGCCGACGTACCGGTGGGGCTTCGATCCTTCAACGTCTAGAGACGCAACCACCCCTTATCAAGCCACCGCACTGTCCAGTTACACACGCTATCGTAATCAGCCCTTAGTTGGCCCGACCCCATTCGGGCCTTTCCAGAGAGGTGCGCTTGTGACACCCCCGTTTGGTCCCCATTTGGGTGTGTCTTTGTGTACCTGGAGACGCCCGAATCGGTATCAAAGCCAACAAATAATAACGGCTGATTGCGAAAATAATTAAATAATGTATAATACCACTAATAAATAATATCTGACCGGCAACATTGTCCAAAAAAAACACGTATGGCAACGTCGCATTGTGCACAGCTCGCGAGTCCAACGGTTTTCTTTTTTGGCGGGCAGATCGCGACAAGCAGCAAAATCGCGAACGCGTACATTTTGCGCTCCGTAGAATTAAATGATAAAAAAATGTAACCATATAGTATATATTAACACCAAATAAGCCTCGTCGTTTCCGAAACCATTCCAGTGTGTCAATTATCCACCTTCATCCCAAATACAGACGATAAAAAAGAAAACTAAAAATAAAAGTGACAGTTGAGAAAAATCCACACATATCAAAATGGAGGGGAGTGATAGATCATAATATGTGAAATAGTCCGTTTCTGAGAATAAAGTCAATTTAAAGAGTTGGCAATAATTGCTTTATTAACACAATCACTGTTCACCTGATATTTAATATTTAATTACCACATTTAAATATCATGTTAATTATATGTAATGGCCAGTCGCAGTGTCAGCACTAAATGAGTTAATATTGTAAATTTTTCCTACTACTGTATACTGTGAAAGATTATTCAGTGTAATGCACTTCATAAAAAACCAATATCAAAGCCACTTGACAGATGTAAACTTAGAAGCAGCCATGCGGCTCACATTGGAAAAAAGGAATATTGAGGAATTTCCGTTTGCATTATTTTTAAATATCAAATGTTCAGAGACATAAGTACAAATATCATTAATTTAATAAGACCAGATAGTTAGAAATGTGTTTTATGATGGATTAAGATTAAAAAACTAATTTAGTGCTAACAACGGGACTGGCGCGTTTTCAGTAGATGGCCATTAGATATAATTAACATGATATTTAAATGTGGTAATTAAAAAGTAATTAACTAGTCATTAACATTTTACTTGCCATTATAATTTCATTGGATTTTGCAGCATTTTGATCAAGTTTATCCAATTGCATACTCTCCAAAACAAGGTTGAAAATCTTTTTTTCACGATTCTTAGTCCAATTTCGAACCTAATCACCTTTGAATCTTAAAAAATCGTTAAAAATATAGGGCGATATGAAATAAGTGAATGAATAATTTGAGGTTATCTCACTATTACCACTTACATGCGGTATTACGTTTGTGTAACAATTCTAGAATCATAAACAAAAAAACAGTAAGCCAGTGTTTTTAAGCAAAAAACGCAGTAAACCGATAGATGTGCTGTGTTTTTGCTTATGGATCATTATTTACTGTTTTGTTGCATCGAAAAGCCTAACATTTTTGCAAAAGTAACGAACACATTATGATGATTTGTATATTAAAATAAATGATTTTCTGTTTATTTTGTAATAAAATTATGTTCAGAATTTTATCTAGTATGTCACCTTATACTTACTTTAATTTTTCATTTTTTCCCATTAGCTGTGTTTTTCCTTATGGGGGCAGTATACTTCTTGTTCGAAATACTAAAGTACCAGATAGGTATTTATGTTCGAAAATTATTCGCGAAATTCGGGGTTAGGTATTTATAAATGATTTCTCGCGCCGAAACGACAGAGTCCAACTTTAGGTATTTTACCCGCAGAATAAAAGGGGGAGTTGGGTGGTCCCAAACTCCTGTGCGACTTGTACAAATATATGAATTTGTATGGAAATGTCAGACCGACGTCCAACGTGGACTCGGCCTCGGAGGCAGTGAAAAACTGGATACAGGATTCAAAAATCCTGGGTTTTTATTCGGATTGGGAGATTTCATCCCCTAGGACGAGCGTTCCACGGGTCAAAAATCCACATCTCATTTTCACTATGAGATTTGGACTTAATCGATTGCCCCGCGAAACCGCAAGTCGCGAGAGAGCTGAAATTAACGGTATTCGGTGGGCGCGGGCTGCCGGTATAAATTCGTCGTCGCGGTATCCCGCTGAGCGCGAGATTTCACTTAGCTCTTCATACAATGAGTGCGGTTTTTAGCTTGTATTGTACTTTTAGATTTTAATCAGCCAAGCGAAAACTCAACGTATCGCAGAGTGTGATACGTCAATCTACTCCTCTCCGCTCAAGCTAGCATATGAGTATGCACCACGCGACGTAAGTCTCGCCATGGTTGAGCGGCGGGAGCCCCAAATTCGGACCTATAAGTGGGCCGCCCACGCACCACGCATACATTTATGATAAAAATTAAAATTATTAAAATACTAGACCTTATTTTCTATGCATACATATAAAGGTTATATCAAATCAGCTTATAATTAAGGCGGTAAAATTAATCTTGTCCTGAGCTCCATATCTCGCAAACCCTTATGGTTACGCGTACTATGGAATCTCCGCGGTCCGTAGACGCGTACGTCATTTTAAATTTTACGTTGATCGGACACGCGCAGCTCTAGCTATCATTAATAATGTGTTTGTATGGAGATCTCGCGGCCGTCACAGATTGCGTAACAAGGATGGGGCTCCACACATGAGCGAGTAGGCTGCGGTCGCGGTCGGGATAGGGAATTGATCCAGTTGTGCAAGGGAGACAACTGTCCGGTTACCAACTGGCGAACGCAGCTCCAAGAGCCGCTCCTCATATGTTACATGTGACCCGCGAGAAAATCCGCGGGTGATTGCGCGCGAGATTCGTCGATTCCGCGCGTGATATTTAATATGGAAGTGATGAAAATTAGAAGTCAAAGGTATTTGGTACCTCGTGAATGTTTTTAAATGCTATGTGGATGCTACGTATGGAGCTCAGGTCTAGATCGATTCTCGTCTAATTAAATTAATTAAAATATTGATTAATTATTATCTAGCTTAATTTCGCGGGTCTAATTATGTTAACATTATACTCTAATTATGGGTACAGATTTATATACTAATGTCGGTCTACAATTACACACGCTGACAATACCTAATCATCGCAATTATACAATACTAGATCCATTTATCTTAATTACATTATTACATTTACTCGAAGTCCAATACAGTATTATGCTATTTTAATATTTATATACCTATCAAATATTTATTTAACATGGCAAAATATCTATTACTAACATGATATACCTATTACTACCATCGTAATTAGGACACATAATCTTCGTACTACGTCTTATTAATTGGATTTTAATTACTACTTTATTATTACTCCGTCGTTATTTACATTCTTACCAGCACTCTTCATGGTCCTTGTGACCGACTTATCTCATCTACAGTTCACCCTGAGGAGCAGCGGGACCTGCTGGGGCAACTGTAGGACTTCCTCATACATCATATATGGCTTGTCTTTGTCGGGGGTCGTAAGCCTATTACCTTATAACCGGTGGTACATTGACTATTTTGATCAGATCGAGCGATTGGATGGTACCACTCCTTATGGGAGTGTCCTCTCAGGAGCACACCAAACGTGTTCGTGACACCACCGTGGGTGTAGATACCTTAGGGGTAAGATACTATTATTATTATTAATAATAAAACAGATAAACAGTGTTGCACAATAAAATAAAATTTAAAAAACAAAATACACAGCACATCACTAAAAATGTCCATGTCTTCAGAGAGCGTATTGACTAGTTTTGCACCCATCGCTAATGGTGCCTGATAATCTTGACACGAAGAAACGGTTATAGTAAACAGTAATAGTTGACGGGTGCATATATAGGTATATTTTAACGTCAGAATTGGAAACTAGCCGTCGTGGGACCAGGCAGAAATTTCTCAAGAATATAATTGACTTACGCGATTCAAGACAGTGAAAAGCGAGCCTGCCTTATTGAAAAGCAAATAGAAAATAATCGTTTGACGAATTTATCGAAAGGAAAATATGTGATGAATATGTTAAAAATATGTTATTTTCATAAATTATGTCTGTATCATAATATGCATTGAAATAGGTCACATCAACGAAACACGCATTCAATTTTGGTTCTATTTGTGGATACTCAGCGCGCTTCTTGCATTTTATGACCCGACCATTATAAAGTTATAAACCGTATCTGACTTACCATCCTTAATCCTCGGAAAATTGCTTTCTAATTTATATTTTAATATTCTGTTCTGTGGTGTTACCCATGTTTATAATTTTAAGATTATATCTTATATGCCACACTCCGTCGACGTGAGTTATAGCCCATATATTTTTTGCATGATTTTTATTTTGATAACAATCAGTAGGTACATTGTTACTGACTTCTGTTACTAGCCAGCATTCTGAACCTTATGAAAGAACTTACTAAATTAGTATTTTGTAGGTGACTTATTTTGCTTTTACGGAAAATACTCATGATAATGCATGCCACATATAATTTATTTTCTACCAGGATTTTTAGTTTGATTTCTGTACTGACGCACGTTATTTTAAAATATAGCAATAGGTACCTACCTTAGTTATACTGATATAGTGAATTAATAAAATTATTAAGAGTTTCTTGTAAGCAAGCAAACTTTAGACAAATTGGTTGTCGTGCTAGTAAAGCCACGTTACGCGAGTCACTGAACAACGTTGTAACACACTCAACGATGCACAAACTATTCTGCACCGTACGTGCATACTCGTCGCATACATATTGCATGTTAAACTTAAGTTTACCCAAGACGCGATTCCCTAGAACTATAGGTATTAATGTGCAAGAAGAACTTATTAAACTGACTACTATCCCGTACCTACTTACACACAGTCTCTTAACAAGATTAGTAATAGAATTTAGTTGAAGAATACGGACCAAATTGATTCCAGTGCATTGAATCATTGAGATTTTAACTAATAAATTGATTCATTTGTTTATTTACTCGTATGGCGGCAGAATATAAATGAGAGGTACCTATACAGAAACACACCGACACATACCAATATAAAATTATAAGGTATTATTCAAAATAGTTCTCAGTTTCCATCGATATCAAGATTTGCCGCATTCACTCTGTAACAGTGGGCTTAGTAAAGCCTCAATTACATTGTGCTTCTTTTCGAGCTGTCTATTGGCGAATTTAAAAGCGGGCGATTCAGCTACTGCGATTTGATGATTACACACAAAACTTTCCATTCGTTGAGAAGCCACAAGTCAGTGACTATTTTGACAGAACGTAGCTCGTTTTTTTACCGAGAGGTTGGTACTGCGCTCTACTGCGCAGACGCAGTAGGCCCACACGCTGGCGTGTAGCGTGTAAAGTTGAACGGCTTTCAATTTTTCTCGGTAGAGTGTTTACAACCTGCTTATTAGCTTATTCGATGATTACACTAGGCGACTTTATAGGCAGATTGTAAATTTGTCAATAAACAGCTCGTAAAGAAGCTTAATGTAATTGAGGCCTTAACAAAGAGAAAAATATTACCGTATTACGAAGTGTCTGAAAAGAATCACAAATTGTAAGCAGTGGCTCAAGTTCAAGTTAGGAGTCATGGAGTATTATATAATATTATTAATTCTAAAATTACAGATAGTCGGGTATTATTATTATTATATATTAATTGTGGTAGATATTATAAAATATTATATTATATAACAGCATTCCAATGATGTCGTCCAAAAATCAATCGTCAAGCCGTATTCGGAATTTCACATAACATTTTTGTCTACTCTGTTATCTACATTTCGAATAAACTTTATATTTTATAAATTCGGCGTTTTGAAATTTAAGCTGTAACGAGAAAGTACGATAATTAAATGAGTGGGTGAGAAGCAAAAGGGGTTCTAAAAAAGGGGTAAAACAAGGAGCAAGTTGACCAATCATGCATAACAATTCATGGAACACAATTTATTAAAAATATTTATTATAAAACTTCTCATAGAATAAAATGAAAAAAAATAATATTGTTACCTTGATTTAAACCACTTAACCCGGTAGTCAATATTGACGAAATTCGAGTACTGCTTCAGTTGAATCACTTTTAGTTGATTTCATCGTAGTAAGATAGAGCGCTGGTGCATACCGGGCACGTTATTTTTTTTTTACATTTTTTCTAATACAAGTCTGTATTGTCATGGTCTTGATGGCCGAGCGGTTATGGTGTCGGCTTTTAATGTCATGGGTCTGGCAAACTCAATGTATATTTAGAGTATTTAGACCCGAGGCATGGTCTTAATAGGTTGAGAAAGTAGCTTACATCCATTTCTCGTAAAAAAAACACAGGTCTATTAAAACAGTCTCCACTGAACATGATTAATAAAAAAAATATCATGCGCCATTTTAGGTTCGGATGCTTCTAAAGCGTCCGGTATCATATGTTTCAGAATTATGTAAGAATGTTATTTATTCAGATTGTAATATATATTACTTCAATAGATAATAATACTCGTACATATTACTTCAAGGTTCAATATTTATTCTCTTGACTGTGTTATTAATGTCCAACACTTAATTGGCTGACAAAACATCCGTAGGACTAGAGGCGGCTCTTTCTTAGGGTACCTAGGGGACAGACCACGGTCCACTCATCATTTTATAGTCAATATTCAATTGAATATTCATGTTATATGTTCCTACCATAATACACTGATTTTGTATAAATTAATTAAGTATATATTTTATTTGTACTGTTTGCCCATCCTTGATTCTTGTTTCATGGCCCATCCCTAATTCTCTATGTGAGTTTTGGCTCTACCTACATAGTACAATACAACGATACTGCTGGGGTCGAAATTCGGTGGCCCCTTTAAAATCAAAGCAATGTTTATATTATGAGATGCGATATACGATTGCCAGTTATGATTCTCAAAATTCATAAGGAAGCTGAACAATGCGTACGTCTGTAGGCCGTTTTGCACGTGCTATGCACATTTTACCCACATGTACCGATGCTGGACCGGGGACACTGTAGTAAATACCTGGTCTTGCATAAGTGTGAGTTTATAATATATTATGAAGTTATCTTGTCGGTCGGCTGTAAATTCATATCCCATGACCCACCGGTTTAGTTTATTAGTTAGTTTGCCAGTAAGTGATCAAATATGTTATCTATCTCCTTAAGTTTTAAAATATATTTGTTAATACATACTATAATAATTTATAATATAATCTTGAATGATAATAACAAAGGGTAGGTATTTGCTATTTCAGTTAATTAAATCAATATTAATTTTTATTACCTAAATATTAATTATTGTAATGTATTAGTTGTGGATAGTTGAATTTCACGTTAGTAAAATAATTTTGATAAATAATATTAGGTATTATGATGAATGAGGTGGGTCATTTATTGAAATATAAGTTCAGTACATTGACATTAATTGAAGACAAACTAGAAGTGAAACGATTAGGACCTCACCAACCAGTCACCAACAGATTTAGTTATTGTGTATAAACTAATCAAATCAAAAAAGCATTTAACTCCGAACAGTTTACCAAAAAACATGGTTGACGGCGAGTGTATCCTTGAAAAGACTATTTTGTTTTTCTTGTAGCAATAAGATTCTTTCGAACGCAGGAGGCATATGAAGATGAAGTAATAGCTACAAAAGATATGTTTTTTACGCTTTGATTAATATTGATTAGGTAGGTACTTATTAGATATTTCACGCCATCTGACCCCACTTACTAAAATATGCTAGAGCCGCCACTGCGTAGAACCACTTTGAATTGGGGAGTGTAAGTCTAAGTTATGTTCTGTTGCATCCCAGAGTGTTACAAGTAGTTACCTCATTAGTAGCTTCGCTGTGGAGCTGCGCATATTATTAAAGTTGCAAACTTAGCAAGTGCTGACGAAATAACAGCTGTTAAAGAACACCTCTCTATTTGATTCAGATACCCACAGTTTAACATTCTGAAACTTAACCACGAAACGTTGACGATAAAAAGCTTACTATTTGTCAATCATCTTACATTTTTACTTAAACTAAGCTGCAATATAATAAAATATCAATATAATGCATTATTATTATAATTTAACCATATATTTACGAAGAGATATAAGCAGCCTTTAGAGAAGTGTGGTATCTGGTGTCGTCAAAGAAACAAGGTTGCGAGGGCGTACACATTCTAGATGTAGTTAATCATCAATAACTGAAACAAAAATATCAGTAGGAGATCGTTATAGAATGAAAAAACTTCTTGCAAATATCTCTAATCAGCATATTCAGTATGAGGCAAAGGGTAAGAAGATACCTTGTACACTGTGATCTACTATCCAGTATCAAAACTAGCAGTGTTCTACTACTAACTTTAACTCGACCATTGTCATTTGGGCACTCAAACTCGTCAACACATTCTCTCATTATTTAAAGAGCCTACTGCATAACGGTAAGAGAAATAAAAACGCACGAGTTTAATTTAAAGAGAGTGGCAGGAAATATTCTCTTTCCTCTCCAGAATATGAGCAAAGCTTCACATATTACAAAAATCTCAACGAAGTCATAATGTATACATTTTTATATTTTCACGACTCAATTTGAATAGATCTAAGGTGAGATCAACCAAATTTCATTAAGCAATTGACACTTTAGACTTACCTGTTATAAATAATGCACTATAATAGATATAAACTAATGCATTCTAATACTTTTTGTAACAGCATCGTGTTTCATTTTTTATCATCCACATATTAATGTATTTGCAAATTGCAGCACACAAAAATATTATAATGTTTATTCAATATCAAATATACACAAGATTCAAGAATTTTAGATTCTTATTATTTAAAATACATAATATTACTTGGAAACATTTGGAAATCACACAATCATACTGATACCTCCACGTTTCTACGTGTATGGAGGACCCCTTTAAGGTAAAGTACGAGTAAAGATATGGATGCCACGTTCATGTTTCTTATAGTCCGCCAAGCCAAATTTCCGTCTATCGCCGCTCGATCAAGTAGAATGCTCTGTACTTTTATTTATTAACTGAAAAAAATGTACAAATTGCTAGATAGGGCGATAAAAGTTGGTCATGCGAAATTGGTATGATCGAGACTCGAAGAAAATAATTTTATTTTTTAAATCGTATTTGTATTAAGATACCTAATGTTATTTCTTTTGGGCTCAATTCCCCCGAAATCGCTGTCACTCTTGACTACCTAGCTAAAAGGTGACCTGGACGACCCTTACGGTAAAACCCAGGTAAAGGTCAAGCATTCTGCCGCAGGCGAGAACGACAGAGAGGGATGAGCGTTCAGGGGTAGATCGAGAGAGACAGCGATAAAGCCAAAAAAAGGGGACATAACCAATCTGGCAGGCAGTAAGCTGAAGCCTGCGATACGTGACGGACTTCGTGTCCCGCTGATCCTTAAATTTTAATTGCCGCAGCCCACGGCGCCCATCATTAACAAATTTTGGGCTGTTGCAAAATTATTCATGTGTATCCGTGTGTATTAGTGAGTAACCTTTTTTGTGAACCTTAAAATTGTAAAAATAGAACTTTCTGCTAAGATTTTTGCTACGAACAACGTGTGTTTCCTTTTGAATATCTACGAGTACCATCGTCAACCGTCAATCCTACATCTTTATTCAACTGTCAAGACCTAACCTGACACTGAGCGTGCTCTACCACCCCCAAACCCAGCTTTGATTGACCGCCCTGAACAATTTACATCACTGAGCTAGTCGAAGGGTGGAAGTTGGTCGTGTGACTCACACGTATCAACCAAAAGCGCACTGTCAAGGGCGTCATTAACGTCAGGTCGACCGGAGAGTTGAGCGCGGAGGTCGGATCGGGCTGTGTGGCCCCGACTCTCCTCCCTACCAGGACTTCCGGGGTGTCAATACTATAAAAAGCCCAACTAAGTATGGCTCGAACCTTACATAATTTTATTGCCCGAGTGACAGTTTTCTCAATTGAGCTATCGACCCACTTATGACTCATGCAAATTAAATTAAATTTCCACGTCATCGGATGTATTCTAAAACTGAAATCATCAGCTGTATTTTAAATGTATATCCCGATAGAGTACAATATTATTTATGACTGTATTTTTTTCAAATATAATAAAGTTTTCCACTGATTTTACTCTTGTCCCGATAAAACATTAAAAAATAAAACGAGTATGTTTTTAAAAGCACCAGAAAGACTGGTTTGAATTCTTTTCATGCCATGAAATGATATGGTTGGCGTGATAGCCCTGTAGCGAGCCACAAATTGATTTACGCATGACTTCTTCCGATGGAGGCATTTGTATGTTTTCCGGTTAGACTAAAACAATATATTGGAAATTGCTAATACTTTCTTGTTCCATCACTTTTAAAAGAAAACTCTTTTACGTTTACAAAATTACTTTAAATAAATGCTCGTTTTTCTTTAGTCAAGATAAAAAATGTATTTACATTAAAAAATGTTTTTTTATGTTTAAGGGTATATTTTTACCCCACTTTTGAAACAACATATTTTGTTTCAATACTGAATACACACATGATTATTAAAGGATATACGAATATTTACTATAGAAAATACATAACTTTTAAAAACCTCGGAAGCGTGACTCGGAAGCGTGACTTGAAAAAATTATAGAAAAACGTACAAACTGAGTGAGATTTATACTTACATCTTTTTAATTCACGGAGCCTGTATAACTCCATAATATAGACTTCAGTGAATTTAAACCTTTTTGAGTTAGCTGAACCCTTGGAGCATTTTGTAAAGTTTCGGGGAACCCTTACCTGAATGACACATAACGTCACATGTTTTAGTTACAAAATATACTTATAAGTCAGTTAGTACTATCTGTAGCCCAGAATTGTATAAAAATTCATTAGCATCTGCATTTTATTATTTATACAACGCATCCGAAAAAATCACTAAAATTCTAATATAAAAATAGTCTAGCAATAAGTTTGATGACTTTAACGAAATCTATCCGCAAAAGTGAGTTATAATTAATTCGCATTCTATCCTTATTTTTCGGCCACCTTATAATGTACATACAAAATAACGTAGTATACTAGTAATCTACACATTAGGTCACTGACGGTTGTCTATAAAACACCTGTAAACAATAACATACCTAGTACATTTGTGAAAAAATATTAATTTACTATACATACTACTTTTAAAATATATAAATATTTGCTGTTTTTGGGTAACCGTAAAATTATCGTAATAATAATTTTTAACGCATTCATTGAAAACTGTTTCCGGCTATACTACACATACATATTGTGAAAATGATCTGACAATCTCTTACCGTACTTCTAAGACTATATTATTATAATTTTCTCTCCTTCATTGACGCAGGGTGGGATTACCATCTCTACATTCTTCGCCAGTCCTCTCCAGCTTTTAGGTTATCCTATCCTACCCCGGCAACTAAATCTCATTGTACTATCATTCTATTATCACAAATTCTCCCAGTGTCACTTGTCCATTGTACATTTTGTGCTTTAAATAATAATTTACCAATTTTTTGATGTTCCATTGTCATATTAAGATCCCAAGATTCTATGGAAAATTATTTTTAAATGGCTGCGAACTTATTTTAATTTGGTCTGTGTTTAGACACCATTTATCATAATCCGACATCGATACTAGCTTTATCATGCTTGTCAAGAGTTTGGCATAGCTAACCCTAGCATCTATTAGAAGGCGTCCGTGTATCTGTTTCCCGCAGTTAGGTAGATTTTATGATCATCTTCATTCTCTGTGTATTCAGATTTAATTCCGACTTTGTCACTTTTGATAAGAATACAATAGTAAATAAATAGACAACACATATATTGGTTTTGTCAATAATGACGTCATTTTAACATAAAACAAATTCTACCCTCAAAACCAACGTTGCCAACTTAGTGTTTTTCATGCTAGATCTAGCATTTTTCGCAAGATCTTGTAGCTTGCAAGAAATACATCTAGCTTATGGGCTTATTAGCTTATACTTACAAATATTTTATTGATGCCTTCAACAGCTTTAAATGTGCTGAAGAAAAACTTGATACTTAGTTTATTTATTCAGATATTTAATGAAAGTGGTCGATACTTAATTAATAAAAAAACACAATGAAACAATAGGAGCATTCTTGGCGTTATAGTGATATAATGATTATCAGGAATTATAATTTAACGTGCGCTTAGCCATATTGTGGCATCGGATTGACGATTTCACTCTCTAGTATTACCTAAGTATTATTACTTATTGTATGTTGTTATTAGATTAATTAATTATTTGTTGTCAATTTTGAAATGAGTTTCTGGGAAAATGTGGTCTACCGTTTTTTTCATACCAAATAGGTTATTTTCGTAGCCTGTTTGGCATGTTTTTGTCAACGACAGAACTGTTGGCAACACTGCTCAAAATCTTTTCAACTGATGGGGAAAAGATTTTTTTTTAATAAGGCCATCCTCCCACGGCGCAACTTATGTCCGTCGGAACTGAAACTAAAATTACAGCCAGTATCTAGCTAATGTATTTCAATGGCGGCTCGCTGACGGCGAGACTGGAATCTCTCAGCTTCAAAACGGTCGCGAAGAGATGCGACATGCTAGTCGCGCGGTCTCTGAAGTTTCCAGTCACCGTAAAACAGTGGTACCAACATCATTAGATTTCGGTGAAAAATCATATTTTCTTACCAAAATTGGTTAAATATTAATTGGAAAATCAAAATAACCGTATGTAAACGCTGCAGCGTGCGTGTTGTCAGTTTTTGTACAACACGGTTGATAGTTGAGTTTGACAGTTTGAGGTTATGTGATTATTATTTCAACTGGGTTTCAGTAGCGCCGTGTGCGAAGCATCACATTGGTCAGTTTATGAGTTCCTTCACAAACTAGTTCCATCAGATTTTAGTTGCGCCGTGGGAGGATGGCCTAAAAGTGAAAGTCGTTAATTTCGTTTTGTCTATGTACTTATATTTTTATACATTGAAAATATAAAAGTAAAATTAAGTGAATTTAATATTAAATTTAATACCTCTATAAAATATTACGGCGTACATTATTTAAAAATGTGATATTGTAACAAAAGAAATCCAGATGTAAAAATTTAAAACGCGAGACAGGAAGGCTCTTTCACATCCGAAGGCTCTGCCGCGAAATCACAAAGACCAGAATAAAAAAGGCATGTTAATATAAAATAAATAAATTCGACCGTGCATGCGGACGCCAGGCGCTTTATGCGGAAGGTACCTTAGATTTGCGACGGACATGCGGTTACCTGAAAAGTTACCCTCCACAAACAAACGCAGCCTGTTTTACTTTTTTAAACCATTTTTATGCTATAGTAAGGCTACACGTCTTTTACGGTCGCGTGTGGGTTGATTCTTTTTATATCATGAATAACACTCAACTGAATAAAATTCACGGGCTTACCATAGAAAAATATTACATCAAAATAATAATTTTTAAATAAGTACATATCCGAATTTGAAATATTATTAACATGACATACTATTCATAAACGTAAACATTGGTTTTTATTAGTTGCTGTCTCATAAGTGGAGATCACGATTATTATCAGCAATTCCTACACTTTTTACAGGATGCAGCCAGTAGCGAAGAGTGGAGGTAAGCTGTTAAAATCCAAATTTGACAAGAATTAGGCATTTTATTATTCAAAAAATGGGCAAGATTAACACATTTGAAGATAATTCTAAAGATACTAATTATAAGCTATGTCGTTTGGCCCCCTACTTATCGCTAAGGTTAAAGGCAATGTGACGATCTACAGTTGCATATTCCAAATAGTGTTCGAGGTAAAATTATTAAGGGTATTTTTTTAGCGATTTTTTGTATTTTTAATACACCCATTTTTATGTTCATATTCACAATTAGGACATGTCAAATATTGACAATAATCAAAAATTGTAAGTTTGGCAAAACCACATATTCTTAAATGTCAGTATGCTTGAAATGAAACAGCGCCGTTTTATTACTATTAGTGCATGTTTGTGATGTGTGTTTATCTCACTTGGCTGGTCGATTTCTCACGCCGGCCCCCAGGCTAGAAGCCTGTCAGCCCCCCTTCTGGGAGCTATGACCTATCTAGATACTTGACGTCATAAACATCAGTAGAGATTGATCATCACTCGCCTTTCAATATGAAGTAGATTCTTTAATTATTTTAGTTTTACTTATTTTACTTCTACTTAGTAGAAGATCTTTAAATATGTTACAGTGTATAAAACCTTTCCAAATGGTCGCGGATTACCTATTCAGATTTGGCGGAACACTGGTGTTCCGCAGAATATAGTTTGGGAAACCCTCGTCTGTAAGTGATAATATTATATAGAAAGGATTACACGATTTCAGAAGTATAATTTTACTATTATGTTTCTTAAAAGGTGTTAGCATCATTTAAATTTAAAAAGGAGTAAGTTCCCCATAAATATAATTTGATATCTAACTAGCAGAGTATGCAGATGACTGTTTTGTCATGTGGATAGATAGCATTATGAAGTGTGGTGAGATGAGGTGAGGTGTGGTGAAATGGGGGGCGCTGAGGTGAGCTAGTGATACTCTAATGTGGCTAAT
Source organism: Rhyacophila brunnea (assembly GCF_057557595.1). Lineage (NCBI taxonomy): Eukaryota > Metazoa > Arthropoda > Insecta > Trichoptera > Rhyacophilidae > Rhyacophila > Rhyacophila brunnea. The sequence continues at coordinate 41,020,331 of NW_028232796.1, read as the reverse complement.
TGAAAATGCAAGAAGCCATTAGCGCAAGCAAACCGCGTACTTAAATATTCCCGCATGTGAATGAACGAGAAAGGGAGCATCAACACTGTGTAGCGTAAATACAGGATCGTCGCAAGGGACAGAGCTGCCTTTATATGAATTCATGAAAGCAAAATAACATGTCATATAAATTTGTTTGAACATAATGCCGTGTCCACACTGGCAACCAGTTGCTGGCAACCTCATTAAACTTTACAAATTTAATGAGGTTGCCAGCAACTTCTTGCCAGTGTGGACACGGCATAACGAGGTTTCCAGCAACCTGTTGCCAGTGTGGACCCGGCATAACGCATTTTTCTCATAAATAAGAACGTTTAACGTACTTTGGCCATATCACGCAACATCCCGAGAGATATACACTTTTCTTACCTATCATACAAGCGAAGATCTCCGGTAAACGAGGATCTTAGATCAAGGTATTGAAAATAAAAATAATATACTCCAATAGAGTTTTAGTTTATGAATACACAATTTTTGTGTGGTAATGTCATGGTAATTATTAATAATCTGAATCTATAAGTGAGGTGATTTGGGCACCATTCATAATGGTCACGGATGACAACTTTACTGGTATTCTTCAAATTATAATTACGAAAACTGTTTCAATGTCGTAGTACATTAAAGAAAGCTAATAGTCCTATTATAATTATATTAAGTCATTATATTACTAAGAGGCCACCCATGGACTGAAACCGTATGCGGTTTAGATCCGTGTGCCATACTAAACTTATGATTTTTGTTCATGATAATATATTTTCACTAAATTTGTAAGTGTAAGTGTGTAGTATAAACGGTTACGATCAGATGCTTATAATATACTTATATCAAATATATTTCCATGAACAGAAAAGATAAGCTTTAGTACGGCACACGGTTCGAAACCGCATACGGTTTCAGTCCATGGATGGCCTATAAGTCGGTTTCTTATGGTAATTATTATGACCGTATTGAAATAGAAATATATTGTTTGCTATGCTTGACAATGCAATATTTCTCTTAGGAAAATCATTATTTTTATCCATCTTTGTTTTGCAGGCTTTGTCGTAGAAATTCTAAAAATTAACGCCAAATCTAATTGAAATGCATAATTTCTTGTTTTAAAACTAACAGCTTACCATAATGTCCTTACACCAATATTTTTTATGGTCATTTTTCTAATATTAATCAAAATTTCCTTTTACTTTTAGGACTTTTTTCACATTTTTATTATACATTTGTTTTCATGATTACTAGTCTATTCTGAGTGACTACACCAATGACATATGACTACACATATTCATATTACCTATATTTCAAGATAGGTAAACTTGATTCTGTTTAGAAATTGACACCATATATAGCCTTTTCTTCGTTTTACAAATATAAATTAGGAAACCAGTTCTAATTTCTCTCCCATCACCAATGATGATCAGCATGTAATTAATTATTATTAATCCACCGTTTTTCAATGCTATTTTATCTTATATATTGTTTTATTGTCTAAGTGCAACTATATCAATTTTATTAACAATTGCACAATCAAGCTTTAAATCATTTTGTGAAGATAAAGCATTGCCCATTATTGCAAATTTGCCCCTGACAATGTCGTTGATTCCATGTTCTGCAGACGTACGAACACATCGCAGATACCTGGCGAATTTATGGAGATACGGTGTGCTGCTCGTGATAAGGATTTTACGTATTATTATACCTGTAATAACGCTCAATCTATTTTACATCTCGGTTTACATTGCGCCAGTAGAATTTGTTTGATTATATAATGCCAAAGCTTCTGTAGGTGACATAAAATACCACAACAGACAATATATTATTATGCAAGAAGGTATACATTTCGTAATATAGTAAATACATATTTAGCTTAACCACAAGATATACTATACATAATATATATGTATGCACATTTATGTTATTATTACCATTAAATACTTACATAATATCATGCAAGATGAAATAAAGCTATCTTTATAAAGCTTACAAAAGGTTACAAACCATAGATATTAAAAAAACTTTCATCTGTGAAGATGGAGCTTAAATTTATGAAATTGAAGCAGAAAAAGAACCTCTTGTCTACTGATTAAGGGTTAACACATTGCTGCTCAGTTAATTACACGCATGGCTTGTATCAATTAGCATGATAATTAAATGCGGTAATTAATTCGTCAGCTGTGAAAGTACTAGCTTTAATGGGCACGCGCCTAGCGTGTCTTTAGCGTCGAAAGACTTAAGACACAACATGGTACTGCAGTACAAGTGCGTTAAAGCAGGTCTTATCAATTGATTCCAAATGCATCCAATTAAATTCTCCAATTATATTTAATAAAATCCAATTTGAGATTCTAACAGGATGCATTTAAAATCAAGAAAGACCTGTAAGCCCTAAAACGTCAGCTTATGTAATTCATTGAAAGTTCATTCAAAGAGAACTTCGCATTTCTACTATGAAATCCTTCTATAATAATTTCAGATTCACCTGATTATTATTTAATTAATTGCAGTCATTCATAAACGATTCAATGGGAGAGATATTGCAAAAATAATCATGTCATAAATATTGCCGTACTTATCAGACATTATTTTATTATATTTAAAATATCCAGGTTTTTTTTCTTTGATTTTTAAGGCAGTGGGAGGGGGCGGGGTTGCGAAAATCTTGCTGGTGCTACTGACTTTGGCATTTACTCCGCCTACCACTTCTACATAGATTCTCGTCGCTTCAACCACGGAATACCACACTATTCCAGATACATTCACGATGCCTAGACACTACTAACACCCATAACTATGTGTATTCTCCTACATATCATATAGAATTATTAAATATATAAAAATATTTGGGTTGTAAGTGTCCATTTGTATCGTCTGCGCTGTCTTGTCTTTTATATTATTATTCCACATCGAAATATTAAAATAACCGTTAGATGCCCCAGATAGTTGCACCAATTTATGAGCAACACGGGTATTCCAGTTGTTACAAGTCTTGCATGTCGTATAATGCTGAGAGGAGTGGGAACGACTCATTTATAGCCAAATCATCCAGGTCACGATCCTCAGTCATGAGGTTCTGATGAAAAATAAGAAGTAAAATTCCATTTACCTATTGTTTTCTATTTAGTTCGTTTCTGAGTAGGGGGTCCGGACCCGAAATCCCCCTTATGTGTACGTCTGTTCATGTAATATTATTATTTAGTAATATTTAGTCAAGCGGGTTTTTTACTTTTAGATTACTCGTCACAGATGCTCTGGTTTACGTAGACTGGTGTTTTGATTAATCCTCAGGTTTTATTCGGCGGGTTTTAGGGATTTCCCCGAGGCAATAAAAACCTTATTAATTTTTGAAGCAATAATTTCGAGTACAAATACCACTTTGTAATAATAACCGGTTTTGTTTGCCGACTTATACCCACTCGAGCAACACTTATTATTTAATACCCAAGTGATTATTCGGGTGATGTAACATCCTGCTGTAAAAAGAGGAACTGTTCGTATAAATAAAAGCCTACATTCAATTTTCAAAATTATTGGTAGCTAGTGATATCCATATTTTTGGTAAGCCTAAAAAAACAACCTAAAACCGTCATTTGGTGGTCATATATGTGAAATTAGCTGCAACATCTTTAATATTAATAATATGTGGAAGTCATAGTGTGACGGATGAAGAAGTCGAGATTTGGTGGGTGCTCCGATGGATAGATGAACGAGTTTTATTTGCAGCGTAAACAGTCGGTACAAGAGTATGTTACAGTAGGTATGTTACAATGATACTGTTCCGAAGTCTGAGTCTCGGTAGAACGAGATGTTGTGCGGGGCGATACAGAAAACGAGATACTAACAGACCGAGAACTTATATTCGAGTGACATTTCCAATGAATTATTATGATCCACTATTTATTGACGTACTCTCTATTGGGGAAATTATAATAATTGCAGTAAGCTACTTACTGAGTTTTCCATAATTGGACACGACGGGAAATGGATATTGAAGAATTTGTAATTGCCGTCAGTTATTTAATATCGCCAATCAATATGCTGATACGGATTGAGTTGTTTATCCCCATAAATATAATATTTAAGTGTTCATCAGAAATTTTTATTCTAATTTTAATCAGTGTACTTCATTCTTGGAAACAGTTGCTCACAAAATATATACATGTGGCAAAAAAGCAGTGATATGAATGAGGCATGATTAAGGTTGGGGGTGGAGAATTCAATTTGATTGGAGAACGGTTTATGTTTTGCAGTTTTTTCGGATAACGATTACAGCGTGCAGTTTACGATATTCAAGTAAATCAATTTAATTCGGTAAGCATTGAGGCGAAACCGGTCCAACTGCTATTACTTGCGACCTTCGGTGAGAGGTAAGTGGCAATATATCAACGTCACTACTTTTCGCTCACTGATGGCTTATACATTTTTCTGAAACTTTTGTAGCGGAGCTGCTGTGTGCACTTCTTGCGAACAGCTCACTGGCAGAACATTTTGTCTTAGCATGTAGGCTACTTTACAATTTTATTCATAAATCTAATGGAATAATATGTAAAAAATATTAAATATTACAAAGAAGACGCTAAATAATTTAACGCTTTTATAAGACTATTAAAAGTCAATTCCGCTCTAATCTCCGAAAAGGTGTCAATTTAGTGGATGCTAGGGGTATAATAATATATTTTTTTTAATTGGAGCTCTGATTTATTAATTCCATTACAAAAATTCAGGTAATACATTTATCTTGAAAATAGAATCCCTAATATTCTAAAAGATTGATGATCGTCAAGTTGTCCAGGGCCGTATTCGGTTTACCACGGTTACTGTGTTGTCTGTACGTACTGGTGCATAATTTATTTGTTAGTATATACAGGTAAACTTTAATCTTTCTATAGGGGGATTCATCACTGTCATATCAGGTTATTTGACATGAGATGTTAGTTTACAGAAATGCATCTGCATAAGACAGTTAATTAAATGCTATTGTCAACCTTATGCCTGGTCCTCACCGAAAACAAGTCGCGCGACAACTTGTTAAATTTTACGATAATTGTCATAATTGCTTAAGAAATTTTACGATAATTATCATGCTTATCGTAAAATTTAACGAGTTGTCGCGCGACTTTTTTTCGGTGTGGACCAGGCATTAGCTTATAAGATACATTAAATTTGTCTTTATATGACCGAATAGGTACTAATATTGAGCTACTTGCAATGATTTGATTGTTTGTCTGTAGGCATCTATCATGCACCTGTAACTTATACACTATATTGATTTTGACAGATACATAATAACACAACATGTATATTAACATAATTGATTTATGTATAATATATTATTGAACTGATATTTTTTTTTTAATTTGACATAAAACATTTAATAAACATTTAATAATATATTAATATTATCATCATTTAGCCAATTTAGCGTATCATGGTTCTTTTGACAATCCATCGCAGATGCTTTCCAGCTGGTTAGGCGTAGCATCATTAAACGCTTGTGGTGCAGTCCAGTTATCTTAGTTTCGGCCCTCTTGTACCCTTTATTCCAATGTACCTACCGCAAGTGGAACGTATCGCGGCGGGATTATTGCTCTTGCTTTCAGGGGACTTCGTATTATAATGTCGTCATGTGACATGGTGAGCCCATTATTTTGAAAAGAATTTGAAAAAAATGGTAGGTTTATATCACGATTATTTAGGTGTTATATTATTTTTATTGCTAGTTTTAAAAATATTTTATCGGCAAAATTGGACTTTCTTTACAATATTTTTCCTTATTGTCTACATTACATCCATAATATATTTATTTTCTTCCTACAGATTCCGGTAGATTTTAAAATGTTAAGTGCATTTTCATTATTAATTTAGAAAAACAAACCAATTATTTTGTTATAATATTATAATAAAGATAATAATATGTCAATAATGTTAATGGTCATAAAAGCATTGCATTAAAATATTAAAAAGAAAACAGCTAAAAATACATAACCACATATCCCTAGCGTATTATAATATAATATGTATAATCTCCATATTACGTAGGTACAGATAAAATTTGATAATTATTATTAAAGAAAATACAGATATAATTTTGAAAAAATCCAGAAACCTACCTAGTATAGAAAAAAATCCTGATTTACAAATGATATATTATATTATTATATCAATAATACGGATTGAAATATATTGTGTATTGAACATTATTTTAAGATAGGCTCAAAATTTAAATGCCATCTTATTTATACGTAAAATATAATTATCTTCACATTAGCATTTTTATAATAATATGAATGTAAGTATGTTCTTTAGAAGAAATGTAAGTATTATGTATGAATCTCTTCCGACCCACTAAATAATGTTATTATGTCTAGTATTGTTTTAGTCTTACGATGTTTCAATAATTTCTTTAAATAATAATATTCTACCACAGTTAACTTCTACCATATTTTAAGTTTACTAGTGGTCCATCTGATTTATTTTTTTATCATTTTATTGATGAAATAATATTATTTTAACCTATATTTTTTATATTAAGGGTATTTTCTTAGTTAGCAAAATTGTTTGCTTTATGAGTTATAAATATTATAATTTGAAGAAAAACATCCAATCTTATTTATTTATTTAATAAAAAGCATGAAATATTTTGTATTTTGAATATTAATAGGTATGGCTACCTACTCCCTGTTTGCCGGAAAAACTTACGTATAAAATACGTGTTATCAGAGTTTATCATTTAAAAAATTAGTCTGGAAAAATTATAATTTTTTTATATACCGATAAGATAAAAAGGACAGATTTCATAAATACAGCCAATGACTAAAAATTAAAAGTTTTTTTTAAATACCACTCCGGGAGTCAGCCAAGATCACTGAACAATGATGATGGTGTCGATGATCGCTTCAATATATTTACCGTTAACAAAGTGTTAATACATAGTCATTTTATAAAATTAAACAAATTAGATTGACGTGACAGTTATAATATGTAATTGAAAATTAAGCGCGAGAAAAAAAATGAACTGCCCTCTCGACCTAGACAATGTGGAATCGGTCAGCGGGGTATGCCTGCGCGGGGAATAGAAGGGACAAAACTACATAAAAACGCAACCACAAGACAGAATAATGGACGCTTAACATTATTAAAAGCTATAAATGTAAGTTATTACAAGATTGGCATTATTTATTTGGGATGCAAGGTGGGTGGAGATGGCTGATGATGCTGATGTGAAGACCTGTAGTGTAGATTGAAACTGCGTGTTTATTTTATTGATTTTCACAAGTACAGGAGTGACAGTTATACACAATACAATTAAGATACAAATAGATTGAGATATTCAGCCCAAAGCACTGTTATACATAGTGACTTCTCCATTCAATTACAATGGGCTATTTATTGAAATTCTCACAATCGAATAATGCTGACACTGAATATCCCATGAATTTCGGTCAACGATTTTATTGAGTATTGGCTGAACGCGTGAGAAATTATATTTTAAAAAAAAAATTTAGGTACCTAATCGTTCTTATTAGTAAGTGGTAACTGGATGCATGTGAAATTGTATGTTAAAGTAATGCAGGTGATAAACAATATTATAATCGCCGTCGGCATTCTGATCGGTTCTTGATACCACTGATGACCTGTAAAAACGTACATTAAAATATTTGAATAGTATATAATTTAAGATCGGCTCTCATCTCACATATTTATGTACTGACTAAGCTTGATTCCACAGGAATTGTTTTTTTTACTACAAATATGATATTATTATTTTTGGATAATTCTTTATCTTATATAATTTTCGTGATAAAGAATAATGTCTAATATCAATGTTTATATATTACTTTTACATTTAAACTGGCTACAAAAGTCTTGTTTATATTTCTTTTTTAAAATAATATATTAATATAAAATATCTTCCGGGTTCTGCGAGGTCGCGACTTTCCTCCGAATAATGATAAACAAAATTCAACCGAGCGTACCCCCTCAAACAGTCGCGAAATATTGTTTATGAAGTGACATGTAACTTAATACGATGTGTCACTGAATACTTTATTCGAGATTACTACAGAGTGGTTGCCACAAACTTTACAGGATTATGAAATAAGCTCGCTTTTCTCTCAGACTCTGCACTGTATGATATTTCGTATTCACGTCGAGTATTTTAATCTAAGTGGCTTACTGTTTAAAGCATTTAAATTAATTTGACGATAATAATTACGCACTTATATAATATGTCAAAATCTTACGACAAAGTAAAATTAACGTTAGCAAAATTCTGCATACCATCCTATCTTCCAGACTTATTATAATGAGGACATTGTATTTAATTAGTGTTGATATTAAACATTCTAGAGTGTTCATCTAAAATATTTTGCAGATCGTAAATCTTCCACAGTAAATAGTTGTAACTATTTTTACCTAGTAACATCCACTTAATTGACCACCCTTCGGGAATTAGACCGGAACTAGCTTCTGACAATCTTATAACCAGGAATTAGCTTCAATTTACTTAATAGCAGGGGTCGAAATGGACCGGAGCGCCGTTCCGGTTCATGAAATCCCCAAAATTATCGCTCCGTCTCGTGTAAAAATTAATTTAACCATTTACGCATCTATTCTATACACAATGCTGCTATCGGCGGCCATCAATGGTTGTTTATCATATTTATGTATTGAGGAGGTTAATTGTTACAATAAGTTAATCGTCTGAACTACAAAAGTTGCTATGTTTTAAAATCAAGTCTCTTGGCTGTGTTAACTTTTAAAGTGAGATAGACAGTTTTGACAGTTTAGACGGCTAACTTATTATAACAATTATAATACCTCAATACATACATACGATAAACTACCCTTGATAGCCGCCTATAGCAGCCTTGTGTATAGAATAGATGCGCTGAGCTAGATAAGCCATATAATAAAAAATCTAACAAACTTGTTTTTATAAAATATGCCTACATACAATTTTATCAGAAATGTTAATATTTTCGGCAAAGTATTGAGCGCTCCGGTTTGTAATATTTTCAATTTCGAGCGCTGGTTAATAGTAATTATACAGAATTTGAAAATATTTCCGAGAAATATATTACGAATAGAAAAAATATTTTTGAAGACACCCAGCAGGATTCAATCTTGCGTTTTTCGGGAATCGCGTCCACGTACATTGACCACTATTCTATAGATATCTTATCTAATTGTGGCGAATTTTAACTAACGGTTCTTACAATACTCTCTAAAGCGCTTTCTAAATTGCTAACAGTAGTATCGGCAATCGGCTTTTTTTCAAAAAGATTTTTTCTATTGGTTATTTAAAATTAAATATATTCAATAAAAAGAATGTAACGTTTTTAAATCTTGTAAATTATTCGTTGAATAAAAAAATAGTATATTAATAGTAATATTTTTCATTTTTTGTGTCTAGATATTTCATTAGCATAAAGAATTTTTAATATAAACAGACTATCTGCTGAGACAACATATTCTGAAGAAGGGCACACGACACCTTTGCCACAATTATTGCATCTTATAAAGGAGAAGGCTATCGATGAGTGAAAGGGGGTGACAATGAGATATTGTCATTTGCCGCTCATCTGATGTCGCAGATGATTAGCGAGCTGGGTTCGACCTCTTCCCGATATCATTGAACTTACATTAATGGTTGCCAATTTAAGTTAATCAACTTGAATATTGTAAACTGTTCGCTGTAATCGTTCTCTGTGAAATTTGTATACCTAAATCGTTTTCCACTCAAGTTTTTCATTATTAGACGCATCCCACCTACGAGCATTAACCATAGAAACTTATGATACTAAATTGATGGATATCTTTGAGAAGAAGAATCCACGGGGGATCCGCAGTTAAGGATGGAATGTGGGGAATAAGGTATAATGATAAGTTGTACCCAGAGCGTTGGAGCGGAGCTCGGAGCAGGAGCACGGTGCACTGAAGCAATGGGATTTTACCCGGAGCACCGAAAATTTTTAGTGCTCCACTGCTACGGATGTTTTATTTATTATTAGATTATCGTCCTAAAATCCAACGAAAATTGTATGATTTGATACTTTGCAACACTGGAATTATTTTAAATATGGCAACACTGCCGAGAGATAAAATAATAACCTCACTTTTTTGACAGACTAGGCAAATAATGAGAGACAATTTGCTGCCGGAAATTTTGTACTGATAATACGGCTCCGGCATTATATGGCCATTAGCTATTAGAATGAGAATTAATGTGGTAATTAAATAGCAATTAACTGGTCCGCAGAGAATGAGATATTAATAGAATTAAGAATGATTGATTTTAAAACTTTATTTTTTTTAACATTTGTATCATCATCAGCCGGGGTCAATCCACTGCTGGATGAAGGCCTTCCCAAGATTCTTCTAACTCTCTCGGTCCTGTGTGGTTTGCTGCCACGTATTTTCGCCGAAGTTTATTAGTTCGTCAATCCAGCGGCTTTTAGGGCGACACTGTGGCCGTTTCGTGCCCCTTTGGTACCATTGGATGACGGCATTTGTCCAGCGGCCGTCTTTTAGGTGAGCAAAGTAAATATCCATTTTACCTGTTTGGCAAGTCTATTATATCACGTACTCCTGTCTGCTTCCTAACCTATTCGTTTCTGTTACGGTCCTTTCTCGTGATGCCCAACATACACCTCTCCATGCCTCGCTGTGCGACTCGTAGTTTTTGGACATCTCTCTTGTTGAAGGTCCACGTCTCGCAGCCATACGTGAGTATGAGCAGCACACATTGGCTGAGCACCCTACGCTTAAGACATAATGGTAGGTAATTCTTGAAGATACTATTCAGACGTCCGAAAGCACTCCATCCCAGTTTTGTTCTGCGAGCAATTTCATCGTGCACGCTTCCGTCTATGAGCACCAACATTTGTATACATAATATAATACTTATTAAAACTTTTTACCCGCAGCGGAGCAGACCCTGGAGTGGAACAGGAGCAAGTATTATGTCCCGGAGCGACCTCACCGAACAACTCAAAAAGGGTCCGCTCCAACGGTGTGGTTGTACCCCAAGCACCAAAAAAGTACGAAAGCGTAGCATATAGTACGGCAAAGTGGTCGTTCTTGGGAACCAAGTAGGAAGATAATTAGCGAAAAAGCCACGGATATGCTGAGAGTAGGGCTTCCAATCCCGTGATCCTGAGCTATTTTCGATACCTTTGAATCCCGGGATTAATAAACATAATCCCGAAACTTTCGAGATTGACTTTTTTATCAATTTTTATGGAAAATAAAATAAAAACGATAATATAACAGAAAAAAAGTTTTAATGACAAATAACTACATTATAAATAAACTGAGTTTGAATGAAGTTTGATTTATACCCACATGTAAGTTGCCCATTCATTTTATTTTTTTCATATATATTAATAAAAATGAGAGAGATTGGAAAAAAACAATGCTTCGCACTTTTAACAAAGTAATTCCACCATGATCTCATACGTTTTACGGCAGTTTCATATTTGGCTGACTAATTAGATATATGAAGCGGAAAGGCCAAAAGTACACCATGATTTGCTTTACTATTTTAAATCTCGTTAACCTATTACAATATTATTTACTCCACTAAACTTAGAAGTTAGAGTTTAGAGTTCCAAGATTGAACGTATACAATATAAACAATAAATGTCTTAAATAGTATAAATTATACTAGATTTATTTTTGACCGATTTTATCAATGTAATTTGTAAATATAAAAATTTTACACAATGGAAAAAATGCCAATCCCGGGACCAGTCCCAGGATCCCGGGATTGTCAAATTGTAATCCAGAAATCCCGGGATCAGAATTTTGGCTCGGGATTGGATTCCCTAGCTGAGAGGAAGATGTAAAAGATGATGAAACGTCGAAGACTGTAGAATAGAAGCAGATGATAACGCCAAAAGGAGAGAGGAAAAGTATTTTTAGTTTATCATAAATTACAGTCAATTAATATGTATTACTTTACTTTGAATACGCGAAGAATGTAATATTTTTCATAACCTAGACTAGAGCATTTCTGACTAAAAAAAAAATATACTATAATTATGTATTGTAGCATAACTTATCGCATGAGTCATATTCGTTGTTAAGATGGAAATTAAGCCTTGTCCATCTCTGCTTATTGAAAGAAAGTAAGAGAAAGTTTGTAATAAAACAGAATTTAAAGTATTAAAGTATTTCTATCATTATTATGATAAATAATAATAGTTCTTAGAAATTTCTTGGAATAATAATACTATATGTTTACTTTATAATAATAAACAAACACGAATACCTATACTAAGCATAATAATATTATTTGAACAGTTTTATTATTTATGTTACATGATAACATAATATTTATTAAGAATTATTCCAAGAATTCAGTTTGTTAGTTTTTCTTATGAATACATTTTAATTAAATCATAACTCAACGATAATAATGGTAATGTTAATTTTAAATTGAAGATAATATAAATATAAAATATTTACTGTAACAACGTACAACGAAGAACAATATGTTTTTATAAAGTTAAATAAAGATATATAATTTTGATAAACTTATAGATATTTTTCTTCAAATTTGAGTATCCGGACAATTTAAACGTTCGTCTTGTTATCCAAGAAATACGAATTATTCAGCATCACACATGTAGCCCCAGCCATTCATACCCATTCACATGTGCGATCTCTCTTTGCAAAATATTATCTCCCGTGATATGTACCCCAGCAGGTATTTAATTGTTATAACTGTTATTTTCATTCTTCTAAGTTAGCACGGAAGGTATTCTTTATACTAAACGGTTAGAGGCAGCGGCTACATATAATTTTTAATGTGGCAAAAATTTAGGTTGGTAGACATATCGGTAAAATTTGGATATGTTCGTACTGCCGAACCCAAGCGGATAAGACCAAACCAGCGCCCTCTAGTCGGTAATGAGCCAAACACAAGAATTTTGTATTGACACGTCAGACATAGCCTACAATTTTATTAGTCATGTCATTGCGATTGCAGCAAAATAGTCGGATCTTGCGTTTCAATTGGCAATATGCAAAATTGACAAACTCTAACTTCTTCTCAAAGTTAGCACTGCCAAGGGAGGGGCTGTTCAGACGGTTAATTCTTTTACATAATCAACCGTCGGTACACGTAAAGTGATAAATGTGATATATTTATCACAATTCGCTCTTTTTTGACGTTAAGTGATATGTAAGAATATACCTTCAGGCAATAGCGGCTGGTCCATTAGGTCAATTGGTCAATAACCCTCCAAAAATAAACATCTTACAATCTATGTAGGTTATAATCTAAGATGTAGGTACAATGTATTATAATAATTATCGGCTAACACGTCAAGGTGAGACGCACACGGACGGACGAACTGTGTGTATAAAATTCAAACAAAAGGAATCCACTCGGTCGCTATACCTTGGGCATTTGGGAATATACCGGGATAAAATATTTCTACATATTTCTCTTTCTCTCTCATTTTCCATATGTGAAACGGAGAAAACACACATTTCGCCAGCCCTTTTTTTAAATTTGTTTTGACACAGCATAGGCAAGATTTTCGTCATTGTCCCAGAAAGAGATAACAATAAATTTTTCAGTATGTTAAAGGAAACAGGTATAAAACGTTGTTCCGTTATTAATTATTATTGCCTCGCAATTTCATCGACCATGTATTATATTACCTACCAAGCGTGGATTCAACCGTATTATTTTTTATATTTTTATTATTTCAAACTTCCTATTGTTGTCTGAAAGTTTCATATTATGCAATGTCATTGTTTGTTTTGTAATATTATAGTACTCAACCAAAAATAGCTTTTTAGTTTAGTTTAAATACAACCTTTGACTAAAACGCATCGACTGCATTCATTGTGTTAAACAGTTAAACCATTGTATAAAAGTTACCCTTTAAAATGTAATCTGCTATATTAATCGTAAAAGTTACCTTCTAATAAAATCAGTGGAAATATAAAATATGTTTATATATACATGATCCCGCCATTTCATAACAGTACACAACACTTTTTCTGATAGTGACAGTTTAATGAAAAATGAAGCTAATAAGCTACGGAGTTTTAATTAAATATTTTTGATTATTTGATGTAAAAATAGACATTTTTTTTAAGGTTAAATAAGTATCTATCTTTTTAACTAACAATTTAAAATTAAAATAATATAAAACTGACCTACCAAATCATCGAGCATAGAGCCAGCCGCCAATGCCTGCAGGTATTTAAAGCTGTTAAAACTCTCGATATTATGATGGAGGTATGGGATGCTGGTATGGGATGCTGGTATGACATGGAAAGACGCAAGAGGACTTTCTGAGCGGCAAAGATTCTTGGAGGCGCTGTGAAGTGTTCATATGCTTCACTTAGAGGCAGATACGGTCGAAGAATGTATATATTTACATCTGGTATAGAGTGTATTAAAGTTTCAATATTATTTATTTAAGAGTAGTCAGCTTTTAATATTATAAATGTGACAGTAAATCCGCACATCTGACATACAACTTGCATTTAATACTATTCTCGTTTGTTACAGATTTGAGTTATGAGCAGCTTAAATATGAGTGCAGACTTTATCACGCCTCCGAAAGGGTAAGTCGAAACATTATAATATATTATACAAATAATATTATTATACGTAGTCGTTTTATAACAATGTCAAAAGCTCTTAGCTTAATAACGAGAGCTTTAAAATTGCTGTATATAGAGTACACCTGATATTGAAATTAGGCCATGTTAAGGATATGATTGTACGTTGTACAAATCGAAAAAGTAATATTATGATTATTTATCCAGTTATACAAAAATATTTAGTTTTGTACACATAAGTTATATGTATTTATCATATTGTGATGATCAAGTAAACACAGTGATAATATTTATACCTACGTAACTTACGAAGACATATTATAAATACATCATTCAGCACCCTTTAATTATTTTACTACTGACATCTATTTTAGGATGTAAATTTGACTTCAGTAGTTGTAAAAGTTATACACAAAAGTAGTGAATACTATAATATGGCACAATGGAATATATCCACCGCAAAATAAATTATTATTCAAATATTTAGAGTTGGCTTGGAGGAAGCGTTGGCCTTTGGCGTCGTGGGTCCCAGGTTCGAATCCTGGGTCTGGCAAGTACACATATTGTTTTTAAATGTGTGTATGAGCCAGATTATGGACCAAATAGGTTGAGCAAGTGGCTGACATCCATTTCTCGTAAAAAACAAAATCTGTTAATACAAACCTTCACTCTGTGGAGGCCTATATGATCCTATTAGGATCGGACATGGTCGAAAAAAAATATATATTGAAATGCCCCTCTTGACTCTGATCATGACATTTGTGTTGGTTATATCAGCCTAATCCTCAACCAGAGTTTATTCACTACTGGGTTAAGGAGTCCTCTAGCGCCTTCCATTATTTCAGTCCCTAGTTTTTCGTCGACATATACATTCACTGAACTTTATGAACGTGTTTTATGGCGTTCCTATTGGCATTTAGTGCCTCATGGGTACCAATGTATGAAAGAATTTGTCCATCGGTTATCCACTTGCCGAGCGACATGTTCACACCATTGCAATTTCATCTGTATAGTGATCTCTATCTCATCGTGTACACTTATTTGCTTTATTACCCATTGGCTGCTTTTGTGGCCTTTTTAATATGCCCAATATGCACTAATCCATACCATGTTGAACTACCTATTCGAAATTATTGGATTTTTCCTACATTGACGGTCCATGTTTCCCATGCATACGCGAGCACTAGTAACACACATAAGTTCACACACAAATACAAACCATCGTTAAATATCAATTGAATTCATTATATTATATACTGTGGAGATTTATTTTAAAATACAGTATCAATTTTCCTGCAAGATTCCATTGTTAACCCTTTAATTGGTAAAATATAAATTAAAAATACTTAACTAAATAATTAGGTATTGCTTATAACGCTACCATACAAACTAGTAGCTATTTTGGGTACTGGTGCTGTGTTTTCTTATTGTATCAATTTGATGAACTTAGCTAACATTAAAATTACTTGAAAACTCTTGAATTGAAAATTAGATTATTTTTAAACCATCCAACAACAAAACGCAATTTATAAAAATCCCAATTTGAATATGAATTTTGATGACCTGGTCATTGTTCGTAAAGAGTATAGGCTAATTTTTCCTTTTTTCTTTTCAGATTTATTTTTTTGGAAATGGCTGTGATTGATAAGCCATACCATGAATTTAGTTCCAAACTATTTAGATATTATTTAAATACATTTAATTAATAATTTACCTACGTATAATATAATGTAAAAAAAAACAGTAGCCCTTATTAAAAGCAATAACGTAAATACCTAATGAAGGTCTCAACATTATTGATACTATAATAAAATAAATATCATAAAATAACAAATGGTTTTCACTGCAAAAGAAAAAACTTTTTTTTAATAACCGTGATAAATATGAAACTCAAAAAAATGCATTACTTTTTTCATGATAAAGTCTATCTATAGGTACATATTGGCAAAACCATGCATCAGATAATTAAATATTAATAATATAATCTCTTTTTTATGATTTATGAAATTTATTTATATCCTTTGACATAATTTAATATGACAATATTTCACAAGTCTTCATTTATTTTGATGTCACGTGATAAAAGCGTGACAATCAACAAAATAGAATAATACTTAGTCATTTTGCAGTGAATGAATTCACTCAATTTTGTATCATGATGCTAACTCATCAATAGAATTAATTGTTGGTAATTCTCGTATCTAACGCAGTTGAATAGATTCAGTCAATGAAAATAGGATGAATGTATTCGGGAAATGGGCGCCACTCCATCACACAAACTAAATCCAATTAATGTAGATTATATAACATGTTAAACTAATAGTCAATTACATAATTGATTAGCTGCCGATACATTTTATTTACTAATATTTCCATTGAAATAACTTACATTATAATAATACTCGGATAGACTGAATAAATTAAAATTGTAAATGCAACAAATTTTACTTAACAAGGTCTCTAGCTGCTACGTAATGATATTTATTGTTATGTATCAGTAACTCCCCTCTCTATGATATCTACCCAATATCCCCAACAGTACATTGTTAAGAATATAAACATGTAGGTACCTACCATTGTTAAGAATATTTGGTCGGTGTGATTTCGACTATTGCAATGTATAATATATATTTTCAGCCGCGGTCGATCCACTGCTGGATTAAGGCCTCCACCAGCTTCCTCCACTCTTCTCGGTTCCTTGTTTTTCTCTGCCACGTACTTCCACCAAACCTGACAAGTTCGTCAATCCAGCGGGTTTTGGGGCGCCCCTGTGGCCGCTTAGTGCCCCTCGGGTACCACTGAATGACTGCATTCGTCCAGCGGCCTACCATTCGCCGTGCAATGTGTTCATTTCGCCATTTTATCAATTTGGTGACCTCTATCACATCTCACTCTTGTTTGCTTTCTTATTCATTGGTTCCTTCTTCGGTCCTTACGCGTTATGCCCAACATGCACCTTTCCATGCCATGTTGCGCAACTCTCCATTTTTGGATCTCTCGTGTATTGAGAGTCCATGTTTCGCAAGCATACGTTAGCACTGGTAGCACACATTGGTTGAATACTTTACGCTTCAGGCATATTGGAAGGTCGCTCTTAAATATATTACTTAAACGCCCGAATGAACTCCAAGCTAGCTCTTCGAGCAATCTCGTCATCTATGCCTCCATCTACAGACATTTTCTGTCCAAAATAGACATAGCTGTTGGTTCTCTCGATTTGATTGCCGTTGATGAATATCGCTTTTGGATCAGCGAAGTGGTTTATCATTACTTTTGTCTTTGAGACATTAATCTTTAAACCTACTTTCAAGCTTTCAATTGCGAGCTCTTGCATCATGCCCTGGAGTTCTTCTTGGGATTCCACGAAGACAACAATGTCGTCTGCAAAGCGCAGGTGACTGAGGTACTCTCCGTTGATGAGGATTCCTCTTCTCGCCCATTCGATGCGTCTAAATATGTCTTCTAGAGTGGATGTGAATAGTTTGGGTGAGATTGTGTCACCTTGGCGGACACCCTTGCTAATTGGAAATCTACAGGATGGTTTATGTATGCAATGTACCTACTTAATATTATATTATTGATCAACCCCAATTTATCCACCATATCTAGCTGTGTTACTACACACATATAAAACCTTTTTAGACGAACTAAGCGTCACTGATATTAGGTACTTACTTACTATTTCATATTTATAATATTGTAAATGATTCTAAAATCATTCAACTCGGACCATTCAACTTGTTTACGCTTAACTCAGCACTATTCATCGAGCTGTTTCACTGCGGATCAAACTCTCCCGAGTTCTTTCCCTTTTATTTTTATACCATGTAACTGTAAATTGGGAATTGACGAATAAACATATCTGAAGATTAACATCCATCGAGTCTTATTACTGATATACACCTTCCACTGGACCACGTGAAGGATCGGGGCCCGTTGGTAAGGATTTTTGTTGCCGAAAACATAACGATATCTAAAACAAGTGAAAGGTACATTAAAAACACTTTTACTTTTTAATAAATAAATATACTATAACAAAAATAATGTCATTGTTCCTGACGGTAACCAGATTGGAACCAGTCGGATTCTTAACCTTTTCAATACCGGCAAAAAATAAGTAGAAAACCCTCCCACACCGGCATGATTTCAGAAAAATCTTTCATTACATAGTGTTGTACTAAACTGCTTACAAAAGATATATTTATGGAGACATTGGAATAAAACTCAGATTTTTTGACAATGTAATCAATATTTATTTATTGTGTGGTATTTTTGCCAGCACGATCCTTTGTGAAGAGGCACATTGCACTCTTGACAAAGGTATCTGGTCTCTCCTCGCCTCTCATGCGCAGCACATACTTGGCAGACTCGCGATGGATACTGTTTTTTGCAATCTGTGGAATCACCTTCAGAGTATGTCTGGACATTATTTCAGACAATCTATTATTGCCAGTGAATTCATTCAACTGTCTCCAAGTGTCTCCAACTGTCTGCAACTATCTCCAACTCTCGCCAACTGTCTCCAACTCTCGCCAAATGTCTCCAACTGAGTAAAACTGTCTTCAACTGTCTCCAACTCTCGTCAACTGTCTCCAACTGTCTTCAACTCTCTCCCACTTTCGTCACCTGTCTCCAACTGTCCCCAATTCTCGCCAACTGTATCCAAATGTTTTCAACTGTCTTCAAATGTCTCCAACTGTCTAAAACTGTTTCCAACTATCTTCAACTGTCTTCAACTCTCGTGAACTGTCTCCAACTGTCCCCAACTCTCGCCAACTGTCTCCAAATGTTTCCAAATGTCTTCAACTGTCTCCAACTCTCGCCATCTGTCTCCAACTGACTAAAACTGTTTCCAACTATCTTCAACTGTCTCCAACTCTCGTCAACTGTCTCCAACTGTCCCCAACTCTCGCCAACTGTTTCCAAATGTTTCCAACTGTCTAAAACTGTCTCCAACTCTCGTCAACTGTCTTTAACTCTCGCCAACTGTCTCCAACTATCTCCAACTGTCTGCAACTGTCTCCAACTGTCTCCAACTCTCGCCAACTCTCTTCAACTGTCCCCAAATTTCGCCAACTGTATCCAAATGTTTCCAACTGTTTTTAACTGTCTGCAATTGTATAAAACTGTCTCCAACTGTCTTCAACTGTCTCCAACTCTCATCAACTGTCTCTAACTCTTGCCAACTGTCTCCGACTGTCCCCAACACTCGCCAACTGTCTTCAACTGTCTCCAACTGTCCCCAACTCTCGCCAACTATCTCCAAATGTTTCCAACTGTCTTCAACTGTCTCCAATTGTCTAAAACTGTCTCCATCTGTCTTCAACTCTCGTCAACTGTCTCCAACTGTCTTCAACTCTCTCCCACTTTCGTCACCTGTCTCCAACTGTCCCCAACTCTCGCCAACTGTATCCAAATGTTTTCAACTGTCTTCAAATGTCTCCAACTGTCTAAAACTGTTTCCAACTATCTTCAACTGTCTCCAACTCTCGTCAACTGTCTCCAACTGTCTCCAACTGTCCCCAACTCTCGCCAACTGTCTCCAAATGTTTCCAACTGTCTTCAACTATCTTCAATTGTCTAAAACTGTCTTCAACTGTCTCCAACTCACGTCAACTGTCTCCAACTCTTGCCAACTGTCTCCAACTGTCCCCAACTCTCGCCAGCTGTCTCCAACTTTCGCCAACTCGTCGCTATAGGATTTGTTTCCCGAATATCCATTTTTGTCGAAATCGACATTTTAATGCAGTTCAATTTCTTTTATCGAACTCTGCCGAAATCGTTTATAAAAACAATATATTTTTATCTAGGAACAGAGATATTTTTTTGAAAAACCCGAATACGCCATGTTAAGTTACAATTACTCCGTGTTGTTCTCCCGAATGTCCAACTATTCGTACCTGAATATCCAAGTTAATTTCGGTCGAAATAAATCTCTGGCTGAGTTTTTATTTCCCGAATATGACTTTTAGCCAATCAAACCGCGCTGACGCCGTGCATCTCGCTCCCACATTCACGCTGTCCAGCTCTAAAACAATCACGCCTACTTTCATATTTTTTGGCCGTCCGGAATGCTCTTTCAAATTTCGTCTTATTGATATTGTTTTTAAAGTTACTATTGTTTTAATAGTGAATTCATCAAATTTGAAGAGATCATTTATAGCTGATACATCACCCGTTCGCCCTGAACTTATAGTAAAGTTATGGAAGTGAGTATTTTAACCTAAATAACTGCATTTTGTTTTGATAAATGACACAAAATCCCAACGGTTATATGAATTCTACAGTGTGACCCGGCAGCTACTATGACGTAAAAAATAATTATTATTTCAAATTATTATTAATTAAACATTGTTTGTCTTCATTTTACTTTTAATCTAGGTATTTCTATGAAAATAAAGGCGATGCTATTATTTATTTTTGAATGCGCTGATAGTTAATTTAATTTAATATGTATGTTAGTAACTATTTATTTGGTAAATATTATATACTTGGATATTGGTACCTACCTAATATTAGCAGCCAATGGTAATTAATTTATTGATGCTAATATTTTGTATTGTCATTCCAATAGTTAATATATAATATTTATTTGGTGGTTTGTAATAAGTTTAATTGTTAATTATAGAAATATATAGATATAATAATATACAGATATATATACATAGATTTTTTTTTTTTTTTGGAAAAAGTATTAATATAAAATTTTTAGCAAGTACGAGTAAGTACCATCATAAAATATTGGAGAAATCCGTGACGTCGGTTAGTAATTGAAGTAGTAGATACCTACTTTTATTTAATTAACCAAAACCGATCGCCGATAGTCGCTTGATTTTGAAGAATACTGATGAGCAGGTATTAAAAGGCCAATAGTTAAAGTTTGTCGTCATAAGTATGTCACCTCGTAGCATAGTGGATAATTTGTGGACTGAGTCGTAAGCCCAGGAGATGCAGGGACGATTCCTGCCGGGTGTCTTACTTTTTTCAAAAAGATTTTTTCTATTGGTTATAATATATTTTCTCAGAAGTGATTTTAAAAATTATGTATGTTCAATAATTAGAATGGTACATTCTTAAATCTTGTGAATTATTCGTTGAATAAAAAAAGATTAATAAAAACTATTTTATTACTTATTACGAAAAAAACCGAAAAAAGCGAATGCCGCATGTTATTATTACCTACACACTTGGGTTATTACGATCATTAGGTATTTAAATAGTAAAAGTAATCATTAACAATTATCGTGTAAATAAATATCACATTTGAGGTGCGTACTTTTTGACCACTCAGTAATCCGTGGGCCGTGCAGCAATACGCTACGGTCTTAAGTCCCGAATGTCCTTGTTTTGTCCCGAATATCCATTATTCTGAGAGAGCGCTAAAAATTTCCCGAATATCCACAACGAGTACTTGTAAATAAAACGCATTTTCTGTGCATTTACTGATTTATACCAGTATATTATTCTTGGAATTTATTCTTAGATAATGTTGCAATCATACAGTGTAGAAAAAATGATTGATACATCTACTGATATTTCATAATACGACAATGAAATTTGTTTTTCGTCTCCTGAAAAATTTACATTTGGTCTATTCGGGAAACAAATCCTATAGCGACGAACTGTCTCCAATATCTCCGATTTGGAATTCTCCAAATTTTTCAGAAAACAAAATGTTTCGAAAAATTCTATAGATAGCTGAAAATATTAAATTAATTACGGCCAGGAAAAAAAACGGAAATTTCCGGGTCCGGTATTAAAAGGAATAAACATTAATCACGGAAATTTCCGGGTCCGGTATGATAAGGGTTAAGTTCTGTAATACAGATGGAGGGAAAAGGTCTCGATAACTGCATTTCGGTAGCCATTTTATATGCATAAATTGATAAAATGTTTACTGATACGGACGTATATAACTTAATATATTCATTCATGGAATAAACAAAACAAATTTAAAATACATTTATATTACTAATTTTACTCAGAACCGCCCTCACCGTAGTAGCTCAACATAGTTGCACGGTATTTAATTTATAGCGATAATATAATTTTGGGTGATTAAAGATGCGAATTTTAATTATTCCATTCTATCTAATGGCTCAAATAGACTATGACGATCGGTCACATATATGTCGAAAAACCCGTTTCTTATGTTGACGTCCTGTGTCACAGGGTGTCCCAGAGTGTAAATACGATGTCATAGCTGTCATACAGTATGTATGTATAATATGTCGGAATAGCATGTATATGATCATAGACACTAAATCGCTCTTAGCATTAATGTGCCCGATCGCCATATAGTTTATTTGAACTCCACAGAGTAGCGCCCGCGATTGCTTGGTTGGCAGACCGAGGTCTTTAGTTGACAAAAGATATCTGTATATTCAAGAATCACGAATACTTAAAGAGTATTTCTCATGAATAATAGTTATTCACGATAAATGATGTTATTGTAGTAAATATATTTACAATTTTAATTGATAGTGCATTTATAGTAATAATCATTGTTTGCAAAACATTTAAACCGTGCATTTTATATTGATATTTATTGGTCTTTAAATAAGTTTAACATTATAATGGTAATTATTCGATATTATTAAAAACGATTGCTGAATTGCGTTGTAAGTTATATTTTTCTATAATTATTTTAAATTTTGTTCGAATAATGAATGTATTATTTACAAACTTTTATCGTTAGAAAAACCGTGCAAAACTATACGAATGCCCACTCATTTTTTCAATTCTTTCCTTTCTTTTCTTCTTTTTGCCAGTACAATAATGATATTTAGAAATAAGTACATTTTAGGAAACATTTTACAATAAATTACAGTGTAAATAATAACTGTATTATTATTTTTCATATTGTTGTATTCACCTCTATAATTTATGAGCAGAAAAATAGTATTGTATAAGTTGCAATTAAAAGGCAATAGGCACGATATGGTCTCACCTGCAAAATATGGTCAGTAAATCAACCTTTTTTGGTTTAATATGCAGACCATTATCCATACATTAACATAGTGACTACCTACTGTTAAATATAAAATAAAGGTCTAGGATCTTTTTTGTTCGATTTTAGAAAGTTACATACAATACCCGGTAATTAAAGTTAGGTAGTTAAAAAAACAACGTGTTTAATCATTTAACATTTTTATTACATTAATACTATATTAGATAGGTAGTTAGGTAATAAGAATATAATGTATATAATTATATCTAAACAAGTTATTTTATATTTTTAAAAATATATCGATGTACAAAACTACATTAATACGAATGAATATCGTAAATATTTAAACAAACTATAACTAAAATATAGGAAGGTTTTCGCACTATACTGTATTATTTATAACAACATACGAATGCTAATCATAGCTTTTCTCGTATCGTCCGACGGTTGTTGCCATTAAAAGCCGTATTAAGGCTTTAACCACTGCGGAAAATTTCAAGCGCCCATCTATAATTCAGTTTCCTGTACTGCTAACCGCCCTTAATGCTAGAAATAATTTCCCATGTGAAATGAATGGGGAAAACAGTGCTCATGTGTTATAACATAAACAGTTATATTAAATCGTATATTACATGGACCATCCTTCTTCTCAGCAGCTTGTGTTTGGAATTTAGTTTTCTTCAGAATTATCTCCGCCAAATTTCCACCCCACTTATCTTCATTTTTATTTTATTCAAGTATTTAAATTTGTCTAGCCTCTTATTGGATGCAGGTAGTTTATCCTTTCAAAACACATTTCGATTTAAAGAGTTCCAAATATACAGTACTATCCTGCAGCATGATGCGGCAACTGTATTAAGGCTTGCACGTTGATATGATACAATGAACTTGTTCTCCCGTCAATTGGATCCATTAAAAAACAATAACCTGTTGTCTGTCACTTTTCCCTACAGCATCAACTTTGTGGTTGGTACCTTGTCGTCTGGCAATTTATCAAAAATGCAGTAACATACACGTTGGCAGTAAAGGCAGTCAGTTTTAAGCTTATTAATAATTTCAGCTTATTTCGAAATAAAATTATTGTCATTACAGAAATAGACAAAATATACTTTAAAAAGATTTTTGAAAGATACAAACAATACAAAATAAATAAACGTCAAAAAAATAACAGCAAAAGTGCATTATATTATCCCAAAAATAGCCATTTTCAGCATCTCGTGTGTATGTAAAAGCGACGAAAGTATGAAAATCTGTCAAAAAGTATTTAAAAAAATACATATGATATTTTTAAAACGTGAACGCGTCACGTACAGTGGCGCGCACAAGTTATGTGTGTGCAATTGAAAATATGGGAACGGCTTATCCTACCTCAGGCGTGTAGATATTCCGGAAACGGCACGACTTTTCAAACTTCGCAAAATTGTTTTCATACACGTGGAAATAATTTTCTGAATATATACGTATTTTATTGACACACAAATTATTATTATTTATACATTCAATCCTTTTACAATTTATTATTTTCCCAATAACAATTTTATAAAAAAATCTAGATTAAGGCTTATACAAATTATTTTGAATGAATCAGAAGAAAATATTAATATTGACGTCTTTGCAATACACACTCGATGTAATATTAAATTTCTATTAAGTAATTGCTTATAGAACAAAAAATGATTTCTCATCAAATTCTGTAATATGATGCGGATGAAAAACAAAATATTTCTGAAAAACAGAGTTGAGATAATAATTTTATTGTGTCTTGGTTATAAACCAGTTGTAATCTGTATTAAATTATGCGAATTAAGTACTAGTTATACTGTATTTTTTTCTTTTTAAATGTAAAAAAAGTATAATTAACATATTTTAATAGCATGCACCTTTATAATGATATATTATGAATATAAAGTACTTGAATGTTTAGCTTAGTTTCAGATCTGCTAAATACAAATCGACAGATCTGTAGCTATTGCCTATTATGTACAAATGAAATAATTAAAACCACGTACCTGTTTACTAGAAAAATATTTGGACTGACTGACTGATGCCATTGAGACGAAACTAACGTCAAAATCGTTTGCGTAAAATACACTATTAATATCGAGTCTTTTGTGAAATAAAAATATTAATTGGGTATATAGTAATTTTAAATCACATGTTTTATTTTGTACAATCCATTTTATTTAACTGCATTTAATTTTACTTGTAAGTAATAAATTTATTCATATTATTATGGATACAAACTATTTTTGTGATATAATATCTCAAAGAAAAGCTTATCAAAATCATTATATAAAATAATTATAAGACATGATGTCATAATATTATATTATTATAAATGACTCACATTTTTACAATACCTATATCTTTTCACATTTAAAAAAAATTATTTAGAACAAAACACCGCGAAAAGTTAAAAAAGCTTTGATTTGATGCCAAGCGATAATTTATTGACCACATTAAATCAAGACTTTATCTCCCAAACAGGAAGAGACATTTTTACTACGCCACT
Source organism: Rhyacophila brunnea (assembly GCF_057557595.1). NCBI lineage: Eukaryota > Metazoa > Arthropoda > Insecta > Trichoptera > Rhyacophilidae > Rhyacophila > Rhyacophila brunnea. The sequence goes on along the minus strand of NW_028232796.1, from coordinate 40,994,253 downwards.
GCTAAATTTGGGTTTTCCAAAAATAATATTTTTTATGCGAAATTAAATTAAAATACCCGCTTATCTCATCCCGTCATCATAAAAATATCATTTTATATCACATTTCATCTATGAATGCGTCAGTTTTTCAGATACCTGTATTATATAATTATTTTCAAATGGACTTTCTCTGTCCACTTTGAATTAGTACCTACTGTAGATATTTTTAGCATTCGAATAATGAATTTAATTATTCATAATAATTACATAGGTACTTCTAGACTTAACCGAATCATCTACATATTATATATACGATTTTACTACGCTGTACATAAAGTTGGAAATATAAAATAGTGAAAACCATGGATATAGTTGTTATATATTTTCATTAAATTGATCGCACATATGTATTTTTGGTGGTGCAATAACACTGTATTATTAACTGCTAGATGTCAAAAAAACACACTACTTCCGGTTCACATTTCACAAACTATAAAAAACATGACGTTTACGTACTAAATAATGTTTTTGTTAGAAATACACTGAATAAATTAGTAAACTATATTAGATTCATGGTAGGAATAAGGGATCCCAGGCACTCACCTAATGTTGTAGGTGAAATTCTGACCATCACTAATTGCACCAATTTTATCTCTTGAGCCTATAGGTCTCACAGGATTCCACACACACGGTGGATTCATATACCTATAAAACCAAACTCGGGTACTATGTATTATCCGGTGATTCGACTCTACAGAACCGTGAATCATCAAAGTTATCAAGTAGAACTGTTTTGTTCTCTTGCTTCTTTCAAAATAAATTTCAATATAAATAACTTACATTTGAATAATTAAATATTTATATAATATTATAAATATTGTTTGGTTTAATAATTCATCTGTTTTAAGAACCATCACGTATTCATGTAAGTACTGTGTACCTATTCTAGATTCATCCATGTTGTATATTTCTATGATTGGTAACGTCAGTTTTTAAAAACGATGATTTTCCTGGTTAATTGTTATTTCAAAATACCTGCTATAAAATGAGACGAAGCAGCGCCATCTTTAGATTAATAAAGCCTGAGCATATTTTTTTGCACAAGCAACGAGTGGTCCACTATTCAGCTGTCAAAATCAGATCTCAGATTGCTTGACTTATTGATTCGCCCTTTCTGGCTTCAAATTGAATTATAAAAAATTCTCAAATCAAATATATTAATACATTATAAATAATATACATTCCTGTTATTCATCAGCTATCAAAGTCAGAGTAGTCCTTTACACAAAAACCGGCGGTAATATCGATTTTAAAAAATGTAGCATTGATCTATGCATTACATTTGTAGAAGGTGTGTTAATGCTAGTGTATTATTTATCATGTAACTTATCTATTCAAATCAAACCATTCCCTGTGTGAACATGACAGGCAATGACAGGTCATCCTTAGACAACAATGGAAGAGGCGGAAAAAGTAGGACCAGTCGTTGGGAATGTATCGGCTTTCTAATTGAGTCGGCAAAGGACGAAGGCTAACTGAAAACAGTCAATCTGGTTAATTAACACAATGAAAGTTTTCCGTATAACATTATGATAGCGTCTTATAAATATTAACAAGAGCGAATCTGGGTTTATAAATTGGTCTCGTATAAGATCAAATTTGTTTTTAAAACAAGTTACATAAAGGACTCTTGGATATTGCGGATTCTTAAGAATACATAGTTTTTATGAGCCATTACGCGCGACGCACAGATAATAAATTGGGGGAAGATTTCAGAGACCATATTCCACAAGAAAAAATAATATAATGTCCTGGCAGTAATTCCACTCACAAACCCTTGAAATAAACCACCAAAATACACATCAAAACGCAATATTACTATACACCCTTCACGCAATTTTTAGTATGAGTGAAAAGGATGGCTGGATGATTCGAGGTATCTTGGTGTAGTATTCTGATGCGTTTTCTGAGAAATGTATGCAAATTTTCAAGAATACGAAACGATGGTAATATCACGAAGAAAAATGTCCACGGCGTAATCTTCATATATCTTTTTTTAGTTCCAAAGCTCTACATATAAAAGTCGTTATTTCGGCGCAATGCAAACGTATTTCGGGTTGGTGTGTGTATTTTAGACAAAATGAAAAAAATACAATATTTATATTATGCCGTTTGTAAATACGTGACTTCATTTATTTCTATACAGAAAACTTACATTACTTATATGCTAATAATTTATTAACTACGTAAACGTTGTACAAGAATATCATACAAAAGTTACTGTACCTAGTTTACTAGTAAAGTGAGTTAGAGACTTTGCGTACGCAATTTATCACAGAAAGCGGTTCTGCAGAAAATTATGAATGAAATATTTTTTTAATTAATTTTTTTATTAAACGAATGAATGATTTATAAAGTATAATACCAACGTCCGGATTGGTGATGCTCTCACGGAATTAACATCATCAAATGGAGTATTCACATTTTTAAAATTTCACGAAGTATCTAGAATCTAGAGATTGTAAATACATAATACTTGTCATCGTTATAGATTAGGTTTTTGTCACTGAATTAGTATCGACTAAATATGATATAAAGTTTTAGTATCTACCAGTATATTATTTAATTCTGAATTTATTAAAAATCTTCATTCATATTATTTAAAAACATCTCATGCACATACACATTAGAAAAGATACGACTCCCGACGGGACTTGAATATATATCTGCTGGATTCGTGCCAGTATTCGTTTCCAATTAAGCTACGGGCATCTTATGGAATCACGACGATTTTTACAAGTAGTTGTTTGTTTAGTAGTATAATATGGCGATTTTCGACTACATTCTTAATATTAGAACCAACATTTCCAAATTTAGCAATAGTAACGAACATGGTACAAATATACAGATATACTGGATTCCAGCACATAAAGGAATTAATGGCAATGAAATTGCTGATCAATTGGCAAAAAAATCTGTAAAATACCCATCAGAAAATATAAGAAATCCATAGACAGATTTTAAAGCCCAGTTTAAACAAACAATGAGCGAAAATAACGGTAAATATTTAGAAAATCATGGGGAAGAAAAGAGAACACACTACTATCAAAACTATTGTAGTAGATCTCTTAAAACTTGGTTTAGTAAACATTATAAAATAAAGCAAGATGTAATAGTGACAATAGCTAGAGACAGGACAGGGCATTACAGTCTCAACGAATCATTGTAAAAAATTAAAGTGGTAGATGTATAGATGCTCAGTGTCAGTGTGGGCATCTATCTCACTCAAGATCTTAACCACATTGTCTGGCAATGTGACGCCTATGACCAGGAGAGAGAGGTGTTAATGAATAAATTGGGAAAATGCAGGTTATACCCTCCTTTCACGATTAATTCGTTCCTGGCAAAACCAAATATTTCAGTTATGAAAATTGTACATGAATTTCCCCAAAAATGTAACGTAAATGTCTAGTGTATAGCGTAACAAAAATGTAATTCTATATTATTATTAATGTAACCATTTATATCTGTAGTTAAAAAGTGTATGTATACTTTTGTAAACCATTATAAAGCAGAATAGCTTTCCATTCAGAGAACAGCTCAATTGCTTCCAAATAAAGAAGAAAAAAAAAATATGGCGATTTTAACTACTAGGTGTGGTATTTTTTCTACAAAAAATGATTTTTTTCTGTATATGCATAAGATGTTCCGAATTATGTTTAAAGATTTAAAAACAAAAATCAGAATTGAATGTACGGGTAGATACAAAAACTTTATATATAGTCTATACTAATTCACAATCGGCCTATAGTGTCGTGGGTCTCAGGTTTGATTCCTGGGTCTGACAAGTACACATGTCATATTGTTTTTCAATTTATGTATGAGTCATAATATGGACTTGGTAGGCTGAGCAAGTGGCTGACATCCATTTTTCGTAAAAAAAAAACAAAATCTGTTAAATACAAAACCTCCACTCCCTGGAGGCCCACATGACCCTATTAGAATCGGACATGATCGGAAATTCAGTGACAAAGTCCTCATCTATAAAGATGATAAGTATGATGTATATAGGTACAAACTCATTCTTGACATTATTTATTCTAATATCGTACTTGTAGTAATCAATAAAATTCAATATGTTAAAATAATGGACTACCTATTTAATTTTTTGTCCTGATAAAAAGTATTTTTTTGAAACCTTGTAATAGGTTTATTATTTATGAATATTATAATAAATGATTTAATCTGTTTTTTTATAAATAGTTTTTGAATGTGTTTAATGTGTAAATGAAAGCGTTTTTGTAAAATAATTATCAAATTCTTACCGCAAAAAAAGCAAATGTTATAAAACAAGAAAATTAAAAAAAAAATCTTAATTTGGTCTCATTTAGTTAAAAATACGTATTTATTTAAGACTTCTGGGGTACTTTGAGACCTCAGTCAACCCAAGTCCCTGAGGAGAATGCCTTGGGATAATCTGCCATTGGTCACAGCACTTTAAGAATCAATACATTTAACTCAGACACAACTAAAAAAAAAGGTTGAAAATAAAACAATATCTTAATTTAAATGAAGTTTTTTGAAGGTATTTAAAATTGATTGGTGATTAATTTGTCACTATCGTTTAACGGTATTGTATTCAATTCAATTCAGTTATTTTACATATTGTGGATATTTCAAATTATAAGTTTAAGACGTTCACAGCATGACATTTAGAAACAACGAAATATTATTAAAACAATATTAGGTACATAATAAAAGAGATAGATCAGTATTAAGTTATTCTACAGTATAAATGTGTAAATACAAAAAAATATATAGGTACAAGAAAGTACAGTGGATGAGTTAAGCAGACCCTATATTAAGAATTTATAAAATAACGTCCACCTATACTCATCCTCATGTAGATGAAATATATCAACATCCGAAGCGATTTGGTTGAACAGAGTTATTGCCCTCCCAATTGGCATCACCAATGGCAGGTTAGTTCTGCTCCTCGGGAGAACAAACAACTGATGCTCCCGATTTCTAAGATAGTTATCAGGGACACACAAGTCAATACTACCAAGAATGGCAGAGTTCTCATTCACACCACGTTTAAGTCGAAAAAAAAATACGTGGCCAAATATTGATATCTTCTAGCACTTAAACTACAGTATGTAAGCATACCTAAGAGAAAGTCAATTGGATAAAGCCACGGATAGTATCCATATAACCTCAAATAAATGAGTCTCAAAAATTTCTTTTGAACTCGCTCCATCATAAGGTCATATTTCAACTGATGTGGGGCCCAAACAATCGACCCACTCTCAAGCCAGCTTCTCACTAATAAATTATAAAGAATTTTTAATACAGTAACATCTGAAAAGACCCGGGAAGTACGCAAGACGAAGCCCAACATTTGTAGCGCCTTTTTACAAATGATAGCAAAATGACCACTAAATGACAGCTTACTGTCAAACGTAATGCCAAGATCCCTTACGAATATTGGAAAAATAATACTCGCGAGGCTCTGGTAAACGATAAAATATTGCATTTTTCAATATTGAAGTCTAGTTTGTTACGCCTGCCCCAATCTAATATTATTATCTATATCAAGTTGGAGTTGACGACAATCGTCCAAGGTGACAACTTCCATGAAGAGTTTCAGGTCATCAGCGAACAACAAAAACATAGCATTTTTAATGACCATTGCTATTAAATTTATTAATATTAAATTAAATTATTGGACAAAATTAATTACATACTATTATATTATGAGCTATATATTTTTAAAAACCCATAAGTCAACATAATATAAATTTAAGAAAATATACAAAGACAATCTTTTTTATAATTTCTCAAGAAATTTATTAAAAATTCAACGAATTAAATATAATAAATACTAAATAAACGTAAGTAATATGTTATTGTATATTATTATATTTTTAAAGAGTAATTTTTTTTCGACCATTTCCGATCCTAATAAGATCATAATATGGGCCTTATCATATCATATGGGAGTAAAGGTTTGTATTGACAGGTTTTGTTTTTTACGAGAAATGGATGTCAGCCACTTGCTCAACCTATTAGGTCCATAACCTGGCTCACACATAAATTGAAAAACAATATGTGGGCTTGCCAGACCCAAGATTCGAGCCTAGGATCCACAGCATGATAGTCCAACGCTTAAGCCGCGCGGCCACCGTGGGCGTAATGTTTGACGAAAATGTTTAAAGCACACTATTTATGTCGGATCTTAAGTCTGCCTTCACCCATCGCCATTATCATAAGAGTAAATAATATTATATAAATTATTCATTATTTAAAAAAGTTAAAAGTAGTCTGTGTAACTTCAAATGAATATATGCATAGATGCAGAGAGTCAATTTAGAAATGATACTTAACATATTATATACCTAGTTTATGACGAAATCTGGTTTAAACTAAAGAAATTTTTAAATTTTAAATTTGCACAGAGATGGAATTTTAAATTTGAAGTTATGGAAAAAATCCCTGCGTTACAGAATAGAATTCAGGCAACGTTAAAACCAAGTGTATTCTAAAAGAGAATTTTAAATTTCTGCTCGCTAATAATATTGTATGTAAACTCAGGACTAGTACGAAGGCAGAGGACTACCTAGATGAGTTTTAAATTTAAACTTTCATAGCTACAAAGGTAAGTTTTTTGCTGAATAAAATCATTTCTATAAACTTTTTATTCGTAGAAGTAATTTTGAAATAGTCAGACATTTTATTTATTCGATACCTAGACGTAAAGACGAAAAAATATTATATTAGATGCTGAGACCCAGTGTATCGTATATCCAAATAACCGCTTTCACAACGACACTATCGGTCGCTTTATGTCTAATTTTGGTAGAATTTTCTGGTTTCTGTTGTTTTCAGGATCTAAATAATAAGTATCTATAAAGGTTTGATACATATTTGTATCTAAAACTCTACATAATTAATTTTCTGAAAAATCGTACATATTATAATAATTTAAAAATATAAATAATTTAGTATAATATTATATTACTGTGGAGATTTCCTTTATATTTACAGTGAAAATGTATATAAGCCATACAGTATAATAGGTATCAAAATTGAAATCAACTATGAGTATTTTAAAGAAGCCTTATATTATGATATTTACAGTTTAATTTCGTTTCCACTTTTCTTTAGGCTATGGATATGATATAAAATTATTATTAATAGTCATTCAAAGTTCATTCAAGTGGACTAGTAGCGATATTATATTTAAGTATTAAACAAATTTAATCACTAACAGCGTTCCCAAAACATTGGATGCTCAGAGGTTATGTATATTTACATATTTACTTATTGTACATTTTCGATAATTATTGTTAATACCACTTGTTTTTTTTTATTTTATGATCGTCACGTTATTTACGGAATTAATACAAAAAATCCAATATTGTAACTGACTAAAATGAGTTCAAGCAGGACTTTTTTAAAAACTTATAGGATAAAAATTTTATTTGATTTGAGTTTTATACTATTCCATTTGAGTCATTTTTTGCGATCCGGGTTTAACCTTTCAGCATCTTATATATATATATACTGATAACGAATACAGTAAATTCATATTTGTATAATAAAGTTATCCAAAAAACATAGTAAAAATAATATTACATACTGAGTAAAGGATCAAGTTTAATATAAATTTTGAATAGTTGAACATTCTGTTTTATTTTATTAAATTTCTATTATAAACAATAATTAACTATATTTATTGTCCACTGTGTATATGCCACCGGTGATTGCGGATAGCACATGAAGATGCCGAAAGGCGAAACCCGGGTCACAAAATAATGACTCAAATGGAATAGTACAAAATTAAAATCAATTAGAATTCAAATTCAAATTCCTTCAAGTACCCTCGGTAGATAGTATTAGTTTTTTAAAGGATATACCTACTTACATACTTCAATCTGTATTACTGAATTATATTTGTAATAAAACAGCATTCATGTAGGCCCTCAACAAGCCGAATTGATGAAGTCATTGAAAATAAGTCAACGTTGGTTATACGGTAACGTTATATCAACGTATAAAAATCAATAAACAAAACGAAATTGAATAAGTTTTCTATATTCAATTTTCATTGAAGATTTGGCGTGCAGAGAGAGTATCTGCAAAATTCGTACTTACTGCAGTTGCGAACGATAGAACAAAAGCAAATCTACCCGCGGGTCACGTATGACATACTAGACATAAAAATTTCGCTGAAAAGGTCCCGATTTGAGTCACAAGAAGACATTTTTAATCCATTTCCAAAAAAGTGTTACAAAAATGTTTCCAACAATACCTACCGGGACCGCTAGGAAAATTAATATGCAATCACAACGAGACAAATTTAAAGAGGATTAAAGGTTCAAATCCCCGCATGTAGTTTTCCTAGTAAAATGTTGGATTATTTTTTTTTGAACATGCGACGTATAAAATAATTATTAAATAATATACCAATTATGTAGAATTCTACATTGTGAAATCTTGTAACTAATTTATTAAATAAAAATTAATTTTATTATTTGTGATGTTATAGTGATAATAATTGATTTTATTTATTAACATAGAATTTATGAATTGACGTACGCATATTATAATAATTGTCTCGATACGACTAATGGAAGGCTATTTTCATACTTTGGAATAAGAAATAATTGAACAGCTACCTATTTCTTAAGTAGCTATCAAAGAAATAAGGATCAACTCGACCAAAAAAGCGGCATTCTTATTTATGCTAAGTATACGTCGAAAAAAGTATAGTCATAATCATTTTTTGTGTGTATGAAATAACATGAAAAGTTACACACTGTTAAAAGCCAGTAACATTTTTGCCCTGGAGCGCTACATTCGCAAAAATGTTTGTCTTGCATGGCTAAAGTAATGCTCAGCGAACACTGTTGACGAAAATAAAAAAAACCCTCGCGGCAAAGATATGTCAACACGGCCATTTTGTTTGCCGGCATAATGATGCGGATGACAAATCCCGCGCTGCAGAACCGGAAACAGATGGCACGGGAAGCGGCCGACGCAGCCGGAAATGGGCGGCGGAAGAAAAATGGCTGTCCCTCATAATGGCCGGCATGACTTATCGCGACTGGCATCAAACACGGATCAACTCTTGGGCTGCATGTGTCAACTCAGAAATGTCACGTTCTCGGAAAAGTTTCGAGTCAGCTTTTTCGTATATCTCTGGAATAAATGCGAACCCTTTCTCTCAACAGCTATTATCTTTTAACAAAGACAAAAAAGGCTTCTAAGGTAACAGTTACCTTAACATAAACTGCTATAATGACCTATTTTTAACTCTTATAACGTTATATAGTTACTAATTACCTATTAATATTTTTATATAATCAGAGCTTGAAATGAACAAGAGTGGAGTAGAACGCAACTCCGGTTGTGAAAAATCTAGCCTCATTCCATCTTGTGGAAAAAAAAAATTGAGATCCAATATAAGAATTTATTTTACGTACCAACCTATATATTATTTTTATTAAATTTTAATATGAAACTTATCAAACGCAAGGTAAAAAAAAATATGTATGACATGTCGTATATCCCTATTTCTACAAGCAGTAATAAGAGTAAGTTGTGTTATTTTGATAGAGATATTTTAAAGCGATTTCAGGGATAGTATATTATTATGCTTCATAACTTTGCACTCTGGCTCTAGGACGGTAAGTAATATATATTCTAAACATTTTTTAGTTATAATATCATTTATTTACTTATATTTATTACTAGATACTATGTTAATACCAGTGAATATCACATTTGGTCTAATTCTATGCGAGGTAAGGCAAAGAGGCGTATAAGTAAAGTAAAAAGTGCAAAGTCATAAAACGTATACTCTAGTAACATTATTCTCATGGGATGTGCATTATAGAAAAAAAAGTCCGTTAAAGTGAGAATGTGACTAAGTGAAAAATAAAAAATGTAATCTAACAGTATTATTGTCTCTAAAATATAAAAGCTAAACCTTAAAAGAGACCCAATCAATAACATGTGTGTAGCTGCACTTATTTGCCTTACTTGTCATTAATTCTGTAAGTATTATAAGTAAGTACCTAGGTACCTATGTTGATTTTACTTTAGTGATTCGGTTGGGAAACTTACTATCAAAATACACTATAGTATATATATATTTATAATATATACTGAGAATGATGGTACTGAAATCAAAACAAAAGCAGTGTAGAAGACAAGAGATGATTAAATTTCAAGTTAACCTATTGAGAAAATTCCTAAAATTACATTAAAAAATCAGCCAGTAAGAAATACTCAAACATCTGGATTGTACGTAGGTACCTGGATATTTCGGTCCGCTCTTCCAGGTAAGCGAAAATGTTTAAAATTTGGCAGAGTTAAGAAAAGGTGAAAGGGAAGGGAAAACATTATTTAACGGCCTGGAAAATAAACCTTTCCGAATTGACAGAATGCCAGGTGATAAATAACGGAGTGGCCGCGTGGCTATATGACTCCCTGGCTTAAAAATCAAATACTCGACTGCAACTCTGCTATTACAAGGTTTATTTAAAAAACTTAAAGAAATCGTTGTCTGTATAGATGGAGTCTAAATATATGGAGTGATACGAATTGAATAGTGCTACGGTAATCTATGTAAGTATCTAAAATTCATTTTGTAATATAATTTTATTTGTAGAACATTTTACAATGATACTTATAACCAGCGGCAAGTATATAAATGATTAAATTTGAATTTATTATAAATACATGGTATTGTTTTACAAAATATACACCGAACACGCAAGTACTTTGACTTGTGACCAAAGCATTTATATTACAATACAAATAACTTCTTCTGAAAAGATAGACCGTTATCAATAGTTGTAAAATAAATAGAATTATATAGGTAAGTACGTAGAATCATTATTATTTAGAATATTATATAAATGAAAAATCACAAAAATTTCAAATAATAGTACATAATATAATATGTTAAACGTAAATTATGGGTGACGGAAATGGAGGCCGAACCAGAGTTAGGTCATGTGAATTCGTCATAGACATTTTTCTATATTATCGTTTTTTTCCCCATGTACCTACATAAGATGCCAAGTTACCGGATCTGAAACCAGTAGTAAGAAAGTATATAAAAGGATTCCTGCATCAAGTGAAGCAAAGTTTTACAGGTCAACACTACAAGTGGAGTATACATTTAAAAAAGTGACACTCATTTAGCGGAGCCTTTCATCAACCGCAACGATTTCAATCAAATCACTGATCAAGCAGATTGTATGATGGAACTGTGGCCGTTTAATCCCGGTCAGATATCATTATTCTACAAATATATCGGGTACTCTAGTTGGTTTCTTTTGTAAACTATTTGTCGCATTACCTTTCATGCTGTCTTGTGTTACAAATTCTAAATTTGACAAGCTTTCTTAGATTTTAGAACGCCATGATTCATTATGCACTCGCAATTGAAGGTCACTAATTATTATAAAAATACCATTCATCAACCCTTATGCTCTATATTATTTTAGTTTGATTCGGCGAGAAATTTTGTGAGAATACGTCCACCTTCTTATAGATGAATATATTTTTAAGCTTTCCCGAATTAAGGGCTAGGATTACTTATTACTAATTAGGAAAGCTTTTGAGGGAACAGAGCATTACAATTATTATTAATATAGCATTTATTCGGTAGGATTTTATTCCCATATTTAAGTCCTTTTTTGTTGACGGCTATGTTTGTGGTAACAAGATTATTTATACGTATAAATGATTTATCAATCGCTATTTATTTTACTTATGGAAATAGATGAGACCATTTTTTATGTTCCCACTAGTAATTACTTCAAACACAATGTGTTTGATGTAATACCTACTGATATATATTTCAGTAATGGTCTTACGTAACAGGTTATATTATATTATATAATAGGTAGGTAATTAATAGAAAAGCATTATTTGTTTGAAATTATTTCAGCATTTTTAGCTTTTTATTTTATATGTGATTGTTTTTATTATATTTATAATATAAGGTTATGTTACTCGTAGATTAAAATATAGAATTATTACTGTTTCTATAATTAATAGTACCTAAGTATCATTGACTTTTTTTGAATATTTGTATAATATTGTAAACTAATAAATCAATATCACATAATTAAAATAGTTACCTACTGGATATATTATGATGTATATAATAAGAAAATATGAGAGATCTTGAAACAAAAAGAGAACTTTCCGTTTATTAAAAATGTTGGCAAGTCATTAAAAAAGTCTTATTTATTTTTTATACATATAATTTTTACAACAAGTATTATAAAATGCTATGTATTATTTATTATTGGAATACAAACAACAAAAAATAAATACTTTTTTCAGAAAGTACATCTATAAGAAAGATAAGACATTTTTAATGACTTGCCATTATTTTACGAAAATAAAAACTAGCGTTTTCGTTTCGAAGCCCCTCACATACAATTTAAGTTAAGTTAAAGTTAGGCACCATATTTGATCGTAAAAATATCATCCTAGCCTCTACAAATTGGAGGTTGTATTAACAGATTTCTGTTTTTACATGAAATTGATGTTTGCCTCTTGCTCAACTTATTAAGTCCATACCCTGATTTAAGACACAGATTGAAAATATGAAATGTAAATTTACAATACCCGAGATTCAAAGCTGGGCACGACATTGTAAGCCGTTAAGTTACCGTACTTAGTTGTAAGTGCAAGATAAATTTGATTGATGCTGGACTCCTACGATCACTTTAATAATACCATTATCTTGATTCAACAACAAAGCTAGTCGTTGATGATTAGTGGAATTTAAAAATAACTCGGATATCATAGATAATATGTATAATTCATAAGAGTCATAAATGGATCGTAAGTTATTTTTAATTAAATAAAAATGTTCTCGTTATGTATTCACAAACATGCAGTGACTGAATAATAATAATTTTATATAAAACAGCAGTATCTGCGATAATTTCGTTTAAATATATAAAAAAATATAAATTCGTTTAAAGAATATTCTGTGAAAGACGTCTAAATTTAAAGGAAAGAGTTGTAGGTATATTAATAACAATATGAGTGAACGAGAGAAAAAAGCACATTTTTTATCGGGTCAAAAAATAAACCTTCCGAAATTGACATAAAGCCACGTGATAAATAATATAATGTCCCTAAAAGTATATAGCGGAGAAAAACCTCGCCGGAATTTGAACCGTTTTTTTTTATCATGCAGCCGTCCCTTCAGCGAAGAAGTGCTTTTCTATTTCTCCCGAAGAATATTCCGAACGAATTTTCCTGAAATTTAATGCCAAGTTTGAAATGTGTGCGGAAGGAATTTCAAATATGCACTGAAATGCAATGTAAAATGTGGATATAATACTACTCACACAAAAATAATTTAATGTTTAATTTTAATTTTATTCTAAATGATTTAAGTTTTTTACTATTCCATTTGGTCGTTTTTTGCGACCCGGGTTTCGCCTTTCAGCATCTTCAGGCACTGTAAACGCACACCAAAAGGCGAATAAACACTGACAACAAATACTATATTAACTCTAACTTATATAACAAATCAATACAATAAAGTATGTTAAAAGGTTTGACGATTTATTATAAACTTATGGAGTGTACTATTAATTATTGAGAATATAGGGGTTTTTTACAAACACTTCAACTAATCATAATATTTTGTTTGTTTTATTTTTTTATTGTGACCCTTGACTTGACAGGTAGGTAATGAAGTTTTTACGTACTTTATTGTATTGATTTGTTATATAAGTTAGAGTTAATATAGTATTCGTTGTTAGTGTTTATTTACATTTTGGTGAGTGTACACAGTGCTTGAAGATGCCAAAAGACAAAACCCGGGTCGCAAAACGACTCAAATAGAATAGTACATAACTTAAATCTATTAGAATTTAAATTCAAATTCCATCAGTACTCGGTAGTATTAATATTTATTTTATTTGTCATTTTTCTATACTTGTCTTATTGTGTTAGTGTTAGTGTTTAATGTAACTCTTTCAAAATCCTGTACCTGGTGAGGACACAATATTTATGTGATTTTCTCAAAGCTTGGGTGTTTGTGATTGTTCAAAATTACTAATAACCACATTGTACGGATATGGTTATTAATAATTATTCTAAAAGATTTTTTTATGTGATTTTCTCAAAGTTTGGGTGTTTGTGATTGTTTGATTTCTCTTACTACTCTACTGTTTCACTATATCACGTCATGCTCTGTTATAGTACCAAAAATAATATATAGAAATTTAAAAAAAACGATGTAATCGATAACGATACAAAAATGGGTCACACAATCAAGTAGACTGTATGTAACTGGGGTTATATTTACGATCACATGAGAGGGGTGTACAGGGAGTGAGTTTAGGTTGAAACTAACATTGATATTGAATTCTGTTAACACACGCGTTGTATAGAGGACAGAATAATTCTGATCCCTGCTTAGATTTATCACTTTCGACTCCTAGACGGGTACATACTACAGAGGACACTTCATGTTACTAAAGATAAATGACGACAGATCAAGATTCTTTTTATTTTATAAACTTTTTCTTTAAGCACCAAGGTGCATGGTGCATGGCAATCCCATGCAGTTTCGTTTCTTGACAATAAAGTGTGGCAATAAAATATTTTTATTCTGACAAGTTTATAGCGTCACGGAAGGCGGGCGTGCAAAAATCGTGGTTGTATGTACATGGCGGGTGGTGATGGGGTAACTCAAATCAATACTTATTAGTATTTAGTACAATATACATTTTTCAAGTATCGGTTAAATGCCTTGGAAGGCTTGATGTAGGTATTGAGGATTGAATACAGATATGTGAAATATTAAATGTCGCATTATAATTCCATGTAGCCGATTAATAAAAATGATAATGCATATTGAATATATATTAAAAAAAATGATTATTACTGTTAAGTTAGAAACGAGATAATGTTTGGTTTTTAACGTATTGTAAAACTTAAATTAAGGGTAGGTAGTGAAATGTGGAATAAAAATTGGCATGTAATATATATAATTATGTAGAAAATCTAAAAAATAACCCAGTTGACAAGGGTGCACGCGAGAGTATACGATATGTTAGATGTCACCAAACTACTGAAATGGTGATGAGATAAATATGTCGTTTGGTAAATAGATAACCCCTGGATAAATGAGATAGATAAGAGGTAATAAAAGGCTTTATTGTAGTAAAAAATACGATTTATCTAGAAAATAAAATTATGCGGCAGCTAAAAAAATGACTAAGTAGTGTGAAAGAAATTAGAGAAGGCCGTGTAGTAGATGAACGATTATAATTGGAGTTATTTAGTAGGTATATATCTACCAGTAGTGAAGGGTGAAGGTAGGCTGTTAAGATCGATCATAAAGAGTGTACATTAAACTTTGTTAGTCATACGTATTTTTTTTTATTGAACTAAGACTACAATAATTTACAGATATTGGTTACTGTTAAAAATCAATATTATACTCTGCCTAAACCAAATCATAATAGTTTTGGTATACTTTGAGCGATACGACAAAATTGTGCACACTTTTTCATGCATACTGTCTTATTTGTTTTCGTTGGCATAAGAATACATATTACACATATTGTTGGTTCATTAACATTCATTAAGCCTTGCTAACCAAACAGTATTATTCTATCTATTAAATATACAAAGTTATAAGAAATGAAAATATAATTAATATTAAATTCTACAGGTTTTTTTTTTAAAAAAGGTTTGTCGATAGCTATTTCGGTTGTAACACCATTATCAAGACTATTCAGATAGGCCGTTTGCCTTTGCTTAAATACTATACGTGTATAGATAGAGACAGAATACATTTTCTTATTCGTTCCAGCAATATTATGAATTTTTACATTATTATTAATTGTAATATTATTAATACTTTGAAAACCCTAAGTGGGTTAATTAATGAAAATTTGGTAATGTATTCGTCGCCACTGTTAAATATAATCTAAACACACGATTAAGACAATTATACTAATAATATTTTAATTGATTAATAATGTCAATAAATAACCATCGAACACTGTAATTTTGATAAATTTTGAAAATTTCGATATCCATTTTAAAAAACCCACTTAGGGTTTTCAAAGTATTAATAATATTACAATTAATAATAATGTAAAAATTCATAATATTGCTGGAACGAATAAGAAAATGTATTCTGTCTCTATCTATACACGTATAGTATTTAAGCAAAGGCAAACGGCCTATCTGAATAGTCTTGATAATGGTGTTACAACCGAAATAGCTATCGACAAACCTTTTAAAAAAAAAAAACCTGTAGAATTTAATATTAATTATATTTTCATTTCTTGTAAAATGGAATTCTACCAAGTAAATGCTAACTCAATTAACACAAAGTTATGTATAATTTAATTGCATAATTTTGGATATTTTATAGATAGTCGAGTATTCTTTGACTATTATCTAGTATGGCTTGGGTTTCGCAGAGTTTAATTGAATTTTTTAAACTAACCAATACCATCTGTAAATTGTAGTCTAATTTCATTAAAAACAAATAAGTATGACTGACAAACTTTAGTGTGCACTATTTATGGAGGATCTTAACAGCCTACCTCCACCCTTCGCCACTGAGAGCATTCCATAAATTAATGTCACATTTTATAATAACGACCACAGTGATATATTATATCATATTTAAAAATTCAGTATATCAATAAAGCAAAGTTTGCAATCAATGTGTGCTACCCAGGGAACTCGGAAATAATGGAAACTGAAATACATAACGGGCAAGGCGATAGCAGGTAACCGACTCGAGTAAGGAAGAATCCGGGTTAAACTTACACACGTGTCAAAAATACGTTTTACATCGAATACGCTCATTTAATGTTGGTGTATTGCAAACACTGCTCGTGCATAATGCGTGCTTCATTTTCGTAGGACACTCACACATTCAAAAGCCTGCATCAACATGCGGCGTATTGAATATAGCCTGTCGGTATTCTATTTACTATCCGTTTTGTGGTGCTACCAGTGCTAACGTACCCATAATACAGACTCGTAATTAGGTTAGTTAGTTAGTTAATTAAATTAGTAAATTGAACAGGAATCCAAAAAACATGAGAACCGAAATGTGGTATGGATATGTGCATATTAGGCATGATGCAAAAAGACCACAGAAAAGAAATAATGGGTAAGGAAACAGATAAAAGATAACTGTATAATAAAGGTCGTTAAGTAGATGAAATGGCTGGATATGTTACTAACAGTGAATGGATAACCGCTCTATACATGCCGTCGTACAGTGGTAAGGTAAGGTAAGGTTACCACAATAATGCCTTAAAATCCGCTAGATAGACGATTGCAAATCAAAAGACATTCATTCATAATGAGTAGATAAGTAGCCAATAATACTACACTTCAGCTTTATTACACAAATCATGTAAAATTTATAAGTAATCACAATAAACATAAAGAATTGCCGTAATTGTGTATGTAAGAAAATCGGAATGGCAACAGAGCGATCTTTTTATTTGTGGAGTTTACCAACTTAACCTTGATTCATGCGCTTGAAGACTCCTTCTATACATCGAGACTATGGAATAGTACAAACTATTTTACAACGTTTTTATTAGCTCGTATTCTTATTTGTCCGGTGGTTGTTTATCCAGTACAAATCTTGCAATCAATTTTTAACTAACTTCCCGACTAGCTAGACATTTGAAACTTTTAGAATATATCAGAACACGATGCCAATGCATTCTTTTAATACTTTTAGCCATCTTTAAGCAGAATTGAATTCATTTTCAGTTAATTCTGTTTTGTATATTACCAGATACGATAGTCAACTATCTCTCTGAGAAATAAGAATACTGAAGAATGGAAGACAGGAATGAGGAGAGATGAAAAAATCTTGACTATGCCGATTAAGTAGTACAAACTAATTAAAATTAGAATCCGCGGCTGTTAAAACAGAATTAAATTCAGGTATGCTCTACCATCTCAAACAATTGGAATTAAAAGACAATTTAAAATCTGCCAACGCGAGATTTTGCCGCCGGAGTAATTTATTTATCTGCGCGCAGGATGGCGTTGAAAACTTTCAATTAATATTATTTTCATTCATGACAGGTGCGATCTGCTTCGGGAAATTGCGACAGAATTTATATACATTCACTGATGTCCCCTAAAAATATGATATGATGAAGATACTATGAACCTGTTCGGAAAAACGTTGTACAAAAAAAAAAAAACATAATTACTGTCGACTCAAGGAAGGATGCTTGGTAGGATCTAATATAAAAGAACTTTGAACTATTTCATAAAATTAAGGCTTAGCAACCCAGATTTTTTTGTCTTGTAGTGTATTCAAGCACTATACAATTATATTAATCTGGCATAATAAATCAAATTAAAAGCTTTCGAATAAGCCCAAGTATATAATATTTTCTTTAAACCTACTAATATATAGATTTATATTGAATTACAAATTAAATATCTTTTTCCATAGTGCCAAATTATAGCAATCTCGGTAAGGAGCTGATCTCAATAATAAATTTTGCATTTTTCACTTAGTTAGTAATCCATTGACTAGATTATTTCAATAAAAAGAATAACATTTTGATTGCATAAATAGCGAATAATAATTCATCAAAAAATGTCACTCGAATATGCGTTTCCGCTCTGTTACAATCTCAATCTCCGTATCGTCTCGCACAACATCTCATTGTACGAAGATGCAGACCTCAGATCCGTATCATAAGTTTAGTATTGTAACATAACTACCGTAACATACTATTGAACCGACCATTACGCCGCAAATAAAACTCGCTCCTGCATTCATCTTTGACTTCTTCGTCATCACTCTCAACACCATGACCTACGACACGTCGACGAATCTCACAGTAGTAACTCAAATCCAACCCCACAAATATACAAAACTAATTAATAAATAAAAATTATTTTCTTCTCGTAAAATGATTATTTAAATTAATTCGCTTTCCACTATTACGTAACAAAACTGTTTTTGTCAATAATAAAAAGTTACACGTCATTGAAGAGTCAATACAAGTAAACGTTATCCATCCGATAAATTATGTAAAACTAATTAATATTGTCTCATGTAAGATAACAGTTCAATATAAGTATACATTATCATAATATAGTCCGTAACTGCAAGTGAAGAATAAAGGTAACATAAAAAAAATAAGTGGCGTGTTTTAATAAAATTATGTGCCTATCTAAAATTAAAGTTAGTAGCTGTGTGTAGTAACTTAAAAAATAAATTAAATCACAAAGAATTACAAATGGTGACCCCGACGTGATATCAATAAGCAACCTTCTGGACCACGAATTTAGTAGAACGTGTGTACTGCGTAGATAAAAGTAGGATATTATTTATATACCTAGACATTCAGAAACATGACAAGTAATGTCGAAAAAGTAGAAATAGGCAGTGTACATAAGCCGCCGCGTCTCAATTTTGAAATACTATGATTATTTACGTGGGGTTACTGCCAAAAGTTAGCAAGCCTCAAAATCATGTTATGGAGTAATTGCAATTTGAAAGTTTGACATGCCCTCTAAAATCCGGTGTAGTGATAATTTCGTTGTACTTTATGACGTCGTGCATGTTCTATAGACCATTTTCTAGCATGAATATGAAATTTATATAGACATATAATCCGTTGTTAACTACTAATTCCTAAATTATCGATTTACCAACTTAATTATGCAAGCAACTTTAAGAATCTAGTAGCCCGATGCGAGTTATGAAGAGAGTATAGATGTGTTTTTCTTTTCCAATGATATTTTTCGAGTAAATACAAAAAATAACATATTTTTCTCTGGCTACTAAATTAATCAAATACGTTAAATATGTCTTAATACGTACCAGAAGTGCTATCGAGTGATTTAAGTTTTGAAACTAAAAGTTTATCTTGTAATAGCGAAAAGTTTTGGAATAATCTGAAATATATTATAGTATGGTACTCGTACAATATTTTAGATTTTATCAACAGGTTCGAGCGAACCATTGCAAGGTGTAGTAGGCATCACTATGTAAAGTATATTAGTTATTATTCCAATTAAAAGCGCAAGTTTCCGGAAAAGCTCGCCGTTTTCCTACGGCATAATTTTCCGTGGAAGAAATATGTTTACGCGAAGTCGGATAAAAGTTTTATTGTTTTCTCTTCTGCCGAATGGGTGGCGCAACAAAAGTTTCAATTGACGATAACAACTTTGTTCGCGTTTTATGGTTTAATGCTTCAAAAAGTGACTAAATAATGATCGCTGCGGAGGCTCTGCCGGTAGGCCCTTTCAAAGTGTAATATAACTCGAAGGTTCTGTTTTGACTTGATTATGAAAACAACGCGTGTTTTTATGCCTTTTAGGTTCAAAGATTTTTACCCAAAAAAAACAAGATTATTCCTCCTTGAGCATCTCTCGTGTAAAGTAATAACAAATTTACTTTACCGACATGTTATGATAGAAACAAATGCTTACAAAGGTAACATAAACTAACATTTCCACTAGAGTCATGTATTTTTGTTTTGTTGTTGTTTTGGAAGTATATTAATGAGATTTTTATCTATCATAATATGTCATCGACTATTGGTCGTATTATAATAATAATGTGAAAGCCAGTGACGAAAACTCCATACTACGATTAAGAAATATAATATTATGTGAATAATATTGTTGTTTTTATTTAATAAAACGCAAATTTTTTTTGTAGTACTTATTCCACTTTTAATCAATCATTTTAAATAATGTGGGTTTGGGCCTGTGGGTTTAAATGCTGAAATTCCGAATGGCCGAAATCCTGAAAGCCAAAATCCCGCAGGCT
The DNA here is from genome assembly GCF_057557595.1 of Rhyacophila brunnea. NCBI lineage: Eukaryota > Metazoa > Arthropoda > Insecta > Trichoptera > Rhyacophilidae > Rhyacophila > Rhyacophila brunnea. The sequence continues at coordinate 40,973,423 of NW_028232796.1, read as the reverse complement.
GAAATCCCAAAAATTTATGTATAGAGTCATGCTACCATAACACATAATATATAGTTAATAAATCGTATCCAAACATCATAAATTGTCATCGTTTACTATCAAGTGTGTGTTTTTTGTTTTCATGTTTTGAATTTCAAAGATACATTTAAAACAAAAACTGGACGGTTTTACTATCTCTTGCAAAAAAAAAAAATGTTTTTAATTTTAGAATATACATAGAAAGACGACACCGCTCCGATGGTGGCTGACGTTCTATAGAAGATAACATGATAAGAAGATGATGATATCTAAAAAAGTCAACTACGTTCAAAATAGTAATGATATAATATATCTTCTCATTGGAAGTCATGCTGACTCTCGTAGATCTTTGGTTATTTTTTTAGAACCGGTTCCCAGATGAACCTTTAAAATAGACGAGCGGGTCGCCACCCCATTTATATTGCGGCAAATAACGATCATAATATCGCTCGTACAGGAGCGGGAGTGACGCGGCACGCCCTACGATGACTTCCAAGTGCTAGTGGGGTGAGATGGCATGGCCTTTGAACCTTTTTATAACGCCGGCTCTGACGATAAAATTCCGCGGAGTATTATGTCATGTATGTAGGTATGTGGGACCACGATAAAGATACGACCGAATATAAAATATATTCCACTTCTTTAGAATGAGGTATTTAAAAGAAACGTCGATAAGTTGGAATACCAGAGTTTTAAAACACCAACCTTAAAGGGTTAGAAAGTAAAAAAATTGTTTAGTTCTAAATTGAACCGGTTCTACAAAAATCTAATCAAATACGCCTTTGTTTAATCATTATAAGTTGAACAGTCCCTGTATAGTGATTACTGTATATCTAAAAGGTTAATGGTGGCAACCCAAAATCAGGGTTCTGTTACCTGCCAGCAAACTATTTACTATAGACACTATTTACGTTTGCGTCATTTATTTTCCACCAGCAAGTGACTTAGAGGTGTATAAGTGTTTTATTGAGAGTATGCTATCTAATATCAACTTAATTGGAGATAGGTAGATTATTGTAATGGGAGATTTTAATCTAAACTCAGCACGTAGTGGTAAAAGAGTCAGCGATGACCTTGAATTTCTATCTTCTGTTTTTGGATTTTCTCAGCACAATGATGTCTCTAACTCTAGCAATGGACTTTTGGATAGGGTATTTAGCAATATCGACTTATCGCTTTCACGATGCACATCTCCTCTTGTACGCTAAGATGTGTATCATCCAACTTTAGTTTTTCTGCTCAGGTTTCGGTCGACTCGTCCGCTTCAGACTCCAATTCCCTCTTACAAAACCAACCAATTCGGCGGGTGGAGGTTTGAAGGCGGAAACTTCAAGCTACTTTACTCATTGATGAGTGAAGTGGACTGGAGTGAGTTGCTCGAGATTTGTGATGTGAATGAGGCGGTACAATGTTTTTTACAATATTGTGTATAATATTTTTGATCAATGTTTTTCGAGGAAGTCGCCATGTCGTGGTGGAAGGCGATACCCGAGGTGGTTTTCTCGGGAGATTATTGGGGACATTAAGGTCAAGCATAACTATCATACAGTATGGAAGGCTGGGCATGATCAGACTGACTATATCATGTTTAGCATCTATCGTTCGAAAGTGAGACAAGCTGTTCGACGGGCCTATCGAACATATATGGAAACGGTAAGAGATTCCATTCGCGAAAATCCTAAATTGTTTTGGAATTACGTAAAATCGTTAAGAAGAGATGGTGAGTTTACTGATAGGATGAGTTGGAAGGGCGAAGAGGTGACCGGACATGGAGTGGCAGAAGCATTTGCTGGTAATTTCAAGTCTGTCTACGCAAGTAGTATTCCAAATCTGGATGTTGCCTCAACGTCAGGAAAACCGTCATGTGGTGCCCAATCCATCGATATTTTTTCAATCAATGAGGGCGACGTACTTCAGTTTATTAAAAAACTGAAGAATACTCGCTCTTTGGGACCTGATTATGTTCCTACATTTTTTTTAAAGGGTTGTATTGACTTCGTTAAAGGCCCGCTTTCATATATATTTAATCTCGCAATGGAGACAGGTATCTTCCCGGAAACGTGGAAGATGTCGAAGGTTACTCCAATCCATAAGAGTGGTACAGAGTCATCAGTGGAGAATTACAGGCCGGTAGCTGTTCTCTCTGCACCAGCAAAGGTTCTTGAGATGATCATGCACAACATGATTTATCCAAAAATTGAGTCATTCATAATAAATGAACAGCATGGATTTAGAGCAGGCCGATCAACGGAAACTAACCTGATGGTATTTACCGATTATATGTCATCGGCACTGGATAGAGGCCACCAGGTTGACTGTTCTTACAATGACTTCTCGAAAGCATTTGACAAAGTCGATCATGACATCCTGATGGAAAAACTCCAACTTATTGGATTGTCGGATCGATTTTTGAAACTATTCGGGAGTTATTTTAGGAACCGTCAACAATACGTATCGTACGGCCTTTAGCAGTCACAGACCTTTTACACATTTTCTGGTGTCCCCCAGGGCTCAAACTTAGGGCCGTTGCTGTTTACGATTTTTATAAATGACATAGCATTGGTAATAAGAAATGCTATGTTTTTGTTGTTCGCTGATGACTTGAAACTCTTTTTGGAAATTGTCACCTTGGACGATTGTCGTCAGCTCCAACTTGATATAGATAATGTATTAAATTGGGGCAGGCGTAACAAACTAGAATTCAATATTGATAAATGCAATCTTTTATCGTTTAACAGAGCCTCAAAAGTGTTGTTTTTCCAATACTCGATGCATGGCAGAGTTCTGTCATGAATATCATCTGTAAGGGATCTTGGCATTACGTTTGAGAGTAAACTGACATTTATTAGCCATATAGCTACCATTTGTAACAAAGCGCTTAAAATGTTGGGCTTCGTCATGCGTACTTCCCGGGTCTTTTCAGATGTTACGGTATTAAAACTTTTATTTAATTCTTTAGTTCGAAGCAGACTTGAGAGTGGGTCTATTGTTTGGGCACCGCACCAGTTGAAGTATGGCCTTATGGTGGAGAGGGTACAGAAGAAATTCTTGAGACTCCTTTACTTGAGGTTGTATGGATACTATCCGTGGCTTTATCCAACTGACTTTCTCTTAGGAATGCTTACATACTGCAGTCTGCAATTTAGAAGAAATATTTATTTAGCTACGTATTTTTTTCGACTTATACAAGGTATAAATGAGAACTCTGCTATTATGGGCAGTGTTGACCTGTGTGTCCCTGATAACTATCTTAGAAATAGAGACCACCAGTTGTTTATTCTCCCAAGGTGCAGAACCAACCTGCCACTGGTAATGCCAATTGGGAGAGTGATAACTATGTTCAACGAAATTGCTTCGGGTGTTGATATATTCCACCTACGTGAGAATGAGTTTAGGTGGATGTTGTTTTATAAAATCTTAAAATAGGGTCTGCTTAGCTCATCCGGTGTACTTCCTTGTACCTATCTAATTCATCTACTGATATATCTCTTTTTTTATGTAATACTGTTATATTTATATATCTTTGTTTCTAAATGTCATGTTGTGAACGTCTTAAACTTATAATTTGTAATGTCCACAATATGTTAAAAAAATAAATGAATTGAATTGAATTGAATCGAATTGAATTGAATTGAAAAAGCTGAGGATTTAAGAGAATTAATAATAGTATGTAATTAGGTTTTATTTTTTTATCAATTCTAGGAATAGATGTCCCTGCAGGCCTATTCTAATATATCTCTTAACATCCAAAAAGATCTAATTGTAATAAATATATCACATTTATCACTTTACGTATTCTGGAGGTTAATTATGTAAAAAAGTTAACCGTCTGAACTGTCAAAATGTGATATCTTGTAACAGCCCCTCTCTTGGCCGTGCTAACTTTGAGAAGGAGACAGATTACATCAATTTTACATATTATTAAAAATTTTGATGCAAGACCGACTATTTTGCTGCAATCGCAATGGCATAACTAATACAATTGTAGGTTAGTTGATAATATGTCTGACATGTCAATACAAAATTCTTGTATTTTGTGCATTGCCTACTAGATGGTGCTGGTTCAGCTTTATCCGCTTGTATTCGGTCTTATCCACTTGGGTTCGGCAGAACGAACGTATCCGAGTTTGACCGACATATCTACCAACCTAAATTTTTGCCGTATTATGAATTAGAGACAGCCACCGATAACCGTTAGGTATATAGAATATTTTCCGTGGTAATTTGGAACACTGATAATAACGGAAACGAGCTAAAGTGATAACCATTAAAAATAGGCATACTGAAGTACTTATAGATCCTGACAATACCGAAAGGTAAAACCTGGTTCGCAAAAACGACCAGTAGGTATAAATAGGTAAAGCTGGTAAATTACTTCTTCAACTTTCTTCACTTCTCTCATTCGTATTTTATTCAAACTTAAGCCAGATAGTACCACGAGCTATTTATGTATTGCTATCGTCATTTATATTATTTGTTGTCTGTTTGTAATAATTTGTAAAGCAATATTTATCATTTTAGTGTGAGTCATAATACAATTTAGAGGAATGTTGTTTAGTTGCATCGTTGAATTACAACTAGCAATCGCGTTTCGATTGGCGGAAGTTATCTCAGATAAAAAGTAGTTATTATTTACTAGTTGGGCCAAATATGGTGGCTGTCATTCCTTATTTACCCACGTACCTTACATACATATTTATTATTGTCACAAGACCAGGTAACCGGCAATTACGGGTCATGAGTGGACCGTGATTGCGAATAACATTCAGTTAACTGGAGTGACATCAAGAAAGTGGTCGTGTGCAGACTTGTTATAGCTTAATCATCGTTAACCACAAAGTGACTCAAAGCGCATATGCTTGACCTTCGTTGCGCTACATCTGATACGGTTTGAGCGAAAATCACTTCTATCATTCATTCCAAAACCAAGTGAAACCGTTAGAGTGACATTCCAAACCGTCCGTTAACCAGTGCGTACCGAACCAGCTTCAGCACGCGCTAAAAAGGTCAGTGTCTGGCACCCTGGTTAAACCCCCCCTAGAGACGTAATCCACCAACCAGCAACTTCAAATTACAGTCCACTGCTAAAAGCGCCACTACTTAATATATATTTTAAATGAATCATATACGGATGGATAGGTTAACAGCTAAAGCACTCGTTTGCAAAGTGAAATATAATATGCCCACTCGATCTAATTTAATTGTTATATATTTTGCCAGAAACTTAGAGTAGCACAACGTGGTATGGATAGGTGCATGCTGGGCATAACGCAAAAGGACAAACAGAAGAATGAGTGGATAAGGAAGCAGATATGGGTTTGCGATGAAATAGAGTTCATTAAACGCCCCAAATGAAAAAGACACATAGCTCGAAAAAGAGATAATCGTTAGACAAATTTTTAGTCATCCAGTGGTATCCAAGAGGTACAAAACGTCCGCAAAGTAGACCTAAAGACCGCTGGATCGATGAAATGATAAAGTTCTGCGGAAGTAAGTGGCAACGCAACGCACAGGACCGAGATAAGTGGAAGCAGCTTGAAGAGGCCTTCATCCAGTAGTGGATAGATTCAGGCTGATGATGATGATTATATTTTTTTCTAAATTAAAGATTGTTACTCTGAAAATTTCCATTTAAGCTGATCAAGCTTCTTCCGTACAATTTAATATCCGCAATGCCTAACTGTCAACAGTTTAGAATAACTACGCTAGGTCGTTCGTATCTAGGTCGACTGTTTGCAATAGCAGGGCCACTTTGTTTTACGATAATGTCTTCTTATCTGTAATATTTCTGTCGCCCCCCCCCCCCATATTCTTGAGCTCAAAAGCACTGCCGCTAAACATCATGCGTCCCCAGACTTTCATACTAAACCCCAGAGGATCTCAGACAAATTTACAACATGCCACAGCTACGTCCGAGTCCTAATATTGAGCCATATTTATGGAGATTTCTTTTTATGCCTTATAAACGTACTTATTATACAACGTCTACGTTATTTTAAAAATGTCTCTGTCTTCTTTTTCAGTTGACAGTAAAGTTGTTAAATGATAATATTGTCAGGTTTATGACATAATAATAATAATGTTTTCACCGAATTGACCAAGTTACACTTACGGGTGGTCTATAGTATTGGAGAAGGGTGGAGGTCCACAAATAATGCATACTGAGCTTTGTCAGTCATACGTATTTGTTTTTATTGAAATAATACTACAATTTACAGATGGTGTTGATTTGTTTGTAAAATTCGAAGAAACCCAGCAAAAACCAAGTCACAGTGGATAATAATCAAAAAATACTTGTCTATCTCTAAAATATCTAAAATTACACAAATTTAATCATAATATTATGTAAATAACTATTTCTTTTATTCAAAGAATAATTCACAATATATATAAATGTACCATTCCAATTATTGAACACATATTATTTTGAAAAACACTTCTGAGAAAATATAATTATAACCAATAGAATTTTTTTTTGAAAAAAGTAAGACACCCGGCAGAAATTGAACCTGCATATCTTGGGTTTACGCCCCGTCCGCGCATTGTCCACAATGCTACTAGGTCACATACTAATAACGACAAATTTTAACTATTGGCCTTTTTAATACCTGCTCATCAGCGCTCTTCCAAATCAAACTATTATTGTCAATCGGTTTTTGTTTATTAAATCAAAGTAGGTACCTACTACTTCAATTACTAACCGACGTCACGGATCTCTCCAATATTTTATGATGTAACTTACTCGAAGTTGCTATTAATTTTTAATTAACTATTTCTTTTATTATATTTCCTGCATACATATTTGTAATTAAGTATATTGTTGTGATTTAAGAACTACTAATTCAGTTTTCACTCAGTTATAACTATTGGTGTACACATCAATTTAAATAATATCATTTTAATATTGAAGAGATTTCACTATTCTATAGAATCAATAAAATTATAATAATATAATTTCTAGCATGATTAAAAATCCAGTTCAATACCTCTAGGTATATTAGTTACGATCATTTTATAATACTTCGATAAATTTACATTGTTAGAAATAACAAAAACGTCGAAATAATATTATTTACATATCAAAATACCTAGTACACATTTTTTAAAGTACATAATTGAATAAATAAATATTGGATTAAATTATAATTGGATTGAAATAATTGAAAATCGAGAAAAGCTTTATGAAATAATGAAAGTTTGTGAAATTCAAACATTCATTGTAAACTTTTGACATTTCTAAAAAGGCAATAACCTTGTGCCTATAATATTAAATACATTTTATTGTAAATGAGAACATTATTTTACGATTGCTAATAAATTCTTGTTATTTTATTAATGATTAAATTATTTTTTTCATTAACATTTAATAATTTTATTATACCCATCATAGAATAACATAAAATATTAGTTCCTACCCAGATAGTAGTCGTATTAATATTAGTGGACATCTACATATAAAAATACAAAGTTGTTTGCTCAATTAATTACATTTCCTGATAATTCCAATTTTAAATTTTCACGACAGATAAATTTTCGATTTTAATTTAATGTTTTTTTATTTGACTTAACTGTCAGAATTAGTTTCATTTTGACATGTTGTATGTCTAGCTATAGATATGTTGATATTGAATAATGTAATTGTTATTGCCCAGTTAAGTATGATAAATGTATATCAATCAATGAAGCGACATAGTGCAAAATCAAGTACTAGTAGTTTATAAAATAAACATTGTCCAGATAAATAATTAGATCCTAGAGAGTCATATTGATCTCCACAGAGTGGAGATTATATTAACATTTTTTTGTTTTAACGAGAAATGGGTATTATTCACTTGCTCAACATATTGTTAGGGAACGGCTTCATCGGGAAGCCACGACAACACAACGGTGGAGGGAGCCCTCCCAGTTACCGCGGCAATAATGAACTCCAAATCGAAATACTGTTTGACACTATTTAATATAGTTGTTTTAACATTATTCACATCGGCAGTGTAATAAAATATTTAATAATACGGCATTGTAGAGATCGACGATCATCCCGAGAGCTCCGCCAGACAGACGGTCTAGCCTTCACATCCCGGATATCAAGTCCCGAACAAAGGGCTCACAATATTATATTCATTTTTTAAGATATATTTTTGCATTTACTGGGCTTGTTTTGATGTTTTTTTAAGGTAGCTATAATGATACAATGGTTTGGCGCAGCCTTTATTTATACATTAAGGCGAATTCTTTGCCTCAATTTACGATCAAATGTGACTTCAACGCCATCTAAAGGCATCTACAGGCATCTACCATGAATTTCTAAAAATGTGTTACTAAAAACTTTCGTCGATCGCCACCAGATGGCAATAAAATATAAAATTAAATATTGTGTGTCGCCATATATTAAAAATCATAAGCTTGATAAAAATGCATTTAAATTTATTATATATTTACTTACCTATGTAAAAATATTTACAATTAATATTTTCCCCATAAAATATTTACAATTCTAACATATCTATTTGATTTGATTTAAAGTGTTTATGATTTTTACATTTTGTTTACCGTAGTTTTTTTTACAGTGGCAATACAAGGGTATCCTGTCCAGTCAATGAACCAGATTTTTTTACGTTGTCAATACGAATTAATATAAATATTTTTCTACAGTAAAATTCATTTATAGTAGTAAATGAACATTTAAGTACAAATGTTTATAAGATTGAGTTTAATCTTGTACAATTGACAATTACATCGAATTTCTACTAGAGGTGGAATAAAAGAATGATATGAAATGAATAGCAAAACAAATGCCATTCGAATTATTATTAAACAAAATAAGGAATATACAGTTGTACTTGGTTATTACTAGGAAGGTTGGACCGGCTGAATGTGCTCGTTATATCAGAGAATAGGTATTTTTATTGTCGGCGAAAACAACAATTAGACACTTAACTAGTGTCATAAACGTAATCTGTCCCCGGCGGCATCCTGTCCGATCGGATTTTATTGCTTAGGGTCGAAATGTCTTTAAACGATCAACACATTACCAGTATTTTAGCTCGGTATATCCGATAAGTATCTCGTTATAACAGTGAATAAAAATGTACGGAGAAAATCATATACCAAATGTCAACGACTGTTTCCTCATTACATCCGAGATCTCGCTATGTCCGAGATTGTAATAACCGAGTTCGACTGTAGTTATAATTATGACAATGTCGATATTATATAGACATCCCAATTCATTTCGTTTCAACCATGTCCGATCCTAATGTACTATATATGCTACCAGGTCACACTGCAGATGAATATTACCTACTCTATAAACTTAGGGAAGGTAAAGAAAACAACTTGTCATAGGAATGGTCAATTTTAATAGAACATTACACAATAAAAACAATACAAAAACATTATAAATAGGATAATTAAATATATTTACACTTAAAATTAGTTAAAATTATGAAATAAAACCCTAAATATCTACTTTAAAATTGCTTTGAGCTGCATCCTATACTGTGTGATACAGCTCAAAGCAAAATTTTGTGCACACGTATATATTGCATTTTATGCAAATATAACTGGTGCGGGACTTGCATCCAGGGTATCTGCACACGGATGCTGAATGGTGGCCAACGCTGTCCAAACGTACCTCAGCGATCGGTTGGGGGAAAACCGTTCTCCTGCGAGCTGGTGGCTCTGTGTCTACCTGCGATGTCGACATGTTTCTTGGCCGACCTCGTGCTGGCAGTGTTAAAATGTTGGCTACCCGATCTTCATACCGAATCATAGCTTTCGCTAATCTGATTCAGTACGACAACAGTCCCATAATATCCTTTCGGGGTACATTTTCTAGTTTACAATTCCGCATATACATTAGCCAACAGTTTACTACCGCCAAGTCCACAAAGTGGTTAAAAACCCTCACAGGCCTTATCGTTTTTTTAATTTCTTAATCACATCGCCGATTCTATTACTTCTGACAGTTCCAGTTAAGAATATTTTGTCTTGAAGTAACGAATCGGCGAGCTTCAAACTAGTGAAAAACGATCAGTATAGACAATGCAGGAGGATTGGGGAGAGTCCGGCAGAGTAACTTGACCACACTTGCGCCCAGACCGAACTGCTTCATATCTCCATCTGATACCGTTCCCTTCCCTACATATATGTGAAAATCTATCACTAATCCATCTCTGGCCGCGAGAACAAAATTTTTAAGGCCTACAGGATTTGGCTTGTTAAGCACAAATTGCCTGTGTCTACAGCGGCCAGTGAACGGCATCATTTGCTCGTCGATGGAGTTATGAGCAGGTCTGGGCAAAGTATGGCATTTTTTTAGAACCTCACTTAAAAAGGGACTAATCTTCCAAAGTTTATCAGTGTTATCTGCAAAATGAAAGTGATTCCGCAGTTCGAAGTACCCGTCTCTGGGCATTGCTTGATTAATGATTGGAATGCTTAGATCATAAACACCAGTACATTCGAGTCTGCGGAAACCTTAATGTACCCATCATAATTTGGATGACGGTGAATACGAATTTCGAATTCGTATTCACCGACCACAAGTCCCTTTTTTGTGCTGAATATAAATTTGTCTGCTCAGCTATTTTTTCGAAGAGAGCGAGGTTGAAGTATTCGAAAAAGGAGCTGAGTACATTGTCAGCAACATGCCCTCTCGCCAACAAATCTTCCTCCAATTCCGGACCAGCATTCGGCATACTGAAACAATAGGAAAAAAATATTATTACATAATCCATATTTCCTCATTAATTCAAGTATTTAGCAGTAAAAATACAAATAATGATGGGCAATAATATGTTTTGATTGAAGTTTACTATTCAAACCATCAACTCCTCATTCGAGACAATCGCTACATCATGTGTACAAGATGTAATGAATTCTTGTTTTTATGCCAAAGCATGTAATGAAAATGAATCTAATGTATGACTGGATGGTATATAAAACCAATAAATATATTATTAAGAAAATTGTAAACCTACCATTTTGTGAGCCAGGGAAGAACCCTGGATTGTGATGTCGAAGGTTGTAAATGTCGAATGTAAATGTCGTCGCTGTTGTCGGACTCGTAACCGTCGCCGACTTCGCAGTCACTGTCGTCCAATATTTCGTCGAGTTCATCAGTATTAAAAGATTTATCTATATGTAAACAAAAAAACATAACCTCATTATATTCATATACTCGTGTTAAACTTATCACTGTAGATAACGTTTTCAATTTACGATTATGTTGTATTAAAAACACGGACACGTGTTTGAAAGCACATAAAATATTTGATTATAATCAATATGGTTACATTGTACAGCATTGTGAATAATTATAATGATGATTATGAGATACATTTTCGAGACAAGTTTCAGTAATTTTGAATGAAATTAAAATTTAATTTTATTAAATTCGGTTCTACAATCATATTATGCGAATGAAAGAAATTCACTATCTATTAGATAATTTACAAAACGTACAAGATAGGCTCGATGACATTTGTCATAAACATAACCTCAAACTGACGTAAAGTATTTATAATTTTACGAAAACGATGAGTATACGCCTAAAATAATATATATTGATGATAAATGCATGATGGTGATTGAAAATACAGTATATGTAACTCTTTTAAATAATTTTTGAATGTTTGTTTGACAATCAAAACTGCATGACATAGTTTGTCATTTTGATGTACGATAATAATATTATTTATTATACACTGAAAAGTTTACTTACTTGACAAAAATGTTACTGATGAGAAGTATCTTATCTATGCTGATGAGTCGATTCCTTCCTGTTTTCAAACAATATAATAATGGCAAAAAAATAAAGAAGAATTGTTATAAACCCGATATTCGATGTCTGTTATCTATGTATTCGATCGAGAGCACGAATGCTACCATATGTTAAAATGCGAGATTTGTTTATTTTGTTGATTATTTTTATCATAAATAATGATAAAAAACAGTTGTAATTTAAGCAAATACTAATTGCAAATAATTCGCAGTTTCAAATTTTGAATATAGGCAGGTTCCTACGTATATTAAGTAAATATTGTAATTTTAATTATAAAGTTATTTTTATTCATATGGCAATTTCGCGTCGAAGTTTTACCACAAACTGATCCTAGCCAAAATGAAGCAGAAAAATGTTATTTTGTCTTGTCTATGTGTGAGTTTCATTTTCAATGTCATGTTGTTGCATGTGTGTGTATTTTGTATATGTGTATTGTTTCGAAATAGTTCCACGGTGGCAGCACCGGACAGCTAAACATCGGTTGAATTTGGGCAATTATTATGGTTTCGATTTCTATCGATTCGTTAATATACAAAAATACAAAATTAAATTCAAATTACTGCCGTAAAAATTAATAAATAATATTTTTAATAGAAACGCTAAACGTTTTTCGCGATAAATTGCGTCTAAGCCGAGGTTTTTCGATTTTAATTGCGTGCTTTCTAACCTCTAAATCGATGTTTTTTAAATTTGAAAAACAAGATATAAGGATATAATAAATTCCAATTTTCGTTTAGCGTTTCCCTGGGTAATAGATTTACGTACATTTTTATCGTAATTTTGATAATAAATCTTATGTCATTCATTCTTACCACCCGATAGAAATGTACCGAATTTGACACGTATTTTTGATATATAGAACTCCATGATACTTCTTAATTTTTTATTTTATTTTTCTCATTACTTTTGAATATACATTTACCGATTAATAAACTTTTCTAGCTATTTTTCGATAACAACTTTACCTAGAGACATCACCTTAATAAATTAAAAGATTAATTAATAGACATGATAATATCCCATAAAAAGTCCATTACCTGATCTAAACACATATTTAAATAATTACAAGATAAAAAGAACTTTTTATATACCATGTTTTTAAATTTTCTGTTGAATCATTTATAAACTTGACAGTTCTATGTATTAATAAAAACTTTTTATTGTACTTGATAGAAATACTGAATAAATTATATAGAATACTGAAATGTCATTTTGACATTTCATATTGATTTCTATAGTAACGCACGTATAATAATATATTAATAATTTTGTTGCTAGGACCCCCTTAGCAACCAACAATAATAACTTTCGATACAAAACAGAATAAACTGAAAATGAATTCAATTCTGCTTGAAAATGGCTAAAAGTATTAAAATAATGCATTCTCATCGTTTTCTGATATATTCTAAAAGTTTCAAATGTCTGTCTAGCTAGTCGGGAAGTTAGTTAAAAATCTTCAATCGTCCAATACAAATCTTGGACAAACAAGAAAAAAATTTGTACTGCACACAAAAGAATAAGAGCTAATAAAGACGTGGTGAAAAACAACATGACATTCATTTACATAACAATACAAAAGTATTTTATAACTGCTCGTAAAAAGGTTAGATTTAGTCAATTATTGTACCTTATATAATAATATTTAACTTGTATTTAGAATATTTAAAAGACCAATCATAAAAATTGCGTATACTATAATAATATTATAAACATAATGTTATACTTGTTACTGCTTAAATGACCAACGTATAGTATATTAATTTTCATTATTATCTACCGATTTAATCACAGTGAACGCGTTTAGGAACCGCTTCAAATATTGTTACCAGAAAAGTTCATAATACTTAGACCAAACTTTTTTGTTATAATTGTTTTTTTTTTAAATTTCACAGTCATTTGAATAAAAAATAATTACGTACTCGTGGTATATTTTATAATTTATAAAATTTTAGTAAAGTTGACCCAATTTAAAGCACTTATCTCGTAGGCGAAATTAGGCAAAAAATGCGGCAGTGGAAGCGTCGCAAGCCCTACTAAGTTTATTAAGATAGAATACAAGTCGTTACTCATTTCGACTTTTCTCGAGAATGGCGGGGACCAAATTAAGAGATGTGGCTTTTACACTTCTACCACCAAGCAAATTCCAAAGCCACTGTCACACAATGGATTATTCTGTGAATCAAAACATGCATTTAAAATAAATATATTTTAGGTAGTTTTTGTTAACAGACTGTATTATTTTATACTAATTAATGATGTTATTTTAACTTTTAAAGCCGATTGAAAAAAAAAGTAATTAATTAAAAGAAAACACTGTAAAAACTATCTATCTCGCTCTAAAAGTTAACACAGTCAAGAGAGATGCTTTTGAAACATAGTAGGTACTTATTGTAGCAAATTATAATACCTCAATACATAAATATGATAAACTGCCCTCAATAGCCGCCGATAGCGGTCGATAGCAGCCTTGTGTATAGAATACATGCGCAGGACCGGTTCAAATGGACATTAACATTTGGTTTGAAAATAATATACCTTATAAAAAAAATATCATTTTATAAGCTAGGTATACTTAATTGATTTATTTTTCAACAGAGAATTTCTTATAGTTTTATTTAATTATTGTTCCTTTTGTCCTCAATACATAATTTGCCTTTTAAAATTTACTAGTATAAATAATATAATATGTATTATTGTATATTTTTACCGGTTGACCCATATGAAGCGGACAAAACCGGTCTATTAAGTGGATCTCGTAATACACATTGTATTTTACAGAATTGACAGTTAACACTGTAAAAGAAAGATGGATATGATGAAAGACTTTACATTACACTTCGTCGTAATCACGTTTTTTTGTAGTTGTAGAGGAATCTTTCTATCTGGGCTAGAATTCCAATCACGAAATTACCAATACGGGTAAATTTTTAGTAAACATATTTCAAAGTTCTCATCAACCTACGGCTAACATCAAACTGATAATTATTCATTTTGATTAATAGAGAGCGTATTGATCATTCGAATGTTTTAATATCATATCATTATTATCAATACAATATTTAGGTAACCTAAAATAATTGTAATAATCAATTTTGTGTAAAATTAAGTTTCCCGGATGCTTATAATATGATGACAATGGAATCATCATCAAAATTCTTCAGTCACTAACGACTGATTTTTTTCTCTTTGCGATCTACATGAGACATAAACCTAGCAGTAAAATTTACTGTAGGAATAGGGGAGATTTTGGCAGTGGAAAATGTAGCAGAAAGCATAAGGTTGACAGCGTTGGTTTGTTTATGCTGCCGCGTAAATTCACTTTGAAAAATTGCATTTCGGACGGCCACAGTATTTCGTGAGGGCGGGGAAGAATTTAAAATGGAGCATTTTCCGTCAAAATGTTTTAAATATTTTCCATTATCCTGTCACCTCTTTAGTGATGTAAATACTTCGAGAAGCTTTATATTGATCGAGAAGTTTGGGGAAAGAAAATTATGTAATTCGCGAAGCTTTTTAGCAAATGAATAATTTATTCGTTTCTGTCACATTTAAAAATATTTAAATATTCCCGAATGTAACAAAATGATTTATTTTGTTAATTTTGGGTCATTTTTTTTGTAGGTAATTAAACAAAATCTTTCTCTACTATGTGCTCGACTAAACATATAAATCGCAATAATAATAGTGCATTGACAATATTTTTGCAGTGAATAAGTGACTATTGGAAAAAAGTACTCCTTATTACTAAATTACTGTCAACTGCTGGCAATTTTGGAGAGTGACCAATATAAGTTTTACTGGAAGCAGTTCATTATTACTGACTGAATAATATTGATGAATCCATTGTAATACTGAACAAAAACGCAAAAATAACTGGATTTGTACGCAGGGACGGCTCTAGTAAAGGAGCAAAGTGTGCAGTGCACTCCCGTCATAGATTAAATAAAAATATATAGGTAATATAAAACCCCCATGTATTCAGAAAAATGCGATATCGAAAACTTATGCGAAATCACTCATTTTAAATTCCGCGCGTTTTCGAACAATGGTGACGCAAGCGTTTCAACACTTCGCCTCAGCCACCCATACACACAAATGTCGAAAAAACAATGTCGATGAGACGCGACCAATACACACGTAATAATTCCATCGATGCAGGAGCATTATTCGAAGTGTTCCTTGAATTTACGCACATTTTTCACGCATACATTTATAGCGGACAACCACAGCGACAAAAGAAATGAAGCTTGTAGAATCAAAATCACCAAAGTTCTATAAGACTACATGAGTCTTCGTTGGAAACGATGTTTTTCATATTCTTTTCATTTCAAGTACAGTGCACCGGCCGAAAGCACACACACATAAGCTAGTCATTTGGACTTTATACACAAACCTCACAAACCAATATGAATATTCCTACATATAACTCAGGCGACGCGTCGAGGTACAGTTGGAAGCCTAATTATTATAATGAAATGACGAACTTCATGTCGATGCATATTGTGTCAAAAATATAATCATATTCACGACTGTTAGTTTGGTTGATATAGTCTATGGGTTGATCGTTCGACAGTTGGGTTTATAATATAGATTTAATAGTATTTACAATGAGTACCGTGTATTCAGTTGCATATATTAAGGACAATCGTCACGATTTTACCAAACGAATTGATATTAAAGTGGCAGGCCGTCCTTTGCCATGTATAAATTTAATTCAAAAGTGTACAGTGAAATCGAAGATTGTTAATCGGAAATTTAATGTGCAAATGTACTCAAAAACACAATGGCTTTGCGGATGTAATATTCTTAATACCCTATTTTGTTTTCCGTGTCTGTTGTTCGGCGGAGATGTTAACTGGACGGTCCATGGGATTCAAGACTTGGTCCACCTGTCAGTAAAAATCAAAAAACACAGTGGTTCAGAAAAACATATTTTAAATGAAATGCAACTTGCAGTCTTGGGAGAAATAGATATACGTTCACAATTGGATGCAGGGTACCGTTTATCTGTGAAACAATTTAACGAACGTGTTGACAAAAATCGTTATATTTTATCCAGATTGATTGACTGTGTGAAGTTCTGTGGTGCATTTGAATTAGCTCTTAGAGGACATGATGAATCTGCAGATTCAAATAATCCAGGTGTTTACCGAGGGCTTATTGACTTTGTCTCGGAAATTCACATAGCCATGAAACAGCATTTGGAGAGCAATAGTGTTTTTAAGGGTACGTCAAAAACGATTCAAAATGACATTTTAGATTCGATTCTAGAGGTGTGCCGTAACGAAATTAAAAATGAAATATCACAAAGCAAGTTTGTAGCTATACAAACAGATGAAACAACGGACATATCTACTACAGAACAACTTGTTTTGGTCATAAGGTATGAACTACGCGGACAGATACATGAACGATTCTGGAAATTTATGACGCCGAAAAACCACTCTGCGGCAGGTATTGCATCTGAAATTTTGAAAGAACTAGAAGTTCTCGACATTAAACAAGCACAACTAATTGGCCAAAGTTATGACGGCGCATCCGTGATGAGTGGCCGATTAGGTGGTGTACAGGCTTTGATAAAAGCTTCGTATCCACACGCACACTTCATACATTGTTATGCACATCAATTGAATTTGATAATGGAAAGAAGTGTTTCAGCTAACACCATAGTCCGAAACTTTTTTGCTAATTTACGAGCGTTTCCAATTTTTTTTTCGAGGTCTGCGAAGCGAACTGATATCTTGAAAGAAATAGTTCATAGAAAAATACCAGCAGCACCAACAACGAGGTGGAATTTCAATATAAAAACAGTTACTGTTGTGCATACTTATCGCGATCAGTTAAAAGAGTGCATGGAACACATTTTAGAATCTGAAAATTTAGACGCCGATACCATTAATCAAGCTGGAATGTTGTTACGGTATTTAAACGAAGACAATTTTAACTATTGGTTAGATTTCTTTGCGAAAATTATGCCAAACTGTGATATACTTTTTAAACAACTTCAATCGAGGTCAAAGGACGTGTTGGAGATAAATATGGACATTGAACACTTTACGCGTGCTATACAATGTATTCGTCAAAATAATCATATGTCACAAATTCAACCATCGAAAAAACGTCGTCCCAATGATTTACCTCATTCTGTAATATGCAATGAAGTATGCGACATTATAGTGAACCAAGCGAAAGATCGTTTCGAATATAAATGTCATTTAGTAATAGCCAAATTGTTTTTTAGTGAAAAATTCCGGGATTATCATACAAATTTTCCAACTACAGATTTTAATACGGTAACCACATTATACGACATTATTGACAAATTTAAACTTAAAAATGAACTAATAGTCTTATACAGTAGAGAAGATTTCTACGTTACTGATGGAGCATTGTCGATACTTCAACTTTTCACTAATAATAATTTACTGGAAGTATTTAGTGAAAGTGTTACCCTATTAAAAATAATTTGTACAATTCCGATGACTTCAGTATAAAGTGAGCGTTGTTTCTCAACTTTAAAGAGGGTTAAGTCATTTTTGAGAAATACCATGTCTCAAGGCAGGCTAAATGCTCTTGCGATGCTTAGTATAGAAAAACAATTGATATCGTCAATACCAGACTTTAATATTCGTGTTATTGACGTGTTTTCAAAATCCAAGGATCGGAGGATGGACTTCTTGCATAAATAGGTGAGTCTTTTTTGCACTCCCTCATATTCTTGTCACCGGCCGCCACTGTTTGTACGATTGATTAATTTCGCTGAATTTTTGAGTTACCTATATTTTTAATGAGATCGTAAGAAATAAATACGTGTAATTAATCTGTAATTGTAGCTTAGTGCCACATTTTCTATAGAAAAAACCGTCAGGTGACCTCCTGCCATACTGGAAGGAATTTAAAGAAACTGCTCTCATATCATGTTAATTCTTAATGCAGTTAGTTCGTAATTATTGAGAGAAATACCACAAATTGTGAAAGATAAGGATGATGCCAAAAATATAGGTGATTTTTAATAGGTACCTAGATACTTACATATAATATAAGACTAAATAGTTAGTAGGTAGGTATATATACCACAATATATTTAATGCGAAAAGTATTTTTTTATTGGCTCAAAAATCTGCCGCCTCACGAAAAGGTCTTGTAACAAATTATTCGTTTTTTTACGAGAAATGCATGTTAGTCATTTGAATGATATATGAATTCATGCTCTAGGTTCAAACATACATAAACAGCATGTGGATTTTACGAGATTCGGGAATTGAAACCGAAACTTACGACTTAGCAAGCCGATACATTAACAATCGGACAGCGTGGCTGACAGGTGGCGTGGATGCATTGCATTATTCAATATATTATTATTAATTATTACAACATAGAACAAAACTTAAAGAATTCTAAGTAGACTGGACCCAAGAAATAGTGGCATACATAAAAAATACAAGGCAAAAAACATTAGGTATACGATGCGATAGAGGTCGTTAAGGAGATGAAATGGCAATGGGTTGGATAATCGCCAGATAGATGCTTTTATACGGTGGTAACCAAGGGTCATTAAACGACCACAGAGGCACTGTAAAACTTGCCCGAGAGACAAAATCATAAAGTTCGGTAGATGTACATGGCAGCAAAGCGCTGGGGACCGAGAAGAGTGGAGGAAACTTGTTTTTTCCCTCCACCACCGGCTACGTCTCGACACCCGTTTTGCAGGCGTATACCATGGCGTAACGAACGTTAGGCGCTCTTAAAATTTGTGCCTAAAGTATCCCAGGAGCTACTTTCCAAGACATTGATTGGCGTGCACTAGAGTGTGAGTGATTCTTACTTCGATATAATGCATTACGGTCAACAATCGATGAGAAAAGACCTTCTCGCTCAAACTTTTTAAAAGCTGACAAATTTTCCCTCTAGATACCAAGTTGCAATGGCCGACCGGTCCAACTGTGGATCGGACAAAATTGAGAAGCTCTACCCTTTCAACCGACATATGGGGAAACTCCCAGAGGATGTGATCGGCATCCTGCAATTCGCCACGCAAGTAATAAGCAAGTCGGAAATTCTATTAGGCCAAACTGACAGAGCGTGGAGGCAAAACCACTGTGTCTGGTTAAGAACTGAGAAGTCCAATGGTCTGGAGTCAATCTAGTTATCTCCATGCACCACTTTATATTAGGAAAAAACAGATGCGTTTGTCTGACCTTCAGAGGCCTGAAGAGGTGGTCTATCGCCCCTGCCATGCACGTAGCGCGGTGTCATACGCCAGGTCGCGTACAATAACTTTTCGAGCGCGCCGGCCCATGGATCCAAAACCATAGTGGAGGACACTAGAGGAGGCCTTCATATGGATTGATCCTGTCTGATAATGATGATGATGACGTAAAAGGCGACTGACAACTTGTTAAATCGATAAGACAATCAAGTTTAACGGGGTATTTAGAAACGAAAGACTATGGACTGAGAAGGCTGTATACAACCGGTAGGGGATGAAAAGTGGCTGGGATTATGATGATGACGTACATATTGTATCTGAGTTCTTATCTCCTCGCATAATGTAGTCCTAAAATTCTATTTGACACAACGCCTTTTCACGTTTGAAGTTTTCTGAGAGAAGAGGTCGAAAGGTCAAAGGCTCAGTGTTGGGTTGAGTTGAAATTTTGAATTTGCCCACGTGCGATTGCAATTCACGCTACGTGCTTCATACAATAGATCGCTCTATTAAAGAAATTCTCTCCCTTAAGTTTCAAAAAACAGGGATGAAAAACTTGGCAGTACGTACAAACTGAAAGCAAACTTTGATTGAATATTTTTTTATTCAAAACTAAATAATTTACAACATTTACGAGGTTATTGAAATTACATATTCTACACTATTGACCCTGGGTACTTGATAAAATTTGAAATTTAAAATATAATAATTGATTTAATTCATGTACTATTCCGTTTTAGTATTTTTTATAACCCGGGTTTCGCCTTTTAGCATCTTCAGGCACCATGTAGTGCATAGTATATTTAGTAACATTTCTCATAAGCTAATTATATCAATTTCCCAACACGTTATCCGCTTTTATAACGACAATTTAACGCGCTAACTGAATGTTCAACTATTCAAAATATGTTTTTATACTTAATTCTTTACTTAGTACGTAATGAGGTTTTTACCTTCGTTTATTGAATAAATTTATTATACAAATAAATGTGAATTAACTGTATTCATTGTCAATAATTTGGTAAGTGTGCATACTGCATAGTGCCTGAAATATACTGAAAGGCAGAATTCGGGTACAAAAAACTACTTAAAAGGAATAGTACAAAACTTGAATCAATTAGAATTAAAATTGAAATTCTATCGAGTACTAAACTCTCGGTTGTGAATTTTCAATGTAAGTAGATTCATTTTTCAACTACATAAAAATGCAATTTTATCTATATTTTTAGACGAGTATTTGGAACCACCCTGTATTTATTTTTTAATCACTGATTGAGAATTATTTGTGAGAAGGCTTGTCTATTTTTCTTATGCTGTTTTAATTAGTAAATTAATGATATTTATACATAACAAAATCGGCGTTAACTATGAATGTCACAATGCAAATAATATTCCTATAAAAGATTCAGGATTCCTGCATCTATGTGATCTCCCCAAGGCCTTCGTTTGGAGAGTTTTCCCAGACCGTTTTCCCTCTCGGCTTTCTTTCTTGAAGTTTTCTCTCGCCGAATCTGCTTATGAGATATAATCTTTATCAATATCGTCTCAGCGAATCTTTATTATTCTCCTTCATAATATTAAAATCGCTTGTAAAAAAAATCACGGTCAATATTTCTTTCTCCTAGTGAGATGAGATACTCTCAAGTATGTTTATATCCAAGCCAGTTTTTTGTGCGTATTTTTTTCCCAAAACCATTCATTGTCTTTCTGAAAATCGTTTCACGAAACGTATTAAGGGATTTTTATACTGAAAAGCGTCTTTAGTCGTTGGCGTACCTTAGTCATGATTAGGGAATCCAATCCCGAGCCAAAAATCTGATCCCGCGATTTCGGGATTACAATTTGACAATCCCGGGATTGGCATTTTTTTCCATTGTTAATATAAAATTTTTATATTTACAAATAACATTGATAAAATCGGTCAAAAATAAATCTAGTATAATTTGTACTATTTAAGACATTTATTGTTTATATTGCATACGTTCAATCTCGAAAATACATAAGTTTAATGGAGTAAATAATATTGTAATATAAATAATAATGTGAATTTAATATGAGATTGCTGTTTCTGATAGTAAAGATTTAATGAATGGGTTAGCGAGATTTAAAATAGCAAAGCAAATCATGGTGTACTTATGGCATTTTCGCTTCATAAATCTAATTAGTCAGCCAAATATGAAACAGCCGTAAAACGTATAAGATCATGGTGGAATTACTTTGTTAATAGTGCGAAGCATTGTTTTTTTCCAATATTTCTCATTATTATTAATTTATGCGAAAAAATAAAATGAATCAGCAACTTACACATGGGTATAAATCAAACTTCATTCAAACTCAGTTTATTTCTAGTGTAGTTATTTGTTATTAAAATTATTTTTTCAGTTATATTTTCGTTTTTATTTTATTTTCCATACAAATTGATAAAAAAAATCAATCCAGAATGTTTCAGGATTATGTTTATCAATCCCGGGATTCATATGTATCGAAAATAGCTCGGGATCCCGGGATTAGAATCCCTAGTTATGATGATAGAATTGGGCAGATTTCAATATAAACACGTTGTATGTTTCAGATTTATATATTTTTCAATGACACGTAACATAGATACAGATTTATTCAAATGTAGTCGATCAAACGGTTGGAGGTAAATGTAAAATGGCTCACTGCGAACTTTAAATGTGTGGGTCTTCATCTGAATGCGATTAAACTCAAATCCATGCACAGTGCTGCATGTATTGATGCCGACACTCCTCTGCGGGTTTCCGGTCTGCCCGTCGAGCTGGTGTCCAGATTTAATAACTTGGGTGCCACAGTTGCCGTCGATGGTGGTATATCTAGTGAGCTTGGAATCCGCATGGCTATGTTAGGGTCTGCATTCAACCAACTTGGAGTCGCATGCAGGTCTAGGCTGTATTATGTGAAGACCCAATGTCGTTTGTTTAATACGTGCGTGCTACCTGTGCTTCTATATGGCTGTGAGACATGGCATCTTACTAAGCTTTAAGGGTCTCGGCTTTTGAGCTTTGAGAATCGATCTCTCTGCGAAATCTTATGGGTACATTGGTACGACCGCGTTACAAATACTCGATTTTGTGAGCGGACACAGCAACCTTCGGTGATTGACGTAATCACAGAGTCGTTTTACGAGGCTTAGGACATGTGTTCTGGATGCCGCCGAAGAGTGCGACACTTCATACCCTTGTAGCACAGCTTCAAGCCCTCACCCTTTAGTGGTGCTACATAAGCGATCTACGCGCTACAGGTCTGGATTCGCGGAGGCGCAAGAGTTGGCGATGGATCGAGGGAAGTGGCGCGAACTTGTGCTTGCCCTACGCCCCAATGCTGGGTTGTGACAGGGTGAAATAAGAAGAATAAGAAAAACGTTTTATCTTAATATATTCTTAATAATAATGCTATTGTGAACTCAAAATTAATTCACAAGTTTTATAAAATTGTCACGAATCTAAGAAAATGACGGTCTTTTTAATGCTTTGGAGTGTATGTGAAGTCACAGTACATAATTATATATATGATTTTTAAAGCCTACTTGTTTATATGATATATTTTTTCAATGTATTTTGATTTTGTGATATATTTCGGCGCTTTGAAAAAATATAAAGGTCTTTTTACATCAATACCTACGATACGTTATAATAAATGACTTCCTATACATTTTCAGTGGCTCTAAATCCCGCGGTGAAATTAAATTGAAATGTCGCCTATTTATTGTTCGCCTGTAACTCCTCACAAATAGATTGTTTAGATAACCTCCACCCGTGGAGGCCCATTAGCTTCACCTTTGGGCGGAAATGACAATTTACCGTATATCTACTTACACCCCCTCATTTGTACTTCGAAGTCCACTACACTGCTCTTGTTGTGGGGCTGCTAGCTTAGTAGAGAGGAAAGGTAGTGTACATACCGATGTGCACAAACAAAGGATATCTTTTGTGCTTATATTCTGATACTATCAGCAAAAATAAATACAGGATTTTACAGTTAAGTTAACATTAATGAGAACAGTCAATTTTAATACACAAATAATACGTAATATTATTTACAACAGTTGTGTAGAGTTAATATAAAATTCACTGAAAAAAGTTTACACTATCAAAAAGCAGGAGCGTAAGAGTGATATTTATATTATAAAATCATGTAGAGTATAATATTTAATAATCATTGCACAGCAGTGTTTTTGACTACGAGTCTTGGAGCTCGACACTTTAATATATTTTTATACCTGAGTGTTTAATACATTATTGCGAGTCACATATAAATGTAAGTAGGTATGTAGGCAGTTTTGAGTGTACGAACTCATGTACTAGAACTATCATAAAAGAATATTATAAGTATGTATCAGTTAGGAATAAGACTGCTAAAAGTTTAATTAAATCGCGTGCTTTTTCTTGCGTGCTCATGTGAAATTATATACTATGTATTCCATTTAATTAACGTATCTAATTTTTTATATCCACCTTGTACGTGAGTAAATTTCAAATGATTTAAAAATTTTCAACTAATGAAACTGGGTTGAATTAAAAATATAAAATTGTTAAAGAAGTGTTGATTCTGGTATTTATTTATGATGCCCATCCATCAAGTCTTATCAATAAATACAGCAATCTACATAGCATTCGCTCTTCCTAAACTTTGTTTTTTTTCACTGTTACTCGACCATACACATTAATAATACGTACATTGCACGTAAATTACCCATTGCTGGTAATGGTTCGCTAGTTAAAGTGATGATTTCTTGTAAGACAGGTGTTATTCTTTCATATGGAACCAAAGAGTACGATAATATACCTACCTGCTTTATCTGGAAATTAGTTTCTGAATCGTACTACAATAATATTGGATTTAACAACGTTGTCTACAGTCAAACATTATTTAATTTCCCTTGACAATCAGCAGGATTTGTAGTGATTATAGAAACTATAATTATTATAAGCTCGAAATTACGTGTCTAATTCTACACTTAAAACTTTCGCCATACAAAACGAGCATACATTTCCTCATATAGCATTCTCTTCACAGCGCAAATTAATAGCAGTGACCATTAGTGCATATTATACATTGTTCAAGGTCTAGTGAGGTCAAGTGAGGTGCGAATTTGAAGACCTATATGGCTAGCCCAGAGAGCATATTAAATACCCTCCGAAGACTAATCCAGGAGCATGTTAACTGAATGTCGACCGTTACTTCAACGAGGACATTTGACCACTCCCCGAGGTAGCGTCGCGACGCTATTATAGTGGATATTTGGCGCTAACGTACTATTTTATCTCATGTTCATTCATACACATTTACGTGGTGTTGAACGATCATAATAATGTAGGACAGTGGCTATTTGATATAAAAATTACAGTTATTTGTATACAATATGTACTTTACGTGTATTCATGTTGTGATTATTTTATAGTAAATCGAACATTGCAGTTTTTTATATACTAAAATGAATAAGATATTTTGGTTATTAGCACGACGTTAATAATTAGTACTTTCGATTCCCACATTATGTAATATCTCGTAAAAAAGCTATTTTTTTTATTCAAGGAATAACTCATACATAATTTTGAAAACACTTTTGAGAAAATTTATTATAACCAATTGAAAAAATATTGTTGAAAAAAGTAAGACACCCAGCAGGAATCGAACCTGCATCTCTCGGGTATCGCGTCCATCCACATATAACCACTATGCTAAAGGAGTCAAACTTAATTATGACAAGTTTGAATTAATGGTTTTTAAAAAAATCTTTAAGTGTTCCGTGATACCTACTTTGATTTAAAATACAAAATCTGATCGCCAATAATAGCTCAATTTGGAAAGCATTTCAGTGATTATTAAAAGCCATGAGTTAAAATTTGACACAATTAAGTATGACTCCTTTAGTATAGTGGTTATATGTGCATGGGCGCGATATCCGAGAGATGCAGGTTCGATTCCTGCGTGGTGGCTTACTTTTTTCAAAAAGATTTTTTCAATTGGTTATAATATATTTTCTCAGAATTGTTTTCAAACTTATATAATATGTTGAAACCCTTAAATGCATGGTGTGTTCATACGAATACACAGCATAATATGACATTTATTGTCCAAATCTTCCAAGTTTTAGTGTTGACGTAAATCTTTTAATCATTATAAAAGTCTATGCATCCATTTAGTTTCATGTTTGACCACCAGATGACTCGTTTATTTTTTATTACGCATTAACCACACCAATCTGGCATTTCATCGGATCGTGACGTTTCTCCATGTTCGCAGTGCTATATCTATGAAATAATACATCTTCCAGTCCTACAAAAATCATTTTATACTGAATAAAGGTCAGTCAAGCAAAGTTTTATAAATTATTTCAGATATTTTTGTAAATTTCTAGAATACTGTGATATTTACGTCTGTGTTCATTCGAATACACCATGCATTAACGCTTAATATTTACCACATAGGAAGCTAATTTTTATGAACATATTTTGGCCTTTTTAGATCAACCATGGCTCGCTGACACTATTTAACTAACAAAAAACTTGAAGAGTATGCTAACAACTTATCTGACACTGAGAATGAAATGGATTTCAGTGACGATGACAGTATTGGGGATACAGAATTTTGACCAGAGATAGATGGAGGGAGGTATGCAAGATGACGAAGCGATAGTTTCCACTTATGATCCAAATGACGATCCACCATTGCAAATGGATGAGTCCTATGATCAACCAATACCTTCAACTTCAAGACTTCCATCTTAAAAAACTAATCTCCTAAAACTTTTATGGAAAAGGAAAAATATAACACTGGATTGAAGCTTGTTTATCTTTCTTAGGCAGCACATCACTTCAAGAAACACTAGAGCTCAAAACACCTTACCAATTCTTCAATTATTTTTTTACCAATGATATAGTAGAAGAAAAAGTTGCTGAAACGAATTTGTTTTCCATTGAAAAAGACTCGAGTAAGCCCGTGGGAGTTTCTTGTATCGACATAAGGCAGTATATAGGTATAATTATTTTCATGTCTGTCTTTCGATATCCTGGCACTCGTTTATACTGGTCAGATGTATATCCGTTTTAATCAATAAAATCAACAATCCCTATAAATAAATTTGAAAAGATTCATCAGTTTCTGTACTTCAACCAAAATGCAACGCTTCTTCCCAGAACTTACCCTAAACACGGATAGGCTGCATAAAATTAGGCCTATTTATGATAAATTAAATCAAATGTTCTGTAAAATTCCTATGAAGCAGAGGTTGTGTGTAGATTAACAAATGTGTTCGTCAAAAATTGGGCATTACATGAAGCAGTACATGCCTAAAAAGCCAAATAAATGGGGCTTCAAGTTGTTTGTGCTGTGTGATGTGTACCAATTTGAAATATACTCTGGACAAGAAAATGAGGCAAAAAAACAGACTTACGTCTGAGCCAGACCTAGGAGCAAGTGGGAATACTGTCGTCAGATTATTAAGAAATGCTTCAAAAAACATTAATCATATCGTGTATTTTGATAACAATTTACAGGACAATCTAGAGTATATTGTGAGACATGTGGAGTCGTATTGTGCTTTAATCAAGCAAAAAATTGTTTTAAATTATTCAATAATGCATTATTATTGTTTTGTTAGTAATTATGAGAATTTTATTTATACTTATAAGGTTTTAATTAAGCCTTTCAATTGTTCCATTTCAAGTTGCAAACTATGAGCTAAATGCATGGTGTATTCATATGAATACAAACGGTTTTTATATTAAAATTTGTCCAAAAAATATTTTTAATTTTTTTTCCCATGGTATAGACCAGTGGTCGGCAAACTCATTAGTCAACAGAGCCAAATATCAACAGTACAATAATTGAGATTTATTTTGAGAGCCGAAATTCTTAAACTATATAATATGTAAGTACACTGCTTATGAACTTAATAAACTTCAATTAAAGTTTTAAATCTTAATTAAACTATAGGTACACTGAATAAAACTTGATATCCGTACTTAATATTGATCTTATTTATTGATAAAAATTTAATTGTAAATAAGGTATCCATAAAATTAAATCGCGACAAACACTTAATATCCATCTCCTTGAAAAGTTTGGGGAAGTCAGGTTTGTATGTTGTTGTTTTGAATTTTAGGCACGATTCCAGGTTCTCACCAATAAGATGACTTCTCAATTCACTCTTGATGGTTCATGCTTGAAAAATATTGTTCGCATGAATATATAGAACCGAAAAGGGAAAGAACAGCAAACGCTAGTTTTTTTAACTGATCATATGAGTCAGGAATATTATTTCAGGTGTTAAAATCATCATGTCTTCCTTCTCCAAGTCTTTGAAAGCAGACTATTTGTGCTGTGAACGTGAACCATGTTCATATTTGTTTTTCTCCAATATGTCCATATCAGCACAGAGATGTTCAAATTTAGAACTCTTTATTTTTTAAATCCAGCAATTGCTTTTCAAAGTTGCCAATGTCAAAATTAAAGGGAGAAAACATTAATTCTGTTACCGCAGCATTAAGAGTTTTTTTTTAAAAAAGACTAACGTCGCTTTGCTGTTTCTGAATTCCTGAAACCTGTTCCCTCATATTTAAAATTGTTGTTTTGAAATAGCAAATTTAATGTCTATATCAGCATGAATTTCTTGGCGATGTTTCAGCAGGCTTAGATAGCAAAAATTCTCTTGCGATATCATGAGCAAAAAGGTATAATTTGTTTTCGAATAAAATACTCGTAACTTCTTCTAACATCGAAAAAATGTGTTTCCTTCCCCCCGCGGTTTACGATGAAGCTGATATACCTAGATGAGACGTAACGTCTACCATGAAATAAAAAAAAATGATCAACTGATCATCCGTTATTTTTGGACAGTGAACACCTTTCTCAATGAGAAATGCTTTAATTTTAATTTCTGTTAATAAGAAAGCGAAACGTTTTAAAAAGTTTCCTCATGATAACCAACGTACCTTGTTATGCAGCAGAAGATCTGCGTACTCACCCTCCATTTCAACTAAACAAATCTTTAAATTGGCGATGATTAAGAGCTTTAGCTATAATGGAGTTGATAATCTTAATCACAAATTCCATAACTTTGCAAATTTCTTCTGAAAATGTTTGCGCACAAAGCGCTTCTTGGAGAATGGTGGAATTGTAAGCAATTATCTGGTGATTATTTTTTTCTTTCAAAACTAACAAACTCTTTTCTTACGCCGGTCATATTTGTCGCCCTGCCTGTTGAAATCGACATAATTTTATCGAGTGGAATATGAGGTTTTTCAATGCACTCAATTAGAGCATTTTCAATATCCTCTCCACGTGTATGACCTTTGAATGCCAATAATCCTAAAAGTTCTTCTTTAAGACTAGTAGATGAAATAAATCGTACAAATTTGTGCTGTATCATTTATGTCACAAGACTCGTCAACTGCTTATGATAAAACTGAAACCAATTTAAGATCTTCGACTTGCTGGTCGGTTATATTCGAAGACATTTTGACTATTCTATCTTTCACTGTTTTAGTCCGTACGTGGTCATTTGTGGTAGAGCCACACTCAAGGGGCCAATGAGCTACATGTGGCTCGCGAGCCGCGGTTTGCCGAACACTGGTATAGACAATCAACAGCATATGAATATATATTTTTTAATCAAAATCGGAAAAATCATGCATTTAAGGGTTAATTATCTTATATTGAGTGTAGGTTTCAATTATTGTTGTCCTAGAATAATTAAAACCTATGCATGAAAAGTGTACGTAGTCACCAAAATGGGAGATTGACCGCTATGGAAACTTATCTTTGGCAACACTGGGTAGAAAGAGCTATGTATATACTATGGCACTAGACTTATGGTACTTTACAGGGAATAACAGTTAACTTGATATGATTTTAATTAGAGGGATAGGTAATAATTGGCAATAGGTACTTCATTGACGGTCGGGTCTGACCAAACATAATTATATTGATACTAATTTACATTAAAGTACATTCATATGGTTATCATTTTCTATGTAATGGTTTTTTTAACTTATTGGCGGGGCTAGAGATTACAAGACACTTTCTCAGATAAAAAAAACAGAAGCCTGGAAAAGTTCTATTTTTAATGTAAGCTTTTTCATGTTAGCAAGGGCAAAAGACAACTGATCTCTCACCTCTTCTCAGGTATACGAAATCGAAAAGTCTTTGTTATTCGATCGCACGAATTTTAAATAGAAATCTAACTGGCTCTGCTTTGGTCAATTGATCACGATTGCAATAATACAATGTATCACACATGTCACCCATGTATTATTACGATGGCTACAACAGTACGTATCAAATTTGAGCTTCCTACCTTGGATATGAATTTTGATTGAATTATAGCCGTATATGCGTGACTGCGTAAAATTGTCAATATGTGTCACAATTTAATTTATAACAATACCATTGACTCATAGCAATTTCCTATTTCAAGGTTTATACTTGAAATAATTAACGACGACAAATTATGAAATTCGCTACATGTGTGTTATTCTTAAATGACTGGTGGTGCTTTTAGCAGTGGACTGTAATTTGAAGGTGATGCTGGATTGTTGGATTACGGATCTGGTAGTAAAAGTTCCCACCACCACCCGTCATATATGCACAGCCGTGAATATGCACGGCCGCTTTCTATGACGCTTTAAACGTGTCTGAAAGGAGTGATTTTAAGTGTTCATTCCGTCCCGAGATGAAACCGCACGGGACTTCTTACTTCTTACTGCTTGGATTGCTTAAAGAAGAATGTTAAGAAAGATTTTTTTTTTGTTTTTTGGACTGGCTCTGCTGTCTGCTGACGTTAAGCGCTTTATGTACATGCATACTGAGTGTCACAAATTGAAATGGATGAGTCTACAGAGGAGTCGGGACTATCCCGCTCCCCATACGACGCTGCAAATTTCTCGAATACCGCAAAGTTGGCCTCGGTTGCTATCAGATCTCCATGACCAATTGGGCCCGTGTAAGGACGGACCCAGGCAAACAGCTCCGCTCGTTCGAGTTCCATAAGCGGGCATCCCAGAGGATGTGTTCAACATCTTGGTGGTCATGCCCGCAGATACAACCCGGCCCATCTACTATCAAGCCAAACTCGTGGAGTCTGGCGGCAAAGTTGCCATGGCCGGTGAGGAACTGGCTAATCCAGTGCGAAGGTTTGAGTCTTCTAGTTTGGTGCCTGCAGAATACGTCTGGAAAAAAACGTTAAGTGTGTCGCCCTTTGGGGGAGGCGGTCCACCTCGCCTGCTATGCCGCAAATGCGGTCTTGTACACAATGTCACTTACAGTCTTCCTGTAAGGAACGTCCTCGGATTTCTGTGATTCTTAAAAAGTAATTAACTAGTCATTAACACTCTACTTGCCATTATAATTTCATTGGATTTTGCAGCATTTTGATCAAGTTTATCCAATTGCATACTCTCCAAAACAAGGTTGACAATCTTTTTTTCACGATTCTTAGTCCAATTTCGAACTTAATCACTTTTGAATCTTAAAATATTGTTAAAAATGTAGGGCGATATGAAATTAGTGAATGATTAATCTCACTATTACCAGTTACATACGGTATTACGTTTGTGTAAAAATTCTCGAATCATAAACAAAAAAACAGTAAGCCAGCGTTTTTAAGCAAAAAATGCAGCAAATCGATAGATGTGCTGTGTTTTTGCTTATGAATCATTATTTACTGTTTTGTTGCTTTGAAAAGCCTAACATTTTCGCAAAAGTAACGAACACATTATGATGATTTGTATATTAAAATAAATGATTTTCTGTTTATTTTGTTATGAAATTATGTTTGGAATTTTATCTAGTATGTCACCTCATACTTACTTTAATTTTTATTTTTTTCCCATTAGCTGTGTTTTTGCTTATGGGTACAGTGTAGTTAACGATGGTAAAGCTATAACAAGCGTTCCACGTCCGCTTTCTGGATACTACTTGAGCTCACTGAATGTTATTCAATCACGGTTAATTGATGACCCCTAATTGCTATTTGCCTGATTTTGTGACAATAATTGGGATTTGAGGTTGGTGGAAAGAAAGGATGAATAAAAATATTGGCCCAACCAATGACGTTCAGCTAATTTAACTATAAATCTTAAAAAGCTTTTTTCATCTTTACTTATTCACATCTTCACTTCAATTATACAGTGTCTGTCTATAATATAGAGATGGTGTTCTTCAACGCTTTTGGTGTTTTATGATATAAGTAATTATTTTGTAAGGGTGATAAAGACTCAAGTCAAGTAATTGGCAACCATGAGCTTTTAGTAGACTTAGGCTGTTCGTTTCCGGTCTCAATTGGGCATTAGCTTCCGCGGTCTAATGGACGTTGTAAAAATACTGAAAAATTGAGCAATTTCTCAAAAGATGTCGGGAGAGACAAGTCTTATTTTGAAGAATTTTGTACCGTCGTGTTTCGACACAGTGGAGATTATTTTATTGTTTCGCGAAAGATACACGCATACCTTGTTTTGTTATTAGTTCAATTCGAATTTACTTTGTAAAACTCAATTTGAAATAAAAAGCAAAGAACCATGTTGCCAACGTGCGGCAATCTAGCTTAATTGTTTTCTTTGTTTCTTTCGTTTTTTTCATACTTGACATTGTCTGACTCTCTTCCAGTATGTTGATATAAAGAAAATGGCATTAGGGGAAAATGATATAGGTATCATAAAATGAGAAAAATATATTAATATTTTATGAGTTTCTAAGAAAACAGTAATAACAGAATTCGAAAAATCAAGTGTTTTTGCAATATGTTATAATGGTTCAAATGAGATTTTAAAAACAATCAAAATAAAATAAAAATAGAACATAAATAGTTTTATTGTGAAAACACTTCTGAGAAAATATGATATCATAATCAATAGAAAAAAATCTTTTTTGAACAAATTAAGACACCCTGCAGGAATCGAACCTGCATTTCTTGGGTATCACGCCCATGCACATATAACTACTATGCTAAAGGGGTCATACTTAATTGTGACAATTTTTTACTACTTAGTTTTTTTTTTTTTAAATTTAATACTCACCGAAGTGCTTTCTAAATTGAGCCAGTATTGGCGATGGGCTTTTGTATTTTAAATCAAAATAAATATGACCTCAATTACTAACCGACGTCACGGATCACTTCAAGAATTTTTATTGTAATTTACTTGAACTTGCTAATATTTTTTAATTAACTAATTAAGATTTAAGAATGTTACATTCTTAAATCTTGTGAATTATTCGTTAGATAAAAAAAATAGTAGATTATAAATCAAAGATCGCCTTGCTGGTTTCCACGAAAAGAACAAGAATTAATTCTTAAATTTTTAATAACCTATAAACGTATATAATATTACTTATAATACAAAGCAATTATATAACTAAGTATCTACCGATAAGTACAGATTTCATTCATTTCGTTTATTTCGAACGTTAATCGCGTGTAGATGCACTGATTGTAGCAACTTGTAAATGAATGGGCCACCAATGGTTAAAGTGACGCAGGTCAGCTATCCATCGCTTAATTAAAGAAAGACTAAAGTGTATGGGTAAAAATAAATATTAGGAAGCATGGTGTACGGAAATATTAGGCTCTAGTGGCCCTGTAAAACTGTGAACCGTTCCGAACAGCTTAGTGAGTTATATTAATTAATTATTATAAACTCTCCCGCAGTAAAAAAAAATAAAAATAAACTAGATTCTTCGAATAACTCTTAATTATCATATTAAATTACACACTCAAGAAAAAGGACCGCTTATTGGAACGCCGTTGGTTTATTTTTATACACTTTAATTTATATTACTAAATTATATAATGGTTTCTCGTTGTTTTTATTTTTAAATTACCAACTGCAATCTGACGTTTAATAGTTTGTTTACGTAAGGAATTGCAAATGGCCGACAATAATAAATTCGCTGCCTAGGCAACGGAACAATTCTAAACTATAATACTGTAGCATAAATGTAGTGCTTTCGGCTGATAACCGAACAATCGGTGGTTCGAATCCAATCGAGTGCGTTTTTTTTTCGTGTGAAAAAAATAAATTATGTGTTACATGTCACACGCCAAAAATACACTCTGATCTGATTTCCCAAACGCGCCTAGAAGTAGGTATAACTTCAATTATAAATTAGTGTAAATTTAATATAACATTATTTTTTTCGAAATATAATACCTACCCTTTCCTCTGCTTCATTTTATTTTGATGATGTATTGTAGGTACGGTTATTTTCATTTTAATAGGTATATGATATTATTTAGGTCGTTAAAACAAAACAATCGTTAAATTTGGGGAAAAATACACCAACATAAATAGAAATTCAAGAATAATAATTAATATTAATAAAATAGAACACTTTACCTTTTTAGTATAGATATTATATTACATAAAAATAATACATCACCGCCATGAGAATAATAACGCATTTTCATTTGTTTGTTTATGGTAAGCAAAAAGTCTCTTCTTACGTCTCTTCTTACGAATGCATATTTATTTTTAATACAAAAACACAAACGTAATATGTTTGTAAGAATTCGTTCTTTGTTTGCTTTTGAGGGCATAGAGAAACTTCACCGGTGCGTGTCATAAAAGAATTTTTTTTATGTTCTTGTTTTCCCTTCTTATGAAAGTGCACTCATTTTTTCATTCGTGTTTTGCTCTTTGTCTTTGCGGATTTTATGATGCGAGCAATAAAGGAAATTATTTTATTAAAGCGCTAACCTCGCAAATATTTTTTTTATGTGATGAATCAGGATAAAAGCTTTGTTACAATAGCAGTTAAAGTGCTAACGAATTCGCCATAAAATAGATTTTAAGCTCCAAGAATTTTTGTTCAAAATTAGGGTATTAGTTGCAAACTCAGCTAGCTTTACTTCTATATTTAGATAATAATTTTATTGTGCGAAGGCCTAAAGACGGGGTTCTTTACCCTGGGTCATTTAAGTTCAAGAATTAACGAACTTTGAGTGAAGGGAGCAAAGCATAAAACAGCGTATTTATTACATGAAGATGGTAGTCGAACAGGTAACGATTGTGCACTGTGATACTGTGTAGGATTTTACATCATTCCATAAAATAACCAATTAAATGTGTAATTTTTACAGAGATTTTATAAATCTTTATTGTATTATACGTAGAGTGTAAAAATACTATATTATATATTTTTTGTAAAGTAAACAACTACTATTATTGATTGATTATTTATTATTTGAATTTGTTTTAGTAAATACCTGTTTTATAAATATTATTAAGTTGAAAATATCCCTCTGAAATTGGTTCAGATTTATTTATTAAAAAATGAGTAACTACTAAAAAAATTTGAATTTTATTAAATTAATCAATAATACAATGCAGTCCCGCCATGAATTATTGACAGTTAATACAATAAAAGGAAGTAAACAAGTACCATTAGGAAACAGATGCTTTGGGGGAAAAAACAATACTTATTCATAGAACCTTTAAACATTGCGGGTAAAGTTGATTTTTCCATCACTTTCGGTAATCTGTATTTATTTCATTATTATGTATATTTATAAATTTTATAATTCTCGAATATTAAAAAAATCAAACACCTGACGCCATTATATTATATTATGAATCGTCAATAATGACATTATAAACTTTTATTTATTCAAAAAAGATGACAGCTTCACTGTGAATTAGTATTCAAACTCCAATATGTACGTAATTATTCGAAAATAGTATACTTAAGTAACTTACATTAATTGAGTGTTTCACAAGCATAGTGAACCAAGTCTATTCTGGTTATTTTTGAGTAAGCTCGGTTCAAACATAATATTTGAGTATTTCTTATTCTGTAAGGGTATTATTTCCTTTACATAATAACTTAAATGGACTCAAAATAACACTTCAGAATTGCAATCATACCCTTACAGAATTAGAAATACTCAAATATTATGTTTGAAACTAGCTTACTCAAAAATAATTAAAATGGACTTGGTTAACTATGCTTGTGAATCACTCAATTGGCAAAGAGTATTCACTCCCAAAGTGAAAGTGTGATGTTTAAATTCTAAGTTAAAGTTTAAGTTCTAAATCCTAGACTTTTCTAATATAAATATGACTACTATAAATATGACTATGCTAAGCAAAAATGATTTTTGTGAGAAATTGAGCAATTTTCTTCAAAACAACAGTAGTAATTTTATCACAAAATAATGCTTGCTAATGTACTTTTAGTATCTTGAATATGATATTATTCTTAATAATTTATCCCTCTAAAGTCCTTTACTCCAATTTGGCTTAGCACTCTCGATGTATTTTCAATAATTTTATATTATGTTTTTCAAAGCTGATAATATTATATTTTCACTCCTTGTATGGCGACAATTTTTTTTATAAACATATGGGAGAGAAAATTCTCGGAGGTTTTGCAAACAGTGCCCTCAAATAATATTGTGAAATAAAAATTCTTTTCACCGTGGTGTTTTGCTTGTAATATAAAATAATATTTTACTAGAGCAATTTAATTTATCTCGCTATAAAATATTTTTTTTTACTGTTCATATTATTATAAATAGCTAACTATATATTGTTTATTAAAATTATTTGATAATATTATATTCGGTAAGTAAATGAAAAACTATAAACATAATATTATTATCGTCAAATACCTGTATTATGAAAAAAAAAGAATCTCCCTAGAATGTTATCCTGTTTCCCTCCTAAATCATGTAAATTCCAATAAAAAGTCGTATTTTCTTTCACATTCATTCAAGTTAATGTATATAAATTTTATATATATGCCATAAAGGTTATCAACACTGTCGCGTGGGAAAAAAATATCCATGCCACGTTGCGTTACTCTTAATTTTTAGATTTCTTTTGCAAGAGTCCATGTTTTACAAGCATACGTGGTACTCGTAGAATACCTACATTGATTGAACACTTTACGCTTAAAACACAGTGGGAGATCACTTATGAAGTTGAAGTATGAACTTTATATAAGTTTAGTTCTGCGACGAATCTCGTCACACATGTCTTAAATTTTATTAGAATGCGTGTAGGAAAAAAATAATGTTTCTCTTCCATAAAACAGAAGATGTAGCCTCTTACTGACGATTAATTCATAAAATTGTTTCCACTCTGTTATTATTATGAAAGTTTTATAGTAACGAAAATATGTGCCCACATTTGTTTTATATAATATATTCCACCTACGTGAGAATAAGTATTAGGTGGACGTTGTTTTATAAATTCTTAAAATAGGGTCTGCTTAACTCATCCGGTGTACTTCCTGGCACCTATCTAATTTATATTTTTTGTATTTACACTTTTCTTCTTCTCGACCATGTCTGATCCTAATAGGATCATATGGACCTCCACAGGGTGGAGGTGTTTATTACCAGATTTTGTTTTTACGAGAAATGGATGTCCGCCACTTGTTCAACCTAATAGGCCTATACCCTAACTCATACATAAATTGGAAAACAATATGACGTGTACTTGCCAGACTCAGGTTTCAAACCTTTGACCCACGACGCTATAGGCCGATGCTTCAACCACGTGGCCTATTCTACTGTTTAGTAACTTAATATTGATATATTTCTTTTTTTATATAATACTGTTTTAATAATATTTCTTTGTTTATAAATGTCATGTTGTGAGCGCCATAAATTATTAATTTGTAATGTTCACTATAATATGTAAACATAAATAAAATTTGAAGCTATCCTTGATCATAAATGTTCCCTATCAAATAGCAGTTGAAAACTTCGGCTTTACTGTATCACTATCATAAGCCGGTGTAGATCCATTGATGGATGAAAGCCTTCCCTATTTTCTTCCATTCTTATCGGTATTTACTTATTCGCTGCTACGTACATACACCAAACATTATGGGCTTATCTATCTAGCAGGATTTATGGCATCCATGTGTATATTATATCAATAATAAATTACCTACAAAACAAAAAAAAAATAGTGAAAACAAAACTACTTAGGTATATCATAATATTTTACAGTTAGTTAACGTCAAGTTTGTTTAGGACTTCCTTATTAAATTTTAGTTCATAAATAACTTTTAAATATTCGTTAGTAATACTACATAGGAAACAAAAGAAAACATTCGATGAATATTATTATAATAGACACACAATATATTATAATAAGTTGTTGGCAGGTGTTTTTGGAGGCTAAAATCCTCACATTGTTATAACAAAAAAAGCTGAAATTGATACCTTATTTATTCAGTAGTTATATCCATAAATACAATAATCACGTAAGGGGAGCCATACAAATCATACAGATCAACTGCTTAACCCTCTAAAGGGTGTTTGAATATTGGCTTTGAAAATATTTTGTTTGCTATCGGCCGAGCGCATTCGCCTACTTAACTTGCGGTCCATTGATTCACACCTATCGAAAAAGTTGGCCAGAAGTTGAGAAGGGTCAGAAAATCAACTTGTTCCTACAATCCAAAGGGTTTGTTGGCCTAATATTATTGTACCGAACACCCTTTTATATTATGAGTAGGTGCTTGTGTATTTTTTACTATAATTCTTCTGTTATCGAAAGGTAAATAAACACATTCAAAGGCACTTTCTCCACTACTTTTCTATTTCGCTACATTAATGAAGTTCCAGCCAAAATAAAATTCTAATCAAAATTTAGTCTAGTATGAATATATCTTGAATGAATCAGTTTTAATACTGTGTAGAAGAATCCTTAATGAAATAAACGTCTGTCAGTACAAATAATGTGAAATTATGATTTATCATAAATGATAGAAGATGTAAGGATCGTATGAAATCGATTTAGGGCAAAACTCTACTTTATCATTTCGTTAATTTGTTTAATTTCAATTTATTTATTTTACATATTGTGGACATTACAAATTATAAGTTTAAGACGTTCACAACATGACATTTAGAAACAAAGAAATATTATTAAAACAGTTTTATGTACATAACACAAGAGATAGATCAGTATTAAGTTATTCTACAGTATAAATGTGTAAATACAAAAAATATGAAGTATATAGGTACAAGGAAGTACACCGGATGAGTTAAGCAGACCCTATTTTAAGAATTTAAAAAACAACGTCCACTTAAATTCACCCTCACGTAAGTGGAATATATCAATATCCGAAGCGATTTCATTAAACGTGGTTATTGCCCTCCCAATTGGCATTACTAATGGCAGGTTAGTTCTGCACCGTGGGAGAACAAACAACAGATGCTCTCGATTCCTAAGGTAATTATCAGAGACACACAACCCAACACCACCAAGAATGGCAGAGTTCACATTTACGCCACGTATAAGTCTGAAAAAATACGTAGCTAAATAAAGATCCCTTCTAAATTTTAAGCTACAGTATGTAAGCATCCCTAAGAGAAAATCAGTCGGATAGAGCCACGGATAATATCCATACAGCCGAAAGTAAAGGAGTCTTAAAAATTTCTTTTGGACTCTCTCCACCATAAGGCCGTACTTCAACTGATGCGGGGCCCAAACGACAGACCCACTCTCAAGTCTGCTTCTAACAAAGGGGTTATGGAGAATTTTTAGTATCGTAACATCCGAAAAGACCCGGGAAGTACGCAAGACAAAGCCCAACATCTTTAGCGCCTTTTTACAAATGGTATCTATATGACCACTAAACGTCAGTTTACCGTCAAACGTAATTCCAAGTTCTCTTACAGATGATATTTGCGAGAGAACTCTGCCATGCATCGAGTACTGGAAAAACAATACTCGTGAGGCTTTAGTAAACGATAAAACATTGCATTTATCAATATTGAAGTCCAGTTTGTTACGCCTGCCCCAATCTAATATATTATTTATATCAAGTTGTCTATATCATCTTTTAGTAAGAAGTTAAGTTATTTTAATTTGAATCTTAATATGACACCTACGATGGGTGAGCGGTTATATATCGGTTTATATAATGTCATGAGTCCCGAATTCGAATCCTGGTCGGGTGTGTAAAATTTGCTGTTGTATAAATGTATAATTTGAGTAAGTAGCTAACATTCATTTTTCGTAAAAACAAAAATCTGTCTAACCTCCGGCTTGTGGAGGTCTATATATGATCCTCTTAAGATTGGCCATGGTAGTGTGTAGAATATGTATTTTTAGTTGCTAGTTCAAGCCAGTCAGGAGGTGATCGTTAGCGAGAAAAAATAATTTAAGATATTGATGTTGTCTGTGCTTTCTAAGTGATCTGCTATGAACAGGCATACAACCGGTGTCATTGTTTCCATCGTAATAATATTGTCAATAAAATATGGCAGATATTCCCGACTCACTACAATAATCAGAGTATAGTAACGTCTATCGACATAAAATAGACCTAACGCTCTCTGTCGATACTGAAGTAGGTACTCGTCACAAAAAGATTTGACATAAACTAACTTTAACTGAAAGTACACACATAAAATGTACGGAGAAGTCGATATCAAACCTTTCAATCAAGCAGTTCGCAAATACTTTCTCAATTAAAAATCGTTCCATTTATCAACTGTATTTATCCGCGATATATTTTCTACTAAACTACTTAAATAATAAAGCTGTATCATTATGTAATATTAAAGTAATATATATGAAAAAATAAACAACCATAAAAACAGTTATGTATTTATCAATCAAATATGTATCCATATAAATAAAACAATACTCAGTAGTTGGACGTAATACCAAATTAAAATAATGAACAACTAGAAAATAATGGTAAATATTTATTTGTCTTGTTAGTTTTTACATCCCATAGGTATTTTGAATTTATACTGTATGACACGGTTGTGACAGATTGGAAACTATTTTTTGTCATAAGATCTGTGCAAGATTTAAAAAATTAAAATTAAAATGGTATTTTTCAAAATATATCATTTATTTTATTATAATACTTACTTTACATTGCGTATTTATATTAGAACATAGCAATAAGTGGTTTTCTCTAAACTATTTCTAGTACATTCCAAGATGGCATCAACACAAAAAACTGGAAAACAAAAATTAAACTTAGCCATTCAATTCCTAAGAACAAAGAACATCAAACCTCTGTAATAGAACCACTGTTGAGACATAAGTAAAAGGGTTGAAACCTTTCTCAAATACAGAAGCAGACCATTGCGATAGAGTTTGTTATTGTAAATGGCAGGATCAAAGCACAAAAAGCACTTATATAAATATCTCATAACAATTACTATTCACCTACATACACATGCTATTATAAACAAATTAATGAAAAAAATGTGTGACTTTTACACATTTTTACTATTTTAATCGTAATAAACTTTATATTTATATATGTTCTCATACAACAGCAGATATTAATTAGATATTTGAAAAGGTTTTACCTGGAAGTATCACTAAGATTAATTATATTTATACGAGTATAATTAACTCTTACTAATTGATTCCAGTCATTTGAAATTCTATATTAGTGAGTGGTTATTTATTATATTAATACTCTGTTACAACATCATAATATACCAATACGATATGTTTGGGATTTAATGTGACAAAAGTCGACAAGAAGACTTAGATATAATAACGGCACCAAACGAGTAATTAAAAATGTTTTATATCTTTATTATAGGTATAATTTTTGGAAAAAGTACTTATTTTTAAATGTAGTTTGCATAGGTACTAATAATATATAACATTATAGAATACTTTTTTGAATATACCAATACAAGAGAAATAAGACATTTTTATTTACCTGCCAACATTTTTCAAAATGGAAATTTTTATTTCTAGAGCCTTCATAATAAATGAAGAATCTCATATTGAA
The DNA here is from genome assembly GCF_057557595.1 of Rhyacophila brunnea. Lineage (NCBI taxonomy): Eukaryota > Metazoa > Arthropoda > Insecta > Trichoptera > Rhyacophilidae > Rhyacophila > Rhyacophila brunnea. Next base: position 40,931,664 of record NW_028232796.1, on the reverse strand, counting down.
AATTTAATAAGTTAAATATACTAATCTATTTTTAATCACCGTATTTCAACATTGTTTTTGCAATAAACCGTTTCATTCATTTTCCATGAAGAAATCATGATAATATTATAGAATAACAAAATTGTTCCAGCTGACAGTGATAATAATATTGAAGTAGGCAGCAAAAAATATTCACGATCAATAAATTTGGACCATTCTTCACGAGTATCTCCTTTCGCAATATTGTAGGTATTATAGCAAAGACAAAAATAATTGAGTTAATTGCACCAATACGTCACTACAAGTAGAAAGCACATAATATATCACAGGCTGTTCCAATAATTTAAAAGCTCCGTGAAAGAAATACAAAAATAATAACGAAAGCTTTCATATAACGTTTAGCTATGATAACAAGGCAAGTCAACTACTAACTGTCAAGTTACTATTTTTTATATTGTTTTTATTTTGAAGGTATAAAGAAACTCTTTTGAATTATAAAAGTAAATTTATATGAAATGTTTATCAATTTTAAGGCTACCTATTACATACATACAGAAAATAAAGAAAAATTAAACACCAATATTGTATAGCCAAATAATGTAGATACGTACCACACAATCCGGCGAATGTGGTAAAACAATGTATCTCAAGGATTGAGTCAAGCATATGAGTTGAAATAGGCTATAAGTACTCACCTACTGATAGCAAAATGGTCTTAGACAATGCGACTTACTTGCCTGCTTTGTATTCAATGGAAGTACGTGGTATCAATACAAGAAAAAATTAACTATAATATGGAATCAGTATTACACATATATTATAATATATATAGTTTATTTAAATTAATACAATGTCTCATCATCAAGAATTTATAGTTAATACTGTTGCATAAATTCAATGTATACTATGCTGGCCAATAAAACAAAATTCCATAAAAACATAAACACGTAGAAGTAAATAAAATCATTTATTTTTTGGAAAATATCTAATGCAAAAATGGCACTCCGAATAAACGATATTTAGGGTTATTGAAGAAATCGTATTTAGAGGTGGTTCAATAATGCCAGGCTACTATAAATTTATGATGGCGAAATCATCGCGTGGTTTATAGAAATCCAAAGACTGCACTGGATTGATTACGTATATACATAATAATTATAATACCAGAAGAATAACCAATCAATCGGGTTATAATATAATATGATGCATATTCAAACTGTGCGCTGCGAACATTAGCCAGGAGTAGGGAATCCAATCCCGAGTCAGAATTCTGATCCCGGGATTTCGGGATTACAATTTGACAATCCCGGGACTGGTCCCGGGATTGGCATTTTTTTCCATTGGTAATATAAAAGTTTTATATTTACAAATAACATTGATAAAATCGGTCAAAAATAAATCTAGTATAATTCATACTATTTAAGACATGTATTGTTAATATTGTATACTTTCAATCTTGAAAATACAAAAGTTTAATCGAGTAAATAATATTGTAATATAAATAATAATACTATGAGATTGCTGTTTCTGGTAGTAAAGACTTAATGAATGGGTTAGCGAGATTTAAAATAGTAAAGCATATCATGGTGTACTTATGGCCTTTGCGCTTCATAAATCTAATTAGCCAAATATGAAACTGCCGTAAAACGTATGATATCATGGTGGAATTACTTTGTAAAAGTGCGAATCATTGTTTTTTCAAATCTTTTCCATTTTTATTAATTTATCTGAAAAAAACAAAATGAATCGGCAACTTACACATGGGTATAAACCAAACTTCATTCAAACTCAGTTATTTGTCAAATGTCAAAATGTAGTTATTTGTCATTAAAAGTATTTTTTCTGTTATATTTTCGTTTTTATTTTATTTTCCATGAACATTGATAAAAAAATCAATCCCGGGATTCATAGGCATCGAAAATAGCTCGGGATTCCGGAATTTGAATCCCTAGCCAGGAGTATTATTTGAAAAATATGATAATTCTATACAATTTAAATACCTGCAACGCGCTAGTGAACGATCACAACGACAGGTGCTATTGTTGTACCAGTTTCTCTCCTTCAATATAGGTATCATTTAACGATATAAAATTAATTTTGAAAAGCACCTATCTCATCTTGAAAACTGGCTTCAAAAATACTTTTAGGAAGGTAGCATAAAAAAAAATGAATTAAAGAAGTGAGAGATAAAAATATGGAAATAGCTGCAGTAGCTAAAGTAACTGCATGTCTAGAGCAAGGTCATGCATTATTTGGTGTTGGAAAATTAAGAAAGGATGCAAATACTGTCAATTTTATGAGTAGGTTCAGTAGAGATGGCAAATTTTATCTACATGTTTATCACAATTTGCGTACGGTAGGTGCGTTAAAATTATTTCCAAGATTTGATAAACTACATCGAGAAGAGCAGGCTCACCAATCCCACTATTAAAAAAATAAAGAGCCTTGAAATAATCTTTAAGCACAAATGGTGCTGTAAACCACTGTTTCAAGAGCAATAAATGACCTAGGTAGAAAACACTCAGATACGGGGGTTTTGATGAGTTTTGAGGACGCCATGTCACAAGTCAATTATTGTTTTAGATAAAAATACAATGATGATAAAAATTATGAAACTCAAATACATAAACCGACCCAACTATTACTGGTTATAAAAAGTTACAACATAATATTCCGTAACAATGGTTATAACTGAAACACCGAATAATGTGTACTATGTTTAATTAATTATATCTTTTAACAATGGATCTGTATCTAAGAACAATGCATTCAACATCTGAGAGATAAAATATCCCAATATATTTGATGAAAGCCTTCGTGTTTCAAAACAGTTGCATCAAACTATTAAACTCACTTTGCAGTATTTACGACTATTGTATAGTCTCTTTCTAACTACACAAACTAATGACCACCATATAACCGAACTGCGCTATGTACCTACATACTTTCAGCGAATTACGTCTTGAAATATCAGACGGCATCCAGTCTAATGATTTACGGGTCTTATTTTTCACAGAACCTTTGTTTTATGTCTCACATATATAAACTACACGAGATATATTACTTACAACAATTCGAGTTTCAACTGACCAGCGCATGATATTTATTATATTTTGTCGTTTCTCGGTGCATTTTGTCTTATTGTAAGACTTATAAATTGTCTCATATCAGTTTTATGTCCACTTTTAACATTACGAGAACACAAACTAAAAATCCTGCATAAGCTATATGGGAAACCACTAGTATTTTGAAAGGTTTTTTTATGTGATCAGTATCTACATCTATTTCATTACGTCATGGCAGTATCAAATAGTGCATTTGAACAGAGATAAATTAAAACAAACAAAAAGGACAACATCATTTGTCTAGGTATAGGGCACGTCCGGTTGAAAACGGTTGCATCTATATTGTGCGTACCTATAACATTTTGCCATTGCACATTTCACCGTGAGTTATTTTACTATAAAGAGATGGCCGTATAGAACCGAGATCTAAAAATAACGAATCCTTTGTGGATCATTGCAGACTGTAATATTCCAAATTTATTCGATTCATTATTAACTATATAATGTTTGTGGACGTGTTAAATAGGTTAAATTTATAATTGTATTTATCAATTTACTTTAATATCTACATAAGCACATACTTTCTTTTCTTCTTTCTTGTTATATTGGTTGTTATTTGTATTTATTGTGTATTATGGCGGATTCGACAATCGCTGTAATTCCATATTACTCTTTTCTAAATAAATAAGAACATTAATTTGATATTGATAGGTACGATTATTTTGATACTTACAAGCAATTACAAGAATTTTATATAAAATATACGTTGAATGTATTTCTAATTTTTGTATCTATGTGTCCATTGTATTCCGGTGGTTTTTATTGCGTATTTTGTAAGTATTTTATTTAGACATGTCTTCAATCTCAATACTACAAGGCCATCTATTTCTCATAACGTAACTCATGGTAACTGTGATATGGCCAACTATAACATACGTACGTATTTCTAGATATGGTCAATCAATGACCATATACAACAACATGACAGTTGTAGAGTTTTATACAAAACCTCTACAAGTATTTCTGTATACAAAATCAATCAGTTAAGAGTTGAGATTGACGCACTTTTTAAATGCAGGAAAATTGACCTTCGTGGAAACTAGGTTAGATAGGCTGATCACCATAACAGTTGGTTGACAGGACATATCACTCAGCATCTGGATAACTGCTGGACCAATGAAAACACACGTGTGCTCTTACCAATAAATAAGAATGTAATTACAACGAAATTAACTGGTAGTTTTTACATCTCAAAGTGCCTAACACATTTTGTTAATTTTATTAATCGGTAGTTGTGCTTTTAATTAAGGTAAATACCTATCAATAATAACATTAATTTATAGATTATAATATTATTATTTCGTTGAAAAAAGTTTATATTTACTCCAATATAGATATCACTACCTTCAAATTATTATTAATTATATTAGTCCATTATGGAAATTATTCTAATTGGTTCATATAATTTATTAATAAAATATTTAAATTAAAAATATTACGAATTTTCGACATTCGTCGCGCTTCTTTTAAATTAAACAATAAGTAAGAGAGATATTTTTTATATTTGAATTTATTCATTGAGATTAAAACACATTTCATATTATTGCGCGTGGATTTTCTTATTCAACAAAACCTTTTTTACCACACGCACACAGCCAACTTGATTATGTGTTTATTTAAGGATATGGAGTTATACGCGTAGGCAATATTTTGAAAGCTCTTGTTGTATATAAGGCGAGGGTGTATTGTTTTTACTACATTCTGCGGAAATTTAAATACTTCCATCCTTTATCATTTGAACAATAGAGCTTTTGTTAAAACGAGCTTAGTAATCTGAAGCAAGCTTAAAGTCTACTGGATTTTTTACGGAAGCTTTTAAATGAATAGATATACAATTTTGTGCGAGTTTTAAATCTTCGTTTTGTAATGCATCCGTGATTTACGGTCATGATACAATAGAAATATCATTTTATAAACCATATTTTTATGTTTTTTTGTTAAGTATAGGAATTCTCTGAACAATAAAAATTCATTAATGATAAATGGCGTAATACACAGAACATAGTTACTAAGTAAAACTAACTAGTCAACAATGCTATTGATTGAATAAAGTGAAAGATGAATAAGCAAAACATTGCTTGCTGCGTGTGCGTTGCCCATCAGGTGTAGATATAATTAGCATGTTATTTAAAGTGGTAATTAATTATTAATTAAAATGTCCGTAGCGAACGGGTTAAGATAGCAACGCTACTGGCCGTGATTATAAATATATTTATTTTGTATATTATATTTTTTCGTAGATAATTAAAATATTTTTTTATTTGCCATACAATAGTAAATGTGTAAAAACTATACAGGATTAATATCAAAACTATAAACCAATAGTTGATATTACAAACTTTACATAATTTAAAATTATTAACAATTGCAAATACGTACTCGTGTACTCATAAAAAATATCTCTTATTCTGACTCAAAATTGAGATTTTGAGACGAAAATTTGGGTCGTTATTATATTTAGCTTTACTTAGTAAGAATTAGTATTTATAAGTTAATCTTAAACAGTGCTTCTGTCAAAATCAATAACACACAATATTATATTGTGTTAAAACCGTTATAGGTACTTAATGGAGTTTACTAGGAAAATACCTATTTGAATATAACCATACATGAAATACGTCTCAAATTGTTAAAGTCATTCTTGTAACCTAGTTTCAAAAGCAGACTTTCAGTTAGATTTAAACCCTTTATCGAATCTATATCAATCACATTTGCTAAAATTTGTAATTTTGATGCAGAATTGTTTAGTTTTGGCAAAGTGCAACTATTTTTGAATGACGTCTCTATTGCATCATTTAATTTTGTTGAGCTTATATGCCCGGTTAATTTTTAATACAACAGAGATAATATAAGTGATATAAAAATGCTATAAAAATGTTTGACGCATGAAAATGTTAAATACGTTGGGATTATCCAATAATTTTAATCAGCATTAATTTATGCGTAGTATTTTTTCTTATCTTGATTTATCTTTTACCAGAATGGACAGTACATCGCCTATTGTATGAAAATTCAGATACCTTCTTACTTGGAGGCTTATAGCTAAAACGAAATTAATGACACCCTTATAAAATATTAAACTCGTCGCGAATAAAGAAAAGTCAGCATTGACAATGTAATATAATTTAAGTAAAAAATATACCCAGGCTTTCCCTAAAATTAATTACTTATTAATAAATTTAAGGGCGTGAAGCGTGGAATATTGACGTTATGTAAAATTGATTAAGTATTATTTGAAATTATTTTACATTAAATATTTATTTCTCACCTTGAATCTTCTTTAAGGAAAAAAAACTCTCATTGTAAATCAAATAAGCACCTGTAATTATGATAATTTTGATGAAATTAGATTAAGAGAAGCTTACCTTCGAAGGTGCTTAAATTACGTGGAATTTTCGCATTCATTACGTTTTGCCAACAAATAGCAGGTACTTATTTGAAAATATACCCGGTAAACACGTGCCTCTAGGCTGGGTAATTAATAAATAAATTTGTTTAGCTGAATACCAATCATTTTGCTGATGAAACAAATCTGCTTTTTACAAAGATTTTGATAAATAAAATTGGCCTAATATAGAAAAATGTAACAATGCGAAAGTAAAAAGCTTTTTCATGAAAAACGCTTTATAGTTATGTTCCGTTTCAATATTTATTTTACATTCTGTGTACTATGATATTTAAATAAATTCTATATAATTTCTTCCCGATGAAAATATGGATTTTTTTATTAACATAATTGAATGATTATGCTACGAGTAATATTTTTACACATTATTTTCAGAGGTAAAATTAAAATATTTATAAATAACACATATTATTTCATAAATAATAAATTTTTGAACTACATAATTTGAAAAAACCTTAAAAATACATAACTACAAGAAATTTTTTTTTTGAAAAAATACGACGTCCAGTGGGAATCGAACCCGCATTCCCTACATTCGCGCCAATGTGCCCTACCAACTAAGATTTATATATTTCGTATCTAATAACGAAGAAATTAACTAAAAGTTTTTAACTTTTTGAAATGCTTTACAAATAACGTTATTTTTTTTGCAGTCGGCTAAGTAAGACTAATGATAAAAAATATTCCTGGTCTGGATCCCCCCCAAAAACAAAAAAAAAACAAATTATTTAGGTAAATGAAATGTTACTTCTTCTTCTTCTACTACTTCAGACCTTCATCACTTATGACCCGGTTGATTTTGCTATCGAACTGGGGCATCCACTGTTTGCTCTAATATTCAGATGCAGTAGGTATTTCTAATAGACAATACAACGCGGATGGCAAAAACGGACACTAAAAATCATAATAGTTATGCCCGATGGGCCACGCGCATTCGAGAGCCATTGGTGGATGGGACTGGCCACAATAACATATAAGTGAACCGTAGGCCAGAAAGTCGTAATTGCTAGACTCAAAGTATGAAGTGTCTGGGAATGAAGAATGTACTTGGAAAAGTATCCATGGTTGAAGCAATAAGAAGCTATACGTAGAAGATTCGTAGATGGGAAAGTTAGTGCCACATCCTAGATTTTTTAACCCCGCACCATCCTGACTCATTAAAAATCAATATACTTAACATATTATTATGGATATTCTTTCGAAAAATACTCCCACAAATCATTATTCTGTATGTGCACCTGAATAAGATGTCTTTATTAGGCAGGCCATGTCTCAAGGTTAAAAAATATTTTACCCAAAATGAACCCTGATTTTTGCCTCAATATCAAATTGAGATGATTTCTGCTTATATGATCAGTATAATTCTATATTTTATTATAAATAATTGTCTATACTCTCTATTTGAGCTATATTTCCCAAAAAGGCTCTATTTCAACATAAAAGAAGGGGGGAAAGGATGGTCCAGAGATTTTGATGGTTTTAACTGTTGTTCTTGCACTATTAAGGCATACTGAGAGATAGGCAGATGTAGACGTTTTCTGGAGGTAGCCAAGGTATCTGATGATGATTTAAAAAAAAAGTCGTATAGCTGTAAAGTGTTGTAGTTATGAACGTTTACATTTCTTTCTATATTATAGTAAATTTAACCTCGGTGACATTTCTCATTTTTCACAGAGATGACTCCAATGTTTTATTTGCGAAATCATCGTTGAAGTATGGCAGGTGTTCTCTCATACAACCACTGCACTTCTTATTAAAAATAACGAGCGTTCACACTGCCACAATGCAACACAACATATGTGGCAGGTAAGCTTACAATCAATACAAATATCTCACGTCATAGCGTATTCTGTTCTTGTTAAATCAGAGAGTTAGCTTGCTCTATACAGAATACAATATTATCAGGGCTTAAAAAAAAAACAAAGGTGCCGGAACTCACTTCTTTCCAGACTTCTTACCTACTAAAGAAAATTATATTCAAATATCGTTTAAAGCAACTTTTCCTATGCTACGAAGCGTATAAAAAATACAAACATATACAAATAAACAACTAAAGTTGAAAAAATAAAATTGTAAAAACATCATATTATATTTTAATAAAAGTATATAGTGATTTCCATGGCCCCACATCCTGAAAGGGGACCCCAGTCCAGGATCTTTGGAGAGCCCTCTACCTATCACTAAAGTTGAAGCCAGGGTGACGATCTCTTATAGTAGCGTTTTTCAAATGGTGTTCGAGGTAAAATTAAGGGTATGCAGTATATCAACAAACATGAACTAAAAATGCAACTATTACATAATAGTCCAGTCAAATTAGACCGAAAAATACGTTATGGTTGCAAAAAGTCGGGTAGAAGATTTTTTTTCTTCTATTTGTATATATGGTAATGAGTGACAAGAAAACGAGTTTTGCCAATTCGGATGACTTCGGCAAAACTTTTGGCGGGCAAAAAACCGCAAAATTTTGGGTGTTTTTTTGGTTTTTCGGTTATATCTCAAAAACGGTTGGTCGTAGCTAAAATAATTTTATATACAAAATTAAAGCTTATTAGATTTCCTAAAATGTTTATATAATACGTTTATTTCTATCTCTGACCGTTTATGAGATACTTGCTGTTGAAAACAGTATATCGTCGCTCTAGGATTATATTGCCTAAAGCGACAATAATATGTGAAATGTTCAGGAGACGAAAAACAAAGTTTATTACCTTATATTTCAATATTATTATTTTATTTTTACATTTAATAAATATGTTGGGTAGGTAATGGTGGGTTTATTACATTCATGGAATTTGGGCCACAGGTAATGGAGTGACTAGTTAGATAAAGTCCATTAATTTCGCTGGGTTTTTTCAGTTAATATGCTATTGATATTAAATATTTTGTTATTGTTATTTGAAATTATCCTTTAATTACCCTTTATTGGTTTAAGAATATATTTCTGATTCAAAATATGGTTAGTAATATTAAAATTATTAAGAATTGAAATTATTAGTGTACCTACTTATATAATAATAAAAGATTAGTTACCTATAAAAAAAATATTTGGGGTTTATTAATTAGTTAATTAGTTTGGGTTTACAAACTAGACTTTATTTTCAATGGGCGCAATGTTCCAGATGGTGCGTGGGGGTGGGGGAGGGTTAGTGGGAGTGGTAGAAAGGGCCACATTCTAATTTCTACTTTCACCAGCATTGAGACTCACAGCACAAACATTAACAAACAGTTTATTGTGGTTGACGGAGGACATCTCCTACATAAAGTAGTTTGGCCCCGAAATTCATGCTTTGATGACATTGCGAAGATGTATTCGGATTATTTGACAAAACATTATAAGTTACATATTGAAATTGTATTTGACGGATATCCATCCAATGCTACATCCAGTGGGACAAAATTTGTAGAAAGATTACGCCCTATAAATTAAAAACCATGCCCTGAAATTATGTTTCAAGGAAACACTGTCAATCAGGTGGATCAGGAACTTTTTTTGAGCAACGGAAGTAATAAAAATCGCTTGATAACACTACTTAAAACACATTTCTCACGGGTTGGCATAAAAGTGAACCAGGCAGAAGAGGATGCCGATGTTTTAATTGTAACTACTGCAATTTCAAAAGCAAATAAATTTAAAAGCGTAGTAATAATAGGTGAAGATATTGACCTTCTTGTACTGATGTCGGCAAGAGGACAATTCTTGGACAACTTATTTTTTCGAAAACCTGGAAAGGGAAGTAAACCATATGTGTGGTTTTCGACAAAATCATTTAAATATGACGCACGTACCATTCTTTTCACACATGCGTTCAGTGGGTGTGATACAACGCCCTCTCTATTTGGCCATGGAAAGATTAAATTGTGTGGTATTTTGGAGAAGAATATTCAGTTGAAGGAAGTGGTCACAGTATTCAACAATCCAAACGCCAGCACTGATGAAATAGCTGTAGCAGGAGAACTGGTACTTATGAGGTTGTACAGTGTTGCCTGTAGATCTGAGGAAACACTGGACACTGCGTTATCGGCTATTCATGAAATCGGCCAAACAGATTAAATTTAATCTATCAAGACTACCACCAACTCGAGACGCAGCGCGACACCATTCGCCGAGATCCTACTACCAAATACAAACTTGGCTTGGCAATGTTAAAAAACCAGAAGATTGGGGGTGGCAGCTAACCAGCAATGGCCTAATACCCGTGGAGATCATTAAAGATCCAGCGCCTGAAAAAATATTGAAAGTACTTTCTTGTGCATGCCAGAAGGGGTGCAGTAAAGCATGTACCTGTCGAAAATCAGGGATGAACTGTTCGTTAATTTGCAAGAACTGCAGTGGAGTAAATTGTGAAAATGTAGCAGATATTTCTGGATTGGAGGAAAAGGACGCTGAAGAAGATGACTTTTATACTCAAGCAGAACTTCCCAGTAATGAATAGGTAATGGATGATATGAAATTAATATATATATATATATAATATCTCTCCATTCTTTTCAAATTAATGGAATATATATATAGTTTTGTAGGATAATGATCCTGACGTGGGAGCTGCATTGCAAGAAGACGTACAACCTTTGCCTACTCCACCTCACCAAATAGGAAGAAACGGTTAAAAAATTAAGATGTTTGGTAAATATTATTATTCTGTACATATTAACATTTGTTTTGCAATCATTACTAAAACTATGAATATACTTTATTTGTAAGATCTTAAGTTTAGATTATTATTTCTTCTCACTAAAGTTTGATTTTTACTAAAACGCGTGTTTTCAGCAGCAAATATCTCATAAACGGTTAAAGATACAAAAAAACATGTTATATAAATATTTTTAGAAAATTTAATAAGCTTTAAATTGGTGTAATATAATATTTTTCTACGATCAACCGTTTTTGAGATATAAGCAAAAAACCAAAAAAACACCCAAAATATTGCGGTTTTTTGCCCGCCAAAAGTTGTGCCGAAGTCATCCGAATTGGCAAAATTCGTTTCCTTGTCACTCATTACCATATATACAAATAAAAAAAATCTTTTACCCGACCTTTTGCAACCATAAAATACAGATTGATATAACTACATATTTGAAAATATTAGAATACCCAAAGGAAATTAGCGCCACAGGCGATTTTTTTACGATTAAAGCAAATTTGTGATGTGCGTTTATCTCACTTATCTGGTCAATTCTCCAAGCTAGAGCCCTATCAGCCTCCCCTTTGTGGGGGTCATGTTGATTTCCAAAGTTCAGTCCAATTTTCGTCAAATTCCGTCGTTTTCAAATCGTCTTGATTCCTTTTCTTGGTTTTAGAGTTTATGGCTGAATGTCTTCCACTGAGTAACCACCGATCAAAGTATTTTGAAGGATCAAAAAGTGTCAAAGGTGGTCCGACGAGTTTGATGAACAAAAGTCCCGAAACTGGTTTGGTCTTCAACGAAGCTCTTATTGGGGTAATAATTAGATTCATTTGCGAAAATTTGCGATCACATTCACTTGAAAAAATGGTAATAGAATTTAATGCATATATCAAACACGATAGTTTTTCAGGATAATATCTCTTTTCATATGAGATGATTCAGGAAAATTATATTGTACTATGTAAGCGCGAATATTGATACAACTAATTGCTTTTGAAACGTTAAAAATACCGTGAAAAAAGATGCCAGAATACTGTTCCACCGCGTTACATTACAAAAAAGCACTAAATATTATTATTATACACGAGAAGAGAATACGTCTACTTTGGTTCTCTTGTAAACTGACAATGCTATCACAGATGAAATAACAAGAAAATTACGTCAGCGAAGAAATGAGTTTCGATCTGTTAAGATGTATTACGTCCCATCTACTATCTCAGAAAACTAAAAGCACGCTTTGTTAGACAATTTTAAAGCTTGTAATCACTATACTTTACAGAATATAATATACATATTAACTCCGTGAAACATTTTTGAACAAAAATTCTCCGCCGTATCTGTGTATGAGAAAAACAGGGATGCTATCATTAATACTGATAAAATGTATGAATTTTTTCCTCTAAATAAATATGAATAAGTAATATAATTTTTAATTACTTAACTATTTTTTTATTCAACGAATAATTCACAAGATTTAAGAATGTAACATTCTAATTATTGAATATACATAATTATGAAAACACTTCTGATAAAATATATTATACTTAACCAATTGAAAAAATCTCTTTGAAAAAAGTAAAAAACCCCACAAAAATGGTTAATTAAAAATTATTAGCAAGTTCAAGTAAATTACAACAAAAAATCTTGGAGTGATCCATGACATCGATTAGTAATTAAAGTAATACATATTTGATTTAAAATACAAAAGCCGATCGCCAATAGTAGCACAATTTAGAAAAAAACGCTTCAAAGAGTAATAAAAGCCATCAGTTAAAATTTGTCGCAATTAAGTATGATGCCTTTAGCATAGTGGTTTATGTGCATCGGCGCGATACCCCAAAGACGCAGGTTCGATTCCTGTGGGGTTCAAAAAGATTTTTTCTATTCGTTGAAATATTCTATTTTCTCAGATATGTTTTTAAAATTATGTACTTATGTTAAATAATTATGTAGGTAAATAAGTACATATTATATTTTTATAAAATGAATATAAAATTGTAATAAAATTGTACACACCTTTACATATATCTTCAATACATTAATCAGTTCCATATAAATTTCTGTTAGTATTCTACTGATCCTTTATTTTTAATTCATTAAAAAACTCATCAAACATGCCTTCATCTATGGACATAATGTGTAGTTAGAGATAATATATTGAGCCATTGACTTTTTCGGGCTGGTTTCGGTTAATGAAAATGATACGATTCCGTGTGTTTTATAACTCTTGAAAACTACATAGGATAGAAGCTACATGGCTTAAGTTTTTTTAACCCAGTGAAACGTAGGACCGTTTTCGGGATAAACGGGTCGATAGATTAGAAGTGAAAGCACTCACCAGGAAAGTGAACGACGCGAGTTAAATTCCCACTCGGTCAGACTGTATTTATAATATGAACGTTTTTTGTGGTTTTTCCGTAATTGTATTTTTTCTATGTATCACTTAAATATTATGATAATTCGCCTTAACAGACCGACCTTAAATTTGGCATTGCGTCTTTCAATAAGCACCCTAGAATATTTTTAATGGGAAGCATATTTCTTGAGAATAAAAAAATATTTTTTATATGAAAGTAATTCACTCTAGGTATATATTTTTAGTTAGTTTAAATTTAAAAATACAGATAGACGTGGGCGTCCTTTGTGACAGAATATTATTATTAACGATGTTTTTTTTTCAAAGCATTTTTCTGTTTATGTTTTTTGATCAGATGACTTTGTGAGAATTTTAATATTTTTGTATGATAAAAACTATTGAATTTTCATTATTTAAATCCTATTTACTTATGTACTATAGATATTCCACGTAAAATAATACTATCGGTAGTAAAATAATTGCTTATTTTTAATATGAAATATATTAAAATGGATTTATTTAAAGTCGCACTACATTATAAATAAAATGGGAAATGTAATTATTTAAAATATTTTTAATGAAAAACTATACTTTAACGAAAATATAATATTTTTTATTTTTAAAAACCTACTAACCTATTGGCACCCAATAAATTAATGTCTTTTTGGTGATTAGACCAGAACCGGCTTCTGACGCGCTTATTGCCAGATGTTAACTGCAATTTATTGTAATAATACTATTAAGTTTTAGAGTTGAAGAAAATTCTAAGAAAGTCTAAGCCTTCTCGTACATCTAAACTCATTTCGTCTGCAACATGTCGAATACGTCAACGTGACGTAGTTATTATTCGCAATGTATATTATGATGTTTGCGACGGATACTTGATGTACAGTGGTATGACTTTATAAGTAATAAGGAGATAAGAGAACGCACCAAGCAGCCTTTCATCACATTGATAGTGAAGAGGCGACGTTGGACCTGGCTCGGCCACATGCTGCGGATGCCAGAAGAGAACTTCAACCTGAATTGCCTCTTCTTCAAGCTAACCGAATTCCGGCGTCCTGAAAGGCCGCTAAATACTATCTATATAGTGTATACGGTGGAGCTAAGGGATGCTGATCTGAGCTGGTACGAAGCAAGAAGACATGAATTCTTGAAGGTGCCGCGTGGTGTCCATATGTTCCAACTAAGGGGCGGATTTGGCCGAATAAGTTTACGATATGCCCTTTTGTTCGGTTATTAGTTATAACAGAAAAAATGCTGCATCAAATTAATGACACTTGTATTGATTGTTATTAATTATAGAATACATTGTTCGTAAAATTTTAATAGAGATTCAAATCAATATCTTAAAAGATTAAACTAGGTGAAGTGATCAGATAGGAGCAGTGGAATGTAAATGTATCGTACGGGTAGAGAAGGGATTGTTTACCCCACCAGTCCGGGGCTATTGATACAATTTTAAAATATATTATTTTCTTAATATAATTAATAAGAGCTTCCATTGTTAGAAATTTAAATAGAAAACTTCATAAATAAATATCATTATAAGCGATGAATAGTTTGCGGACAAAGTTTTCATAATTTTATTAGTTGTTTAAGCAATATTACTATAAGAATATACGGGTCGTACTACAAAAAGCTCTTAGCATATTATTATTTTCTTCCACCTAAGAGTTAACGTGTGTTTTATTTTCATAGATTGCTAAATATGTATATGGTACTTTGTTTATTTTCTGAAAGCTTATCCGTTGTATACAGAATGTGCGCTCTGTGCTTTAGATGAAACGAGCCAAACACTTCGAATATATGGATGAAAGTTTTGAAATAAATTCCATGAAAATTCTAGATAACAAATAAACTGAATCCAGAATTTCATTTATTAAATTAAATTATAAGTGTAAGTAAAAAACTTTTCAAACGTTCAAAATTGTCAGAACGTTTTATCTTTTGATTTTTTTTCATGACACTCGCAATCAGTAACTGCATAACTCTGGATCATTTGGATCACATTTCAATGTATATTATAATATAGTAGTGAATTATTGTTATTATAATAAGAATTATTTTCAATTCAAAAATAATTTCTGTTTTGTAATTTCAATTTTGACAAAACCAGTTGTTTTTGCGTGAAATTGGGTTAGGTAAAATTTGGTTAATTTTTGTGAAAGAATTGCTTTAAGTTTTGGTTAAGAAAACAGTAGCAAGAAGTAAGAAGACAAGCTAATTTTAATAAAATCGGGTAGAAACGGAAGGAAACAAGGTGGTTCGTACAAAAAATACCTTGTTTTGAGGAAAAAACACGAATTAAAATAATTCTTAACATTAATTTATTCAGTAACACTCTGCAGACTTGCATACTAATTACTAAAATATTAAAATTTCAAGAAAGTTTCAACATAAAAATGTAATTTTGCATACCAGAAGCAAACAAAAATGTTTTTCACATTAGATTTTTACTTATCATTTTAAATTGACTATTCATGTAATTCCAAAAATTTTGTCGTTCTCATTGTATAATTTATTACGTAATTATAAAATAATAAGATATTTATTTTCATTTTGACTACATATTAAGAAATTAAATATGAAATATTAATAACTTAAAAAATGTATAATTATTATATAGAAGTGCTGGTTATTTTTGCACAATCCTTAGGTCATTAGGCGGACTAATAATTCCGTTCTATTTAATTTTTAGTCTCAAATTATATATAAAATTGTTAGGTACTTACCTACATGTGTGTCTTAAAAATCTTCAATTAAACAGAAGATACATCAAAAATCATGAAAAAAATTAGATACACAAAATCTACTGAG
The DNA here is from genome assembly GCF_057557595.1 of Rhyacophila brunnea. Lineage (NCBI taxonomy): Eukaryota > Metazoa > Arthropoda > Insecta > Trichoptera > Rhyacophilidae > Rhyacophila > Rhyacophila brunnea. Next base: position 40,915,353 of record NW_028232796.1, on the reverse strand, counting down.
GATTAGAGAATTTCCACAAAACACACTCACAAATAGCGGTGGTTTTAGGTAAGTGAAGGTCTGAGGAGGACATGATTGTAGTCGTTCCTTCATCTCCCGCTCTTTATATTTTGCCGCCTCTAGGCAACACATTACCTACCTCCACGGGTAAATAAATCAAATAAATTAAATAAATCAAAAGTATTCATCATATTAAAAGCATTATTCACAGAATCAGCAAGAATCGTATCATATCAGATCAATTTATTACCTTTTACCATAGTTTCAGATCTATTCACTGTTAGATGGAGGCTTCTTCAAACTGATTCCATTTCTCTAGAACCCATACATTACTCTACCACTTAATTCCATAGAACTGAATTATTTTGTCGATGCTTCATTCTGACATATTATTCTCGTTATTATATAAAAATTATATAGGTTACTAATAGGTCTCAAATGATATAAAAAGGGTAAACATCTACGTATTAATAATTATTACATATTGGCTAAATATGTTATTCAGACGATTCAAAGATAATATTATCTACTGAGACAATAAAATTAATCCCCAATACACTGAGAATAGCGTGTCGTAAAATATCTGCTACTGATGGTGTGTCCCGTAGCTTCGATTACTGTATCCGTCTTTGCGTGATTGTTTCACTAGTAGACATACTGTAGAGTCATGTAGCATTTGTGCCTTCCCTGGAGGAATTTTTTCTACAAAACACTAGGCAAACTTGTTATATGACTAGTTCTTTAATTTTATTTTTTTCGTGTTTTCTAATGTATTTTTTTAACCACGTTTTTTTCTTATCGCCATATTATTATATGTATACAATAATATACTACTGCTGCTTCACAAATACTACACTACTATCATTGGACCTCATGAGTTGTTGGCAATAGTGCGAAAAATATGGAAAATAGATTTAACTATTACTATTTATTTTATGTGTCTGAAGCAGGTATAAGTTAGCTAAAATTATATGAATATTTTCTGTGAAACTAGGCAAACTTAATTGAATCATTTTTTAATAAAGATTTATTTTAGAATTTTGTACTTATTTAATTTATTTTAACGACTTAAATATATATATATATATATATATTTATAATAATATAATATATTTTATAACTTTACCTATTCAGTTGATAATATAATAAAGGAAAAGGTATTATGAAATAAGTGCCACTTAATCATATTTTATTATAATTAATAAATAAATGTTAGTCAAGCGTTGCTTATATTCTCTCCAATTTAATTATACATAATAATAAATGATCATAATTAAGAACTATCAATGTTGTGTAAACTTACTTGTGTTATTACAAACGAGAGTGTTGTCTGTGGCCATAAAAGTCGTTAGCGTAAAGCAACAACACACTGCTTAATTTAATGAGCCACCACATTCACATTCGCAATTGAGTTAGCTTTTCAATTTTTAAGCGCGTCGAAAGCTTTTGTCCAAAAAGCTCGCTCCGGTGTCAAAGAACTCGGCAAAAAGAATAATTGGACAAAATTTAAGGACAGTAACGCGATAATATGCCCGCTAATGACACAGTTCAAAGTTGCTCATTGACGATGCCTTTTCTCTTTACAAAGAGGTTTTATATAAACATTTTTGTTTGATAAAGTTATTTGCTTTATAAACTTTTGCTTGCTCACTGTGTTTTTGAATAGGATAAAAAAATAACTCTATTATTTAAGTAGAATTAAAAATGACCCAACGCGTAATTAGGTTTACGACAGTATACTTTTCGCTGCTACTGATTTTTAAATTTGTAAGAAAGCTATAGGAAAAACATAATCGGTGTGTGTACTTATGTATGCGTTTGGCGAAACAAACTAAAAAATAACAAAACAAAATATTAATGCAGAATGTACCTACTTTGGGAAAAAAATCTGAAAACCTGTGTTTGAAAAATTTAGAACCATATTAAGACCATCTTTGCTTAAACAGATGACTGTACAACTATTTTCGTTAACAATAATAATTCATTACATGAGTTTAACTAAAACGTGATATTGGCTTTTGTGATGAAACATAATAATTATTATTGTCTTCAATTATTATAAATCGCTAATAAATAAATTGACATGAGATATACGACAAAAATATTATCCTAAACTGTTAAAATATGTATTTTTGTGTATGAAGTGTCTAAATATTGTAAATTTACAACATACCATTGTTTGAATTATTTACCAACTCAACATTCACAAAATTTATTTATTTATCGATATATAATTTTACTCATAAATAATACTTACATAAATATAGCCTCAAATCTTGATACACAACCTTTACAGTGAAAATAATAAAAGTTGCAACATTCAGTCTTTACTCAACCAGCCCAAGCCACAGCACTCAATATTATAGCTACACACAAAATTACAAACCTCCAGCATTTAGAACACCCGAACGTCGCTGCGCAAAATAAATTATGTCGCATCGGCGTGCAAAACTTCCGCCCCATGCCAAATTAATGCGTTACATTTGCGCGCGCAACTTCGTCACACGCCAAAAATATACTCTGATATTATGTTTTCCCAAATGCGCCTAAAGAAGAAGTATGACTTCAAAAATATTACTTGAGGTTATGTTATTCCTTTTGATGTTGGTCATCTATTTTCTCCATCAGAGGCCCAGGGCCGAGTGTTTTCATAAACGTTATAGATCTATCTAAATATATCAGAAATATTATTACGTGCCCGATCTGTCTTTAGTAAGTTCATCGTAATTCTTTACGCCCTGAAGATTTACGAATAGAATTTAGAAATACAAGTATTTGAGACTTTCATAGTAAAATATTTTTTATTGGCTGTATATTTTATTCACTTCAGAATTGTGTTATTAATCAGCAGAGTTTTTATTTGATATGAATATTTTCTATTGACATGGGACATAAAATCCCATCTAAAAACTTTTCGTTTGACACCGTTTGTTAGTTAAGGTAATTAGTACTTTGATTTAAAATACAAAATCTGACAATCAAAAAAATAACGTAATTTAGAAAGCGCTTCAGAGAAAATTATAAAACTACCAGTTAATTTTGTCACAATTAGAGAGGACGTACAAAGTTTAGACAATATGGTCGCAAATCACGATTCAAATAGAAGATTACAAAACAACGGATTCAAATTTCATTGAATGTTATAAATAATATACCTAATTTGAAAACACTTATGAGAAATTTATAATCAATAGAAAAAATCTTTTTGAAAAATATACGACGCCCAGCAGGTTCGAACCTGCGTCCCTTGGGATTCATGCCCATGTACATTAACCACTGAACTAGCTATGTCTTATCTAATTTCAACGAATTTAACTAGTGGTTTTTACAATACTTTCAGAAGCGCTTTATAAATTGCGTTATTTTTTGGCAATCGGCTTTAGTATTTTAAATCAAATTATGTATGTTCAATAAAATAATATTACATAAAAAAATTCGGACGTCTGAATAGTATCTTCAAGAATTACCTACAATTATGTCTTAAGCGTAGGTTGTTCAACCAATGTGTGCTACCCGTGCTCACGTATGGCTACGAGACGTGGACACTCAACACGAGAGATGTCAAAAGGCTAAGAGTCGCACAGCGAGGTATGGAGAGGTGTATGTTGGGCATCACGCGAAAGGACCGTAAGAGAAACGAATGGGTTAGAAAGCAGACAGGAGTACGCGATGTAATAGACGTTGCTAAACAGCTAGAATGGAGATGGGTGGGGAGCATTGCTCACCGAAAGGACGGCCGCTGAACATATGCCGTCATCCAATGGTACACAAGGGGCACGAAACGGCCACAGGGTCGCCCTAAAAGCCGCTGGATTGACGAACTGATTAATTTAGGCGGAAATACGTGGCAGCAAACGACACAAGACTGAGAGGGTTGGAAGAAGCTTGGGGAGGCTTTCATCCAGCAGTGGATTGACCCCGGCTGATGATGATGACATGAAAAAATCTTGTGATTTATTCGTATAATAAAAAAATATTTTATGATATACTTATATCATAAATTAACTTATAAGATGTACATCACGTTTCTGATTAAATTGCGTATGTCTATTCTTTAAATTAGTTAAAGATTCGATAGAAATAAAAATATAATATAGTGGATTGTAAAGTGGTAAGAGATGACCAAATGTTGTACCTGATTAATTTTTGGTTAGTATTTTACTTTTTTTTTCTTGGTACCGACACAATTAATTCATCTTCAATGTATTTTGTTCTAAGATGTAGGTCCTAGACATTTTTTAAATTATTAAAAACGAGTTTTTATCTGGTATATTTTCGTCAACACTGATTGTTATTATTTTTAAATGTGAATTAATTATCATGTATGCCACAACAAATTATTAATAATTATCTAGTGTTATTAAGAATTTAAAATGTTAATATTGTGATAACTAAACGAAAAAAGATAACACTGCTTAAAATAACAATAATATTGTTGAATAATAATAAGTAATATATTACATTATTATTAAATTTATAAAAAAAAATATTGACCTTTTTAAAATAAACAGAAAGTAGGATAAGATAATAAATTGCATAATACGCTTTGGCTTAAAACCAATGCCCATTAGATTTAGGCCGCAGCACGAAACTGTGAAATTCGATGGTATATACCAGTTTTCGGAAAACTTTTGGACCAAAAGGAGCCAAATTGAGTAGCACAACGGTAAAAAAAAATTCTAGAGCCATACGTATATTTTTATAAATATGATTTATTTAAATGAACGTAATAATATATGTTTTTACTGTTGAAATTATAAATATAACTTTTACAGAATATGAATTACCTACTTACAATTTCACGCATTCCTTAAAACGAATGTGAACAAATGACCTTCCTCGCATTTCTTTGGAGAGTTTCTGAAAGTTTGGTTATTTACATAGGTACCTTGTAGTTTTTAATTTCAGGCGCGAATCCGAATTGTCATCGGTTATTTGGCTTCTCTAAATGCAATTAATATTGTTCATGTTCCGTCCGCTTCAGACTCCAATTCCCTCTTACAAAACCAACCAATTCGGCGGGTGGAGGTTTGAAGGCGGAAACTTCAAGCTACTTTACTCATTGATGAGTGAAGTGGACTGGAGTGAGTTGCTCGAGATTTGTGATGTGAATGAGGCGGTACAATGTTTTTACAATATTGTGTATAATATTTTTGATCAATGTTTTTCGAGGAAGTCGCCATGTCGTGGTGGAAGGCGATACCCGAGGTGGTTTTCTCGGGAGATTATTGGGGACATTAAGGTCAAGCATAACTATCATACAGTATGGAAGGCTGGGCATGATCAGACTGACTATATCATGTTTAGCATCTATCGTTCGAAAGTGAGACAAGCTGTTCGACGGGCCTATCGAACATATATGGAAACGGTAGGAGATTCCATTCGCGAAAATCCTAAATTGTTTTAGAATTACGTAAAATCGTTAAGAAGAGATGGTGGGTTTACTGATAGGATGAGTTGGAAGGGCAAAGAGGTGACCGGACATGTAGTGGCAGAAGCATTTGCTGGTCATTTCAAGTCTGTCTACGCAAGTAGTATTCCAAATCTGGATGTTGCCTCAACGTCAGGAAAACCGTCATGTGGTGGCCAATCCGTCGATATTTTTTCAATCAATGAGGGCGATGTACTTCAATTTATTAAAAAACTGAAGAATACTCGCTCTTTGGGACCTGATTATGTTCCTACATTTTTTTTAAAGGATTGTATTGACTTCGTTAAAGGCCCGCTTTCATATATATTTAATCTCGCAATGGAGACAGGTATCTTCCCGGAAACGTGGAAGATGTCGAAGGTTACTCCAATCCATAAGAGTGGTACAGAGTCATCAGTGGAGAATTACAGGCCGGTAGCTGTTCTCTCTGCACCAGCAAAAGTTCTTGAGATGATCATGCACAACATGATTTATCCAAAAATTGAGTCATTCATAATAAATGAACAGCATGGATTTAGAGCAGGCCGATCAACGGAAACTAACCTGATGGTATTTACCGATTATGTGTCATCGGCACTGGATAGAGGCCACCAGGTTGACTGTTCTTACAATGACTTCTCGAAAGCATTTAACAAAGTCGATCATGACATCCTGATGGAAAAACTCCAACTTATTGGATTGTCGGATCGATTTTTGAAACTATTCGGGAGTTATTTTAGGAACCGTCAACAATACGTATCGTACGGCCTTTATCAGTCACAGACCTTTTCCACATTTTCTGGTGTCCCCCAGGGCTCAAACTTAGGGCCGTTGCTGTTCACGATTTTTATAAATGATATAGCATTGGTAATAAAAAATGCTATGTTTTTGTTGTTCGCTGATGACTTGAAACTCTTTTTGGAAGTTGTCACCTTGGACAATTGTCGTCAGCTCCAACTTGATATAGATAATGTATTAAATTGGGGCAGGCGTAACAAACTAGAATTCAATATTGATAAATGCAATCTTTTATCGTTTACCAGAGCCTCAAAAGTGTTGTTTTTCCAATACTCGATGCATGGCAGAGTTCTGTCACGAATATCATCTGTAAGGGATCTTGGCATTACGTTTGAGAGTAAACTGAAATTTATTAGCCATATAGTTACCATTTGTAACAAAGCGCTTAAAATGTTGGGCTTCGTCATGCGTACTTCCCGGGTCTTTTCAGATGTTACGGTATTAAAACTTTTATTTAATTCTTTAGTTCGAAGCAGACTTGAGAGTGGGTCTATTGTTTGGGCACCGCACCAGTTGAAGTATGGCCTTATGGTGGAGAGGGTACAGAAAAAATTCTTGAGACTCCTTTACTTGAGGTTGTATGGATACTATCCGTGGCTTTATCCAACTGACTTTCTCTTAGGCATGCTTACATACTGCAGTCTGCAATTTAGAAGAAATCTTTATTTAGCTACGTATTTTTTTTGACTTATACAAGGTATAAATGAGAACTCTGCCATTCTAGGCAGTGTTGACCTGTGTGTCCCTGATAACTATCTTAGAAATAGAGACCACCGGTTGCTTATTCTCCCAAGGTGCAGAACCAACCTGCCACTGGTAATGTCAATTGGGAGAGTGATAACTATGTTCAACGAAATTGCTTCAGGTGATGATATATTCCACCTACGTGAGAATGAGTTTAGGTAGATGTTGTTTTATAAAATCTTAAAATAGGGTCTGCTTAGTTCATCTGGTGTACTTCCTTGTACCTATCTAATTCATCTACTGATATATCTCTTTTTTTATGTAATACTGTTATATTTATATATCTTTGTTTCTAAATGTCATGTTGTGAACGTCTTAAACTTATAATTTGTAATGTCCACAATATGTTAAAAAAATAAATGAATTAAATGAAATGAATAAAATATTATGCAGACTCGAATATGAGTTCGGAAAACTATTCCATGTATTAAAAATCGTAGAATCTACATTATGTAGAATTTTAGAGCGCTCCACTTGTGTTGTAAAATTAAATTGCATTTTTCTCTCTCCAAATCTTCATATTTGGTAGAAATACCTATAAATTTGGAATAGCTCTTTGCTTGTGAAATCCACCAAGAAAATTGTATTTCAACAGTGCTCGTGTCAATATCAAATGGAGAAAAATTTAATTTGTAGACTTTTGCAATGCGCGGATTTAAAACAACAATCATATTTTTTTGCATCAACTATCACGGAAGGAAAATTGAGCTCGCAATAATGTCGATAATAAATTATTATAATAAGTTTATAAATCAATGCCAAAAATAAGAATTGTGAATTTTACAAAAGTTTTTGTAAAAATTGGGAATTGGGAATTTGGCAAAGAGCCGCACCCCAATACCCAAAGAGCCACACGTGGCTCGCGAGCCGTAGTTTGCCGACCCCTGGTATATACCAACTTTAATAATATCAAGTCTTCTACATCACACCGCTGCATGGACTGACAATGTTACGTCACGTGCTTTTTGCATGCTGATACTCTGATATCACGGGATCTTTCCATGTTGACTTGTCATATTATCAGATACTCTATGTCTGGAACTATTGAGAGGAATTAAAAACTTTATTTTCTTGTTATCTTCCTCACACACCTTTACACTCAAAATAATACGCTTCGTCTGCTTCCAAAAAGGTTTCACGCATTTTCGTGTGACATGTTAGCTCATATGTGTTAGTGATATGACACATAATAAAATTATTTTTTTTTAAATTTTCGATTTTAGATAATTATATAGAAATGAGTATGTCTTAAGATACAACACGTTGTGTCGTATTACGTTATACAGTACAGGACGTCTATAGACGTTCTGTCATATCACACTTAAAAAAACGACGTCTTTATTAAAACTTAACGGAATATCGAACACATACTGAATTATGAGTGTTGGGAAAGTAGAGATGTGAAAGTAAACACGAGGAAGGGTTTTAGTTTCAGAAGCGACCGTGGTGACGTATGAGGCGCGATATGAAAGTCGCATTGTAATTCTAGTTTTTGTTTATACTTCAACGCATTAGCTGCTGAATAGATAATGAGTTTTAATTGCCGCCTTTAAAATGCACGTTAATTACATTGATCGGCCGCCTGGTCATTACGCGCCGTGTGCGTCTTCCACGTCCAAAGTATTAAATGAGATATTATATGGAAAACTTTTTGTAGAAAATGATGATTTTTATAAATATGGGAAAAATGTAAAATTAATATGAACGAAATATGCAAACTAAAATAATTGTTTACTGCATACAGGTTACCTCATTGCGTTCGAAGTTAAGTAATCACTAGCACTACTATAAGAGCTCGCGATTTAGTACCGCGGCCTGACTACAGATGGTCTTGTTTAATACGGTACAGCGACATAATAGTAAACATGTTGGTATTGTGATTAGACGTCTTACTTGATTTGAGACAGTTTGTGTTTAAGTGAAATATAAACGATATTTTTTCCAAATTGGTAAGTCATCATAATATATTTTTTAATATTAAAGTTTATTAGTATTCATCCGATTAGGTTATAGTGATAATAATATTTAGTTTATTTCTGTATCATAAATCATTCCGAAATATATGTCAATATTATCTTCTCAATAATTTTAAATTAACAAACAACTATTTTCCATAACCTTTATTATATCACCGTATTACGTTAATCACAGTTTTAAAATATCAATAAATAAAATAAAGACTTTTGAGGAGTAGTTTAATAAAACACAGAAATTGAAAATATGTCGGTACGTATTCAAGGTTTTAAAATTGTTAAAAATAATAAATATAAAATTGTTAAAAAAATAAAATATAATAATTTTATTCTATTAGTTGTGTGGTATGTCAAGATATTATATTTAAATAATTCTTACACTAAGTTTTCTATTTATGCTAATAAATAAACGTCGTATTCATAGATGAGAATTGTTTCTTTGTACATTTATCAGCGTTGTATTAATATTACATAATATTTTATGCGATTATGGCATTTTTGATAAATAAATTCAGAACATAATATTAACAATTAATTTTATTGTTTCTGATGTTCTGATTAAATTCATAATGAAGTCAATAATATCAATGACGTGTTAAATATTGCTCAATATTGATTATTGTAAGTATGTTTCAAACTTTGTATATTATATTGATACCATCACCAAATTTTTAGCTTTAATTAATATACTGTGAGGTTCGATAGTTTTGGCAAGAAACCAGATAAAAGCGGTGCAATATGCTTGATGTTAGAAGTAAGTACAGTAAAGTTTATGTGTACGAGAAGAAATTGCATCCGCGCTTGCTCAAGGCTTGAACAAAAAATTAACATAACCACGAATGAAAAAGCATTCGGAATGCGTATAATCTCCACAATATACATTAGAGTAAGATAAAAAAAAATGAATAATCGTGTTAGTGAAGCTAGAAGTGATGTCGGTAAATATTGGTTTGACTTATGAGCTTAGAGCGAAACCGGGAGTACGTATTGCTGAAATATGTAGTTTTATTATATTATGAAAGAGAAAGTAACTGGTCAATATTTTTAGTTAATTTAGTTAACTGTATTGTGTTTTTATTATTTGGTAGTCATATTGAAACTCCAGATGATCTTATAACGTTTCACAATATTTATAAAAATAGTATGATGGAGGTTCTACTGTGCCTCATATATTATTATGTAAAGAAAACGGTTTAAAATAGCCTGACAATATCATCTCTCTTTGGTTTTATTGCTTTGACGTTTTACTATATTTTATCTTCTAAAGCACTGTGTATTATTTTTTTATTGAATACGTCATATTATTATGTTATTTAAATTTAATGATATTTAGTTACCCACTTAACACGTACAAATGGTTTATTTTTTCCTCATTACGGTTTATTGCAATGTTTTCTAAAGTTGCTATATTGACATTTTCACAAAAATGGCTCACTTAAACCATATCGTTTCTTCTACATTATTGCTTGAAAACGAATATAAAAAAATCGTCCGAGACGCAAAAAATCTAGTGGAAAAAGTCCGCTAATGGCATTGTTTGTAATTATCTGTTTTCTCCCAGCAAACATCTGCGACCATGCAAAGTGATTATGTTAGTACGTAGCTATCCGCTATATTGTGCCAGCCATTCGTTATATTACAGCTGCTATTTGCGGAAGCTATTCGAGGCTGACGGATGCTCCGTAATAGGTATTCTGTAGGTTAATATTTCAGCGAACTAAAGCCGTCAATCAAACTTGGGCCAGTACGTTAACTATTTCAACGATGTGCTTTAGCTGCTTTTACTGCGTTCAAATGAACCGAATATTGAAACTAAGGTACGGTTCGGTTATGAAGAATACAGCAGAAAACACCTTTTTGAAAATACCCGATATACTGGATTATAGGTTAATCTAACCAGACCTAACCCAACCTAACCTAACCTAACCTAACACAACCTAACCTCACCTAAACTAACAAATAATCCAGTATATTGGGTATTTTCAAAATGTGTTTTGCGCTGTATTCCTTTTAACCGAACTGTACCGAAACAAAAATATTTTAGTCGTGATGACTTTCTACTAAATAATTTTTATTTTAAATAATTACCCTGCTTTGAAAATTTGATAAAATTATAATAATTTACATTTCTTATTTTATGGTATTTCATTTTTTTGTAAATAAAAGTTACCAAAAAATATTGTTGTTGGTAAAACTATTAATGCAGATTATTTAGCAAGGAAATTACAATACGATAATTTTCAGAAAATATTACAATATTTATTTAATTTCAAATAAATATTATATACTTACTTAAAAAATATTTAGATTTTTTGTTATATTATACTTACCTAGCTTAGACTGTCAAATTGATTAACAGTATGTAAACTTGCCCACTTAAACACACCCACGGTGGCCGCGCGGCTTAAGCGTTGGACTGTAAAGCCGTGGGTCCCTGGTTTGAATCCTGGGTCTGGCAAGAACACATATTGTTTTAAAATTATTTGTGCGTGTCAGGGTATGGCCCTAATAGGTTGAACAAGTGGCTGACATCCATTTCTCGTAAAATAAGCCATACATATTATTTTTACCATCAGTCTATTATTTCGTATTAAGCTTTTAATATTATGTATATATATTTATAAAGTAAGTGAATTTCATTACTTTTTGATACATCACGAACCGGAATATAACAGCTAATTTTTCCACGAGACACAGTAATAATTCTGGGAATTTTACGAACCGGAGCTGCGTTCCGGTGCGTTCTTGTCCATTTCGAGTGCTGAATGTACAGTATAATGTTTATATTATTACAATAAATTGGTTTACTTGGATTTTAAGAAGGTACGAGAAAAGATTTTAAATAATATAAATTATATTGCAAAAAGTAAAAACCGTAAACTTTCTTGATCATAGTAGGTACTAAAAGAAATTTACTAAATTAATTTTGTTCTATGTACGGAAAATATCGACAGATTTTTTTTATTAAATTTCATGTTTAAGCGGATTACTTATCATATTTTTTCTTTCTTTTTCAGGTAAGTCTTCTGAGTTTTTGAAGAATTTCACTACTTACTCAACAATAATTACACAACTGATGCAGTTTCTTCATTATTTACATGACATGTGCATAATTTGGCCAAATAATTTGAAATTTTGATTCCTCACAAAGAATTAGCCTGATTGAATACTAAATTGGTATCTAAAAAATCTTACGTAAGTATTTTTTTACACTATTATTTGTTATTATTTACATAATTTTCTAGTAATTCTACGGTAAATTTATATATTCATAACTATTTTTCATAACTAATTTCTTGCGTAATAGAAAAATGCTAAAAATATTATAAAATAATTTGTTTAGCCATACATATCTAAATAATTATGTACATCACGTAATAACTGAAGATTTTACACACCAAGTTGTTTATAAAATACTATTGGGAAAATATAATTAACGATAAAAAACCGTACTACGATGTAAACGAAAATGGTCAGGAAGTTTTATACATATTGTAAAGTGCACGTTGTTAGCTTGTCAATAATAAGTTAACAATTCAAAAACATAAATAAAAAATACTGTTACGTGTGTTATATTGTTATTTGGTAGAAATTATATGTTTAGAATAAACGTAAAAGTATAATTAATGCTGTCATGGATATTATAATATTAAGTATAGAGACATGCAATATTCATATTTCAGTGCTAAATGTGCTGGTCTTTAATCCGGGGGCCCCGAGTTTGATCTTCGGTGAGGTCACAATATATATATGATTTTCTCGAAAGCTTGGAATTTGTGATTGTTTCTTTTATATTACTAATATTATACTTAACTATTGTTTCACTACACTACTGTTATTGGCGACAAAGCCTGTTGTATTATTAAAATAATATAATATAATACATTATATACTCACTATTATTAATTTAATTAAAAAAATAGAATGTTTATTGAATCATAGATATTTAACACAAATTAAAACATATATATATTTTTATCATTATTTACCACTAAATTAAAGATATTTAAATAAATTTGTAAATAGTAAATTCCAACGTATAAATTAACATGAATTAACATCATTGTAATGCTGAATCTCTTGGAAACATTTTTTTGTAAACTTTCAAAAACTGTGTTTAAAAATGAATTAACATGGGATACATATAAGTACTTACATACATTTTATTAAAATAATTACCCTAATGGTTTTTTGACCATATTCAATCCTAATAGGATCATAAAATATGGGCCTACACAGAGTAGAGGTTTGTATTAACAGATTTTTTTTACGATAAATGGATGTCAGCCACTTTGCTCAACCTATTAGGTCCATACCCTGACAGACACAAAATGATAAACAATATGTGTACTTGCTAGACCCAGGATTTGAACCTGGAACCCACGGCGTTATAGTCCAACGCTTAAGCCGCGCGGCCACCAACCCTAATGCTTAGAATGCCAGTAATAATTAATAAAAGTATTCGTATACCTAATGTTTTGTTCGTTTGGACGAGTTTCATCAAGCTGGTGCCTTATAATTGGCATGTAATTAACATTATTAGACGGGTAAAGCTCGTATGTTCAATAATAGCCATTAGTCTACTGACATTTCGACATTGTTATAAGTTATAATAAAGTAGGATTACAAATGATTGACTTTGTAATAATAACACACACTACGATACTAATGTATTAGTATTTCTCATCAGTGGATGATATTGCAAAACAAGATGGGCTTTTTGCTAAGCATCAAAGGTGTTAGTTGAGATAGTGACCATGGCGTGTCGATCTAATAACCGGCTATGGATAAAATGACATAAAACGTTTTTGTGATTTTACATTGCTCATTTTATACTGCTACAATGGTACCTATTGACAATAATTATAACAAAACGTAAACAATAAAATAAATATGTTTATTATGAGCGAAATAGTAAGTGAAATAGTTGCTATAAAATCAATCAATTGCAAAAAGATGGTACCCTTAAATATCATAACTGTCAAATTTACGAAAAATATTAGTTATAATATGAAAATTAACACTACTTGCTAAAACTTTAAGGGCCAGCAGCTGTTATACTATACATGTTATTAAAATTGTATACCCACCTAAAAGCTTTCAATTCAATTTTGAAAATATTGATGCTCACTTAGTATAGTAAATACAGACGACTTCAGAGAATGAAATAAAGATTGAAAAGAAAATATTGTTTAAATATCAGATATGCGACTGTAAAAAAGTATATACAAGAGGTGAAATTTTATGACGTGTAGCATACATTGGGTGCGTTCGCCCCAAGCAGAGAAATATTCGGCGAAGGGAGATCAATACAAGATAAGGGATGGTTAATATATCAATACAATATTCACAATGGCCCAGAGAAAAAAGGTCATGCGTTTGTCATACGATGTCTGAGATAAAAATCGCCTCCCCAGGGGATGGCCTGTACACAAACAATAACCTAAAGAAAGAGATCAGGTTTTTGGCAAAACTGAAATATCAAGCGAATAATACTCTCTTTGTTTTCACTAAGCTATCTCTATTTTTGTAATATAAATAAATAATCAGATTTAACTAATAGATCGAGTGCTGAGGGGAGTAGAGTGTGTATAATATGAGTCAGTTTTTCTGTGATTCATCTACATCAGACGAATTATACACACAAATTCAAGACGCCAGTCCCGGAAGTGGTTGTCGTTCCCAATTCTCATTATATTGGTAATTCAAGAACACCACGTGCGCACCTTATTTTAATATTTTATGTTTTGTGTAATTCATTTACCTGCGACAATAGTATATAAAAAATCTTATTACATATTAAATATTCTTAACTACGTGTACATAGCGTGAGAGACGCAGTTTGATTTTTAATTATGTATTTCATACCGATCATCATGGATGATTTGGCCATCAAGTAGGAGCTCGAGTCCATTTCAGTGGAAAAAAAATGACACCTTTGATTTGGTCAGTCCTTCTGAACTGAGCTACTCCTTGTCCTCTTCGACCTTCAAGCTTATCAACTATACATGTTTTCATCAATCATTCAGACTATTATCAGTGAAAATTCATGAAAAAAAAATAATTTAAAAATATTTTTTTTGCCTTTATTTTCACATACCTAATAATTTTATTTAAAATTTTATATAACTGCAATACTCGGTGATGAAAGAGTCAGAAGGCACAGCAATTTCAAACTTATTCGTCGTCTTTATTATTATTTTAAGAGTTTTGCTATATTTCAATTAAAAAAGTTATATGGTAATGTACATATTAGCTGAGAAAAATACATTTTAATCTGAAGGTCGAAAACCGCAATTATTTTCGTAGCGAAGTAATACATCAATGGGAAAGTTAAATAACGTATGTTTATAAAACAAAGTAAAAAGAGAATCGCGTGATTGAGTTGTGAGCAAGCCTAACAAGCGCTTGAAAAATACTCATTCATTTATTTAAACTTCTAAGTTTACTGTTTTCTCGCAATATTATTTTAAAAAATCGCACCCTCCGCATTTTTGAAATTGGTAACTCTATTCTCCTGTATACAGTTTGTCACTTTTCGATGCGAGCGATAAATCTAAAAAAAAAACTTTTATTCCCACAAAAAAAAACCTTTTTTTCAGTTTGCTGCAGAGGCGCGATTGAAAATTCGGGTAGGTATTGGATATTGGCCTTCCCGTGAAATATGCAGCCAATATTTTATACATTTTGCTGTAAGTGCCTACAAAAAACGGGCATGGAAATGATATCGCTTAGCTAATAATACTCGAGTATCGCACTATTATTGCTCTAGCAACATAGTTAGTATGGGTTTTATCAATGTAAAAAAATACAAAGAAATTCTGTTTTACACAAAACAAGCAGAAATATTACACAATTTTTGAAAAAAAAAATTCCAATTAACTAGTAAATAATTAACTGAAAAGAATCGGTTTTGCCTGAATGATTGTTTTCCATTTGTGAAATTGTCCTGATGGGTTTCATAACTCGCATATTAACCAATAGTTAATTGATAGTGATTCACTGTTTAATAAAAGTCATATGCAATCCAGTAAATATTTTTAAGGTAGGTACATAATAAATCAAGGAACTATTCGATACAATACACATATTTTATATGTCAAATTATACAAGTATACCTTTTTTGTCGATCGTATAATTAAGACCCTCCACCCATCACGGTTCTCTACTTCTCTCATGGCAGAGTGAAGGCCACTCCCATGAAACTATTTCACTTGACCGCTTTAGCCAACGCTCTTTTTCTGTTTTGCGTTTCCCAGAGGCTCCCCTAAAGCCATCAGTTTTTCCACGATTATCTATTCTACTACAAACTTCGTCGGCAAAGTCTGCCTCTTAGCCGGAGCATATGGATACCATACAATGCCTCTAAGTAACCCTATCATTCGCCAGTCTTCTTGCATTATACCAACATTTTGCAGCCATATTCTCTCTATAGATAGTATTTAGCGGCCTTTCAGGATGCCGGAATCCGGTTAGCTTGAAGATCAGGCAAGCTTGCTTAAAGCTTTTTTCCGACATTTGAAGCAACATCTAGTATCCGTCACAAACATCAATTTTAGAAGTTCCATATACGGTTGCTCTGAACTTTCGTAAGGTACATTGATTTGCTAAGGTAAAGTAGCACCGCCAGAATGCAAGCGCCTAATAGGTAGTTTTTGTTATTAAGCGAGTACAGTTGTGAGTCCCAGATACTCTGTCTCAAGTTAAATTGAATATTGCTCCAGCCATTCTCCTTTGATCTCTCTCGTGGTGTGTATCTCTAGATATTTGAAGCTGACAAAATTCTTGATTGATTCCCTACGACGAGCGACAAATAATGTGGCCAAAAACTGCAGAATGCATCTCGGACATACTAATTGCGAATAGCTGTTTGTATATTCCGAGTATCTAGCTAGATAATTGAATGGTTCGTTTTGTGCCATATCCAAGAATCACATTTTGAAGCTATAGATTACCTTTCTTTAATTTATTTTGAGAGTCTATGACTCAACACGGTACAAACATAATATGGAGAACACTAATTTTTGCACAAGCATACATATGTCTACATATAATATGCAATGTATCCTAATTAACAATAAGAAAATTACTAACTTATATTATAATAGCAGGATTAATACACAAAAACATTCTACTTACAACACTTAATAACACCAAAATCATAAAAAAATGATCTGCAAATATTGTCATTCGCATATCTTTATTTTTATCTCTTATCCAATCATTCTGTTTTTGTCTTCACGTATTATATTTGGCATATACCTTCATCTCTTTTACTAAGGGTCTATGTTACATGAAAACTCTGCCAAACTTGATGAATCAGTGTTGTTGTTTTTCGCAAAGTGCAGAACTAACCTGTCACCTGTCACATGTGATGGCAATTGTGAAAGCAATAGCTTTTAGATTCAGTTATTGATATTTTTCACTTGTTTATAAATGGATTTAATAAATTTATAAAATATTTTGCCAGCATACCTGGAATACTTACATGTACTATTAATTTGACCATCAAATGTTTACACTAATCAACTTAGTGAACGTTTTTTTAAACAGGTAGCAATGAATTATATATATAATATTATTATATACAAGGAAGGTGGCGGTTTTTAAGCATTACGATATAATAGAGCTACATATGAAATTAATGTTTTTATATGCGGTTGTAATTTAAATAAGTATTTTAAATAATGATTAAAAATATATGCTTGTAACACTAATATTAACTGTTGTTATCTCAGTGCAATCCTAACATTGCAGTTAATGGCCCAATCCAGCCAACCTACCTCGTATCACACCCAGTCTTAGTATCATTGTGTATGCTTTCAAATGTCTCAGGAGCAGAGGCTCAGTGACACAAAGCTTAGGTTACCACGCATTTAAGTTTACTTTAGACTTTAGAAATATGAGAACAGAAAATACAAGTAAAAACTAATACAAAACAATCAAACAATCTAATCAAAAATCTTCATGTTTGCAGTATGTTTCCGCAATTAAAACGTAAACTAAACAAAATTAGATTTGAATAACAACAACAAAAATGTGTTTTTTTTATATTATGCTATCAGTAAAACAGGCTTTTCTGGAACTTGGCGAGTTAAGACGATCATTAAGTAGGCCGGGAACTGGGCCTGGCATAATTAGTCCCTTTAACTGCAAATTTTATCATCGCCCATTACTTCTCTCTTGTGGCAATTGTGAAGAAATCGTAAAATAAGTGGTTCAGCTATTTACTCACAGGGTGGTCGTTCGTTTTGTTGTACTTTTCAAACTTATTTACGTGATAAACTTACGTTAATGAGACTTTACGTTCATTAAGACATACAACTACTATGTATTAGATTTTATGTTGTTTTAAGCTTACAAAAAATACATTTTCTTAAGTTAAACTTATTAAACGCATAGGGTTTATTTTTCATAATATTATGTTGATATTATTATAACCATTCCAAATTCAAAACCCATTATTTTGATTTCCACTCTTTTTATACAAGATTAAAAAAAACGGACGTCTAATTTATCTGCACACTCATTTTACATAAGAAAAACAAACTATAACCTTATAGGTATTAATTTAATTTAATAAAATGCAATTTTTGAAGTTATACTTCTTTTGGCGCGTTTGGGAAAACAGATCAGAGTATATTTTTGACGTGTGATGAAGTTGCGCGTGCCGATGCAACACATAATTTATTATTATGATTATATTCATTTCGGTCTCAGGGGTACATGCGCATGCGTATAGTGTTATTTAGATAGTCGTTCAATACAACCAAGTAAACATCACGTGTTGTAAACATAATCAATATTGTGTCATAATAAATATATATGTTTATAAACAAATTTCTGGAGACAATCATTCTACACTGTTAATTTATATTCATAAAATTTTATTTATATTGGAGTGTATATTTATTTTTCATTGTAAAGATTATGTATCAAGATTTCAGGCTATATTTATGAGTAAAATGATATATCAATAAATAAATCAATCTTGTGAATGTTGAGTTGGTAAATAATTCAAAAAATATATCAAAATTTGATTTTTTTAATTAATTTATCATGGGCACTTCTGAATCGATTATAACCGCTGTATGGCAAACATGAGTTTTGGTCCAACACAATAATTAAATTACAATTATCATGTGACACAGATGAATCGCGTACGTTTTCATCAACCTAATCCACTGTAATATTAAAAGACTCAGGTAACGGCTTATTACGCCAAATAAGTATAACCTCTAACGCGCGTACATAAGTACACACACATATTTTTTTATAGTACTTTCCCCACTTTTGTTATATAAATATGGACCGGTTTCGTCTGCCTCGGAGGAATATTTTCAACTGACAACTTTTCAACAGTCCAGAATTAATTAATAAAAGTGGAAGAAGTACTATAAAAATTTGCGTTTTAATAAATTAAGTTAATAATACAATGCATTTCCACCATGAATTGATAATTGACACAATAAAAGAAACTAAGACCTATTCCTTAGTCTGTCACTTGCATATGTAGAATGTTTACATTACAATAATTAATTATTCTCTAATATCAGAAGATATCATTTTTTGTTGATTTCTACGATTTTTAAAACATACCAGAACAACTCTGGTGACCTGAGAAATTTTAATAATACCTACATATAAATTTTCCCTTTATACTTATGATTCTCATTCAGTTTTTTCCTAGCTCAAATTGAATGCTTATTATTTAACAAAATTGCATCTGGAGTGGGCAAGGTAAACAAGTTGCTACAAACAAATTAAAATAGACTACAGTAGCATAGTATATAATTATATCAAATTGATAGGACCTACCTGCATTTATGCGATGGTATTATTTGTCCAGCAGAGTAACTTAGGTATTAACCCTAAAATTTAAATCTTTTAAATTTAAATCTAAAAGTATTTTATCTGTTGACTTATGGTGTACGTATATTTATATGATATTGTTAGATATTGCCAGTATCCATTTAAAATTGACGATTGGCTATAAAACGTACCCCGTAACATTATGTTATGTTCGAATAATAACCATTCTGAAGCTCAAATTGCATTAAAAGTAGATAAAGTTAGGACAGCTAATAAAATATACCATTTGTACTTTTTTTAAATATTATTATTGTTTATAGACGATAGTTAATTACTTTAACCTATAATAAAATTGTTAGTTTGTTTGAATTTTTTTGATTTTCAGGTAGTTGAAACTAGTTGTAGGTAGTTCAAATTGAACTATTTTAAATCGTTCTGAAAAAAATAGTTTTTTATCCACCGGAATGAATGCACTATCTGTTTCCATGTGTCAAACATACCAATAGCGATGGATTTAAAACTAGTCAATGCACTCCCTAGAGATATTTTTTTTATATACCTACATAATTTGTCGTACAACTCTGCTAGCTGTGATAGTGTTGTATTATTCTGAAAAATAACTTCAAAAAATATTTATGAAAAAATATTGAAGTGGGACTCGAATCCGTATATTGTATTGTATTCCAGGTAAGCTTTGTTCACTTATGTATTTTATCTTTAAGTAATTGGTATAATACTTATCATACGAAAAGTCCTAGTAGCTATTATAGATCCGTGGTACGCAAATGAAAAGAATAATTGAATAGATTTCGTTTCAAACTGAATTCCTAATTTAAACCGTTTCATGTATGAACATAATATATTACGTTAAACAACCCTTACATTTTTAATGCGATTAAAAACAATTCTGCACACCTTGTATGGCGAAGAGGAGCTTTATTGTGTATTTTCATGGTAGACACATTATATTTAGAGTATTGGAAAGAAAATTGAACAGGCTTAGTACGGTCTTCTTTATTACGAGATTAAGAGATTTTATCTCTCTATTTATAGCGCTCGTATATTCACATATTATTACGAAAATGTTTATGGTCAACAAATGTGTACACCAGAAAAACATATCATAATAAATTGTTATTTACTTTAATATCTTTTTTTTAACGTCAATACAGAAAGACAATACAATACGTCATATTATTTTAGTTAACAAAAGTCAGTAAGTCAACATATATTATGTATAGGATCCTACATTTATTTATCTTTTCCACATCTTCATTAGAGAATATTTTTAATTGTCTTTCTAATCGTGGCAGTTATTCGGATCTTTTCATTTTTTATATAACCTCAGATGGTTTTTATTATGGTTGTATTCATTTTTAAGCTTCGCAACATACAGTTTATTCTGCACCCAATACCATACAAGTTATAATAATTTATTGATGTGAACCACGTTTTTGTTCTGCTGTTTTTAAACAATATTTTTTGGATATCCTGACATGGCTGCGGTTTGATTCTGATGAATTCTAATATGTTGCATAATAATTATTTTATTCTTCTAACCCCACGTCTGCTCCTCAGTTGCAACATATACTCACTATGCAAAGCCTCTAATAATTTATGTCGTTTGTCAGTCTTTTTACATCATAGTGATGTCAGCACACCATAGCTAGATCATAATATTATATATCATACAAAGGTCAACGTTGGCTGCAAATTTTTTAAAGGCCATTAAAAAAAATTGCAGCGTCATACTGCCAACGTATCTCTTCACTCAGAATATTCGGAAGTTTTGTATTAGCTTTTGTTACTTACTACAAATTTTTAATTTTGCTTTTACATGCTCCATTTTCAAATAGGTACTCTTACATTAAAGTCATATGTATTCAGTCAAAGCATATTTGAGTGAATAGTGACCTCAGTCTTGGGTAACTAGTTCCCAGTCATAAAAAAATGATACTTTTCATCAAAGCGTAGGGTCCTATGATACGCCCTATTAATACCGGGTGTAGTTTAGTGAGCCATTATTTTCAATAGTATAGAATATAGATATTTATAAAATTCGCCGGAATCCATTTGTTTTGAAAAAAGGCCAGGCTTGGTTATGACTCTCTTTAGGAATCCATAGCACGTGCCAGAGCCATAACCAACGTCACATCTTAACCTTCAATGTGATGAAAGGCTGTATGTTTATCTATATTATTTCCTCCTTACCATTAAAAAAATTACCAGATAAACACTGCACGTATTTTCTTTCACAGTTCACTGTACAATTGCTTTAATCCTTCGTAAGGTTACGTTACCATAAAGTAGCACTGAATAGAACCCAGGCATTGAACAGGTAGTATTATCTCTCAACCGAGTATAATATTTATTGTAATTAAATTTCAAACATTATGATTGTTTAGGCTTTTTTATATAGGTTACATAATTATTAAAAAGACAAAATTTGAAATCCAATAATCTGTTTCTTGAAAAGATTGCGATTGCTTGATCTACAGATACGTAATTTGGTTTAAGTTACAAATTGGTACAGGTTCCATCGATCGCTGTTTTGGCTTTTTCGCTAATATTAAGGCTGTTTAAATGCCGAAATAATTGTCGACTCAACCTTAACCGTTTATGGGATTTACAATACAAAGTAATTACTGTGGTATTGTAAGATAGAATTAAATTCTTGCTCGATTACAATATTATTTGAACGGCCGAATACAAAATTGTCGTCGAGGATAAAAATACCACAAAAGAAAATTTTTCTTATGAAAGCAAAACAATGGGAAGAATACTAATTATAATTAATTTAATATTAAATTCGGTTAGGTAAAGCGGTTAATTTAAAACATTTTTGTCCACGCTTTGCTTATATAAAATTATTATTACAATACAAACTCATCATCAACTTAAGTTAGGCCATAGGTGATGAAGGCTTTTAATTACTTCTTTCACTCTTCTAAAACTAAACTTAAAAACGTCATTTAAGTTTTAGACATTCTTTATCGAGTCAAATGCTACTCCAGCCATCACCTCTCAGCTAGTACCTAAGCTTTTTCTTTTAAGTGTCATAATTTGTGATTTAAATTATTTAGATGAATAGAATATTATTTATTCTTCGTCTTTGTCTGGATATTTCGACTTAGTATTGTGACCCGGATCATTTGGCTATCAAAAGCTCCTCTTGGGATTGTATGACACGCAAGGCCTACCCGTGGCATTGGTGAATTGGTGTGCAACCATTTGAGGCATCCAGTATTTGCTCTAATATTCAGACGCGGTATATTATGTAAAGGGGAAAAAAACTGCTCAGAAGATACAAACGGATACATAATAATTATGACTGTAATGCCGTGTCGCAACCTCATTAAATTTCGATTAAAAAAATTTGATAATTATCGTGAAATTTAACGAGGTTCCAGCAACTTGTTGCCAGTGTGAATATGGCATTAGACCACACGCATTCAATAACCACTTGTAGATGCAAAAAGCCGTAATAACTCGTAAGTGAGCACGTGCAGTTGTAGTTGCATGTAGATATTCATTGTTAGACTCAAAGGGTAGATTGTCTAGGTATGGGAAATGTACTTGGAACAGTCCGGTATTCCGCGGGTAAAATGACTAAAAACTATAAAAAGTGGGCAAGATAAATATAGAAAGAAGTCCATGGCACCTGCTAGATTTTGTAAGCCTGCTCAATCAAATCGCAAAAATCAATAAAAAATATGGATATTTTTTCAAATTGAATTCCCGAAAATTATTTTCTGTGTGCGTGCTTGCATTCAGGGATCTTTTATTTCTATCAATCGCTGATCAAAACGCAATCTGCGTCAGAACATAAATACTGATGCACGTAGCGTTGATTTTATTTACATTGATTCTCGACGTGAGACGAATAATAGCTGAGGTACTGAGGATTGTACAAAAACAAGTGCACTTGTGAGCAAGTTGAGTAATTCAACTTGAAAGTTAAATTCTGCAGTTGTACATTTTATTAAACAGTATCCAATACTCGATAAATGAGGTTATATCTTAAAATAATCCATTATTATTTTACTTCTTGAAATAAATATTCATATTACGTTCAGTCTGAAATGGAAATAGTGAAAAATAATCTCTTATATATTATTATCCTTAGAAATTTTGGAAAACGCACCAACAGCCCATTTAAGCGACATTTTATTGTTATTTTTACATCTTTACTTCGAAATGTGCGCTACCAATTGAATTGACCACATTTCAGAAATTTTCAAAGATTTTACAGGTACGTGACGTTTATATCCGATATTTTTTCATATACCGTATACGATTTGCCATATTTCTTTTAACGCACAGCAGAATGACGTCTTCGTCGTTTAAGAGCTTCTAATCCTTTAATGACAAACGGAATCGATTATTTTTATTTAAATATCGTAATGTAGGCATTGGCGCACTTTTTTCCGGTGAGAAAACAATAATCTTGGTACAATTCACTACGTAAATTAAATTTTGAAAGGCGCGTCCGCCACTGCTTTAGTATCATAGATAACGTGATATTCCAAATTTGATTTTTTAAAATACTTATTTGTGGCTGTTGACGCACTGTTTTTTTATTGAATAATTACCTAGGCTACTAATTTATAATTTATATGAATTGCTGTATTTATCAAAATCGGTGATATTATATTTATCAACATATTCATATCGTCATCATCATCATCATCATCATCAATCAGGATCAATCCACTGCTGGATGAAGGGTTCCGCAACTTATATTCTACTACTATCGGTTTGACGAATTTGTGATATTATACCTATTTCTATCGTCTTTATCATCATCGACCTGAACCAATCCACTGCTGGATAAAGGGCTCCTTAGCCTAATTCTATTCCTTTCTGTCGTATGAATTGCTGTATTTATCAAAATCGGTTATATTATATTTATCTACATATTCATATCGTCATCATCATCATCATCATCAACCAGGATCAATCCACTGCTGGATGAAGAGTTCCACAACCTGATTCTACTACTATCGATTTAACGAATTTGTGATATTATACCTATTTCTATCATCCTTATCATCTTTGACCTGAACCAATCCACTGCTGGATAAAGGCCTCCCATAGCCTGGTTATGGCTTACACCCACGGTGGCCGCGCGGCATAAGCGTTGGACTATCATGCCGTGGGTCCCAGGTTCGAATCCTGGGTCTGGCAAGTACACATATTGTTTTTCAATATGTGTGTGAGTCAGGGTATGGACCTTATAGGTTGAGCAAGTGGCTGACATCCATTTCTCGTAAAAAAAATCTGTTAATACAAAACCTCTACTCTGTGGAGGCCCATATGATCCTATTAGGATCGGACATGGTCGAATAGCCTGGTTATACTGCTTTCTGTCATTTGAAATGCTGTATTTATCAAAATCAGTTATATTATATTTATCTACATATTCATATCATCATCATCAACCAGGTTCAATCCACTGCTGGATGAAGGGTTCCGCAATCTGATTCTACTACTATCGGTTTAACGAATTTGTGATATTATACCTATTTATATCGTCCTTATCATCATCGACCTGAACCCATCCACTGCTGGATAAAGGCCTCCCTAGTCTGATTATACTCCTTTCTGTAATATGAATTGCTGTATTTATCGAAATCGGTGATATTATATTATATCTATTTATATTGCCATTATCATCATGAGCCTGAATCAATCCACTGGTGGATGAAGGCCTCTCTGAGTTATTTGTATATCTGTCGGTCATATGAATTGTTATATTTATCAAAATTCCTGACATTATATTTACCCATTCATATTATCGTCATTATCATCATCATCATCTGAATTAATCCACTGCTGGATGAAGGACTCTTTAAGCCGATTACACACCTTTGGGTGTTGTGAATTTCTATTCTAATCCGAATTGGCTTATTCCTTTCAGATGTACATATTGCTTCATTATTCATCAATATTTGTTTCGATATGAATGTCCCGCACCGACATTGAAACAAAATAATGTTAAAATTTATTTTTTACATTGCTTATGTACCTTCTTCTATTCTAAAGAGGCCCCACGTGAGATTAATATTCACGTTATATTGGATCGCTATTTTCATGATAATTACATATTGCTTTATATTCGAACGGTTGAGATGTATAATTTATCATATTTAAATGCACGTGATTTAACGAAACATTGATATACCTAAACCATAACTATAAAATGTCAGTGGTAGCAATCGGTGACTGCCTGCTGTTTTGCTAGACCTAGCAACCTGATGTGGTATCAGGCAACATTCTGAAGGCCAGACTCCAGACCTAACTACGCGGATGACCTCAAATTTGTATTGGCAGTGACAAGGGACAACTATGGCGTCGTCTATGCATTCTTCACAATAATTGTATTTAAATTCAACATCATGTCATTATGATGCCAAGCTGTCTGCAAGACCTAGCAAGACAGGCTGGCGAGAGCCAGCTGGCTTAGTTAGTAATATTATAAAATGTGTACACTCATGATTAAAACATTAACTGTAAATTTATTTTAATCATCATTTTCGGTATATGTGAGCATCTGGAGTCTGGACCATCGTTACTAGGATTGTAGTAATTACTATAAATCATCTACTATGATTATTTTACTATGAAATAGTTGTAAATAATTTATTAAACTAATAATTGGTCCATTTCATTGATTTTAAAATTTATATATATTTAAAATATATAACAAACGAATTCCATCGCGTTGCAGGCATTAAACAAACAACGAGTGTAAAACTGACGCTCAGCCTAGTGGTAGTTAGCAATAAAATAAGATTACAGATACGAAAATACTAAAACAATGATCAGGAAAATGTCTTCACAGCTGTTTCTAATAAAAATACTGATGCTACAAAGAGAACAAATTAATATAAAAATAAAATGAGGCAATCGGCGCTACCATCTTTACAATGAGGAGATAAAAATGTTTTTAAATATTTTTGTAACACTGAAAAAAGGGGGGAAAGTATTGAAAGAGAACAAAAACGGATAACTCATTTAAGTAACGGAAGGTACTAATCGTTAAAAAAGACTGGATTGCTTTTTTACCTATTTCCTTTTTTATTTCGAAAGATTACGCCAAACAAATATTGCAATGCGCAAACCGAATTCTTATACCATTTTCCTGAAAATGTGATATTCTTATTATTGCCATCTGGAAAAAAATAATATTCATCATCTTATTCATTATCATCTGCAGAATCCTAGAGCACCTTCGTTTTGGCTTCCTCCAAAAAACATTTCAATCATAGATTAAAAATATAATACAGGCTGTAAGAGCTCATGCATTACAATATCAATTATTATAACACGTTTCACCATTTCGGGTTTTTTACCCAGCATAAATTATCATAATATTAGCCAATCACAGCTTAGTTTACAGATTATTTTGACGCGCGACAAATAATATTACAATTTCAATTAAATATAGAATTTTTTTGATGAACTTCCACGTAGTAACTATACCCATTGATTTTCTTTACATTCATAAAATTATTTTTGAATACACAAAGCGGTATGTTTTTCATTCAATTTCTCAATGAAAATCGGTGAGCACAGAATGCTTGGTTTCGCTCTATCAAAAATAACCATATATTTTCAGCGAAGTATCTATATAACGTTTTTGCTAGACAATGATATTTTTTATTAAATGCATATGATTTTACTAGCACGTTCTTTCAATTTCGATTGATTGGAATACCTCAGGGTTTTACACATCCAACGTTAAATATTTATATTCAGTTATCATAGAAACCACAACTGTACAAATAAAGTACCCACTTGTAAGAATATTTTTGGGAGAAATATTAAATAGTATTAAAAAAATAATAAACTAATTTTTATTACAATAGAATATTAATATTTACAATTAAGTACCTGCATAGTATTACAAGTTAGCTTCAATTATGTGGTAATATAATGTATATTTTCAGGTTACATTCTCTCAAAAACATTTGGATACAATATAAAAACGTTTTGATGTTTAGTTGAGCTATAAACATCTAGAGATTAAGTGGTAATTGATAATTTAGACTTTTTAAATGTTCAACGAGGCTTTGTCATTGACCATCATAAAATGGACATTTCCAAACAACGTGACGTATATTTTCATAACCTCTTTCGCATTGAAATTTAGGATTATTTGCTATACATATTAAGAAAGATAAGAATGCTGTAAAATTGTAGGGATCAGCTTTGTAGCGATTTTTATAGTTAAATTTGTTTCTCTATCAAGAATTTGAGCTTGTATGATGAAATATGTACATTTATTATTTATCCAGAGGTCGTACTGTGCCTAAATTTTATTTTTAATAATATAAAACTCTTTGTTACTTACTACACAATAAGGTAGAATATGTTGTCAGGATATTGATTAGGTCAAACAGATATTTTGCGTTTAAAATATTTTAACTTTTACAGGCGCTAGTGAGATTTGAAAGCATTTTAAGATTTAAGCTTATTCTACAAAGAGAAATAAACGTGCAAGACAAGTCATCATCCTTATTTTGGTAATCATTGAAAATTGTCTCAACGTGGACTGAAGTAGTTTATTTAGTCTTTTAGTGTGTTTTAAAACGTACGCATATCAACGTAATATGTCAACTGCAATGTTATGGGAGTAGCCCGATGCACATTTGAATAACATAAAAAATGTTAAAATAACACTGACAAAAGGAAAATATAAATACTTCTTCTCCACCTATTCAAGCCCCTTCTCAGGGCGTTGCCGACAAGTAAATTTAAATAAATGACAATTGGATTTGCCTACGTTGGAAAACCCTATAAGCCTTTTTTACTTGGGGAACAAAATAATATATCTTTGACGTAGCGGAAATAGCATTATGCAATACAGCACACAAGGATTATTGTTATATTAAAATAACGGTATAATTAAAATAAAAATTAAATATTAGGGCTTACGTAATATGTAGTACCTATTTTATAATAATCATAGTATATTTTACGTAAGTATTTAATTTGAAAACACCTTATATACTTGTACCTGTTAGAAAAATTATTTTCGAAAAAATATATGGGGATAAACAACTCAATCCGTGTCGGCATATTGATCGGCGATATTAAATCATCATCATCATCAGCCAAGGTCAATCCACTGCTATATGAAGTCCTCCCCAAGCTTTCTCCAACTCTCTCGATCCTGTGTCGTTTGCTGCCACGTATTTCCGCCGAACTTTACCAGTTCGTCAATCCAGCGGCTTTTAGGGCGACTCTGTGGCCGTTTCATGCCCCTTGTGTACCACTGGATGACAGCATTTGTCCAGCGGCTGTCCTTTCGTCGAGCAATGTGCCCCGCTCATCTCCATTTTAGCTTTTTAGGCTACGTCTATTACATCGCGTACTTCTGTCTGCTTCCTAACCCATTCGTTTCTCTTACGGTCCTTTCGCGTGATGCCCAACATACACCTCTCCATGCCTCGTTGTGTGACCCTTAGCCTTTGGACATCTCTCGTGTTGAGGGTCCACGTCTCGCAGCCATACGTGAGCACGGGTAGCACACATTGGTTGAACACCCTATGCTTAAGACGTAATGGTAGGTCACTCTTTAAGATACTATTCAGACGTCCGAAAGCACTCCATCCCAGCTTTGATCTTCGAACAATTTCATCGTGCATGCTTCCATCAGCTGTGGACACCTGCTGTCCGAGATAGACGTAGCTGCTGACTTGCTCGAGTTGGGTGCCATAAATACAGATAATTGCACGGTCCGAAAAATAGTTACTCATCATTTTTGTCTCTGATACATTTATCTTTAGACCGACCGTTTGACTGACATCCGCCAGTTCTTGCATTCTACATTGGAGGTCTTTCGGGTATTGTGAGAGTAAAACAATATCATCTGCAAAGCGCAGGTAGCTGAGGTGCTCCCCATTAATTGGAACACCTTTTTCCTCCCAATCAATTTTCCTAAATAAATCCTCAAGAGTAGCGGTGAATAGTTTAGGTGAAATGGTATCACCTTGCCGGACATCTTTGTTAATGGGGAATTTACACGACCGTTTGTAGAGTTTCACGCATGCTGTGGCATCAGTGTATATACTGTTCAATATGTTTATGTAGCGTCTGGAAATTCCTTGGTTGCTAAGGGCGTCTATAATTGAGATTTTTTTGATGGAATCAAACGCCTTTTCATAGTCTATAAAACCAATATATAATGGCAGTTTGTATTCCTGGTAGCGCTCTATGATTTCCTTGACGACCTGTATAATATGATCCATGGTAATGTAGCCTCTTCTGAATCCGGCTTGCTCTCTTGGTTGGTTCTCGTCTAGAACTGTTTCGAGACGGTTTGAGAGTATTTTCGTGAAAACCTTATACAGAATTGGCAGTAGACTTATTGGTCGATAGTTTTTCAGATCTTCAGTGTCTCCTTTGCATTGCATGCATTTTTCCATGTATCTGGGATGTTCTCTTCGTGCAGACAAACCGTGAACAGACGTACGAGCACTTCGCTCACCGTCCTCCCGGCCCATTTGAGAACATCGATAGTCAGCCCATCTTTTCCCGGGGCTTTCCCACTCTTCATGCACATTATAGCATATTCCACCTCTGTGGTAGTAACCTCGGGAAGAGGATCTCCATATTCTCCGTTCACCAGAAAATCTGAATTGATGTCAGTGTCATCTTTGTATAGAGCACTGTAAAATTCTACAACAGTATCCAGTAGATGATCCCAGTTACGCACGATACTTCCATCTTGCACTTTTAGTGTCACGATCTGCCGTCTCCCTATTGACAGATGCTGCTTGTTCTTATGTAAGCTCCTTCCTGCGGATTCTACGGCGATAATAAATAACTGACCGCAATTGAAAATTCTTTAAAATTCATTTCCTGTAGTGTCCAATTACGATAAACTCAGTAAATAGCTTACTACAATTATAATTTCCGCAACATCCGTTTTTCCACTTGGTCAGCCATATCCAATGACGTAAGCTCCATATAGAGTAGCTGACTCAATTATAATAATTATTTCTTAAATATTCTTTTCAAGATATTATTTTGATTGTGAGTACGTCAATAAAAGAAATAGCGGATCATAATAAATTATTCATTAGACATGTGACTCGAATATAATATATTCCCAGTCTGTTGGTATCTCAGTCTCTGTATCGCTCCGCACAGCATCTAATTCTACCGAGCTCGGACCTCGAAATAGAATCATAAGTATTGTAACATAACTACTGTAACATACTTAGTACTGACTGTTTACGCTGCAAATAAAACTCTCTCCTCCATCCATCGGAGCAACCACCAAGTCTCGACCTCTTCCACAACACCATGACTCCCACAGTGGTGACCCCGATGTGATTCCCACAAACATCATGCAAAAAAAAATTCTGGCATTCGTTTACATAAATAGCAATTCAACTATTTCACAAAAGTTTATATTTTATTTTACATTAGATGTTTCCTATACCTACGCAAAAGTGTACTGAAGATCTGCGATTTTTTGTGTTTACCGAAGTTTTCATAGTAGTAATCTGATTCAGGTACCTAGAATAATATACTATATTATAATATTTAATCGTTTTATCTACTAGCTACTTACTTTGTCGTTTGTATAATAGGGAATATTGGACGGAAGTATAATGTTATAGTATTTATTTTACAGAATTCTTGAATAAATAAATTATGAAAATATTAATACACCCAAAGTAAATGTAATATTTTATGAGCTTTTACTATATTTTGCTGGCAATACTGGAATGGAATATAGCAATTATTAAAATGCTGACTCAACGCAGGAATAATAAAAGAATGAAAATCATGCGAAGTCGATGTTATCGGAATATTAACTTTTGATTAACATCAAACGGCGAAGACTTCCTACAAAATTTTGCATTTCAAATATTATATTTTTCATCTCCTTGGAATGAGAATCTATATTCCAAAATAATATTAATGTTTCAATAGCCATAAAATTTATAATTAATTATAAATAATATTATGGTACTCGTATTTATTCTAATTTTCTTTTCGCTGACGTTGTAAAATTTAAATAATTTTATATTTAAAATAGCTCAAAATAAATATACTGCCAGCTTTCTACATTACCTCCCCTCAATTTTATTATAACTGTAAGTAAAGTGACTAGTAACGACATAAGTCAATTTTTGACTCACCATGGTGGATTTGCTGCCAAGCAACTCCATGTGGCCGAAACTACAAGACGCAAACCACATCATCTGAGAATTTAAAACCTCTCATTCTCAGGCCTTGTCCACATGGCCATGTTCACATATCTCATTGAGTAACTAATTTATTGTCTTGATAAATAATTATTAATTTATACCCTTCACATTAAATGTAAAGGGTCATGACATAAAAATAATAAAATACATATTAAAATAAAAGGTAATATGAGTAAAAATTAAGAAAAAGAAAGTACACGAAAGAACACCTAAGTAAACTTTATTTTAAAAAATATATATATATATATATATATATATTTATACCCAAACTAAAGCGGGGCTCAGACATAGAGCCACTATCATATCTGCTTCTAACTAAAATATAATTAGAATTAAAATGAATATGTGTAGTGACTGTAGATGCAAAAAGAAGAAACTGATGTTGCAAATACGTTTGTGATTTCCCGATTTTTTTTTATTTTTATCGAAATAAAGAAAGTTTGTTTACTCAATGATCTCCAGAAATCAACTATGTTACAAAATTACTCCTTCTTGGGCAAAAAAATTCTGACAAATTTAATAAAATATTGCGCTCTAATTGGAAGTTGGACCTTTTTTAGCTCTTCCGGTCAAATTTTTATAAAACTGAGATTAATTTTTCAACAGGCTATAAATCTGTAGTATAAGTCTAGTGACAATTTTTCGAGAATCTTTGATTTATGGAAAATTGAATTCTCGAAATAACGGAAAATTTGTCTGATTTCTTGAGATTTGATATTATTCCTATTATTCATGATTATTATTCATAATATTCATGATTCTTATTATTCTGATAATTTGACGATCACAACCTCTAGTTACTTGATATTGATGAGTGATTTTTAAAAAAAGAACCAAAAAACGCCATAAAAATACCTACTGCATACAATTTTACATATTGTATTATGAAACATTGTAATAAAACTTCACGTATACTCGTAACGACGCTTCTAATGGCATACTTTTAAAAATACACGCAGTTGTAAAAAAAGCACCAAGCAAACACGTAGATATTTTTCAGTGACGGAGCGGAGCTATCACACCCCGTAGTTATCTTGAAATGACGAGTATTTTATTGCACCTGTGACGCCAGGGTGCTTCCGCTTTGCAAACTCCTATTTAAAGCCAGTTTATACCTATCCGTACCGTATCAGTACAGTATCTTATTCAAATGAAAATGACGTGTTTCTGTAATATATTAAATTATATTATAAGTAATTATAAATTACATTTCACCATTATCTTGGTATATTTAAGCTGATTCTATTCCTTTTATCTTTTACGTCTTTCAACAGACTGTTTTCTACGTCTTGAGTGCTATTAGATGATTAGGTTTGTTTAATGATTGTCATTTGTTTCAACTACTTTGTGCCTATTTCTATATGAGGATTTTATCTCTATGTTATCACAATTAAATTATTGGGGTGTAATTAATAATTAACGTAATTTTTTACGACTTACACCATCTAGGTAGCGATTATCAAAACAGTATGTTTAATACCACCCTATGTAAACCACTATTTTACAACGTGGTATGAACAACATATTAAAAAATGAGAATGGGACAACTGGCCGTCAGGACAATTGGACGCCGCACTGTCGTAGGCACGTAAACAGAACGTAGACGATGACTTTTAATCAGTTTCTATCTACTACTTAGTAGTTTTAATTTATTTTAATCTTAACATAATGTTTTGTATTGCGGATTGAGAATTACCATGCCTAAGGTTTTATATAAAAATAAAAAACTCTTTTTTCGTTGAAACTTAAACATATGCACGTATAAATCATTATTGACGTGTGCATATTTAAATTCTCACCAACTATTAAATCATAATATAATATTTTAAATATAAATAATAATATTAAAAAAAGTACCTAACGTCTATTTATTTTCGAATTGCGTGGCGTTCAGTTGTCCTAGCGCCAAACTATCCTAGACCCTAAAAATATAGTTATCCTAACGCTGCTCATAAAATCCGTTCGAGATACCGTCGTGCGGTACAATAATACTTTTTATATGTCGCGTAATGTGTAATTATGAGTATTCTTGATGATTTTCAACCAGATAAAATATACCCTACAATGTTTATTAAGAAATATTGGATTGGTTCCTTTATAGTTTGGCATAGTTTGAACTCAGCCAAATAAATAAGTTATATTCAATTTGTTTTCCTGTTTTTACCAAATAAGGAAATAGTAAAAAAAGAATTTATCATCCATGCGGTTAAATTATCCATACGGTTAGTTTGCGGTGAGCTCTACTGTTCTCAATATCAACCGATAAACCCGTATACGTTGTGTAAATATACTTTTACGCACCTGTGCTGTTCCGGTTGTGAACATTTTTTTATCCTGAACAATGTACAGCGTTCACTATTTTACGGGCGTGTACAGCCTGTGTATCTCCGCAGCGACATTTTAAAGGGTCGCAGTCAAAGGTGAAATGAGTCCAGGTGGTTGAATTATAAAAAAACCCTTTTCCTCTTAAGCCTGGTTTTATCTGATGTTGATTATCTAAATTTCGTGTTACATCAGTAATACAAGTTAAAAGCTAAAATAAATATTTTTAACTTTGATTTTTACCGGTACTTTGGTATAACAAACAAACACTTTTTAATCGTGAACGAAATATAATATTGTTAGTCTACACCGATTGTATTCAAAGTGAGCGCCTCGAGTATTTTATAAAAGCGTCGTAGGCTTCTTGGAAAACAATTGTTCTAAATTATCTGTAAAAGCTTAGTACAGGTGCTTTTATGGGACAATAAAATAAATTAAATTAAAACGATTTTATACGAGACATAGACCCCGTGTTCTACGAATTGTTTAAAAACTAATGGTGTTTGAATGCAATAATATATTCAAAAGGATACTTGCACCAATCTATGAAAAGGGAGTAGGGTGGTAATGGTTTAATCACAAATTGCAGTGTATGCAATTAAATGGATATTTAAATACAGTTTATAAATATCGAAATACTCGATATCGATATATCACCGTTGAAGCGCTTGACGTAGACAATGGCGTAGATAATATTACGCGCTGGGAAACCACGACTTTGGTAGCTGGGTGGAGTAGAAAATACTTCCAGACTATCGGTGTGTTAAACTGGAATTCCAGGGCAAGCGAAAAAAACTGGTTGAGAGCAATGTTGGAGGTGGTCGGCGGCCTGGCCAGGCGATGGCACCATTCATAATAATAATCATAGTGAAATACGCTGACGCATGATCATAATGATAAATTCGACTTATAAGCTTCAAAAAATATAAACTGCTCTTCCCTTATCGTTACCGTAACTTTTCGTTGTTTATTTTATAGGAGAGTATTTTATCGTTAAATTAATAATAATTCTAGATTATTGAATACTTAATAAATAGATTATACCCACGACGGCGGAGTGGTTACGTTACTGTCGTGGGTCTTGAGTTTGAAATTCGGGTCTGGAAAATTCACATAGTATTTTTCAATGTATTTTGGATCCAGCCAGTCAGCAAGTAGCTAAGATACATTTCTCGTAAAAATAATTTTTTTTTTAATAAAACCTCTATGATCCTCTTATAATCGAACATGGAAATGTGATGTAAATAATGTATTGAAAATCCTTTTATTTTCAAAGTAATATACACTTTTTTATCAGTAGAGACCAATTTATTAATTTACTAATCACTTCGTAGCATGACTTCTAGACTAAAACTTTAAACGTGTCAGGCCTATCGGGCACCAAAATTGTTGGCTATGAGCTTAATCAATGCATTTTCTAGTGATGTAAATATCTTCCGTATCTTATGTGTTAAATTTATTTCTTTTTTTGTTTTAAATATTTTGTATTGGTTGTTTTTGTTATAATTTAACAATAATATACTTTTTTTCTTTATCGTTGTCTACCCATAATAATGGTAGAAGTGTATGGGCCAAATGAATAGCCATACTTACATTTATTACCAAGCGACGTGTTTATAATAATAACGTCTTAGTTAAACTAATTAATACTATAACAGTAATATCTCTACATTTTGGACGTATTTCATGTTAATGATAACTTTTATGGCATATAATAATATTTGTGTAAATCAATAAATAGATAAATAGAAAACGCAGCAAAATGTGTAAAGTAATTATTCAATATTAATATAATATATCTACAAAATTGGTACTACATAAAAGTAGGTAATCTACTAACATTTTACAATTTCTCTTTATGCTTTGTTAAACCACAAAAATGAAAATGGCGGGCTGTAAATCAAACATTATCAGATGCATCAAAAAACATGGCGGATTTTATCTCTTGTGTAACTTTACAATATTATTTACTGTTCGTATCAATCGATCGTAAAATTTTAAACTACGCTCGTCGGATTATGCCATAATAGAAGAATGAAATCAGATAAAAAAACTACCCACTATAATCATATAATGTTACTCGTTTTAGACTAGTATACATATATATTAATACTATCGACTGAGGATACT
This sequence comes from Rhyacophila brunnea, assembly GCF_057557595.1. Lineage (NCBI taxonomy): Eukaryota > Metazoa > Arthropoda > Insecta > Trichoptera > Rhyacophilidae > Rhyacophila > Rhyacophila brunnea. The sequence continues at coordinate 40,878,934 of NW_028232796.1, read as the reverse complement.
TAATGTAATTTCAACTTAAATTCTTATGGATTTATGTTACAATAGTACAAAACTTAGATCCATTAGAATAAAATTTATAGTTTAATATTGGTGGCGCTTTCGGCAGTGGCCTGTAATTTGAAGATGGTGGTTGGTAGATTACGGATCTAGGGAGGGCTGGCTTAACCAGAATGTCAGACACTAACCTTTTAATGTTGAGAGAGCTGGCGCGCGCTGAAGCCGGTTCGGTTTTAACGCACTCATGGTAAACAGACGGTTCGGAATGTCACTCTCACGGTTTCACTTGGTTTTGGGAAGAATGATGATGAAGAGTTCAGGATGGATGATAGACGCGACGTTGCCTCTAAACGTATTAGATTTAGCGCAACGAAGGTCATGCATGTGCATTTTGAGTCACTCTATGGTTAACGACGGCTAGGTTATAACAAGCCCGCTCACGACAACTTTCTTGATGTCACTCTAGCAAACAATATGTTATTTGCAATCACAGTCGTCTCATGACCCGTAATTGCTGCTTGCATTGTCTTGTGACAAGGATAAATAAGGATGTGAAGTAGGTGGGGAAATACGGAATGATAGCTACCATATTTGGCCCAACCAAGTATTTTATAATAATATACCATTTTGGTCTAGATTATTTCATTTTTTATAATTGTACAATACTACTAGGTAACTATTATTCTTCGGGACCCTTCAGCTGAGAATTGTAACCCAGATATTTTAGGTTCTCCATGCCCTTGTCTCTAGCACTATTGGTATTTAGTAGTATGTATTTCATCAGACCATCCTCGTCTACTCCAAAAACTTATACCTACTCAAATGTAACGATTTTATCTAATTTTACGTCCCTGCGGGTTATAATATGATCACAAAATTGAAGATTCCGGTAAAGATAACTCGAGGAGAGTCTATTTTGAATGTGGGGTTTGTGCATGATAATTAATTATTCTTTTAGCCATCAATAAGATGCTCAGTAATCTTCTTAAGAACCATATTTAACATTTTAGTCTAGTTTTTGCCTCTCTATTGTCTATTGATTATGAAAAATATTAATAAAAGTTTTCACGATTCCTTAAAACATTTTCGAATGGAAAAACACTGATTCTGATCCATGTTAATGCAGTGTATAACTAATTTAATTGTTAAATTAATATACAAAGCGTTCAACATATTTAATATTGTCATTTTAATCTATCATGATTTTTCACTTGCAATCTTTCATAAAATATTAATATTAAGAGAATACTCATACTTGTAGCTTTAAATTAGTTTTACTAAATAAATTTAAGATAAATTTAAAAAAAAAAATCGCCTCGGCAGACTCAATCGCCATCCATACAATGAAAATTATATTTTCATGTTAGTATAATATATAGTAACCATATCCACTGACAGAAGCAGATAAGGGTTTGCGATGTAATAGAGTTTAATAAAAGACTTAAATGGAGATGGGCTGGACACATAGCTTGAATAAAAGACAATTGTTGGACAAATCTAGTCATCCAATGGTATCTAAGAAGTGCAAAACGTCCGCAAGGTAGACCTAGAGGCCGCTGGATCGATGAAATGATAAAGTTCTGCGGAAGTAAGTGGCATCGCAATGCACATGACCGAGAGAAGTGGAAGCAGCTTGAAGAGGCCTTCATCCAGCAGTGGATAGATTCAGGCTGATGATGATGATAGTAATAATATATTATTAATCAAAACATATAGTCTACTCGGACAATTAATACTTTTGTAGTATATTTTTGCCAAAAACCATGTAGCTCCATTTAATATTATGGTAGACTAAAGGATTATTTAGGTTTATCAATTAATTATTATTCAAATGATAGCATTTTGTTAGTGACAATTTAAATAATATTATAAGCTGTGGGAAAATAAAAAAATATCACGAACATAATACATATAACAGTAAATTAAATGCAATCATGTTTTTTTTTATTATTACTAGTTAATAATGTTTGTAATTGCAGTATAAAAACTGTAAAATTTGTTAATTTTCTGCCCCGTCATTTTGATTTTATACATTTTTCGCAGCCGTTATCAAATTTTAAAAACACTTCACCATATTATTTGAAAAAAAAAATACTATCACCGAGGAGGTCAAGTTTTTAATATTTTTAATATTTTATTAATTGAAGTTATTTGGGATAAGAATCGTTAAAACACCTTTTCTCAAATTTACTCAGCAGTTACGTTTTATACAAAAATGCAATTTATTTTTTATTTAGAAAAGATTAGATATTTAGTTCAAATATAAATATTTTTCTATGGGTACTTAAATTTGCGTTTAAATTACATTACCCCAAATATTTACTAACGATGCTGGAATCAAACAAAAAGATTAAACAAAAGTCTAAAAAAAGCTCTGCCTCAGATACGAAAGCTCTTTTCTGCTGGAAAAAAACTGCACAAAAAGTGTTTGCGAAGTGAAGGCTGCGAGAACAGGAAGCGTCGTATACTTAAAATGTAAACAAAAAACGAGATGAGCTTATTTAAGCTCCGGCTCCGTTCCACTTGCAGCTTTCGACTTCCCCAAAAAGCCTTCCTCGCAAAGGTTTTTCCTCATTTTCATTCAGTTACCGAGGAATATTTCAAACATACCTGAATTATTAAGTGCCTATCTACCTTGCATTTTAGCTTTCCTGTAAATTTAGGCGGAACTTTGTGTCTCAGTTTCCGCTCACAAAAGATTTAGAGTGAGTATTATACTAGTTTCATAGTAAAGTCATGTCCACGCCATCAATTTTACTCTTAGTTGTTTGATAAATTTTAAACTTAGGTAATATTATAAATCACCATAAAATATGTACTATCATTAATTGTATCTATTCTTTAATCAGAAATCGACAATTTAGTGGTTTTTGTCTACACTATTGGTTTTGTATTAATTATATCATTATCATAATTATCTAGAGTCGATTCAGTACAGGGTGAAGGCCTTCCCTATCTCTTGTATATACCTGCCTTATCATTTGCTAATTTAATTACTACTACATCCACAGAATCTTATGAGTTCATTTATAGAGTGGGTTTAAGGGCGTCTATGTGATCATTTAGTGTCCCTTGGGCACCATTTTATTTGTATTTTATTTGGAATTTATATAGCGGTTGTACTCAACCAGCGACATGTTAAATTCACTGCAATTTCATCTGCTTGGAAGCCTCTATCACATCGCTTACTATTGTTTGCCTCCTTATAATATAAAATATGTTGATTTATTTTGTGGTCCTTTCGCGTTATGCCCGACATGCACCATATTATCACGATGCGCAATCTTTTTTCAGATTTTTCTTACATACGGAACTTAGAACCTTAAAATTTGTGTTAAAATAAACCATTCTCACCACCTATTCGGAATACCGCAATCGGCAACGTACGCTAATCCTAATTATTAATGAAAATATCTATTTTCCGATCCCATTCAGTGTTTTTGATATTATTTTGATAGCCAAGTAAATCATGTTGGGTTTTCATTACAGATCAGCGAGGCTTACTCTTCCGGGATTTTTCATGAACAACTGAAATAGCTATCGACTCAAAAAAAAACATCTTGTAAAATTTAATAGAATTTATATTTTTATTTATAAAATGGAATTCTATCAAGCTGACTCAATTAATAAATTATTGTTATAATATTTTTATATAATATGTATTTATAATATAATATAACAAATTCCACGATAATTAGCTTGTATACTTTATGTAGGTATATCATAAAACATTTCTCATTTCCTATATATGTAGTGTTATTATTTGCACTTACATTTTAATTATTATGTATATAGCGAATAATTATTCATTATATTTATATAATTATAATTATCTTATATTATTTTTAATGTATATTAAATATACATAAACAACGAATATCCACAGAAAAAAAACATTTTCATCTTTCAACATGTAAAAACATTTTATGGTTGTATCAAAAAACTTTATTTATTTAGCATTTATGCTAAGTCCTCCCACACCTTTTTCATGTGAAGAAATAAAACCCCTACCATTAAAAAGAGGGTAAATAAATATAAGCAAGGGGTGAGAATATCCGCAGAAGAGGATGGATTGTCGATTCGTCATTTTCATGTACTTATTCGAACTCTCGTCTGTCTTCCCTCACAAGATTGATGCATTCCAATAAATCTCCTCGAATACAAAAGCACTTATATCTTACTTTGAGGTGAATAAAAAATATCTATATGTATTTAATCAGGCAGAGTTTGGGCGTTGTTCACGCTTCATATTCCACCTAGATTATTGTATGTTTATTATAAAAGCTTATTATAAAGCTTTATAAGTCGATAAAGATAAAGTAGTATTTATTTAACTCTATGAAAATTGTATTGTTATTAATATTTTTATACAACAATCTTGGAAAACCTTTTTCATTCAAATATATTAAATTATTCGGATCAGAAAATAATTATCATTGTAATTTTTAGTAGCATATTAGTATTTCGTGTGTTTCCAATTGGAAAATGTCAAGTATGAATTCGAATTAGTATACAGCACCATAAAAAAAACGTGTTGTCATTGAAAATAAAATATGAAATCAAAAGGTTATTATAAAAAAAATGGTTTGGCCACCATATTAGTATTTTATAGGCTTCAAATTTTCAAGTATAGTTTCAAATAAAATATTATCGAGAAGTTATACATAGTGTTTAAACTATAAACCTGAATTTTCCTTCACGTTACCATACAAAAGATAAAAAATGTTAAACGTGGCTAAGAAAAGCGCCTCATTTCATGGCCAAGATTCTCCGTGATTGGTGCTTGTCTACGGCTGACCTATGGGATGCTGGTATGACTGCAGATTACGTAAGAAGACTAGCGAGAGACAGGTGTTCTTGGAAGCGTAGCATGGTGTTCGTATTATGGTCCACCTAATGAGTGAACTCTTCTTCAACCCAATGAGTGAACAAGAACTAACCTGCCATTGGTGATGCCAATTGGGAGCGCAATAACTCTGTTCAACCAAATCGCTTCGGATGTTGATATATTCCACCTACGTGAGATGAGTATAGGTGGACGTTGTTTTATAAATTCTTAAAATAGGGTCAGCTTAGCTCATTCGGTGTACTTCATTGTATCTAATTTATATTTTTTTATATTTACAGTTTTCTACTGTTTAATATTATTTCTTATTATTTTACTTGTTGTTATTACGATACGCATAATATAATTTTATTTTGAACTGCAATCGTATAATTATTATTATAATACAACCAAGGAAATTTAATTAGTTTTACATCAATTGCGGATGTACACGATGGACCTAGTTACATTATCTGTTTGGTGATTAGTTGATTGTTAGTATTTTTTTCTGCCGATATATGTGATGATGGCAAACATCGTTATGATCTCCATTACTATACAAATTGTATCATTCAGTACTCAATAGTTACTAGAAAATTTAACATGAGACATAATTATAGCTCTCTCGTTTGATGAAATAATTATGTTTATAGGAATGACGCGGTAAAGAGAGCAATGCAAGTTCTTCATTGAGCAGTGTAATTATGTGAGTATATAATGTAAAAAAACTTGTAAAATTTTAACATTGCTTTGTTTTAATCACAAATAAATTGCTATTCGTGCCAGGTAGTTCAATCTACAAAGAGAAATAATACTTTATTATTAACATAACTGTCTGGCAAAAATAATTTTGAAGCACCAGGGGTAGGTGCTGGTTGATCGTGAATTGTGAAACATTCTCAAAGGAATGTCTGTACAAAACAGTCTATGTGATTTACAGTTTCCAATTTAATTTCCAAGCCATAAAACAGGCCGATCAAACTTCGGGCGAGACTCTTTGATAAGTTTGGACCTTGGCTGTAATTTATATGCAAAGTCAACATGTTTCGAGCAATATTCCAGACAGCTCAGCGCTCGAGTTAGAATCGGGAACGTGAGATTTTTTAATTTATTACGTGATGAAAAATTGCAATGTAAACAAATTTCTTTGACAGGGTATACACATTAAGCAATTTTATAATTATAATTGAGTGGCTAAGTGCCCAAGTGACGTCAAAGTAATTTGGGTTAGGGGCAGTTTTCATGCCTTCATTTTTAGAGTTGACTCTTAAGTTACCGAAGTGTATGGAAAAATCGGGAATTGGACAACTGGGCGCCAGGAAAATTGGGTGCCGCACTGTCGAATGAAATAAATATACGTTCGTTAGGATTTTATACAAAAAGTAGACGAGGAATTTTAATCAGTTTATATTATACTACTTAGTAGTTTTAATTCATTTTGCTTATTCTCATTCATTGCTGACCAGTTAATTATCACAACTCGGTCAATGCTAAAGACACGCCTGGCGTGTAGCAATTAGCATAATAATTAAATGTGGTATTTAACAGGTCAGCAGTGAATGTATAAGTATCTAATGGCTACACGCCTAAGGCCTGAAATTGAATATACTGCATAATTAAATCATTATTTACGTGTGCATATTTAAATTCTGACTAAATATTAAATAATAATATAATAATTTTAATATTATAAATAATAATATTAAATATATAATTTTAAAGTAAGTACCTACATCTGTTTATTTTCGAATTTCATTTGATTGCATGGCGCCCAGTTGGCCCGGGTCCGAATCGTCCTAGATCCAAAAAATCTATTCCCCGAATAACCAATTTCAAAATAATTATTAATATAACAACTATAAATTAGAATATTCTATCAATGCAGCTATACGCAATTACTTATCGTCACAAAACGAAGAATACAGCGTGATACCACTGTGAATACAAAATACAGTGTTTGGTGACGTAAACCCACGTTTTCGTAATCAGTTTATCTTTATAATGTATTGGATCTTTTAATGCATTTAATCCAAAAATGTTTATATATATCTATCTACCATGGCACAGAACTATTGTTAATCTGTCTTCTCCAGCCCTCTTCAAGTATTGCCTTGGTATCACTACATTTCAATATTACATATCAACCTTTAGCATATAAATTTTTAATATTCTAAATAATTCTTAGTTTCCCATACAAGGTGAGCTTTTTTAATAATTTTTGGATACGGCGGGGAAATCAATTCATCGGATATACGATTTTTCGATAGATACATATTACAAATATAATTATGTAACATTTTTTTTTATTCAACGAATAATTCACAAGATTTAAGAATGTAACATTCTAATTACTGAGCATACATAGTTTTCAAAACACTTTTGAGAAAATAATATATTATAACCAATAGATTTTTTTTTGAAAAAAGTAAGACACCTAGTAGGAATCGAACTTGCATCTCACGGGTTTCTTGGATTTCGCGACCATGCACATATACCACTATGCTATAGACCCCATACTGAATTGCGATAAATTTTAACTAATGGCTCTTAATACTCTCTGAAGAGCTTTCCAAAACGAGTTACTATTGGCGATCGGCTTTAGTATTTTAAATCAAAGTATGTATTACTTTAATTACTAACTGACGTCACGGATCACTCCAAGATTTTTTGTTGTAACTTACTTGAAATTACTAATTATTTTTAATTAACTGTTTGTTTATTCATTGAATAAATTATTTTTAATGTCACATTCTAATTATTGAACATACATAATTTTGAAACACTTCTGAGAAAATAATAATTATATTATAACCAAAAGAAAAAATCTATTTTGAAAAAAGTAAGACAACCAGCAAGATCGAACCTGCATCTCTCGGCAAGTATCTACTCTGACTCATCAGTAGGGCATAGTCTTCGTTTCGTACATATTTGTATACGTAAAAGACAAAATAGCCAAATAGGGAGTGTATTTTATGGCTTGTATTTAGTGCTTCAAGTACACGATGGAATATATTTAAATATCACCTGCGATTTCTGTTTTGTCTTGTTGTAATAAATTTACATAGAAGTCGAGCGATTTACGTGGTTGACTCGAAATCGAAGCAATCCGCTTCGTTCATCTAAATCCACCTTGTCAAGTAGTTTTGGGGGTAGTGAATTTTCTCAAAGTTCTGATATTTCCACAGTAAAATTTATTACTGTGGTTTGCTAATAACTAATGTTTTAGTAATTCAAGGCTTACCGTGTGCGTCTTTTATTCGATTTTAAAACCATTTACAACGGTTTTATTCTGTTAGCAAAATTGAACGTAGTTATGCAGAAAGTAACCAATCCACAAAAAATAAAAAAATGAGATTTGATATAGATCAGATGCGAGAAGGTTGTCTCTACATTTTGCTGAAAATAGCCAAGCCGCAAAAAAAATATTCTTGAAATAAAATACTATTTACAATTTGACATTTTACATTTTTACATACATTTTTAACAATCATGTTGTTACTAAAGTGCGATTATCTCAGCTCGACATTATTGTGGACTGGTTACATTCTGCATAACTACGTTCAATTGATGTACAGTGCGTATAAACTTTTACTTCAAAACTAACTAGGATTGGTACTAATGCGGAACTGTGTATTTTATAGAAAGATTTCAAAATTTCTGAGTAGGAAGTACCTGAAGGATCTGAAGTAGGATGTAAAGAAGTAATGTAGGATGGAAGGAATGATGACAAAAAAAAATATCATAAAGTACCCACCACCGGGAGATGGCATTTTACGGAGAGACGGTGTTGCTTTACGGTAGCGAATCATAGCACAGTTCGAAGGCTCAGAGCAACCGTATACTAAGCTTCGAAAACAGATGTTTACGATGGAGACTGGATGTGGGGATGACTTTAAGAGCAACGAGGAGATAAGAAAACAAAGCAAGCAGCCTCTTACCATGCGAGTGAGAAAGGCGACGTTAGACCTGGCTCGGCCACGAGCTGCGGATGCCAGAAAAGCCACTAAATACTATCTATAGAGTGTATACGATGGAACTATGGGATGCCGGTTTGACTTGGAATGAAGCTAGAGGACTGGCGAGGGACACGGATTCTTGGAGGCGCCGCGAGGTGTCCATATGCTCCAACTAAGGTGCGGATATGGCCGAAGACACCACTTAGTCTGAATTAATTGAAAAAATAAATGATACCTTCAATTTATTGAACGTTATTTGATATACCCACGGAGTATCAACAAGACATAATTAGTTTAACGCGAACCAATCTAGTCGTGGTAAATTGTGCAGTAACTTGATTAGTGAACTGCAATCAGGTAGGTACACAGGTGCTTTTCGATCACGTCTATTATTTACACGGAATCGAAAACAGACCACGTTATTTACTTCTAATGAGACTTTGTTTTATTTAATTACTCAGGTGTGATTTCACCATTCTACTGATTACCAGGGACTGATTATTAATAGTTAGTAGAGATTCTATGCTTTAGCATTTTTAAATAATTTTGGATTTACTTGATGGTAATTCATGATAGTTTAAAAAATGTTCCACATTTAGGTACTCGTACTATGGCGTAAATTGTAGTACATAATTATCTTCAATAACATTTCCCATATTACGCTTCTTCCGTTAAACATACAGTATTGACAATAAATATCATATTTATTAATTTATATATATTCAATCGACTAATATTTTATACAGACTTATTTGAAGTAATATCTAGCCACGTCTAAAAAAAACCGTCCACAAACTGCATACAAATCCTTTAAGCAAAATCAAAGTAGACACAAAACGCCACTCTATCACAGCTATTCATATAAATATATCAGTTAACAATATTTGTTTTCGATCGATAATAGCTAGTTCTAATCATTATTAAGGCTATAGCTCAGTTGAGGCATGGTCTAAAAAGATCGTGGCTAGGCGATGCGCGGATTGTGCAAATGACGCGTGCCGAACGAAATATAATTTGTCATATAAATCATGCGAATATAATTAAATATATATTAAATGGTTAATGTTCTGTTTATTGTTCTATTAGTAAATATAATAATATATTAATTGACATGTTTTCTTTTTCACGTAACGTAACGTTTCAGGTAACGTTTTTTAGTCATCTTTAGACGATTTAAGAATTAATACTCCCGTCGCCATCACGAAACAAATTGACATATTCACAGCTCGACTTTCGCTCTCCGATTGCCAGCGAGTCCAAAATTTCGTCGCACCTATAGTTGAAAATTATTTGCCGATTCTCTGAAGTACCGTCTTAAATTATTGGTGTTCAATAATAGTAATTACTTTAATTGATATATTATAATGTTTTTCAACGAAACAATTTTGTGCCATTCATAACAACACATATATCTCGTCATGCAATCGCCTAGAGTAGGCAATGATCTATCCAAGTTACCATCCCCAATCCGGTCTATCATTCATAATCCTATTTCATTCAAGATCTGATCATTCGCGCATCTTGACTCACACCATCCAATTACCACAATGTAGGGCTTTCAATAATCCTTCTTCCAGATGGCTTTGCGTTAAAAATATTCAAGGCTGGTCGGTTCAAGACTATTATATTGTTTTGACATGATCAGACTATTTTAGGTAATTTTAAAAGCATGAACAAAATATAAAAAAATATTTCATACTGTACCTATAGACCGTTAATATGAAAACGTCTGCAAAAATATGGCCTGAAGATCAATGAAGTAAAAACCAAGTATATGCTAATTTTATCATTTAACCAAGCATAAAATCCCTCAGATAGCAAAATATAAATAGTTAATATTAACCGGTGTATTGGACTCCCACCAAAACGCTCGATATTTTTTGTTGTTTATTTGAGCTTTCTTAAACTACACGGTCTCCAATTTTATTAGATTCAATATGAACCAAAATTCAATCTTCATAGCTGATTTTGGCAAAATTCATGAATACAAGAATGAAAACCTAACCTAACCTAACAAACAATCCAGTATATCGGCTATTTTCAAAAATTGTTTGCTGCTGGCTTCCTGTAAAGTGTAAACCGTCAAGTTGTGTTTTATTTAGACGTGAATTTTATATCAGTAATATACGACCCAGAGATGTTGGACGGTCTTTAATATACGGACATAAATGTTTCCGATACAACATTGCATGGTGAAGTGTGATACGGCAAACTAAGTTTCCGGACACGGTTTTTGAGAAAGGTGATACGTTGGTATAATATAACCCGTACCAGGAGGAGAAGAATGACGTATACTACATAACCTAGTTTTACAACCTCTTTCAAGAAAAACAAATCTAGTAGTAATAGACGGACCGTGTAAAAGAAAGAACAATAATTTACAACCGCTATGAGGCATACTAGATAACAGGTGCAAAATTCGTCAGAGTTGGATTGTATCAATTCTCGAAGAAGTCTAGGACGGCCTTGGGTTGTTAAACTAGTGATGATAATGACGACTTTAAAACTGACAATAAAATAACTACAAGATAAAAGAACTTTTTATATACAACGTTTTTAAATTTACTGTTGAATCATATAGACTTGATTTGACTAGCTTAAACGATCAAAAAAATTTGTTCTTGAAAATGAGAAATAATACTGAAATTTCATTTTGACATTCATATTGATTTCCATAGTAACGCATGTATATATTAATCGAAATTGTTTCGAAATAACTTTTTATACATAACAGAATTAACTGAAAATGAATTCAATTCTACTTAAAGATAGCTAAAAGTATTGAAAAAATGCATTGGCAAACCTTATAGGCTATATACTGCACGTTTGTATGCATGAGTACAAACGTAATTAGCTGTTAAGTGACGTCACGAATGTGACTTCTCATGTGTCATGGTGTTCGTATTATAAAATTTCATTCCCCAAGAAAAAATTCAAAATTTTGAAATTATAAATGTGTCTGAAAGTGTGCGAACGGTACTATATAAATTTAATAATTATTATGAACTTTAAATAATTTATCAGCTATTTTATCACATGTATTTTATAATTATTCTACTGTACGAAAGGTTGTATTGCCAGTAAACTTTTCCATTTGGTGGCAACACTGAATACATTTGGTGGCAATACTGAATATTATTATGACTAACTTCACTTCAATAGATGTCAAAACAGAATAAGAATAAATGACAGAAAATGCAAATGATTTAGACAATACTATGTAATGATCTCTGTATAATATTATCATTTATACCAATCGCCGTATGACAACTATTGATGTTTCCAGTGTATTTGAGAGTTGTGCCTTGTTTATTACAGTTATCTTACAATAATTAAGTAGGTAGGTAGGTACCATAATATTTTGAAGAACGCAGTATGCTTCCAATTGTATATTTTAATGCCAGATACAGCAGTAGGTACATATTTTTGCGGTGGTTTAGCGGAGATATTTTATCGTAATCTTACGTAAGTCCATCTTATGTCTCCATGAGAAATATTGCAAGCGAAATAGGTACGAGGCATTTTATCAGTTACCTACTATCTAGATTATAGACTAGGGATCAAAATTATACGTATTTTGTAAACAGCACGCAAGCTCGCAAATGTTTTACAGAATCTACAAAACGAACAAGGGCCTCAACCAAACGTTTGTTGCAATGAATGCAAAATTAGAATGACATTTGAAAGTGACAGCTGAGGCAGCCATTTTTAATGGCGCGTGACGTCAGATCGCCTACGTCACAAACAGTGTAATAAGCTATTCGATGGAAAATCGGTTAAATAGCTTATAAAGAATTTGGGAATCTCATACATAGGGCCCTAAAGATTTTAAATATCTAGCTAGTCGGGAAGTTAGTTAAAATCGATTGCAAGATTTGAATTAGACAAAGAACCACCGGACAAACAAGAATACGAGCTAAGAAAAACGTTGTAATGAATACCAGCTCAATTTGATTGTTTCTGAAATCGTCAAAATATAATATGTCTTAAAATTTGATTCATAAGAATACTTAATTATATATATGGTCTTAATAATATATGTATGGTATAATAATAATAATATGGTACTTAATAATAATTATTTTAGGAGGACACTGTAATAAAAATGTGAAAAGTCAATACACTTATCCAATGAATTCATTCAGTTAAATTTGTTAAATGAACAAAATAAAAACATGGATCTATTAAGAGCACTTCGATTGGAGAATAAACCAAATTAAATCTCATTCAGTAGCAAAGTGGCTTTGAGCTTTTTCTTTAACGAAATGCCAATGCAATTTCTCCGTTATAAATTCGACATGCATTTCCTGTGGAGGCCAGCGCATTTTATCAGCGAACCGCTCGCTCGACGTAAATGAACGGGCCCTGCCATTGCTTGACCAGCTCTATTGAGTTAACGTTGAAGTAACTGTATGCCACCATACAACGACAGTTCATAAAATATAAAATAAAAAAAAATACTATAAATTAAATCAAATGCTTCATTTAATTAAGTACTGATTTCTTATACCTACTCCCCGAGGCATAGTTGTCACACCGACAGTGAAGCCGTGCTCCCTGGATTATACTGATGATCCTGTCCTATCGACAACTCAATTGAGGGTATTCGATGGACGATCGATAGGCTGCATAACAATTCGTCTCATGTTCTAAGGCTGGAAAATTATCGGGAGTAACAAAATCTTTGAATACCTCGTAATGCACATCACGGGATTATGTTACTTTGCAAATTGTCCGAATTGGGGTGGCTGGAGCGGTTCCATGACAAAACAGAACAGTGACAAAACAGAACTACGATAAATATAACTATGACCTCTCAGGAAAAATATAAATTTAATATTAAAATTGTCCTATCTCTATTATATTGATAGATTTTTAATAGCACAGATTTTCAATACGCCATAATAAATCAAATTAAATACTTAACTTCTACATTCTTAATCGCTAGAAAGCGTCAAATAAACGGGACTTAAATGGGACGGTGTTGCCTGCAAGTTTGGATATCTCATCTTATTCAATATGATATGTTCAAAATGATTGGGTGACTAGGTACAACGAAATAATGACCTAACCTAACCTAAATAGATTCCACAAAAATTAATGTTTCATTTTTCCCCTGGCTGTTCTGTTTTGTCATGTTCTGGTTTGTCCGGTTACCGGCTGGAGCAATATTCAACTCTATGCGTAATAGCAGGGATTCATGACTGTACTTGGTTAAAACCATATAATGCTTAATTGTCTGTTTCATTATTACAGTAGCAAGCAACAGCATTTTACGAAAGCTCAAAGTAACCATATACTAAGCTTTGAGAATATATTATATTAGCATCGAATACTGGGTAGCACAATTTTAGAGTAACGATGAGATAAGAGAGACCAAACCAAGCAGCTTCACGCAACGCTGAGAGTAAATACATAATATTGTATCTAGTTCAGTCATATGGTGCGGATGTCTGAATAGAATGTCAACCTGGTTTGCCTGTTCTTTAAGCCAACCGAATTCCGACAAAATGTAGAAACTTATTAACGGAAATATAATAGTTATATTTTAGTCAAATCAGTTTGTGTGACTTACCAGCATTATAAAAATACATCATTACATTCATAACATAATAAGTTTTTTGATAAAATTAACGGCTAAAAACTCTTATATTTACGAAATCACCCGGATACAGCCATTAATTAATTGTAAAAGCTCTAGCAACATCACATTTGGGCATCCTTTCATCTAAAAATACAGAGTAAACATTTTAATTAAACGTGTCTGTAACTTTTGAAAATTTATTTGATTATAAATTGTTTGTAAATAAATTGGTATTTATTTGTAAATACAGTGGGACTCCGATCTACCGTTCTCACATAAATCGTTTTCCCTCACGGATCGTTCATTTTTAAAAATCCCGCTAAATCCTATTGCACCATTTTCTCTTGCTCGGCGTCACTCTAACATATTAAATTTATTATTTATAATATTATATATTATTTACATTATATGTAACACATACGTTATATAATATCATCTTCTGTCAAAATGATCAAGCTTCACGATAATGTCGTATTTTTAATCATATTATTATGATTTATATTTTCGAAAAAATATAATCTCATTTTTTTTTTTTAAATATATTTTTAAATTGTTATTAAATCAACTAAACTTAAAATTAGGAAGATAATAATTAATTTCTGAGGTTTTTATAAGGCTTGCAATTATTAAAAGAATCTACCAAAGAAAATTGAATAAGTATCGTAAATATTATACGTAATTTATTATTTCAAATATATATTATTTAAAGGTAATTCTGACCACAATCTTTCGGTGTAGGCATTCCAATTCAATACGGCAGACCACAAGGTTTAATAAGTCTATTTAGCTCCCTTGTCTCGTAGCGGGAGATAAATAGATTTATTTGTACGGAAAAAGTTGATTAATATGATGTTTAATTTAGTAACGTATAAGATTGAGAAATACTAGCATTCAAAATTATAGATAATATTATTATAAGTACCTAAGAATCTTAATTGATTTATGTTTGATACCTATGTATATGAATCACAGTAAAATTAATTACTATCGTAGTAGATTTTTGGGTTTCCACCGTGTGTCCTTCTTCCTTCTTTACTCGACGTTTCGGGCTAGTTGCAGAGGCCATTATCAAGAGATGATATGTTTTATGATGAAAATGTAGTGTCAGTATGTAAATGTAAACGTTGCCCGATCCGATTACCGAAGAGCAAACGTTGCCCAGAGTAATCTGTCAATCGTTACGACCAGATATACCTGTTCGAATATTGGATTTTGCTTATAGTGCCGGAAGCCATGACGTTTTTAACCGTAATCCATCATCCCAAAACCATCATCATCATAAAACATATCATTTCTTGATAATGGCCTCTGCAATGAGCCCGAAACGTCGAGTAAAGAAAGAAGAAGGGCACACGGTGGAAATCCAAAAATCTACTACGATGAAAAACAACCGTGAAAGCCTCAAACATTATAAAATTAATTACTGTTTATATCTACGAAATTAATGTATTTAAATATCGTTAAACAACAAGGCTAAGCATTATAATAGTGTATGCACTTCATAATTTAAAAAAAAACATTTTAGTTAAATCAACGTTATAGACTTTCTATTATTTTATTATATTAATTAATTTATTAAGATTTTATTTTCCAGATATTCATAATTTATTTGTTAGATTTTAAAATAATGGCTAATATCTTATTCATATTCGTTGAGCTGAGAGAATCTGTTTATTATGAGGATACGGTGTAGTGACGGTATATGAATCACACAACGTCTAGCGGAGAACGGTGTTTATTGAAGATTATACTAGCAGAGTCTATGTAAAGTTATTCTATATTGTGAAAGTATTGTCCGAGTGGTAAATATTAGTGAGCAAGCGGGCATTAGCGGGCAAGGTGAACTGATAAGTTTACTGTTGGCCATTCTCGGCGTACCAAAGGTAATAGCATCATAGTATAAGCTACGCGACGAGCGATAGCAGACAGCAACCACCTGGATTTCAGGAGTTTGGATAAGTCACTCTCAGCATATAAAATGATAAGTTACAACAATTTTTAAATGTTGTTTGTATATAAAAAAACACAAAAATTCTTACATGACTAAATTGAAGGATACTTGAATGATATGAGACCGCCAAAAGCCTGTTCCAGTCTAACACCCGATTATGTGGTTATTTAGTGAAAACGTATAGTAAGATTCCGTGTGCAATGCTTTGGTCGAGAATTATGTTTTTACAATAATATATAAACAAATAGATTTTGTTTATTTTATTTTATTCATAGTAAAAAAACATTTTTTTGGAATAGGCATTTCAATAAAAAGAAATACAGAATATAACATTTATGTTGGATCTTAAAGTGTGATAAATTACTCTAAAAGCTTTTTGTCGTCACTTAAATAATATAAAATATCAACTAGGTATACCTGAAAAAGTTATTCTACTGGCAAATAGAAAGTATATTATAATAATATTGAAGAGCTTTTTTCAGTAAATTACAGGTATATAGTAGATTTGAAAATCATTTTATTCAAAGTTAACTTTACATAAGATAAATAAGAATATAACATTTACTGAACTTAAAAAGCTTAAAAATTAGACTTTATTAATTTTACGAACTGAACAATTATTATTAGTGTTAGGTATAACATAATAATTATTACATATTCTTGGTAATTTTCATTATAATAAATATTAGAATAAAACGGTCTCGAGCTGTATGATTATATTAAGTGTGATTTTGAGTACATTTAAGTTATAATGTAAGAGAAATCATACCTTACAGAATTATAAATACTCAAATTTTATGCTTGAAGCATAGCTTCTCGCTAGCTTACTCAAAAATAACCGGAATGGACTTATTATTAATAATAATGTTAGAATGTTACGATGTCATAGTGATCCCCTGGTATGTGTATTATAATAATTATTATGTGTATTATAGAATTATTCTAACATTGCCGTTGAGAAAGTTGTACGGGTTCCTAAATACTTAGACACACAGCGCTGCAATTTCGAATAAAATCACGTGAACTGTGGCAGTTTTTACTTTATTCTAATCGGATAAATTTGAAATCAAGTAAGTAAGAGCGTTACCGCGTTGTCATCTGTATCGATACATATCACTGTGTATCTTGGTCCTAAGGTACAAATAAACAGAATATATTTCAAAAATCACCCGATAAGGGTGGATTACAAAAAGGACATAATGATATGCCCGAACTGAACAATTTTACAGGAGATCAAAAAAAAAAAACATTGGAGAAACTTTTTTGTCAATTGATTTTTTGCTGGAATCAAAGAAACTTATACATTTAAACTCATGTCATGGGATGTTTTTGAAAGAACGGTAAATGGGAGCATAATATGAACAATATTTTTAAAACAATATAATATATTATAAACCTAAAATATGAAAAAAAGTTGACGTTTTTATCCACCCTTCAATAATTGATATCAACAGTTTATTTTGTAGCTGGGATTTTTCTTTAATTATCTTTTTATTCAGATAAAACTGTATAATTATATATGCTTTACATGAACTCGATAAGTTATACATAATTTACTGATTGAGTTATCAGACTATTTAAGTTGGTATAGATGTCAACAATGTTAGAGATAATTTAAGAGAAATGTACACTTTTTGACGACACGAGTTTAAGTACAAAAAGTACATGAAACCAACGCATAGATAACGCCGCAGAGTCATAAAGGCCCGCCAGTACATGACATGTCATTTCCAGGGGCTTTAATATGGGAAAGATAGAGGACATCACACATCGTATATGTGCGTAATGCGTAAATTCTCGCGCGGGGTCGTTTGTCACCCCCAATCAACGCCGGGCATTAGTGGGTTAAGCCGAATAACGTTCGGGGCAATAAATTGAGGTTTGCCGAATGCAGCCTACATGTAAATGTGGGGAGAAATTCAACCCCTAATGGCAATTAACGATACAGTCACTAATTAAAATAGAAATCGGACTGGCATAAATAAAGTGCTTATGTTTTCGATGTAGTATTATACAATGTCGTGATCAAGGGTTGAATTTAATCATAAAGTTATAAAGTGATTCGTTGACATATTATTATAATTTAGGGAAAGGCAAATAGCCTAGCAAAACCAGAAATTGTTGAAAGGAGCATATATATTATATACTTCCCATACGCTATCCATATATATTTTTTTAATTATTTAAGAAAAGTGTTCAAACTGAATGCGTATTATAGCAACCTACTTATTTTTAATCATATTTAAGTAGTAAAACCAAGCCCTTCCCTTGTAGGTAAATAAAACCCGTGAAAGAGAAATAATTGTAACAATATTATTGGCTGCATAACTAATCACTACAATCTTATCTACGATCCTAAATGTCAATTGTTTGGCAATGTATCAAAATTATCAATTATTGATAATAAATGTTTATAGCTCAGCCATACATCAAATGATTTTTGTGCATCCAAATAATTCTGAGGGAATGTAATAATAATAATGTGAAATAATAAGGTTGATTCAATTATCTATCATAGGTTAACGACCAAATTCTCTGGGGCAGTTGTATCAGAACACCAACAAATTAAGTGGCCGATACAAATGCAAGTATCTCGCAAAAAGCCTTCAAGTTGCTCTTTTCAGCTGACCGATATCATGTCACTGTAGGCAGCTCAAATGCGAGAAGCTCTAATGCAAGCTAATCGCATAGTCAAACGTGGTGTAGACGAAGAGCACGCGGTCGAGTCACTGATATGTCTGAATGTAAAAAGCATATTTTTTACCCGCATGTGTATCTAAGCCTTTATACATTCAGCTACTTACAGAGAATATCTTTTTGGTTATGTCTCAACTACCCTGCAGTGGCGCACCCAGGAGGGGTAAGGGGCCCTGGCACCCCCTAAACATGAAAATTATCAGAATGATTTTAAACATTGAAATTGAAAGACAATAAACTTACTATACCTTGGGCTTAGACAAATAACGGCAAAATAATGATTTGTAATTCCTCAGCAACCTTTAAAAAAAAATCTTAGATTTTAATTAATTTCTAATACAAAAATTTCGAAACACTAATTACGGGTTTTTTTAGAGACCCAATCACTAATGGAACTGTCAAAAATTCTCGGAGTCCACCCGAATTCCGGAGTGGTATAGGTCATGGCTGGGAAGGGCTGAGGGTCTAGGGGCCCGGCGTGTCGGGTTGATCAGATAAGTGAGATAAACACACATCATAAATTAGCTTTAATAGTAAAAAAGTCAATTATATAATAGTTAAATTATATAATTGTGTAATATATTTTCTGATTATTATGTGTCGATACTTGACAGCTCTATTCTTAAAGTAGATATATTAAAAATTGCCAATAATTCACTGTATAAGTACCCTTGATTTGAACTAAAGCACAATTTGAAAAACGTTAATGTAGTGTTTTACACTTCCTTTAATCTTAGCAGAAGGTAGGGAGCCCGCCAAATATCCTAGCCTGAGGGTCCGTTTCAGGATGCGGGGGCCATGGTGTAGGTACACCAAGTGCAATAGACAAAAAACTGATAAACGAGACATTAGGCTGTTGACATGACCCGGCTCGCGGCTAGCTCTTAAATGTGGCCGGGCTGTCACTAAGGATGCAGAGGATGAACTGAGGAGGTGTGGTTCTCCCTTGTAGTAATACAACTTTTGATTCCCAAATAAAACTCTCAGTTGGTGTGGTACCGAATTTATTCAGGTTCTAGTTCACTGCTTCACAATAAAGTTTTCTGTCATTGTTCTCGCAATTAAATCCCATTAAAGTGTCAGTAAACTATTTATTTGTTCGCTATAGGATCTCTGTGAAATCTTTCACAAGTTTCCAAAAAGTCACACCTAACTCGGGGAATGTATACGCAGATATTCTTTGAATATTTTTTATTTCACGAAATATTTTCTCGTAAGAAAAATTATAATTTATTCTTTAAACACATAGTATTGGGTTTATAAAAAGAATAGAATTTATTTTATTGTTGTTTACAAATTTTATTTATGTTTACAGCATGTTTAAAAATATTTATTTGTGTTTACAAACTTGTTTACAAAAAGTTTGTTTATGTTTACAAACTTGTTCACAGTTGTTTATTTATATTGACAAATTTATTTACTAAAATTTGATTTTATAATTATTGTTTACTTAATAAAGTTTCAAAAATTTATTTTATAATCCCGAAATAATTTGTAAAATTTATTATTATTATCTGAATTTATTAATTTGTTCTTATCAAACAATTCGATCGCGTAATTTATCCCGATTACGTCACCTCGTACGATGCGTAATGAAAAATAAAGTTACTCCGCGGCTACGTCACTACCGGCAGATACGTGGTATTCGCGCCACGTTTAGCGGCATACGTCACTACCGACAGATACGTGGTATTCGCGTTACGTTTTGCCCGCCGAAGGGGTCTTACTTGTACGTATATATCGCGAATGTACTGAGAACCATGTCTCGCAAACTTGCAGTGAGGACTGCTGCTTTGCTGAAGATCGCTGGTGAAGAGTGTAGAAACTAATGAATATACGGAAAAAGATGTCACCTTTTATACCCTCTGGATAGAGGTTTAATAGGAAACAGTCCGTAAAGGAAAGAAGATATATCCCTTTCTCTCATGAGATAAATTTACGTATATCTCCCGTTCTTGACAACTTTCTAATAGAGATATCTTCTACTTTAGTCGGGTTAATTTTACTCTACTTTATTTTCGCAAAATAAAGTCTCAATAGGGGTGTTTTAAACACCCTCTAGAACAAGTTTCTTAAATGCGCAGTTACGATGACGTAACCAAAATGGTTGATTTTTTTTAATTTTTCGTGTTCAAACGAAGGGAAAAGTTTTTAGTTTTCAAATGAGGTATCGGAATAGGTATTCGTGTGCGAAATAAGGGGATGGCAGTCTTTAAATTTAAAACGACAGAACGAAAGGGTGACACCCACGTCCTGGTCCTTTCCACCACTCTCGGCCATTTTAGGCCAATAGAATTTTACTAAGTTTTAATAAAACTGTTTGTGTCCCTCTGAGACTTCCTCATTCAATAGTTAACTTTCATAGTAGCTTTTTCAAAGTAATTTAAATGCAATCTTTAATCCATTTTTGTCTCGCGACGTGAATCAGCCGATCGGCGCGTTCGATCGAAATAGAATTTCTTTAAAGTTCAAGGTTGCGCGTTAATTTGTGTTTTTAGTTGCGATATTTGATTCTTTTATTTTCCTAGGATGCGATTAAGATTTATTATTATTTATGGGTAGAAACCCATCTATACCATAATCTCAAGTTTTTCTAATAGTTACTTTTATAACATTTATTATAGTTAGCGAGTTATAGTATGACTAAAGTCTATAATTATTAATTACATAAGTACGCGTTTGTAATATTTTTATAATGATAGTTTACTTCTATCTGGTTTCAATAAAATTAGTGTTAAAATTCTTTACTCATAATTATACAGTATATAAATTTATAAATGTTAAATTTTCTTTTTCAATTTTCATACATTTCTATTACTTATATAAAAATTATTCAAGCATGTACTTGTCAAATTTTACGTAAACAATCTCTCCCATAACTTATTTTCTAAGTTTAATGGGGATTACCCGGAAATTTATATTCAAAAATACATCGCGCCGAAATTTACGACGTGACATTTCGAGGCCTGTGGTCACAGTGCTATAATTACACTTGATCAGTCTCGATTTTGTGAAGCGAAATTTTTACGTAAAATTTTTATTACATTTACAAAAGAAAAGGTTAACAACATACATTTTACTTCCTATTACTAAACGATTACGCTACTGTTTACCTGTTCATGGTCTTTTTCGACCGTTTCATTCTTACTCCTTCCATAGTTTAGAACCATGGGACTTATATATCCTGTTTGTACTTTGTCGTGAGGTTGTCGCACGGCTATTGAGAAGTAGAATTGACTATTAGGCTAGATTTTTATAGTTATGTCGTTAAACCATACTCTGCCACAAACACTAACTGAAGGTCGGCGTTTTTGTTCGTGTCACTGTGTCGAGTAGGTTTGTGTATAAGTTAAATGCAATAATAGTTTTTTTTGTCCATTTTCAATTACTATTTTGGAACTTCAATATTAAAAACCAAAAATCGACGATTAACATTCAGCAAAAAGAACGACTATAGTCGGTGGTGGTGTAAATCAAAAGAACATTTTTTTTCAGTGGAATTCGGCATAAATATTGTAGCTCTCTTCAAGCGGGTAGCACAGCCGATATTATTTGAATAATGTTTTAGCATACGTGGCGCACATGTCCAGCATAGTCGCTGTTAGTCACTCCCAATCCTCCAGTCGCTGATGACACGCTCAACGATTACCGCCACTATGCATCCAATTTAATAAAAACTAGAATAAACTCTACAAATATACCGCCGTGTATTGTGAAAATATGTAAAAATAATTATATGAAGAAGAAAAAGAGCCTATGGGCCTAATTTACATTTTCCTCCTTGGGCTCTCCCCAATATTAAATCCTGAGTAGGCCACTGCTTTTCTTACATTATAGGTTGGTTTATAAATTGTATCTCGTTAGAAAAATTTGATTGAAATATGCAGTGTGATAACTAGGTATATTGACTTGGCTTAAAAACTCTTCATTGGTAATAGAATCAGTTGAAGAAATCTTCTATATCCACATTTCGATTGCCAATACATTATGACGATTATGATGTATTATAATTAGTATTATTGATACTGCAAGATAAAGTTATTACATTCATAATGACTAATTTTCAATGAAAGCATGTATGTATAAAATCCAGAGCTTTTCACTTCGCCAAAAAGGGGAAAGTTTACTCGGAGTGTAGGCGGAATAAAACACGAGCTGCGGAGGCCGCGTGATATTGCATCTCCTTACTGTTGCCTTGGGGACGATTCAAAGTAAGCGAACTTTCAAAAAGATAATTTTGCATTCCGCGCGCTGCGATAAAGCCCGCGCACTGGGGCGCTATTGTCCCGAGCTTTCGCTCGAGCATTGTTTCGTGTTTCGTTACTTTTGCTCGACTTATAAATAAATGATTCACCGCCGCGCTTTGTTTCAGCATTCGACTTCTCCCTGCTACGGAATGTGTACTTTAGATATTGAAATGTTCACCTTTACGGTATTTCAATTAAGCAAAGTTCTAACAACTTGTTCCTATAGCTACAGAAACAGCCAATTTGATATTTAAATTATAGGAATATTAATTGTATATTATTTCTAAATAATATTAATTTATTTATTTAAAAAAGACACGTTGAACACATAACAAATTATTAATTCAAGACGTTCACGACATGACATTATAGAATAAAAGGTACAATTAAATCAACTAGAGAAAAAAAAGTAGAACAAAAAACAAATCAAAAAAATAATTTTATAGAAAAGAAATAAAAAAATAATAATAAAAAACAAAAATAATTAAAAAAAAAATACAAATTAAACAATAAAATAGAATGCATATCATAATATTATAATGCATCGCTAAAAAGTCAACATTTCTAGGGAGTGCATTGACCAGCCGCACCCAGTTGAGCCTGGCATGAGAAAAAGCTTTCACCCAAATTAATAACCTATACATTATAAAATTGAAAGTATTTAGAATTTTCTTCTTCATCTAATAACTAAGATTCATAATCTTTAGGATCTGTTCAGATTTTGCACACATATCCTCTTGAGTTGTACTCACGAAGGATCCTGTGTCATTGTTGATTAGATCAGTCCAATTTGCGATTGTTCTTCGTTTTCCTTGTTTACCTTACGCTGTCAATCATGTTAAGTCGCTTTTTCCTATACGCAATGCCAAATAGCTCAGAGTTTATCCTCAAGATAGTCTGTTTTTATACTTAGCTCTTCTTGCATGGATGTATTGGTGTGCCTCGTACAGTTCGTATGCTGTATATTAAAAAAAATCTTTAGAGATCTACATGAACATGCTGTATACAAGATTGATTTTAGTCAAAATAATAATTTTCTGTCAATCACTTTGAGCTATTAAATAAGTATTTCTCTGAGAATTTCAGTATCCAATCATATGCTCAAAGTAAGTAGTAAAATGAGGTAGTTTTTGTAATAATAAATTTGTTATTTAAACTGACATTTGTGGGGCAGAACAATCTTGAATGTTATTCAATAAAGTTTTTGTCAACTCTACGATATAAATATAAAATAAATAATTATTCTTGAAATATTCCAAAACCTATAAGTACCTACTCAAATATTGTAGAATTAACTAAAACTTTGTTATTACGCGACAAATTTAATATTGAAAATAATGAAAAGCGTCAAACTCAAAAATCATAAACAAAATTTAACTATCATTATTATTTTGATATTCATGACAGGTTTTGACTGTTTCGATTGACACTTATTTTAATTATAAAGCCAACAAAGTATAAAACAAATACAACATAAACTTTTAATAATAATTCTAATTTGGATTACGGTTGGCAGCCAAGAAAGAATGTTTTTAAAATTAACAGTATTTTTTTGTTATTAAATGGATGTCACAAATTAAAAATAAGATTTCATAAAACAATTTACCGTAATATATCATATATATACGATGTCACTAGATGTGACTACGCCATCGATATGGTGTACCCATAAAAGAAGAATGAAACTCAAAATCACAAAACACAGACAGAGGTCAAATCTTTGACATCTCATTGGTCCATTACAAGCCTTGGGTTTACATTGTTATATTCTTCAATCATACGTTTTAATAGGATTTAATAAAAAAAAACATAAATTCAATTTTATTCCTGAGGTCGAACACCATGTTTTAGCGCCCAAGTCAGTAAAAAAATGCGCCCGTTACGTAATTCAAAACTTATATTTTTGATAACATTTTTGTTCATCGAATATTTAGGTGGATGCCCACATACTGTCTTTGCACAAATGTTAGTACCTACGTAGAACAGCTGTACATATTTAATAAGTTAAGCAATAGATTTAATTTTAGTATTTGAGTAGATAGATACAGGGAAATGAACCCATGTTTGGCATATATTATACTACTAACGTTTCGATTTAAATAAAATAGATGACGTGATAAATATTATGATTCAGCTGGAACTAAAGCGGATGTCAAACAATCTATTTATGCTAAAACGCCTCAATTATTATTAAACTGTACAATAACTAAAAATACAATAATTTTATAATGCATAGAGTACGCTTTGAGAAGTGTTTTGAGTTTTCCCTTTTTGAATCTAACATCCGTATCATTAGGAGAAGCTTTTAGGCTGTATTCTGTTAAGGCTGTGATGGGTGAGATTGCCGAGACACGGAAAGGAGGGTTGTTGGGGGTGGCTGATTAGAGGGATGATGTGACGCGGCGGCATTTCAATTTGGCGCTAAACTGACGTCGCATTTACGCACCCACAAATTAAATCGAGCAGAGTGTCAGGATTAGGATTTGCAAAGAAAAGAAAAGGGGAAAATGCAATAAATTATTCTGAGGATCACGTTTAAATTGATGGACGTTTTAAGTGCCTACCTAGCATAATAAAATAATACCTGTTGAATATTTTGTGTTCCTAAAAATCACAAACCATTAATATAAACAAGGAACAATAATAATATTTTCCGGGTTTTAATGTGGCAAATAATTTAGATTATAGAATAAATTGAATATTTCACCACTATGAGTCAGGTATATTATTAGTGATATCAAATCACCAAGACAATATGACAGTAGGGATTGCAATAACGGTATTTCTAAACAGGTATTCCAGTATTGATCAATACCGAAATACTGGTTTTAAAAATCCAAAATCCCCCAATTTTCGGTATTAAAAAAGCACACTTGTTTACGTTTTGGAAAATGAATTATAAGTTATGTGCTACTAAAATGCAAATATATTGAATGAATCCAACAGAGGTGAAAAAATAATAAAACAAATTTCATCAAATATATTTCTATAAGTGAGTTGCGCAGTGGACGCGAGCGCAAACAGTCGTGTCAACGAGCTGTGAGTACTAAATCCGTTTTATAGTGAATGTAGCAATACGTGCAGTGAAAATATTTACTACCGTGCAAAAAAAAATATATATTTTTTTTTCTAACTGTGTTTATCACAGTGTGGCAAGTGTCTCTGACTACAGGGACGCCACTCAAGAACCCTCACAATGTCCTCATATGCAAGAGTCACTCAACAAACACAGCTTCCAAAAAAAGATCAAGCCATCGTAATAGACGCCATAGATGGCCATACAATCCAAGAATACACAATTGCAGTTGGAAATATAGTAGAACCGTCTAATATTCGCTATGTGTCGCGAATATCACACAGTCGAGTATGTATTTACTTAAGCACGCAAGAAATCGTGGACAAACTGACAGATAATAAAACAAAAATTAATATCGGAACTAATGTACTTCTAATTCGGCCACTTATAACGAAATCGAAACGCATCATCATTTCCAACGTTTGTCCGATAATCCCAAACCACGTAATTGAAAACAAACTGGAGGAACTCGACATCAAGCCGACCTCCCAAATCACTTATATAAAGGCAGGAATTAGTGAGCCTGGTTACTCCCATATCTTAAGCTTTCGGAGGCAAGTTTATTTAGCTCCTGATGATGTACTTAAAATGCCCGAAAGCATGCAAGTCACATATGACAGTACTGCTTACTGGATCTATTTCTCAGCGGAAAAATTAACATGCTTCGTGTGCAAGAGCGAAGGACACTTGGCGAAATTTTGCAAAAATGCCGAGTCCCAGGTAGCTGCTCCTTCTCACCAAGCTCCAAGTGTCACTGTACATGAATTAACAAAAGAAAAACTATTACCGCAAGAAAACAACCCGGCAAAGAAATTGAACACTGAAACCAGTAAAATGGCTCCACCGAATGCAGTAAAAAGACTTCTGGAGAATACAACCCCATCAGGAAGTATGTCGGATGAAAAAGAAAGCCCAACCATGGATACGGCGAGGTCAGTACGTTCACCTCGGCAAAAACTAAAAAAATATAAGCAACAGGTAACGACTAATAGTGAATTAGTCGAGCATATGCTACCAGCAAAGGAACATATCCTTAAAAATCACCTATCTTTTCCATTAACATATGAAATGCTACTGGATTTCCTGCAAAAGACACACGGAAATAAAAATATTGCGAAAATTGCCAACGATTTCACAACAGATATCCCTGCCCTTGAAAGAATGCTCACGGAAATATATGGACACTTAGAAGAACGTAGCCTAAAAAGCCGGATAACTAGAATAAAAAAACGTTTACTAAACCAACACTTCACAACTTCAAGCGAAGACTTAAGCTCCATAGAGAACCAAGCTGTTGTTTAAACTCTATATTACTATCATGGACCACCAAACTATAATAACAACTCTCAGAATCCTGTTTTGGAACGCGAGAAGCTTGATGAGGCGTAAGTACGAGATGCAAGACATTATGCGCAACATCGATATATTTGTGGCTGTTGAATCATGGCTCGACCCGTCGTCGCCATTCAATATTCCAGGTTTCGTGACATATAGAAGAGATAGAACTCACTCTAAAGGAGGAGGGATCGTAATTTTGGTCCGGAAAAATATTGCCTTCGCTGAAATTAAAAATATTAAATCGCCCGATATTTCGGTAGAAATATGTGGCATTAAAATCAATAATATTAATCCATCTTTAGATATCATAATATGCTATAGAACTCCAGGTCTTACACTCTCTCAGGTGCAATGGAACACAATTGTTGAAAATGTGAACAAAAATAATCACTGTTTATTAATGGGTGATTTTAACGCCCATAACAGTATATGGAACTGCACTGAAACAAACACGAACGGGGTAAGATTTCTTGACAGTATTACACAACATGACTTAATGATTCATAACATCAATTCACATACACGGATAGATCTGCATAGAAACAAAAAATCTAATATTGATCTTGTTCTCTCTACATTAAATGTAGCTGACAAAATAGATGTTCAGGTTAGTAATGAGACAGTAGGCTCAGATCACTTCCCTATATCAATTAACGTAAATATAGAAAAATACTATTACAAAAAAAAAACATTCAAACTCAAGTCCCTTAAAACTGACTGGCCTCAAGTCACGCATATTTTAGAAAATTCGTACCCGGAATTTATTTCAGATAGCTATAAGCAGATGACTGCAAGCCAAAAATATGATACATTTACAAGTATCTTATCTGAATCTATAAAAACTAGCACTCCCTCAAAAAAAAAATCTAAATCAAATAAATACAGCAATCCAGCATCCTGGTGGGATGCTGAGTGTTATAAAATTAAAAGGTTAAGAAAAGCTGCATATAAAAAATGGGAACACACTCTGGAATTACAGGATTTAATTAACTATAAAAAAGCTTGTTCGACAGCAACAAAAACATTTAGATCCAAAAAAAGAATAAATTTTAAAAATTTTGCTTCTAGTATCGATCACAGGACTGACTCTGGATTCGTTTGGAACAAATGTAAAATTTTTAAAAACAATTGGATTAAAGTTAACCCTACGCATGTGACAGACAATTTACAAACCGAAGAAAAAACCAAAATCGCTTTAAATAAGATATGTCCACCTTGGGCTCCCACTGACCCAAATTGGGAGCCGATATGCGGTGAAAATATTTTTTTTGATTGCACTTTTAACCTCATTGAGTTTAACACAGCTCTAAACTCAGCTAATCCAAAGGCAGCCCCTGGTATGGACGGCATAGATTACGATATACTACAAAAAATCCCCGTTAAATACAAACTAATTCTGTTAGATATATTTAATGAAATGTTTAATTCAAATGACTATCCATCCAAATGGAAAGAATCATTTGTTCATTTTATTAACAAAACAGATGGAAAAAGCGTGCGACCAATATCTTTATGTTCCTGCCTAAGCAAACTGTTTGAAACCCTTATAAAATACAGGCTGCAATGGTGGGTGGAATATCATAATATATTACCTAATAGCCAAACAGGATTCAGAAAAGGTAGATCATGTATTGATAACTTACTTAATTTAACGCTATACGTAGATGAAGCTATGTTAAACCAAAATGATGTACTAGCCGCGTTTCTTGACGTATGTGGTGCTTTTGATAATGTAAATAGCGATATATTACTGACAAAACTAGCTTCGATTGGTTGTTCAGAAAAAATAATCAAATTCATTAAATTTAGTTCTCACGAAAGATATATCCATGCTGATGTACTTAGAGAAGATTACAGAATTGTTTACAAAGGAGTACCTCAAGGAGGGATGCTTAGCCCGCTCCTGTATGCAATATATGTATCTGGGATCACAGAGAATATACCGAAATGTGTAGAAATTTTGCAATTTGCAGATGACATTGGAATTTATACAAGTATCACACCTGTCGAATTAGGTCGAGACACTATAGAAAACTCGGTCAATATAATTAAAAAAGAACTTCATAACTTAGGCCTGGAACTTTCTCCGCAAAAAACGGTATTGATTCACTTCAATAAAAAAACATTGAGCCTGGGAAAATCGGCATCAAAATTGATAACTGCACAATCAAATCTTCTGAGACCGTCCGCTTTCTAGGCGTTATTTTTGATCATAAAATGACTCTTATTCCTCAAATTAACCAAATTCAAAAGAAATGCAATCGTGCACTAAATATAATCAAATTCTTGTGTGGCACTTGGTGGGGCTCCAACCCGGAAACATTGATATTATTGTACAAGAGCTTCGTTCGCTCCGTAATTGACTATGCTAGCTTTGTGTACTTTCCTACTCGTAAAGATCTAATTGACAAAATAGAAGGAATACAATATACAGCTGTGAGAGCTGCACTAGGATATCGCATTAGTACGCCAAAAAATATTTTGCTTGCTGAGTCTAAGCTCACCTTTATTTTAGAGCGTACAAAATTTCTGTGTAATTGCTACTTGAGTAAAACACTATCAAATAGCGGTTCACAAACGTATGATAAAATTTGCAATAGTTATAATCTTTTTAAAAAGAAAAAGCACAAAAGAAAAATAAAAAGGGTCTTACGCTGTTGTATCGAAAATATAATGGACATTAGTGGGCAGATAAATATTCAAAATAACTATACACCGTACTGCAATGAATACAAAACAACATTTACTTCGATTGACATAAATACTGAGCTAGGCCACAGTCTTAAAAGTTCCAATAATCCAAATTTAGAAATAAACAATTTCATTTCTCGGCGTGGTTTGTGTGCAATTTATACAAATGGCAGTAAAGTTCAAGATTCCCCTTCAGTTGGAACTGCATGTATTTGTCCGGAATTGGATATTCAAATAAAAAGAAGCATTAATCAAAATGCATCTGTATTTACTGAGGAATGTATTGCTTTGAATGATGCACTTGACATAGCGCTCAAACACGTCAACAAAAATATAATCATTTTTACGGACTCACTCAGTGCTCTCCAATGTCTATTTTTTCCAAAATTTGGCGTAAAAACCAATTTATATATACTTGAGATTAAAAAAAGGTATAACAAATTTATACAAACAACTTCAAATAACAGCAAAATTACATTCTACTGGATTCCTTCACACGTTGGAATTCTGGGGAACGAGAACGCAGATAGCCTTGCAAAAACAGCAACTTTTGAGAGGAGCAGTGATAAACTCCCCATACCGTATACAGATGTTTTTGAAACATTCAAGAAAATAGCCAAAACTGAAACAGATAGTTTATTAAAAGAACAAGGTCTAACAAAAGGGAAAAAGTACTTTCAAAGTTATTACAATCCTGAAACCAAACCATGGTATACCAATAAAATGCTAAATAGAGAAACAATCGTCACAATCAATCGCTGCAGAGCAGACCATTATAATCTTGCCTCATCCCTGGCTCGCTTGGGTATAATAAATGACCCTGGGTGCCGGTGCGGAAGTGAGACTGAAGATGTTAACCACGTAGTTTGGCAATGTTCTTTGTATGACACCCAGAGACAGCGGCTTCTTAAAGATTTAAGTAAACAAAACTACCAATTGCCACTGGATCTCACGATATTTTTGGCTCGGCCGAATATCAAGGCGTTCCAGTGTGTCCAAATGTTTCTGAGTGAGTGTGGCCTACAAGTCTAAACTTCTTTTCTTTTTCTCTTTTTTTTTTTTTTCTTCTTCCCTACCGTAAATTTGTATTGTAATAACTGTATGAGAAATTTTTGTAATAATGTGTATATATAGTGTATGTTAAAAAGTAAAGCTAAATAAGACTCAATTGAGACTTCAGAGCTTAATAAAAAAAAAAAAAAAAAAATATTTCTATAAGTAATTGTTGCGATGAATTATCATAATAATATTATTTCGAAATATAGAACATCCGTGACAAAAAGGTTCAATTTTATTATTCTATAATTATTGATGACTGTACAAGCAGCCTACTGTACAAGCAGATACTGGGAGCATACGGGATCCCTCCCAAGATCATTGCCATAATCAAAAGCCTGCACGAGAATGGCGAATGCTGTGTCAGAATTGGAGACACCGTCACGGAATGGTTCTGGGTCATGACCGGAGTCAGACAGGGTTGTGTCCTTGCACCGTTTCTCTTCATCATTCTCTTTGACTTCATACTACGGAAGTCAATACCACCCGACCGAGGCATACCTGTTACCCCCACGGTGAAGCTATGCAACCTGGAATACGCCGATGACGCTGTCCTATTCGACAACTCAATCGAGGACATTCAAGAGCCAATCGATAGGTGGCATAATAACTCCTCTCACGTTGGTTTGAAAATCAACGTGAAGAAAACCAACGTCTTCTATAATAGCACATGTCCTGATCCAGATTTCCGTCTGATTAGCGACAGACAAAACATCAAGAGGGTCGACAGTTTCAAGTACCTGGGGGTACATATCACGGGAGATGGCATTTTGCAGAAAGAGCTCGCTATCCGAATGGGAATGGCTGGAGCAACATTCAATTCGATGCG
The DNA here is from genome assembly GCF_057557595.1 of Rhyacophila brunnea. Lineage (NCBI taxonomy): Eukaryota > Metazoa > Arthropoda > Insecta > Trichoptera > Rhyacophilidae > Rhyacophila > Rhyacophila brunnea. Next base: position 40,846,687 of record NW_028232796.1, on the reverse strand, counting down.
GAATGTCTGGGACTCACGATTGTACTCGGTCAAAACCAAATGCCGCCTATTCTGACGGTGCTGATTTACGTTAGTGAATCATGGCACCTTACGAAGGCTCAGAGCAACCGTATACTGAGGTGGTATGACTTTAGGAGCAACGAGGAGATAAGAGAACGCACCAAGCAGCCTCTCATCACGCTGAAAGTGAAGAGACGACGTTGGACCTGGCTCGGCCACGTGCTGCGGATGCCAGAAGAGAACTTCAACCTGGCTTGCCTGTTCTTCAAGCCGACCGGATTCCTACGTCCTGAAAGGCTGCTAAATACAATCTACAGAGTGTATACGGCGGAGCTACGGGATGCTGGTTTGACCTGGAACAAAGCAAGAATACTGGCGAGCGACAGGGATTCTTGGAGGCGCCGCGTGGTGTCCATATGCTCCAGTTATGGGGGCAAAAGAAAGACGAAAGAAGTACAAGCAGCCGAACTTATTTGCACATGATGAACTTTTAAGGACTTTAGTTAAAATTATCAATATATTCAAATTATTTGTAAAAAATCACTAGTTCTACAATTATGATAAATATATATATATATTTTTAAATGTCAACATAATAAATGTGGTATTGTGCTATAAAATAATATTTATAAAAGATTTTTATAGCTATATTTATTGATAAGCACCTACTTCTGTTTTTTTATGTTTAAGAAATACCAAAAAACCGTTATTGACATTTTCATTCGGTATTGCAATCCCTATACGACAGTGAATCGTTGCATATACATATAAGGTGAAAATACGGTCATGAAACTGGCTCAAACACTTGCTACGGATGTAACGTGCTGAAACTTCACTAAATACTATCTACATGTATGTAACAGTGTGATATATTATAATAAATAGGTTATGTTTACTTTCAAACTGGGCGACAGTGAGCTTGAATGATGGGATAACATCACACTAGTGGTAAGCGGTGAAAAAATATGGTACAAAAAATATTTACATACGGTCGAGTGAGCACAAGACGTTACTAATATAAATAAAACACTCTTATAATATGTTGTGTCACCCCAGATAAAAAGTCAGCGCCTTACACACTGGGCTACGAGGGCCGCCCCTGCATAGAAAATAACACAAATTGCGCATTATTACATTTTATCAACATCTCACGCTTCTTTCACATTATACGGCTTTGACCGTATGGCTAAAAATTTAACGGCGATATTCTTTTAGTGGCGTGATGACCCTTTTCACATTATAAGGCAACGCTTAAAAACCGAAACGGCGCCGTGTAGCAGCCGTCCATTACCTCTGTATTCACGGCGCCCGAACGGCCACCAATGACTCAGTGGTGTACGTGACCTAATGCACGCTTTTCAATGACATTGATATGGACGAAGCATCTAGAAAAAAAATGACACTCACTTTTTCGTCGGGTCTGCCGAATGGCATAATCTGTTCTAACGCCATTACAATAAAGGTGATATTGCTATAAATTCTCGATGATTTTTGTCGAGTCTGACGAATGGTTCGGTTCGAACGGATTCACTCAAATTAACATTGATACTAAAACTACACGAACTTGTTGCCGATTCGTATTTTTACCGTTCGATTTTTTTTCCGTACGATTAAAACCGTATAGTGGGAAAAAGGGTAAGTGTGACTGACTGAGCCAATCAAAAAGAATTTAGCTACAATGGCAATGGCTGAAAGTCACATCTTGTCGCGAATTTGATGGTCTCTCCTTATGTTTTTTTATGTACTGTCTGAAATAACGGTAAAATATTTAGAATTTAATGCTCCTAAGTGTCGAAAACCCCAACTCACATAAATAGGATCTAGAAAACTGCATCAAAACTATCAAAGTTTTTTTTTCAATTTCAGAAATTCAAAGCATAATATCCAGAGATAACGCGATGTAAGTGCAAGTGTCAAGGATGGTAAGTAACGATGGATATAAAATTGTACTCCAAGGTTTCCAAATTCTCTACCATGAAGGCAACTGTATCTTTTGGGTATCAGAGTAAACATTTCAAGATTACCCCCCCTAGCTTTATTTTCTCATATAATTATTATTCTTTGAAATGCCAGAAGTTTATCCGTAGAAGTGAGGATGTTTTTATTTAAATATTCAGGTATTTACACTATTCAGGTGCCTACATATATATTATGAAGTATATCTCAGTGGCGAAGGATGGAAATAGGCTGTTAAGATCGGCCACAAATAATGCACATTTAACTTTGTCAGTCACACGTATTTGTTTTCATTGAAATGAGACTACAATTATTTACAGATGGTGTTGGTTAGTTTTTAAAATTCAATTAAACCCTTCGAAAACTAAGCCATACTAGTCAAAAAATGCTCTTATATCAAAAAAATATATAAAATTGTGAAATTAAATCATGAACAACTTAGAACATTTTATAGATAGAATAATATTTTTTTATCTATTATAGTTTGGTTTAGGCAGGGCTTAATGTATTTAAAAAAATTAACCAAAAATATGTGTAGGCAATATATATTCTTAATCCCACGAAAACCAAAAAGTGTGAATGAAAAAGTGTGCACAATTTAGTCGTATCGCCCAAAATATACGAAAATTATTATGGTTTGGCTTAGGCAGGGTTTGATTGATTTTTAAAAACCATCCAACACCATCTGTTAATCGCATTCCTAGTTCAATAAAAATAAATACGTATGACTAACAAAGTTCTTACTATTCTACTATACTATTTATGACGGATCTTAACAGCCTACCTCCACCCTTCGCTGCTGGTATATATCTTATGATGAGTGGAAGGAGCTTTCATCTAGTAGTTGATCGACGCCAGCTGTTGGCTGATGATGACGGTGTGATAATACTCTATAAAATAGATTATTTTAATTTAAGAATGATGCTTATAAATTGTGAATCTAGGTACTTTATAAATATGTACCTTCTAATCATCATCAATCGCGTAGAAGATTATAATATAATATTATTGCGTAGTTATTCATAATCACCCGAGATGAGTTTCTTTCTTATGAAAAGCCGCATAAATGTATATTTTTTTCTTAGAAAATCCCGTTTAATAAAAACAGGACTCGGTTGCTAGGTACATATTTGATGACATGAATTGATGGAGGCATTTTTTTCCCTTCATCCCCTATCTTTAAGGGATGAGGCGAGATACTTGACTACGTGCGAAAGTACCTAAGATAAAAGGCTCGAGAAATTTTTAATGTACATCGCGGTATTTTTGACGAAATATCAGAGGTTTTACGGCCTCAGTGGATAATCCACTCATTTTTTTATAAAACACGAAACAGGTACGAAATGCTTTTAAAATTTATATTAATATTACTTAGATATTTAACACCTACGTTAATTTTGACAATTGGAAATATAAGTTCCTAAAAATGGTTTAGCATGAAAATTTTCACAATAATTAAAATAATAATTCTAATTGATCTGGTTTCTTTTGAGGCTTTTCTACGTTAAAATCCGATAAACCAGCTAGATCGTCGAATAATTCAATTATTGATTATGTTCACTAAAAATACTATCACAAAGGACTGGTAGGGCACCTACTAATGGAGGCCTTCATCAGATAGTGGATCAAACTTATTTGATGATTACGTATTCACAGTTTACCGTACCATATCATCCACTTTTATATTATGTAAATCTGAAGATGGGTTTACAAATGAAAACAATTTTTAATATAAACATAACTCAAATGGATTTAAGTTTCGTACTATTCTATTTGAGTTGTTTTTGCGACCCGGGATTCTTCTATTTTCAGGCACTGTGTGCACTCACCAAAAGGCAAATAAACATTGACAATGACTACTATTAACTCTAACTTATATAACGAATCAATACTATAAAGTAGATAAAAACTCCATTATCTACCTACCAAGTCATGGGTCACAATAAAATATATAACAAACCAATTATGAATAGTTGAAGTGTTTGTAAAAAAACCCCTATCTTATCAACAATAATACACTCAATAAGCGTATAATAAATTGTCAAAACCCAGTAATTATAAACAATAAATAATTACAAGATAAAATGAACTTTTTATATACCACGTTTTTAAATTTTCTGTTAAATCATATAAACTTGACAATTCTATGTATTAATAAATACTTTTTTTGTACTTGATGGAAATAGGTACTGAATAAATATTATAGAATACTGAAATGTCATTTTGACACTTCATATTGATTTCCATAGTAACGCATGTATATATTAATAATTTAGTTACTAGGACCACCCCCTTAGCAACCAATACCTAATAGTATTTTACTTTTTATGGTTTTCTTCCGAAATAACTTTTCATACAAAACAGAATTAACTGAAAATGAATTCAATTCTACTTAAAGATTGCTAAAAGTATTAAAACAATGCATCGTGTTCTGATATATTCTAAAAGTTTCAAATGTCTATCTAGTCGAGAAGTTAGTTAAAAATCGATTGCAAGATTTGTAGTGGATAAACAACCACCGGACAAACAAGAATACGAGCTAAGAAGAACGTGGTAAAATACTACACTCAAGAGGTGTAAAAATATTATCCATTCTAGAAACAATTGTAATGTATTAGGAATTAATTCAATTTCAATTTATTTTTTTAACATATTGTGGACATTACAAATTATAAGTTTAAGACGTTCACAACATGACATATAGAAACAAAGAAGTATACTTAAAACAGTAAGTGTTACATAAAAAAAGAGATACATAGTATGTTATTAAACAGTAGAAATATGTACATACAAAAATATTAATTAGATAGGTACAAGGAAGTACACCAGATGAGTTAAACAAACCCTATTTTAAAAATTTATAAAACAACGTCCACCTATACTCATCCCCACGTAGGTGGAATATATCAACACCCGAAGCAATTTCATTGAACATAGTTATCGCCCTCCCAATTGGCATTACCAGTGGCAGGTTGGTTCTGCACCTTGGGAGAATAAACAACTGATGTTCTCTATTTCTAAGATAGTTATCAGGGACACACAGGTCAACACTGCCCAGAATGGCAGAGTTCTCATTTACACCTCGTATAAGTCGAAAAAAATACGTATCCAAATAAAGATTTCTTCTAAATTGCAAACTGCAGTATGTAAGCATGCCTAAGAGAAAGTCAGTTGGATAAAGCCACGGATAGTATCCGTACAACCTCAAATAAAGGAGTCTCAAGAATTTCTTCTGAACCCTCTCCACCATAAGGCTATACTTCAACTGATGCGGTGCCCAAACAAAAAAAAGTGCCCACCACCACCCGTCATATATGCACAACCGTGGATATGCACGGCCGCTTTCTATGACGCTTTAAACGTGTCTTAAAGAAGTGATTTTAAGTGCTTATTCCGTCCCAAGACGGAGCCGCACGGGACTGATGCTGCAACCATGCACCCTAGTGCTTAAAGAAGAAATTTAAGAAAGAAAATGTTTGTTTTTGGACTGGCTCTGCTGTCCGCTGACGTTAAGCGCTTTGTGTACCCGCATACTGAGTGTCACGAAATGAAATGGATGAGTCTACAGAAGAGTCAGGACTATCCCGCTCCCCATACGACGCTGCAAATTTATCAAATGCCGCAAAGTTGGCCTCGGTTGCTACCAGATCTCCATGACCAATTGGGCCCGTGTGAGGACGGACCCTGGCAAACAGCTCCGCTCATTCGAATTCTATAAGCGGGCAATCCCAGAGGATGTGTTCAACATCTTGGTGGTCATGCCCGCAGGTACAACCCGGCCCATCTACTATCAAGCTAAACTCGTGGAGTCTGGCGGCGAAGTTGCCATGGCCGGTGAGGAACTGGCTAATCTAGTGCGAAGGTTGGAGTCTTCTAGTTTGGTGCCTGCAGAATACGTCTGGAAAAAACGGTAAATGTGCCGCCCCTTGGGAGAGGCGGTCCACCTCGCCTGCTATGCCGCAAATGCGGTCTTGTACACAATGTCACTTACAGTCTTCCTGTAAGGAACGTCCTCTGATCTCTGCAGTAGTGTCAGATGGACACCGGCGAGTGTTGTGCTGATCCCCCTTAAAAGGAGGGTGATCGATCTTCTGGCTTGTGTCCAAACAATAGACCCACTCTCAAGTCTGTTTCGAACTAAAGAATTAAATAAAAGTTTTAATACCGTAACATCCGAAAAGACCCGAGAAGTACGCATGACGAAGCCCAACATTTTAAGCGCCTTGTTACAAATGGTAACTTTATGGCTAATAAATGTCAATTTCCTCTCAAACGTAATGCCAAGATCCCTTACAGATGATATTCGTGACAGAACTCTGCCATGCATCGAGTATTGGAATAACAACACTTTTGAGGCTCTGGTAAACGACAAAAGATTGCATTTATCAATATTGAATTCTAGTTTGTTACGCCTGCCCCAATCTAATATATTATCTATATCTATTTAGAGCTGACGACAATCGTCCAAGGTGACAACTTCCAAAAAGAGTTTCAAGTCATCAGCGAACAACAAAAACATAGCATTTTTTATTACCAATGCTATGTCATTTATAAAAATCGTGAACAGCAACGGCCCTAAGTTTGAGCCCTGAGAGACACCAGAAAATGTGTAAAAGGTCTGTGACTGATAAAGGCCGTACGACACGTATTGTTGACGGTTCCTAAAATAACTCCCGAATAGCCTCAAAAATCGATCAGACAATCCAATAAGTTGGAGTTTTTCCATCAGGACATCATGATCGACTTTGTCAAATGCTTTCGAGAAGTCATTGTAAGAACAGTCAACCTGGTGGCCTCTATCCAGTGCCGATGACACATAATTGGTAAATACCATCAGGTTAGTTTCCGTTTATCGGCCTGCTCTAAATCCATGCTGTTAATGGAGTTAACTAATGAGACATATCTATGATATCAGTCTTTAGAGGTTATTATATAAACAATTAATATTCTTACATGATACCTACTATTTTTGTAATATTATTTCTAAAATTTAACAAATTCGCAAAATAAACGCACCTAATATATTATATATGTATATATAACTGGAATCCAGTATAATTTAAAACGTTTATTTCATATGGAGTACAATTAAAACGAACAAGTTTCAAATATTTTACAGTAAATTGAATTTGTTTTCATGATGCTATTTACCATAAGGTGAGTGTGCACTGTAACACTTCACCGATCTAAAACAAATTTCTTGCCTTATCTGTTAACTTTTTGGTGTAAAACAGGTATTATAATTCACATTTTAAGTGTTTTTGTTACAATACATTGTGTTTACGACTTAATGTAACACGGAACTGCCTTATTTCTGGCTTCGGCGTGATGTGAGAAACGCAAAGCGGAAGTTTGTATGGAGGCGTTTCCATCAATCATCTTATTTCATTGTGTAGCTTAATTTGGCATGAAGTTATATTATTAGTAGACTATTTTTAGGAAGATTAGTTAACCTTAAAAAAAATAGATACACAAAGTCTACCATTTTGACCAAAATAAGATTATTCTTCATTTTCTTCTTGAACTATCAAATTTTTGTTTGTTATCAAGAGTCGGTAATCGCTTAAACCCAAGGCGATCGTCACGTGTTACCCGGGACAGTTTAGCGGGGCTGTACTTGCACCAATGTCAAAACAAAATACGTATTTTTATAAAATAAATATTTTCGTTTATTTGATTACTTTTTAAAGTTATATTTCTTTTGGCGCGTTTGGGAAATCAGATCAGAGTGTATTTTTAGCGTGTGACATGTAACACATAATTAATTTTTTCACACGAAAAAAACGCACTACTTTTACGCCACGGTTTGGTACTGCAATCGTGACGGTTATACAGTATTATATTATAGTTGAGAATTGTTCCGTTGCCTAGGCAGCGAAATTATTACTGTCGGCCATTTGCAATTCCTTACATATGTAAACAAACGATTAAACGTCAGAGTGAAAGATGGTACTTTAAAAATAAAAACAACGAGAAACCATTATATAATTTAGTAATATAAGTTAAAGTGTATAGAAATAAACTAACGGCGTTCCAATAAGTGGTCCTTTTTCTTGAGTGTGTAATTTAACAAGATAATTAAGAGCTAGTGAAAGAATCTAGTTTATCACAAGTTTTGTTTTTGTTTTGTTACGCCAAAGAAGTATAACTTCTAACGCGTGTACATAAGTACACACACCGATTTTTTTATTCAACGAATAAATCACAAGATTCAAGAATGTAACATTCTAATTATTGAACATACATAATTTTGAAGACACTTCTGAGAAAATATATTATAACCAATAGAAAGATAGCAAATAGAAGCTCAATTTGGAAAGCGCTTCAGAAAGTATTACAAGAGACATTTTAGTTAAAATTAGTCGTAATTAAGTATGGTACCTTTAGCATAGTGGTATATTTGCGTGGGCGCGAAACCCGAGATATCCAGGTTCGATTCCTGCGGGGTGCTTACTTTTTACAAAAAGATTTTTTCTATTGGTTATAATATATTTTCTCAAAAGTAAGTCTGAATGGAAGGTATTTTTTAAAAAACAATAATGAAAGTTTTAGAGATTTTAAATATCAAACAAAATATCTAAATATTATAGAAATAAAAGCAGTAATCGTCTCTTTTACTCACTTTATTCTTACGAGGTATTACTAATAATTCTAAAATTATTTATATTTTTCTATTCATTTAAAAATTATAACTGAGAAAATAAAATTGTAATTGATAATATAACGGCAAAATTTTCTCCTTTACAAAAATTCACGCAGTTGGAGCAAGCCTGGCAAAAGTGGCATGACGCATTTCTGCGCCAATCTTTTTTTGTACACTTCGTAAATACATTATAAGCATATTATATTATTATTTAAAAAATATATGTATATGGGAACACTATAAAACTAAATCATTACAATCAATAGTTGCCCCTGCACGAAAATGCCAATAAAACTACATATAATTTAGATTTATTACACCAAAAATGATTGTCTTAATTATTCTTACAATCAGGCGTTTGTTTCGGTGGCAAAATATAACGGATTGTAACTAGTGACCACCATAAAATACTGCGTATTCCTCTTCTAAGTGTACCGTTCATCTTTCCTTCGATAAATTCGATTACTTTTAACTTTGTCCTATTATAATGATGTCAATGTTGATGTTATTCTATAATTTGCCATTCAGTTAAGGATGTCAACATTAGTCATCATGTCAGTCAAACGGATTTTGTAAATACGTCGATACAGTTCTATTTACGGAGATATATTTTTATTTAAATATATAATATCTAGAAAGCAAACAAGAGTGAGAGATTTGACAGAGGTCACCAAATTGATGAAATGGCGGTGGGCCGAACACATTGCACGGCGAATGGACGGCCGCTGGACGAATGCAGTCGTTCAGTGGTACCCGAGGGGCACTAAGCGGCCACAGGGGCGCCCCAAAACCCGCTGGATTGACGAACTTGTCAGGTTTGGTGGAAGTACGTAACAGAGAAAAACAAGGAACCGAGAAGAGTGGAGGGAGCTGGGGCAGGCCTTCATCCAGCAGTGGATCGACCCCAGTAAAAAAAATATATATATAATATCTAGAGAAATTTTACAAAAACTACAGTTAACTACCAAAATCACTAATATTTGTCATTATATAGCCTTGAGAAGCTGTTTCTGGAAAGCTCCTACCACTGTTTTAAACGGAGTTTTTTTTCAAAAATTAGTCCACGAAAATCAATAAAACTTTATGGTGGGATATTAGAAATTAAAAATTATTCATCATAAAAAATATGCATATTATATTTAAAAAAAACACCTCCGATGTGATTAAATTGATAATGTATAGTAGAGACAAAAACCTGCAATATAACTACAAACTTGAAGGTGTTTTGTAAATCTGTGATAATAAATGATTGATAATATTATAACATATTATAACAAGTAATATAAAAGCTCAACATTTTATTATTTTATTTGTGTATTTTTCAGTGTGAATATTTTTTTGTTTCTTACACACTTTCGGCTTACCCGAAACTGAAGATTGGTGAACAATGACGATAATTCAAGACTATTTGGAGGAACTCTAAAAAAGAAAAACTATTTTTTTGATTAATATGGTAATAATATAGGTATACTAGACTAGACGATGGCCTCGCGGCTTAAGCGTTGTACCATAATACCGTGGGTTCCAGGTTCAAATTCTGGGTCTGGCAAGTACGCATATTGTTTTTCAATTTGTGTGTGAGTCAGGGTATCGACCTAATATGTTGACATCCATTTCTCGTATAAAACAAAATCTGTTAATGCAAACCTCTACTCTGTGGAGGCCCATATGATCTTATAAGGATCGGACATGGTCGCAAAAAAAAATATAATATGCTTTTCAGAACATTGTTAGTATCGTTTGATTGCTCAAGGAACATCATACTATGTGATATAAAACTAGTTTCGTAATAGCCACTACCTTATAAATAACGTTATGAAGCCCTGTAAAGTCTTTATGTTTACGGACCAGCCAAGCTAAAGTTATAAACAGTTTTAATTTCTTGGTGCAAGCCAACATAGTAACTAAGTTACAAAGAGGAAATCGCAAAGTTTTTCTCTTTGAAAATCAACTCATATTTTGAATTACTAACGCGATGAAGTTTTGAGTTTTTCAATTCGATTAAATATGAAAACTTAATTTTTAATTAATTACTTTATTACTTATATTAGATTCAACACCCCCTTATTCGAAAGAAAATGTAAACATACACTTTATTATGACGTATTAATTATGACCATTCTAATGATTATCAATAAACAGTCCTCTAGGATAGGATGTACATCTCAACAATATTCTTAGTATTTTGGATACCTTCCCACTCACACAAAAGAGAGGAATTCCATCTCCACTTATTCATTACTATTTATTTCTTGGGGAATTTGGTTTCCTGAAAGCTCTACCATTAGTTATATCACTAGATGTCTGCCAATCACGGCATCAGACTGACAAAGTATAGTTGTGGCTTCAGATGTCAACAATCGAACCGAAGATAGTCAAATTTTATCCTTTTCATTTTGTCTCTCTGTTCTCCTCTCTCAGATGGGCACTCAATATTCAAAAAATTAGTCAAGCACACTTTGTGCATGGCTTGTCTTGAGTAACTGCTTCTGAAAAATTCTATATATGGTAAAAACAACTAAAGGTGTCTCACATCAAATAATAGAGATTTGTGATTTGTCCGTATTTGGTTAGTGGGAAAATTAGATAGCCATATCTAATGGTTTCAACTTAGAGCTATATAATGCATGTGAAACGCAGTGGGTTACTGGCTATCGACTACCTTTCAATTTTGCAAACTACACTTTGATCATCAAAATGCAGCTAAACTGAACGCAGAATACAAACACTGTGATACTGATCACATCACGCATGACACAATGTCATGACTTAACCGATGCCACTATAAATTCTCTGGCTATTGCATCCCGAGGCGTCCCAACCATTGTCTGCTTTCCTAACACCTTTTTTTACGGTTGGTAAAACGTTGGTGCAAACGAGCTGGTTATGAACTAAGCAGTAGTTCTGTTTCATCTAATTGTGTAGAATAGCACTAAATACGTATTTTCTTTGACCGTCTCCGATTTAATAAGACCATATAGGCCTACATAGAGTGGAGGTTTGTATTGAAAGATTTAGTTTTTACGAGAAATGGATGTCAACCACTTGCTCAGCCTATTAAGTCCATACTCTGACTCATACACAAATTGAAAAACAATATGTGAACTTGCCAGACCCATGATTCTACCCTAGAGCCCACGACGCTATAGGCTGATGCTTAAACCGCGCGGCAATCAATTTTTAAATCGCAATAAAATGCGGTTGTTGATAACGCGTACATAACATTTTTAGTAAGTATAATACATATAATAAAATTGTGGTAATCTTGATTATTGTTTTATTATAATTTCATTAGGAATGTTTTCCAATTATAAATATTATTGTATTGAGCAGATAAGCGACCTTTGCGGCATTGGTTATGAAATACAGCACAGAATAATACGAAATTATCATTATTAATGGTATTCTCAGACCCTGGTATCTGATATGAGATCGTTTTATGGAGAAATAGGAATTATCAATAAGGACTCGCAAACAAAGTGAAGCTAACAAACGATTTTATCTTCAACAACAAAAGCTATACAAAACAAAGGGCAAATGCGAGGTTTTTTGGATCTGAAAGCTTCTCCAAAAAACCTTATATAGAATATTATTATTACCCACCATTACTGTATACGGTTTTACCCAGTATGTATATATTATAATGACTATAATTAGATACGTATATAAAAACATACAGCTGATTTTAACATTTGACGTAATACTTATTGTACTTTTGATTACTCTGCACGATTTTTTTTTATGATTATTAAAATTTTTTATAAACAATTTGAAAACATCTTATGCATATACACACTAGAAAAAATCATTTTGTAGGAAGAAAAATACGACACCCGATGGGACTTGAACCTGTATCTGCTGGATTCGTGCCAGTACTGCAGAAGAGAGAAACATTTATACATCATTATATTCATCAATAGTCTTACTAAAATATAATGTACTCATATATATCTATCTATACACATAATAAATAATTTAAGTAGCTTTTTTCAAAGAACTCCATTCTAAAATATTTTAATTTATTTTATTTTGTAAACTGTCAATTCATGGTGGAACTGCATTGTATTGTTGTTTTAATTTATTAAAACGCATTTTTTTGTAGTACTTATAAATAGCAGTGATTAAAAGTGGAATAAGTACTGCGTTAAATTGCGTTTTATTAAATTAAACCTAAATATTTTAAATGTGAGTAAGAATAGTTCTGACGACATGTTTTCAGTATCTACGAAAACTAAAATGAAATCACAAGAGACCCTGTAAGATGAGACAATAGTGTGCCTTTTATTTACTTGTCGAGATATTACAATTAAATAACAAATATGAAAAAAAACTATATCGCTTACTATATTATTAAAAAATCAATAAATTTAAAAATAATAACTAATTAAGTATACGGCTGATGTTGTGCTACGAATTTGTAAATTAATGACTGTTTATTTATAATTTTCCACTTAATTTTCAATGTCCTCCACTGTTCTTGGGTTAGAAAACCTTACATCAGATCCCTCCAGTGTCCACATTTGGAAACCGACATGGAAACAGTTTCACGTTTTGTCCCCTTTTGTTTTATTTTCCATCACACTTGAAGAACGCCAATTTTTATGCAATATAATGTTTTATTAAAGGGAAAAAAACATTTATCATGCTATGCGCTTATGTGAACAAAATAGAAATAAAACGACGACTCCTTTAAACATAAAATAAAAAATCATATTAAATTCTCCAAGTAAATCATTTTTGATTCCGTGAGTACTTTTTCGGGAGGTCATGCGAACACAAGCCTTCATTCTAAGAGAATAATAATTCTTAATCTTCTCTTTGCATTATCTTTTATATCGTAAAATGAGTTTTTTGAAAGCCTTTGTTGAGCATTTTTATCATTATGCAATGCTCAAACTCAACTACGTAATAAAAAAATAGGTTATTTGAATCATCATCATCAACAGCGGTCGGTCATTATATCAATCGTATATTAAAATAGTAAATTCTTCGATCGGTCTTAGAGTAATAGTTTAGCACCTTTTTTCATACAGACTACAATTTTCTACTCGCCAAGTGACATATCCGGCTAATTGCAATTGCATTAACTTGTTGTATACAGCATTGGGGACTATTATATTATGTTTGTGTTATAATTATTCATACATATTATAATACATTATTCATCTTTCATTTCCAATATAACTCTTCCTTATACGTCTTATTCCATTTGAAACATTTTTAATAATCCAGATTTAATCTTTTAGCATCGTTAACCACTGTATATTATAATATACGTTTCATTTTTATTACCTATGAAAAATATACCATTGATAAAAGTTTGAGTTACTTATTGCTTAAATGTATACTAAGTTTACATAAAAAACAGATAGTGAAAATACATTATTGCGTTGCCAAATACGGTTTTTTCACTTTATAATAATCTGTATCACCAAAAATGTGTCTAAAGTGTGCCTATTGTCTTGGTAAAGAGACACCGTCACCCCACCTTCTTCCGTTTTCTTTAATGAGTAGGTAGCGAAGACGAGAGGTATCACTATGTAAAAAATACGTACAATAATTATTTCGTACAGATAAAATTAAATTCTGTTAACCAATTATACTTCAGTAGCTATCAAGCTTTACAATATAATAGGTACCTACTCCAAAAGTTTATACAATTTACTAAATCCAGCTTTTGTTATACTGAAAGCTCCAACAGTAAGTGAACTAGCTTTGCGATGATATGATCAAATAATGTAATACACCCACTCATGGAATCTGTTCACAAAGTCCGTACGACTATTGTATCAAAGCTCTCTCTATATTCGATTTTCAATAGAATTGCATTTACCTATTTTTCCAATACATTAATACAGGCAATTCTATTGTTGGACAAATAAAGACAATGAAACATTAAAAAGGGTTATGTCCATAAATATTTTACGTTCAATCCTTTGATCACAAAAGAAACAAAAGGTAGTTTATGTTCACATCAATTTTCAAACAAATATTTTTTAATATACTAGATATAGGTATTATTGTGGATATGAAAAATTGTTTGTATGAAGGTATTTTTTAAATTCTTTTTACTCACAGGGTGACATAATAATATTTGTTTGACGTTCTTAAGCAATTGTGAAGGACCAAGAAGTTCTGCGTAGTATTTAACCTCGAAAACTACAGATCTTGGTCACATTATGAAAGGAAAAAAGAACCTTCATCATTTCACAACTCATTATCTAACGAAATGTCAACGTTAGTCCTGTGGGACGACGCCACATTCCATGCTTTAAAACCTTGGTGACAAATTCCAGGTAGGTATCAGACGATAAAACAAAGATTTTCCTAATGGGAATTGACCTTCAAATCGGGAAGGCGAAGAAGGCAAGGAGAAGAATAATAAAATAAGTGCGATCGAGTTGGAGTAGTGGCAGAACATACTTCTTCAAAACTGCATAATATATGGTGATTTCAATCCTCATAGCTTTATCATATTCATGCCTTGTTTATTTCAATTTGTGAATACAGAAAAAGATCCTAACGAGTTAAATGAATGGCTGCCAATCTTTTCTCGTGACTGAATTCAAGAAAAAAAAAATGGTGCAGCTATAATTAAATTATCAGTGGAAGTGAATTTTTCACCATTATTGCAAACGGGAGTTTGAAATGAAAATATTCATGTATTTTAATTAGCTTGGAAATTAATAACTAATTACTTATGCCAAAAACCATATTTTTAGATTATTATTAAACTTTGAATAGGTATTGTATAGGTATTGTACTGTATTTTTTTACGTTACATATTCCATAAGGATTAATTTTTATGATTTGACTTTGGCTTAATACATCTTCATACTGTATGATCACAGAATAGATGGTACTAGTCGGTTATCCCGGATACAGCGGCAAACGCATTTTTAAAATAGCCGATATACTGGATTATTTGTTAGTTTGGGTTAGTTTAGGTTAGGTTGGGTTAGGTAAGGTTAGGTTAGGTTAGGTTATTGTAACAAATAATGCACTACCTATATCGGCTATTTTAAAAATGTGTTTGCCGCTGTATCCGGGATAATCGACTAGTACCGTCTAGTTATATGCCTGTTTTATTTAAAGATTTGTTTTATGTATGTTTATCTGTGTTTATTTAGAACATAAAATAAAATGCTGTTTTTATTTATCCATTACAAATACCTAACGGATGAAGCTATAGAAACTATAGAGATAACAATAAACATATAAGTAGAAAACTCATGTAAATTTAGAAACTCATACTTGATAAAACTTGCATGTGACCAAAATATGTGTTATCCATAAAATTATGTTTACCCGTGGTGAATTTAATACAGAGCCATAAACGGATTTTTATTGTAAAATAATTCACAAAGTAAATGTTTAAAAATACTATTTAGATAATTGTAATGAACATAGCAAATAACAATACAAAAAATTATATATAGGTACCAATTAAAAACGTGTTTTTTACCATTCATAATACTGTTTGAGTGGAATGAGAGTAATGTTAACAGATATTACAATTCGCTACCATTATGCAGGAAGTCGAATACGTTTCTACAGTTAAAATTAATTAGAACGAATCATTTAAACCAACACGTAATATGACACGTTTCAATTAGGTGTTGGAACACATTTACACGGATGTCAATAAATTCATCTAATTACTTAGTTGTTTTGAAAGTGCCACAGTTATAACATCTCTAAACACAACTTTTTACTATTGTAAGCAGTTATTTGTTATTTTATCCAGTTGCTGTGCTTTTTTCCGTTTGTTCAAGTGAAATTCGTTAATACAACCATCGTGATCTTTAATGCTACTTTAATTTATGTTTAAACGATATAATTAATAGATTATGCAGTTTTAATCATTTTGTTTTAAATTTATTCTTACAAATGTTTATTATTTGATGTTTTTAAAGCAAACGGTTGCATCTTTTATATTTTCCGAAAAAAGATATTTCTCAATTTATTATTTAAAAATACATTACTTTTAAGTTGACAAAATAATTTTAATACAAATATTACATCAAGCCAAACTCTAATAAACATAATAATGTAAATAGTTAAAAATTATTCTTATTTTAGTATTGCATGAATATGTGAAACAATCTATAAAAAATATATTCAAAACAGTAGGTATAAGCATTTTCAATGACACAGAAGTGAGTTACCAATTAAATTTCTATATATTTTTTAATTAAAGGTAAATAATTTAATTAATATTAAATATTATTATTTAATGAATAATGATTTATGGTTTTGCCTTAATAAAGATCGTGGTATTTTGTTTAATGATCATGATGTGTTTTTTGAAACCATGGATTAACTTCAGATCATTTGTTTATCTTAGAATAACTGATTGTCATTTAATGAGTTTTGAAACGAAGTAGTGTTATAATTTACAGGTGTTTATTAACCGATCATGGAAAATATCATGTATATTCAAATAAAACACGTTAAATATTACGGAATTCACAGTTGATATAATATAGGTAAATAATAAAGTGTATTAAGAATTTTTATATATCTACCTACTATATAAACATTTATAATAAATTAATCATATAAAGTTGTCAAATGTATTTCTATAAATTGCTTGTTGTTTTAAATAATTTCATATTATATTCTTGAAATGGTCCGTAACATCGTCCGGGTGAAGCGCGAAAATAAAAAGGAGACGTAGGTACATACCTGTTATCCAAATTAAAAATTATTTATTTTACATATTATGAACATGACAAATTATACATTCAAAGCGTTCATGACATAACATAAAAAATAAGTGTTAACAATAATATTATGTATTGAAATATATAGGGTGCCATTTTTTTTTAAATAATAAAAACAAATGTAAACTTAATCACTCCGAGCAAACTAAGTTGATCGAAACTATCTAAAAAACTTATAAAACTACATTAACCTAAACTCTACTGACGTAAGTGGAATATATCAATATCCGAAGCGATTTTATTAAATACAGTTATTGCACTTCCAAATTGCATTACTAGTGGCAAGATAGTTCTGCACTTTAGGAGAACAAACAACGGATGCCACCAATTTCCGCCAGCAGTTTCCTTTTACGCCGCGGATCGGAAAAAATATGTAGCTAAATAAAATTATAATATTATACACAACGAAGATTTTTTTAAATCGACCGAGATAGAAAACGAATACATCCCTTTTACCCGCATCTCACCACTTCGCCGCTGCTATTTGGCCACTTTACTATTCGTGACTAATTTTGACAAGTAATTTCAAAACATTTTGAGTTATCAAGTTGAAAATCAAAGAAAATGATGCAATCAATGTCAGGTCAATCAGATAAATAAAAATTTAAATAATACTAATCAAGTATGTAGTTTATAAGTAGAGTTATAATGAAGCAGAAAAAAATACTAGTTTTGCGCTACATCATGAAAATAGTCAAAACACTGATCAAAAGAGCAAAAGAATATTATAATATTTAGATTTCATAGAACAATAATGTTAGTATGTATTAGTATAGATTATGTATTATTTAAATTGAAATAATAGTTAACAGTATTAAGAATTCTTATTCTATACACTGGCCATCCTATTTTTTTTAAGTTTTCTTGACAGCTTATTCAAAACAAGCATCGGTAAATCTAAGTTCACCGTCTACTACGTTCAATATTTTCTTTCC
The DNA here is from genome assembly GCF_057557595.1 of Rhyacophila brunnea. NCBI lineage: Eukaryota > Metazoa > Arthropoda > Insecta > Trichoptera > Rhyacophilidae > Rhyacophila > Rhyacophila brunnea. The sequence goes on along the minus strand of NW_028232796.1, from coordinate 40,828,427 downwards.
ATTTGTCATTGCAACACTTTATTTATGTCTTGCACAATAAAGCATAGGAAATTACGTATCGTACAAATGTTCTAAGTTATAGATAACTCTGTCGTTTGGATCATTTGAGATAATATATTAAAACTTCTACTGTAAGTATATTTTACATTCACAATAATATAATTAATATATTTATTTACTAATGTTATTGTTCAAACGTATAATATAGGTATTTTAAAAGTAGTCTATATTCGAATTATGAAATAGGAAAACAGACGAGATTATTACTTTTTTGTATCATTTTAACATAGCAATAAATATTACTTTATAACATAAATGCGTGTATGGTGTGAATATACTGATAAGTCTAAAATATCATTTCTCAGAGCAACTATTTTTGTAATGTTAGTTTTTGATGGTAAAATGACATGTAGAATTTGCCAGACTCAGGATTTAAACCCAGGACACTCGACATTGTGACCCAACTCGGTAACCGCTCGGCTTAAGTTTTACAAAAAAAATGTAAATTATATTAAATTCGACAGGTTGTTTTATTATTCGATAGCCATTTTGCTTACAACTAACAGCATTACCAAGATTACAAAAATAAAAGACTTTTCTACACTTTGGTATAAAACTCAAATAGATGGCATCATCTCTTTCACTCACTTCTGGACTATAAATACAAGAATAATTATATTATACTAAATTCAAAACCGTATTAATTTAAATCAATTAATTTATTTATTTTATTTTCGTGCTGGTAATTAAATATTTTTTTCGTGACTGAGTACGTATCTTTTCATGCCCTCTAAACTATCATTATTATACAATTAAGCCCATAGTTACTAATAGGTGTAAACAAATAATTAAATCTGACCCACTAATTGACGACAATGTTTATATAAAAATTCATACAAAATTTTTATTAATAACGGCAAAACGTAGATAATATGATTTTCAATAATGATTATCATAATAGTTGGATAATTCTATATTACTTTCAAACCATTATAGTTTTTCAACTTGAGTCTCTTACTTTTTAGTCTAATAATTATTAGCACCTAAACCCTAACTCAATTAACATTTTATTAATATATCACATTTTACTTATACTTTACTTACTGTTATATTATATTTATATAATATAACAGATAAAATGATAATATTTATTAAATAAGATAAAATAAATTAAATATATCTTTAAAAATATACAATGTTTTGACCATTAACTGATTTATAAAACATATCTATAACTTGACATTTAGCACACATGAAAAGGCACACGTGCTCACGTAGTAAGTTTTATCAGGTATCAATATTTCACGGTTGAGTTTCATCATCAACTGGTCAATCGACTGCTGGATGTAGGCCACCCCTACCTACTTCCACTTTTCTCAGTAGGCACCGTGTTTTTCGCTATCACATTGATCCACCAAACGTCATGAATTTGTCGAATAAATAGGTTTTAGGGCGTCACTGTAGTTGTTTTATTCCCTTTGGGTACCATTGTATGACTGTATTTATCCAATGGGTATCCACTCGCCGAGCGACATGTCTACTTCATTGCCAAGATACGCCAGGTCTCTTTTAAAAATACTATTCTTATAAACAATGCTTTAAGATGGGGGTGTAAAACCAGCTGTACATTAATAATTATTAGTCATCAATAAATCTATTAAGTTTCAGTAAATAAATCAAAATATTATGAATAACAATAAAACTACCCAAACACAACTAATAAAATCGATCACTTCTAATTCAATTTATGTAAAAACATATCAACCAACTTTTCTGCTGGTACAAATGGTGCATGATCGTAGATGTGTCACCTAATGAAATGGTTACTTCAGACACATGAAGAATACCCATTGATATCGAAAGCTTCGAAAGAAAATCACCTAATGGAAGATGTATTTTAAGTTAATGTTAACGTTTATTTTATAGTATGTAATATATAAACTGACGTTCCAATAATATAAAACATACAATGCTAAAGGTGAAGCTTTTCTTATTGAACTATTTATACTGTAGCATAAGGCATCAATACACTCCTTAAAAGCATCCTTATGTAAGTAAAGGACATGTTGTATTGTTTGACCGTTGTAACTGCCAATAAAGTTCGCATTTCAGGTACTCGACCATCTCAAATATATCGATTTTATTATATTATATATAATTATTATTAATTATTATTTTATTTTTATTATTATAAGTACCAGCTCTAGCTTTTGAAAAAAAGCATAAACATAGACGGTTCTTGATATTCAAAAGAAAAATGAAACACTATAAAGTATAAACTCACCGTATAGTCACCTCAATGTACTGGGCTCTCATACCAGGGTATCCGCGTTCAATTTTATTCCAGGTGAGGTCAGAATAGTTTCAAAAGTTCTAATGATTTTTAATATGATTAAGTTGTATGTTTCGTAATTACGGTACTAAATGTACCCAGTATATCTGTACTGTCCTTTAACGTAATATAGGTATCTCACTTATAGGTTCGTTTTTATATTAATCGAAACATTGGTTATATTACGATATTAAGGATTTTGAATAAAAAAAAGATTATTAATGCCTACGATGGACGAGAAGCTACGCAGCATGTCGCTTGTAACGTAACGGACCCCGGATTTGACTTCCGGGTCTGGTAAAAACAGATGCCGTTGTTGAATTTGTGTTTGGATCCAGAGTATAGACCTAATAGGATTAGCATCCATTTTTCATAAAATAAAAACTGTTAAGAAGAAATTAAATAAAATATATTTTAAAAATTATTTTATTTTAATTATTATGTTTGGAAGACAAACGTCAATCTTGATCGAGTTTCAATACGAGCAAACTACCTTAGGACGGTATTAGACTATTTACCATCTTTTACTATTTAATATTATCCATAGAGAGTGATTTATAAAATCTTTCACAGTATAATATTATATCTAATAGGTACATCTTTTATAAAAGCTAATAGCACGATTTTACCTTTTATAAAACATTAGTCTATGGTTAAGAGCGTTTTTCAGTGTTTCCAGAGGAGACTTTTGACTTATATTAAAATATTAGTAGATCTACTAAAATTTCAGTACACATGGCAAGACTGAACTACTTACTATTTTGACAGCACATTGTAAAGCGGAAATAGAAAGAAATTATTTAAAAAAAATATTGATTGAAACACATAAAATGCAAAATAATAATCATCATCCAGATTACAAAAATATAAGTAAAAAACTAGAAACATGTGTATTCGTTATTCATTTTATAATTATTAAAAATACATAATTTTGAAAACGCTTCTGAGAAAATATATTATAACCAATAGAAAAAATATTTAAAAAAAAAAAAAAGTAAGACACCCAGCAGGAATCGAACCTGCATCTCTCGGGTTTCGCGCCCATTCACATAGACCACCACCATGCTATAGATGCCATACTTAATTGCGACATTTTTTTACTAATAGCTCTCAATACTCTCTGAAGCGATTTCCAAATTGAGTTACTGTTGGCGATCGGCTTTTGTATTTTAAATCGAAGTAGGTATGATTTAGGTATCAAAATTATCTATATTCAATAATAAAAATGTTACATTCTTAAATCTTGTGATCTATTCGTTGAGTAAAAAAATAGATAATTATAATTATTATTTTATGCAGTGAAATAATAATATACTTTCTCCTGGTTTATGAAAGAATACTCGTTAAAGAAACTATATTTCACAGTCTAATAACGTCCATATATATATTATAAACATATTATATTATTTACCTACATATTTATTTATTTATTATTATATTATATTGATATTTTTAATCAAATTAAAACTCATAAGAAAAAAGGATTTATTAGAGTGTTAGGTCGTCGTTTAGAATTTCAAAAAAAAAATTATGATATTTCTCGAAGCACTTAAGTATTCTGGATGCTCATGTCCTGCTGAGTAGATGTGCAAAAAATCCATATCATTGGTTTGATTTTCGTCGAGTGTGCCGGATAATGGCGAAGGGGGAGGCGCATCGACGTCGGGGGGAGGGGGTGGTTATTTCTCATTTCCGGTGCAGAAAGTCGCTCCAGTGAGCTCACTTCCTGTCGATTAGGTCTCGATCTCTATTGGTGGAGCTGGATCGCCGAAAACATTCCCCGATCGTAATTTATAAAGTCGAACGATCAACCTCTATCCTACATAGTAATGCAAGGTGATATTTTTTCTTTGATCGGGATTTGCTCCTCTCAAAATATTCCCTCCAAGAACTTTCAATCATCGTTATTCACCTTTCATCGGCATTATTTTAATATCATATTCAAACAGTACCAACAGAGGTATTTGATTTATTTTATCATCTTTATTTCAAATTCAGTAATTTTTATTTAACTACACTCTTATCGATTAAATTATCGATATTACATACTATTAAAAAATATACCTATTAAAATCCTAGAATAAAAATTACGACGAGTAGGATTCGAGCTCTAATCTTTCATTGTCTAATTTCTATCCTTTTCTTACACAAGTAAATTATTTTTAGTTAGGTACTACATTATATAAGAAATTTCTAATTTCGTCAATAAAAAGTGGTCCACTTTTTATTATAATGATAATAATGATATTAATAACAATATGCTCTCAGAGGGTGCTCTGTGTTAAAAACAATATGATATTATATCGTCACCTCAATACTACAACTAGACTCTGATTTGGTCATTGTTGGGAAAATGAAATTTAAACTTTACTTGATTAACATAACTATAAATTTCTTTTTAAATAAAAATGGAAAACTATGCTTTTCTAACAATTAAATAATGTTCAATTCTATGAAAAAATATTGTAGATATATTATATATATTTAATTGATTTATGGTTTTAAAGTTATCTAATATTTTCAAACACAAATTTAATACATTTCCCATTACCTAGTTTTATCATTCTGTAGATAAGGAAATGTAGAATCATATTCAATAGCTATCGCAAAAATAGTAAAAACCTAGTTTTCTAGTTGTGGTATTAATCGAGGTGACGAATTTATGATAATATCATTGTATTGTAATTTAATTTAATAAATATAATTTTAAATATGCATTCAATAAATAAAAATATTCAGTATTAATACCGAGTATATACTTTCACTCAGCATCGATGTCTATTCTGTCCTAGTATATTATCGAATGTCACTAAAATATAAACCAAGTATTTTCGGATTTATATTATATAATATATACTAACTACTTACTAAGATTTTTGTGTGTTTTTTTTAAATATTTTTTTTCGTTCATAAATAAATAAGTACATATTATATTACTACGACAGGACTCACATGGTGACGAAGGTGTCTGTATCAAAATATCCTATGTAAACAGTTAACACTAGTGCTTGCCTTTATTAAAGTATTTGAATTAAACACGTCATAATATTATATAATTTTGTTCATTTAGAATATTTGGATTTGTATAGTTTTGGTTCACCTAAATTGGCAGTTTTTAAGAGGTCGACGTCTTTATCATTTTTTTGCATGTAATGTTTCGATAAATAATTTCATGGAAACTTTACTTCCTTCACATTATTTATATTATTTGTATAGATATTATGAAAATAAATAAATAATTTTATTATTTTTCTTTTAACAGGTGTGAACGAGACAGAAGAGCCCTTACCAAACAGGCATTGCAGTAAAAAGGTAATTGAATATGTTATTATATCTATCAACATGATTAAGGTGATTAATTACAGTGTTTATAACATTATACTTGCATTGAGTTTATCGAAACTGGGAGATTTATATGACTATGGCAATTATTAGTGAATTTTTTTATAAGGTATGTTAGCCGATAACCGAATATTTTTGATTCGCTGATATAACAGTACTTTATTGGGTTTGCATTTTACTCAGCGATGATTCTTTTGATTACTTTGTTATAAATGCATAAGTAGGTATTCCTTTATTTGCTAATAGTATGTAGATGAAAAATAATGAGTCTTTCTTAGTATCTATTTAGTGAAATATATTTTTGACATTGTTATTATTATCTTGGTACTTTTCGTTTTGATTCTGTACCTACGTATCTATTTCTACTGTCATACGAGTATATTTAAATTTTATATGATAAAAACTCCCTACTACTCTTTCTTAGGGAATGAAGCAACTTAGCTCCACACTTTTGAATGAAATAAACATATGTTTGATACAATTTTATACAGAAAGTAGACGGGGAATTTTAATCAGTTTCTATCTACTACTTAGAATTAATTTTGCTCTTAACGTAATGATTTTTATACGGATTGAAAGTTGTCATGCTTAAGGCTTTATACAAAAAAAAAATAACTATCTTCTTCTTGGCCTTAAACATAATATTTTGCACAATTAAATCATTACTACTTACGTGTGCATATTTAAATTCTCACTAAGTTTAATAATAAATATTAATATATTAATTTAAATATAAATAATAATAATAATAAATGTATATTTTAAAAGTACCTATAATTCATGAACGTCTATTTAGTATTCGAAGTTCAATTGATTGCGTGGCGCCCGCTTGTCCCGGTGCCGAAACGTCCTAGACCCCTTTCTTACGCGTACTACTACTCCCAGCAGAGGTCGAAATAACAGTTCATTTCATTTTTCTAAATTCTAATATTTTAATATTATTTCACGATGTTATTGTAATTATTGTAGCTTAGAAAACTATTTGATACCTATGGAGTTAATATTAGTTTAGGAATTTCTTTTTTATTAAAAAATATATTAAATTTCTATTACGTTTGCTCATGCGAAAATAAATAAAATATATTTGAAAATATCGGGATAATAAGAATATATTGTAAGTATATCAGTTTTGTTAAATAAATATTTTATCTGTATTATATAAATAATGTATCTTCGGAAAAATAAGAAAAGCTCCCTTTACTAACAGCAATGAAACATTCTTTTGCGAAAGCTTTCGGAAAAAAATGTGTTCTTTATTGGCTTATAAAAATCACCTTGAACTATAGAATACTTACGAAGGAAACTTTTAAATCCATTTTATATTAAATCATTTATTGAAAGAATATTCAAATTCTTTCTGAAAAAACGATATTATTTTAACATATTTATGAAATTGTTATTTGTAGGCGGAAAATGTAAAAGTTTTCGCGAAGAAAATAACAAAGCTTAGAAAAAATTATGCCCGAAAAAATCTGTTTATCCTTCAAAGCACTTGGAAGTCATAAAATATGGAAATTTTGGCTCGTTTTTGTACTTGTATATTCCATGCAACAGTCATTGCCAACTAGTAACTTAGTACTATAATATGTATACCATCTGGCTTTTTATACACACTTAATTTATTTGTGGTGATTCTTAGATATTTCCAGATCAAATACTTGTAGACTCTACGCCTCTGTTAGGGGATGAATTAATAGATTTAAAAATATCTTGTACAAAAATCATTTCATAAAAGTAGATTAGTCATTTTACAGGAAACAGAAAGACATTCAAAATGAATAAATCAAAAGTTTTTCAGATACGTAGTTTGTAAGAATATCAATCATAATAAATTTATTATTTATTTGAGATAATATATATAGAGAGAGATAAAAAATAGACATATTATGTATAAATGAATATTAGTTCATTTGGAATCATCATCCGTCCAAATCAATCTATTGATCTTTTAAAGCTTATTTTTTCTGTGCACTGCAACACCATTGCCACATTTCCGCAGAAAACTAACTCATTAATCTGTGTGCCTCAATGCATACTTCTTGGAAGTTTTTTACTCATGTAAGGAAATCATTCATCATGTATGCCGCTATAACCCTTAGTGGGTCTTGGCCTCCTTCAATAACCTCCTTCATTCTGGACGATTTAACGCCGAAATTTTCCACTTGCTTTGACAGAGCCTTTTAAAATCTCATGTGGCGCAACTCTCAATTTCGGCCATCCACGTCGTCTCTTGCCTTCAGGGGTTATTGTACATAGCCTGCCTTGCTGATATAGCCTCCGTCTTTACATTTTCATATGCCATATAATGATTTTTTTCCCCTATAAATTGTTGTGTACAGCTCCTTTTATACCTTGACCTCTAAATGCCACTTTCTTGAACAGTCCTAAAGATTCTTCTCAAAACTCGCCTCTCAAAGGTATCCTTTTCTCTCATCCTGTTTACTGAGTGCCCAGCATTCTGATCCATACGTTAATACTGGGTGCAGGAGTGTTTTATATAAGGTTGTTTTGGTTTTTCTTGAGTATCGTATTCTTTAAAAGCCTTAAGGAACTTAACTAACTCGCTAATCCAGCTACTTCAATGTCTACTTCTTAGACGTTTTCTACTAATGAAAGGGTTGAAAAATTTATTAGAAATATTAGCACCCTGCGTGAACTAAACTCAAATCCTATCTATCGAAAGGGATCGAGTCGCGATCGTTACCAATATATTATTAAAATAAGTTTTCTATGTAGGTATATTTAATAACACACAATATTCTTAATCTTCGATATTATTCATTAAAAAATAGTTGATTAGAGAATGATACATTATCTCCAATATGCAATAATTAAAATAAAAATTGAATTGTATATTTTCTGGCTATGAATGTTATCCATAACATAATAGGAAATGTTGCCACAAGCTGCCTATTTCGACAACATTTGCGTACATTTGTATGAGAACGATCTCATTGTGCTAACTCTATGAGTGAAAATATGAAACTCCGCAAAGTGGGGACCGATTAAATTTTCCCCCATACAGTATGGACACACGCGAGATTCAGCCACCCCCACGCGCAATTCAACCAGCCCAACACACATACCCAATATTTCCACTTTATATGGCCCGCTATAAAAAGGTATCTGCAAGCATGTATGGTGTGTACCTTTTTAACCCTGGGGTTTCACAAAAAAATAAAAATGACAAAACTGTGTCAGTTGTTATGGGTACCTACTGTAAATATGTGACAATTTTACGATACTTAAAGCCACCAGTAAACATATAAAAAGCTCTTTTGATAAACACTCTTTAAAAATAATGTTCTCGAATGCTTTTATGACAATGGGTAACTGATATATACTGCTGTTTTATGTTTTAGAATTGTTTATAAGTCAAACTTAGTATCAAATTTATAAAGAAGAAAAACGGTATATTTTGGAGGTAATACCGTCATTTCTTAGAAATTTGGGCCTTTGAGTTTTATGAATTTTGTCGTCTGGTTTTCTAGTATTATCGATCGGTAAAATAATGATAACATACAAATTATTACGATGGCTGAACGGTATCACAGTTTATAGTGTGTGAGTCTCGGGTTTAAATCTTACATATGGAAATAATTTGGATATTGTTTTTTTCAATGTGTATTTGAACCCAGACTATAGACCTAATAGGTTGAGAAAGTGGATAACATACAATCTCATAAAAACACACATCTGTTTATACAACCTTCACTCTGTAGAGGTCAGTATTATAATATTTTTAGAATCAAACGTGGTGATGTGTAATTGATTGAATGTTTTCAACCGACAATTTATAAACATAACTTTTTATATTATAAGGTTTATAAGATATAAAAAATTAAAAATCTTTGAGAGGTAAAGTGAAAAAAAAATCAACATAAAGGTCTTAATTCCATGACCTGTAAGCTTCGCCGTACACACACTGTAGTTAACAGAGCAGGTTTTAATGATTCCATATTCTTATTGATATAAAGAAAAGGAATGTGAGATTAAAACTCTAAGGAGGCTTTCGTAATCGTAACATATGGCCGAGTCTGGTCCAACGACGTATTTTACCCATGCAAAAGGAGACTGCATGGTTTAATTATTATATTATTTCTGACAAAAGCATACCTCACAACCAATAGGTAGGTACTGCAAGAATTGGTTCTTAAATGATATCAGCATACGATTGTTTCAAAACATGCACAAATCAAATTGCAAATATAATGACTCACTACTACTATAAAGCAATACTATTTTTATACGATGTCTGTTTTCGAATTATTTACTTAAAAAACAATAGACAATAAACCTGGAGAATGGCGTTTGCAATAAGCTCAAAATAGCCAAAAAAAAGAAGGGGGGAAATAAATGGCCACAATCCTATAACCAAATACAATAATAACCAACCACGAAACCTATATACTGCCGTGCTAAGTCAATAGACAGTATTGTTGGTTTTAGTGAAATGAGAAATTTAAACTGCCCTTACTCTTATATTATGTAAACTTGTTATTGGATTGTTTATGAAGCATACACGGTTTATTTAAAGAATGAAAAATATATATTTAATACACAGAAAATATAACCCTCAGATGAGAAAAGAAAGAATACGTCATATACGATGCTAAACAATAAAATAAAATTTCATAAACAAAATATGGCAATGTGTTTGAGGACCGCATTTATGAGTCTCTCAGTCCTCACTAATAGTGACTGATATTCCCGACATAAGAAAACAGTTCTGATTTTTAAAAATGTTATGACTGCGACCACGTAGGTCGTAGATAATTGATCGTCAAACATAAATTTTAATTCTTTCAGCCTATCGGATTCGAAACCACTCCCCGTCAAAGCTAAAGGCGTCAAAGTGCAATTGAGTAAAAAAACGAACACGCCTTGAAGATAGGCAATCAGAAAATATCCAAAAAATAAAATACGACAATAGCCGACCATCGAGATAAGAATTTGACACTGATTACTACTGTATATAATATAACACATTATGTTGACATATTGCACTATTTTGTCGAAAATCTAACTTTGTCAAATGTAATGCTACAGATCTGATTTTTTTTACAAAATATACACAAAAATACAAATGTTATAAATAGTTAAATAATTAAGTTGAAACGCTATTTTTGGACTTGTAGTGTTTTTTCTGGAGCCCATCGATGTGTCTCATGGATATGTGAAAATTTATATTATTATTAATTTCGTTTACTCATTGTTTATCTCCATCTCAAAGCCACTCGTTGTAACTGATATTTCTACATAATGAAGTAAGCCATCTTATCATAGCATCCTTTTATTCAACAAAATCATTAACAATCGTTTACAACACAATATCCTTGCTGATGCCAACACTATTTTCTAATGAAGAAACTTTTCCTCGAAACAGACATCGTTTCTCTCCATCCTTATTAAATATACCTTCGAAACACATCGTACGTATAACGTTATTATGTACTCTAGCCTTACCAGGTTGTATGTCCTATATCAGAACAAAGTTGTATGTACCTACCAACTAAATCCGATATATTATATCTCATGCCCCTATGTCCATGCGAAAGGGAAAATGTAACATGTACATGCGGGTACAAGATTTTGTAGATTATCGTTTTGGTCCTACAAAGGGGTCTAGGGTTTTATCCGGGAATTTTACAAATAACGAACAAGGGTTGGCGGCAACAAACCGAAAACTTTTGTGAAATAAAATAATGATGATTTTTATTTTAGAGACTTTACTTGATAATAATGTGGTGTGTAATTTTCATTTTATTTATTCCAATAGAATAATATTATAGTATATAGATCATTTATTTTTTTATTCTATTTGTTAACAATTTAAATCACCATGATGTTTTTGATATCCATTTTTAATGTAGTATTCGGCTTATTCATGAAAAAAATTATTAACCCTTAAGCCTTATTCGTAGATGTACCCTCGTGGCTGACGATCGTGACCACCTTTGAATTTTGCCATCCTTTGAGACACCAATACTTTCCGCCCCTCTAGATCTTCCGTTTCTCTCATGGCGGAATGAATAGTGCCCTCAGTCAGCTCCTTCACTTGGTCACTCAAAATTGCAGATGCTTTTCTTCTGCTTCGCCTTCCCTGGAGGCTACCAAAAACCACCAATCTTCCCAGTTTTTTAGACAATACGTCCAAAAACTGCAGAATACGTTTTAGACATATTGTCTAGAGCCGTTCCTTTATCTGCAGTCCCTGGATGATTGACTGCTTCATTCTGTGGTCTGTCCAAGACATAAAAAGCATTCGACGCCAACACCACATCACCAAGGCATCAATTGCCTTCCGCTCCCTTGCCTTCAAGGTCAATGACTGGACTCCGTATAAAATTATGGATAACACTAATATTTGCACAAGCATAATTGTTTTTGTTTAAATGTATGATAAAATAAATGTAAAATTTCGCCATATGAGTTTTATATATATTTTTTTCAATTTATTAAATACATAAAATATATCATCTATTATGAAGTCCGAAACTGACAATTCTTTGTTATATATGGCAATCAAGTAACCTCTTATCGTCAGTTTTTCTGTATTCTACGTTCAAAATTGCTTACTTTAGCGAAATAATTCTATAATACCTACGTCAAATACTGAGGAAAAGATCAAATATTACATTGATTAATATTTAAGTTCAGTTTATTAACACCAGTGCCATTCTCATATTATAAATAATATTATAATATATAACAATTTTAAGTCGTTTTCCACAATTGAAATTGTATTGATGTACATATTGTGTTACCTGTGTTAACTCACAAAACAATATTTACTATTATGTTGAACTTGATATTACAATATTTTTTATACAAGACAATTAGACATACCTTTTCTACAAATATGTACTATTTACCGATATATTAGCATGCAATCTATAATTGATTAATGCAACCGATATTTTCATTAAATTCACTTTTCTACGAAATACTGAATAAGCATTATAATCTGGTGATATTTTGTTTATAGACGGTTTCAAGAGTTTAAGTTTTATGTATGACAGAAGCGTTTTTTCTCCCCCTATAATATTTTGGTTTTAAATATCTATAGGTACCTTTTTAGAGACACGCATTCAATTTAATTATATTTACTTATTAAAATGCTTCCCATGTCATATAATATTTTAGTATTACGAGGTATATAGCATCCTTCAACTGGTCAATCCATTATGTAGACCGTAGGGGATGTCGACATATTATTTTGAAGAGCCGCCCCTTCACCCATATTAAATCTCCTGTGGAAAATATTATATCCTCGACTTAATATGCCTCCAACATATTTCAAATGTATCAATCTTCCACCTCTCTGTTTATTTTATGACGCAAGTCTTCAAGCTATACATATACATTTTAAGAAGACTAATTTTACTCCTGGCAAACTTTAGTCAATTTTAATAATATACTAATTTGCTTGATATAGTTTCGTTTGCAATCATTCAACGTCATTCAGTGATTATTAATTTTCTTTCTGCAATGTCTGGTATGATGCAAACTATTTCCAGAACTTAAAGTGCGTTATTTTAATGACAGATGGTACAACAAAATATACAACTATGAGTACATTTAAGTAGAAATAATATATTATTTATCTTGCCTAGGAAAGTACAATAAGATAAATCTCTTCTAATACTTAACTATTTCTTTGATATGTTACTATAAAATTTATTGCTTCGGCTTTTCATAAAAGATATTTCTTATTAACGAAATGTTACATATTCACATATTTTCAGAGTATTTTTTTGCCAGTGAATAAGTTATGTAAAAATAAATTTACGAGCTTTGGAATGGAAATCTACCGTAATATTTCGTAACATATTTCCATAATAAGTGTTACTGAAATACTTTACCTCTATATTTACTGGAATTTGTAAAAATAAGTATCATAATATGACTCTTTCGGGAACGATTTACAAGAAATAAGTATGACTCAAGTATTTTTTTTAATATTTGGTGTTTACTGCAGATTTCTTCAATTATTTCAGTGTATGGTACCTATGTTGGTTGTTATAAAATCGGTTATAAATTACAAAAATACTATTTTCTATTATGTATTTAGCGGTCTCATTGTAAAGAAATGAGACCGCTGTAGTGAGATGGATAGAAGGCGTTGAGATGAAGAGTCGTCATTTGCTGGTGGCTTCGATGGATGGAGGAGAGAGTTTTTATTGTAGCGTAAATAGTCGGTACAAGAGTATATCAGAAAATGTTAATTTGAATGTCAATGTTAATTATGATACTGTTCCGAGGTCCGAGGCTCGGTAAAATCTGATGCTTTGCAGAGCGATACAGGGACTGAGATACTAACAGAGCGGGAAGTTATAATCGAGTGACCTGTCCAATCAATTATGATCCTCTATTTATTGACGGACGCACTATTGAATATTATGTTGAAATGACTATTCAATAAAATGCGGATTAGCTATTTTATTATGTGTGCGATAATTGAACATTTCGCTGACTATCGTTGAAATGAATATTATAATTATTGAAGTTAGTTATTTTGTTGATCTTACAATAATTGGATACCTACTAACTGACTCTATGTGAAAATGAATATTAATAAATAATATTACAATTGAGATCTGGGAATGACAGCTACATGTATTAAGAAGTTATTTTATTTTAATATTAAATGTTGGGTGAAGCTAATCACGACATAACCATGACTTAGGTACTTATAAAGAGAGTGAAAGGAGTGATTTAAGGTTATGAATGAAATCTATCAAAACACTACTTACATAAAAACTTAATAATAATACGAATGATCATTAATTAATAGGTTACTTATATGATTAAAATCCAAATTTGTATATTCATTTACTTACTTATTACAATATAAAATAATTTCACAATACTGGTATATTTAATTTTAAAATTATTTGAGTTTTAGAAAAAAGATAATAATATGTTACAAAGCAAATCGCTAAATAATTAATATGCCTAATTATAAAGTATTACGTGGATTTATTATGTAAATATCGTTATCTACATTATAATATTATGTCTCCATACTGGAGTTATTTAATTAAAGAGTTGGTAACCCTGTTATTTGAAACACGGTGACCGCTGTCCTGTGGTTATGTTGGCAGGCCCTTACCTCTAAAGCTAAAGCCAACAAACATAGGCTGTATTGTGTTGTTCAAGGAAGGATTGCGAAAGCTTTAAATTTCGCAGTGGCGTATAAGATGATTGAATTTAGGAAGCTATACTATCGAGATTTTAACGCTGTTGCCTATATAATAATAACCAAAATATTTTGTAAAATTACGTTTTGGAAACCCTTTTAATTAATATTCAGGGCTCGGTAATATTAAATGTACCGTTTACCAAGATCACAATTTAAAAGCTAATACTCCTTCAATTATTTAGAGCATACCTTCATATTATAAAATATGTTAATATTAGATTATTTTCTAAAATTATAATATAATAATTACAAGATATAAAGAACTTTTTATATACAACGTTTTTAAATTTTCTGTTGAATCATATAAACTTGACGATCAAAAAAATTGTACTTGATAGAAATAATACTGAAATATCAATTTGACATGTCATATTGATTTCCATAGTAACGCACGTGTATATTAATAATTTTGTTGCTAGGACCCCAGACCCTTAGCAACCAATAATGGCGTCGAAATAACTTTTCATACAAAACAGAATTAACTGAAAATGAATTCAATTCTACATACAATGGCTAAAATTATTAGTAATAGTAATAAAGTTTCAAATGTCTAGCTAGTCGGGAAGTTAGTTAAAAATCGATTGCAACATTTATACCGGACAAAGAACCACCGGACAAATAAGAATACGAGCTAAGAAAAACGTTGTAAAATAGACTAATCGAGACATATATTATGCATGATATGTAGAAAATGATTTAATACTTATCGTAATGTATCTACTTACAGATATACATTACACACATTCACTTACAATGATTGTGCATTCAAAGGTTGTAATAATCCATACTGATGTAATTTTTTTCATGTTTTTGCATAATACTTGATATTGTGACTTATTATTGTAAATTATCAACGTCATACTGTACGTATGAGTGACAAAAATATATGTGTATAATTTTTTTCAAATTCCCATCTCCTATATCTTTTGACAAAAATCAATATTCGCTACTTTTAAATGGTTGAGATGATTTTAAATAAATTAGTAAGTTAAATTTCAATAGTTTTTCATAATATTTATTTAAATGCTGCCAATTTTTTTTTTACTTATAATAATAATTCATTCCCATCATAAATTATTAAAAAATCTCTATGTTGAGTAGTTAGTATTTGACTCATAATGTTTTAAAACCTGATTTGATTACCTATATATTGTAACGTGGTAGTTATAATATTATGTAGATTGGAAATAAAAAAATAATACATATTGTAGTGGTTTTGTGATATTCCCTGTATTTTTTAGATTGTTTCGTCATTGCAAATGAGGCAGTTTCTGAACCAGGGCACGCCCTTGGCACATTATGGGGGTGTGAGGGCAACAAACGGGGTCGAACACGTATGTCGCCGAACGACCACCGTCCCAGGTATCGCGCCCTTTATGCAAATAAGTTGGCAATACGTTGCCGACCGAGCCAATGAGAACCTATTTTGTACTTTTTTAAACGCGCAATATGTTTTTCTTGGTATAATAAAATGATTAAGGAAAAAACATCGGATCTTTTTTCGGTGAAAAAGATTTTCGGTTGATAAAATAAAATGACGGTGCATTGCGTTACTAAACAATGTCTCTTAAAATATCGGTTTGCAGAAAAGCGACCTCAGACTAAAAATTTAGTTAAAATCAGAGGGTTGGAGCAGACTTTTTTTTGAGTTGCTCCGCTCCAACTCCGCCTTGGGATCTAATACTTGCTCCAGCTTCGCTCAAGGGCTTGTTCCGCTCCTGGTAAAAAGTTTTAATAGGTATTATATGTAAACAGATGTTAAAACATAAAAAATAAGTAGTTTTGAAATAATTGTGCTTTTCGTTATAATTAATAAATCAAAATTAAATTAAATTAAAAAAAATAATATTATTAAATCGTCTTTCATTATATGTCACTTCTGTCAAAAAAGTAAGGTTATTTATCACTCGGCAGTGTTACCGTATTTATAATAATTCCAGTGATGCAAAGTGTCACATATAATTTATTTTCATTGGATTTTAGGACAAACATTTAATAATAAAAAAACATCCGGAGCAGTGGAGCACTGTAAATTTTCGGTGCTCCGGGTAAAACCCCATTGTTCCACTGCTCCATGCTTTTGGTTTGAGCTCCTTTCCAACACTCTCGTTAAAATGTAATTCGCATAAGTATGTTAATATCAACCATATTAAATGATTTCTGTATTATCCAAAAAAGCATAAAAATATCACGAATAGACTTTATTCAATTAACCGTAAGCTCAAATTATTAAGAATTGTAAAGATGTCTCTCCAATACGTATTCTTTCCTCTTCTTAACCGTCACTGACACGACTAACGGCTGTAATCACTCCAGATTCAAGAATATGTAGCGTATAATTATTCTGGATTAGCTTTCTATCTTTCCTTACCCTCTGCAAGACCTAGTCACTTTACCTCATCAGCGTTTGCCCTCTGACCCCTGGGTACATTGCCAAAAACAATTTCCATTTCTCTAAGATATCTCTGTATCCTAAACATGTAACAATGTGAAGTGAGTACACAAACGGCAGTCTGCTATCACTGATGATGCTTAATAAATTAAAATATTGTAAACTCAGTGAAAAAACTTGAGTGTGTGGTGACCTCAGTATTTGGTAACTACTCCTGAAGTATTCCAATGCATAAGCAACTAGTGATGCTCCATATCCAAACGCAAGAAACTTGTGATATACCTGATTACTACCAGGGGGTCTATTCTATACGTATCGCCCGCTAAAGTGATAAAGTGATAAATACGACGGCTAACTAGGGTAGGTTTGTATCACAGTATTATCATTTATTATAACAATTACAATTAGTTGGTTATAATTGTTGCAATAAGTGTTATATTTTAACAACTCTCTGTGCTGTGATAAAATTTAGATTGTTATCACTGATGCTTGCACTATTGAGGTAGTAGTAGTGATAAAGGATAAAAACACTCATCTCGACATTGAATTATGTGGGTTTGAATCGCATTAGGTCGGTTTTTTTTGTTATACTCGTATTTGTGTGTTTGAGGTTTTTCAAATTTAGTATCATAAGTGAAAATACTATAATATTTTAATAAATATTTATTATATTATACTAAATTCGGTGGATGGTCAGAAAATATTTTTTAAAGTATTTTAACCGAATTAATTACCAAAGCTTGTTCGTTGAATTTATTCTCGGTAAAAATATTTTTAGCACTTGTCCGTACAACATTTTCTCTCAACCACATAAGCTTTCACTTTTAGTTATATTATGTATTTGCGCAGCAATAGTCCAACAGAATTTGTCTGAATAAGCCGCATTAGTAGAACATTTATTTTCTTTCCACACAGTGCCAGCCAAACCCATGTTTTTCATACTGTGGCCAAACACAAAGCTTTTCAGTTGTACGCGCTACAAGCAACTATGTATATTATACACCAGACTTTAACTTTTTGAACAAATATATTCTTGTAACATGTTGCTATAAATATATATCATATATTTTTTTAATATTTATACCTACTTATTCTATTATGTAATTTGATTATTTATTTCCTTTTCAAACTCTTGCTATTTCAGTAAAGTTATTTATTACGAAGAATTATTCTAATCTGATTGTGCAATAAACTCTAACAATTTATTAATATCAGAAAAAAATTAAAGATACGTAATCTCTACACTATTTATCAGAAGATAATAATATAATAATGATTTCTACCATTGGCTGAGATGCCAAGTGGATAATCTACCATCCGAAGAGTACAAAATTTGTATACTGTTGATAAACTCTACTAAAACAAAACTTAGCAATAATTGAACACAATATTTTTATTATACTCTTATGCAATCATAAGTCAACATATTATTTTTAGTGTTACAGTTTAATACCATTTTCTTCTTCATCGAGACCTCAAAACTGACGTCATGACTCGTATGGCTTGGCTATTTGATAGTCCTCTTCATTGCTTGTCTCAATCCCTCTCGTCATTGTATCAGTATAAAACTCATTGAATTCTTGATTTAGTACTTTCAACATAGGTTTTTTTTCGTCGTCTTCTCTGATCTTCGACATGATCAAATACAACCAAGAATTTTATAGAATATCATCCTCCATGCGGTATATCATCATTATTGTCATCAGCCGGGGTCGACTCACTGCTGGTTGAACCCCCCCCCCCCCATAGCTCATTTTTCTTAGTCCTTAGTTATTCGCTGCCACGTACATCCACCTAACCTAACTCTATGAAGCCTATGACCGCCAATCCAGCGAGTTTTAGGCCATACCTGCGCATCTATTCTATACACAATACTGCTATCAGTCGCTATCGACGGTTATCGAGGGTAGTTTATCATATGATTGTATTGAGGTATTACAATTGTAACAATAAGTTAGCCGTCAAAACAGTCAAAACAGTCAAAACTGTCTATCTCACTCTAACAGTTAGTACGGCCAAGAGAGGTGTTGTTAAAACATAGCACTTATTGTAACAATTACAACTAACTTCTTGTAAAAATTATAATACTTCAATACAAAAATATAAAAAAAACTACCCGGGATAGTCGTCCATAGCGGTCAATAGCAGTCTTGTGTATAGAATATATGCGTTGAGAACGTTTAGTTTAGTTTTCAACTGTATGACGGAATTTTTCCAACGGGTTTCCATTCGCTGAGCGACATATAAATTTTACTACGATTCACTCTACAATAAATATAAATGTCACAATATAATGTACATATTAAGTAATGTTATTTTACAAAATAAATATTGAATAGGTACGCAATACAATTTTATTTAAAAGTCAGCTGTCGCAATAAAAAGTTTCCAATAAAAAAATCGCATTACATAAAAAAACTTTAAATTTTCAATTGCGAAATAATATCCGACATATAATACATAAAACGTTTTTTTTAACCCCATTATTTTAATTTAATCACCCTTTTCGAGGCGTCCATGTTTCGCAACAGTAATAAAAAATAAGTCCAACAGAAATTGTATGAAAAATTCGAATGAAAAGGAGTCTTTTTTTTAGGCTTTTTGTTCGAGGGACGTCAAATTAAAATCTGCTATTAAATGATTGAGTGGATTACGCGAAGCCGTTTCGGTACAATAAAAGAACAAAAAAAAATCAATTAATTACGTCCCGCCTTTTTCAGTTAGAGCATCGATCATTTAAACGGATTTTTTAAATCTAGAGAATAGACTCTTTTGGATTTTAAGATTGACTTTGGTGGTGTAATTTTTATAAATAAAACCAACATTTTGAGAGAAGGCAAGTTAATATTACATTAATTTGGTGTACTTATATTTAATATATATATGGTATCTAATAATAATACTGTTAAATTACATTTTTTACAGATAGGTAGGTACATTTTAATTTGTCTTAAAAATATACATGAGCATATTAATTATTGTTCTTGATGAAAAAACATTGATTTATTGTAATAAAACACAATTATTTCCTTTTTTTTTGCAAAATGAATTATCGTCTCTTGGTATTCATCACATACTTGGATAACACTGGGCCAGGATAAGAAGTGACGAAGGAAGTTTGTGAAGGAGGCTAGGACCTACTCTAGGTTATTTGGCCACTTGTGATGATGATGATGGTAATGATTCATCATATTACATAGATATTTCCAAGGACATTTGGCTGACTCCTTTCACAAGTGGTTTATGACAATTTCGCATTAAACATTTTTTATTCAGAACAATAAAATAAACAAAAAGGTCAAAATGTGTTTTGTTATATCTTTTATCTTTAAAGATATATTATTAGGCCACACTTTTGTTGTACGTATAACGGATAATAAAACGTTATTGACGCTCATGGTCAAAAATGAAGATGTTTGATTATATTTACGAGCAAAGTTTAATTAATAAATTAATAATTTAAATAAAGATTTGTATAAAATTATGTTATTTAACAATAAAGGTTAAGTATGTAAGAAATCGACATAAAACACTTATGCCATATAAAATGGGCAATGATTGATTTTGTTTACCTATCGATGTCTAAGAGCGGTCGCCATCTTGAATTCAAGACGTCATTAGTCATCTGTCATGATTTCAAGTAAAACACCCGGTAAACTAAGACTTTTATAGTTTTAGAGATGTGAGTAATATTATATTCCTATATGAAATATTATTAATTTCGGGTAGTCATTAAATTTCTTTATTCAAAATCCTACGGAGTATTATTTTATTACATAATATATGACCCAATACAATATTATTGTCAATTAAAAAATAAATATCTGTATATACCTATGGCAGTGTGAGAAGTTTTCATTTGGTAATTATAATAATTGTGATGTAGAGGTTAAGAGTTTAACAAAATGTTCAAACCTCTGAGTTTAAAATACCCATAACTTTATTAAAGATAATATTTTTAAAAAATCTACTAAATGAGAAAAAATGGGTACAAAAATTAAAAATTTATAATTCCTAGAAAGATATGAAAATATTAACAGCAATAACACGATTTTTTGAATCCTAATTGCTTTCCATTCCTCACGATTTTCCCATTAAAAATCCCATACCAACTACGCAATTTAAATTTTACCAGCTGTACCTTTCCCACATTATGTGGTTGGGTTCTTTTTTTCGCCCACCTCAAAACATTGACAACAATTTGATTATACAAACTCAAACGTTGGATTCTGATACTTTTACTTCCACCATAAAATTACCATACAAACACGAAAAACATATTGTGTTGTATTAATAATAAATTATATATTATGTATTTTTATACAGTAATATTATATTATAATTATACTTTATAGAAAACCGTTTTCAGTGCGTTATTTTACGCTATTTTAATTTATGTTGTTTATCTATCATAGACTTAAAAATAATGATCTTTTACTATTGCAACATAATATAATTTTTATAAAATCTTATATATCTGAACTGTGTCCACGACACAACGTTCAATAAATAATGTTAGAATAATAAATCATAAATTCTGTAGTATATTCATTGAATAATAAAACTATTTTTTTTAAACTAATTTACCTTTATTTTTGGAATTGTTTTTGATATAATATATAAAATACATGTTCTTGTTTGCGAATAAATTGTAAGCATTAGTAAAAAGACGAAAATAAAAGGAACATGTAGAAATTTAATAACAGTGCGAATTTATTATTGAGTCTTCTACAACACTACGGTCGTTTCTGGAACTAAAACCCTTCCCCCCGCATTTACTTTCACCGCTAGGTACTGCATTCCTTGTGCCCGTAATTCAGCGTTTGTTCGATATTGCGTGGAGTTTTATTCACATTAAAATGCCTTAACCTTTACGGAAGCAGACGAAGAGCATTATTTATAATCTAAACGTATTGTGAGGAGTAGAAATAAGCTTTTAATTCTTCTCAATAGTACCAGAGAGTATCTGCTACTAGAAACCAACACGAAAAATGCATGTGACAATAGTATTAGCATGGAAATACTACCTGACATAACACTCTCAGCACATGTCACTCTGTGACCAGTGTTGCCAACCATCGTTGATAAAAATATGCTCCACATGACACGAAAATAAGCTATCTAGATTTTTTGAAAAATAAGTGCAAACATTGAAAAAATATCGGTATACGGGTAAAAATCACACGACATTTTCCCAAAAACTCATTTCAAAATAGACAAAAAATAATTAATTTATCTAAAAACCTCCGATGAGTAATAATTAGGTAGGTTTTAGGACGGAATAGGAGTTGAATCCCAGAATCGTCAATCCGATGCCAAATGCACACATTAAATTGTAATATCTGATACCATTGATACCTCCACGTGTCTACGTGTATGGAGGACCCCTTTAGGATAAAGTACGAGCGAAGATGTGGATGCCACATTTATGTTTCTTATAGTCCGCCAAGCCAAATGTCCGTCTATCGCCGCTCGATGAATAAAATGCTCTGTATTTATTAACTTAAAATGTAAAAAAATACTAGATGATTGAGATAAAGGTTGGTCACGCAGGATTAATATTTATAGTCGTAATTCGAATATTTCAAAAACCATACCTAATATTGTTCCTTTTGGGCTCGATTCCCCCGAAATCGCTGTAACTCTCGACTACCTAGCTAAAAGGTGACCTGAACGACCCTTAAGGTAAAAACCCAGGTAAAGACCAAGCATTCTGCCGCGGGCGAGAATGACAGAAAGGGATGAGCATTCAGGGGTAGATCAAGAGGGACAGCGATAAAGCCAAAAAAAGGGGAACATAACCGATGGTGCGATCTGGCAAGGGCAGTAAGCCGAGGTTGGAGGTAGACACCACGTCTCACAGTGTGAATTATAATTTGTTGCTGTTTACCTTCTTCTTTTAAAACGATTTCTGTATCGACAGGAATGGATCCGGTTATTCAACACGTGTTAAATACATACTAACTTCCCATAGCAGTAGTGACGTGCATCGCGATTTTTTGGCGACACAAGGCGCCCAGAGTTGTCTAGATGATTTAAAAATCGAGAAATTAACTTTAATAACCCTTCTATAAATAATAGTGTAGCTGTGCGATCACTGCGAATAAAAATATAAATGAACCTACTCGTGAAAATTTAATTAATATTCTGCAAACTTTAGACCGACCTTTAATCTCGAATGTGCCTGTAACTTTATAAACTGTGTAAAACTTAATATTTGTGTACCCGTGTATTGTGTTGTGTATGTAACCTTACGGTGAACCATAATTAATAATAAAAACCGTTGACCTTTGCGTCGAATAATTGGTGCGTTCATCACTTTTATCATCCCGGCATCCTATATTTACCCAAATGTCAAGACTACCTTACACTGAACGTGCTCTACCAAACCAAACCCAGCTTCGATTGACCGCCATGAACAATTTACCATCACTGAGCTAGTCGAAGGGTGGAAGCTGGTCGTGTGACTTACACGTATTGATCGACGGCGCGCTACCAAGGGCGTCATTAATGTCAGCTCGACCAGTGGGTCTATTCTATACTTATCGAACACTAAATTGATAAATAGTATCAAACTTAGGGTAGGTTTGTATCAAAATATTAGCACTTATTGTAACAATTACACGAAGCCGGTTTTTATTGTTGCAATAAGTGCGATATTTTAACAGCAGCAAGATAGGTGCTGTTAAAATATAGCACTTATTGCAACAATAAAAACCGGCTTCGTGTAATTGTTACAATAAGTGCTAATATTTTGATACAAACCTACCCTAAGTTTGATAATATTTTTCACTTTATCACTTTAGCGGTCGATAAGCATAGAATAGACCCACTGAGAGTTCAGTGCGGAGGTCGGATCGGGCTGTACGGCTCCGACTCCCCTCCCTACCCGGCCTTCCGGGGTGTCACCATTATAATATCACTGTAACGCCCAGAATGCTCCAATTGTGTTATTGTGTTGTTTTATTTCTCAAGTATCGACCTACTCTCATTAAATACTTATCTGATGGTCAGAAATTTGATGTGTAAGATAATAAATAAATGAACTAACTTATTTTCAGCAAATTCAAAGTTGTTGAAGGCATCAAAAAACACTAATTAAAATGCCATAAGCTAGATGCGTATTAAAAAATGATACACCTGGCAAGAAAAACGCTAAGTTGGCAATACTGGTTGTGACGTAGAAGATTTGATTAATAAGTTTCTCTACTTAATAGTGGAGTTATATTACCTACTATATTATAATATCAAGTGGTTGATAGATTCGCGCTGATGATAATACAATTAAACTATACCTATTTATTGCATGTAATCATAAATTTTACAATAGTTATCTACCATGCATAACAAATTAACTTTGACAAAGTTTGTGAGATTTAAGTCAGGAATTGACCTTTTGCATATTAAATTTGACCTTTGGTATTTATTCAAAGTTATTTATTTTGGATGTTAAATAATAACATTTTAATAGCCTTTATATAAAATACGAGCAAACTTCAAATAATTAATTAATATTTATTAACTTTAAACTCTTCTTTGTAAGATACTAATAAAATTGTTAAGAATGTTGAGTATCTGGAAAAGCTGATGTAAAATATTTTAAATGGGTACTTTCAGTGAATATTTAACTGAAGTTTGTTAAACATGGTTATTATCTACCATCGTATTAAAACGTAAATAACAATTAAGTACGTAGGTACCTACCTGATATTATACATTTTAATAATGATCTTCGTAATTTTCATTCAACATTTATTAAGAACTATGCGCACATTGTGAGATTTCTAATTTGGATGTTACTTTTGGATTGAACAGAAATTTTGAGATGTTGTTATAAAATAATCGGTACAAGTCGGTTATCCTGGATACATCGGAAAACACATTTTTAAAATAGCCAATATACTAGATTATTTGTTAGGATAACCCAAACTAACAAATAATTGCACTCTAAAAATATGTGTGCTTAAAGGTTTTTCGCGATAGTCTCAAAATGATGGAATAATATCAAAATAATGTACTATTAATTTTTAAGTAAACAATGAATCTCTTCAAAAGAGGATTATTAACTACTGTGATTAGATCATTATAATTATCATTTTCATTATTTTTGTAAAACCTTTAACACTCCTATAACTGTAATGTCACCTGAGGTTACCCAGCCGATTAAATTACAAATATTTCCGTTAATATACACTTCGTAATCTTTATATTTAGCTATTAAATCTAATCATCTAATTAAAAATCGATAGCATTATCTAGTAAATACATACAATTGATAGATATTTTTCAGATTTAATTTATCTGTAATAAATTATAAATACACATTGCAAACATAACATCGAACTCCATTACAAATAAAAGAGATATAATATCTAAAAGTAACTATATACGACAAAAAGAGATATCCTATCTACTTAATTGTGAGAAAGATATATGAAAGTAAGCGGTCAGGTATGACGACTGACCATCTTGTAGACTGTAATAATGTATAGAATAACTTTTGATTTGGTGCATTTTGATAATTTTATAGATAAAACAAATAGTAAAATAATGATGATGAAATTATTAGACTTACATGTTGTAAAAATAAGATTTTCCTTTTTAATTAATGTAATATTGTCAATCTTGTATGGTAACCTAAGGTGACATTACCAGAATGAACGGAATTTATTAACATCGTAAAGGGAAGGTTAACGATAACCCTGAGCTTGAAGCATGAGACCGTCCTCAAATGGATATAATGTATTGTCATCGCTTTGGGACCTAAGTACTAGGTAATATTTATAGAAGAGTGCCTTTATTGAATCATACGGAAGCACAACGGCTATCCCCAATGTAACGTGAGACGAGAGAACAAAAAAAATAGCAACACCCAACAATCCGTCACGATGTCTGGCAAAAAGAACGTACGGGGAATTGTGTAATTTATTATTTCGTCGACTCTTACTGCCTAGTTGTTTTGTTCCAGTGTCAGTCTATCTCACCATTAAGTTGATGACGTAATGAATTATTACTGCGGCGCTGATAAGTGTGAGCCTCTTACGTCTGAGAGGCTGCGTGCACTTGATGAACCATTATACTTATTAGCTGTGCTTATTTATTGCGAGGAGGATGAGACAATGAGTTGTGTGAAATAATATATTACCAGATACAAAAAAGTAGAACGTATTTACCTAGGTCCCATATTTTCCATCGGTCTTCAATATCGTGAACATACTAAAGCGAGATTCAGTACCTACAATTAATAAACAATAATATTAGACTTAATTATTAGAATTAATAACCCTTCCTTTTCTTATTTGTATGCTTTATTCGTTATCGGACATGAGTTTGGCAATTTTCTCCACATGTTCATCGCTGCTCTAAAAAGGGATATAATGCTTATCTTAAACCAGTCACTGATTTTATTAAGGAAGGACGTTCTTCTTCTCCCAGGGTTACTGGAGATCTATCCTTGAATAAGTATATTATTATGCAGAAGATGATGTCTCTCGGAATACCACATGATTACGCCAACTTTGTTCTTTTTAATTCTTCTCTGAATATTTTTTTAGTATTTTTTATCCTCGCCATCACCTCGATATTCGTAACCTTGTCTTTACAGCTGTTACATAACATATTGTGACTTTACAATATTCATTCACATTTCAAAAAAACAAATTTTCTAACCATACTTTATAATACTGTACACGCCCTCAGTTCATAATATAATAAGACTGAAAAAAAACATACTAGCACGTATTCATTTTCATTCTGGTTCTCAGATTTAAGTCATAGCTACGTAGTATTTTCTTCAGTCATGCAAACACACCCTTAAATTTTTCAACTCTTTTTCAGTTTGGTATGGTCTCAGTTATCTTCTAAGACCCTGCATTGTAACCTAAGTATTCAATGAAATGTCAGTGCTCTCTTCAAGTACACTACATTTACTTCAAAAATTCTGCCATATATAGTAGTTTTAGTTAAGTGCTTAGGTTTAGACCATATTATTTATTTTGTTCGTTGCAGGTCATTGTTACCACATTATTGAGTATTTGCAAGCTTTCCCGACTGTCCTGACTGTGCAATGTGCACTAATTGTCCGCAAACTCTTTAGAATTTTTGCACCAATAAAAGTTTTATCCATTCCTTAGTCCAGAGAGATATGAGCAGAGGTGACTACAAGGCATAGCAAAAAAGTATACTTGGTTTAGTTGTAGATTTTAGAATGATAATAATATCTGGGTCAGACAGAATTTGAAAAATTTCGTGAAAGACATGCAGATGAAAGACCCACTATCAGAGTACCTACATATTTATTATTGTTTACGCTGTTGCCTGTACGCAAGTACTCTGGAAAATAAATTACAAAGCTTCTTTCTGCAAACATCTATTGTTGTCAATATGTCGCAGAAAGAGAACCCGGCAAGACGATATTTTCTCTAATATTTGTACGTAGGTATAATAGAAAATAAAAATCGGTGTGTGTACTTATGTACGCGCGTTAGAAGTTATACGTCTTTGGCGCAACAAAATAAAATCAAAACTTGTGATAACTTAGATTCTTCAACCAGCTATTGATTATCTTGTTAAATTACACACTCAAGAAAAAGGGCCGCTTATTGGAGCGCCGTTGGTTTATTTCTATACACTTTAATTTATATTACTAAATTATATATTTAATTATTTATCGTTGATTTTATTTTTAAAGTAACAACTGCCACTATGACGTTTAAAAGCTTGTTTACTTAAGGAATTGCAAATTGCCGACAATAATAAATTCGCTGCCTATGCAACGGAACAGTTATTCTTAACTGTATAATTATACTGTATAATCGTCTCGATTGCAGTATCATACTGTGATGTAAACGTAGTGTGTTCAGCTGATAACCGAACAATCGGTGATTCGAATCCAATCGAGTGCGTTTTTTTCGTGTGAAAAAATAAATTATGTGTTACATGTCACACGCCAAAAATACACTCTGATCTGATTTTCCTAACGCAACAAAAGAAGTATAACTTCAGTAATATATTTATATTCTGGGTAATACCTACTTAATACCGATAATTTTAAAAATCCAATTTCAAATAATATTATTATTCAAAATTTTTCATTCGAATCATTATTTTGCAATGTTTCAAAACGGAGAATGATGAATCGGCGAAGCTCTCATTTGTTTTGCGTTTGTTTGTAGAACAAAGTTTGCGCGTATTATTTGTTATAACAAGAACAAACTATGCTTTGTTTGGAAGATTCCGTGAATCCAGAAACAAAACAATTCATCAAGAAGTGGCGTAGATGTGCCTCACAATACATTCACGAAATAATATCCTAGCCCACTAGAGCACAAATAATTTGTTCCCGGATGAAATTATCATTATTCTATTGTTTGAAAACATACGTTTATGATAAGAGGAGAAATTATTTCACACATGATCGAATAAAGAACATCACATTTAAGACAATAATTCTGTCTTACGGCAAATAGGGTTGAAATGAAGATTTCTTGCTTTCTATTATGTTATCAGTACAGTTAACAATATATGGAAACATAATATATTTTTATTTTAGTTGTAGGTAACAAAGTTTCTTGTTTTGTATGGGGTGGTCCAAAAAAACTCACATAATATAAAATATCGTCTATAACAAGTTAATTTTTGGCTTAGTATTTCATAACTATTCAAAAAAATGTCACTGTGTATGTAATTTTTTAGATTATACAAATCAATCGACAGTGGATAGTAATTTAAGTTTAAAGTCGGGCAATATAACTCGCGAAATTTAGGTGTGCGGCCTGTCTATCACTGTGTCATAGAGCGAGAAAACTCGCTGAAGGCGTAGAACCGCCTTTGTTATTTTAAATAAATAATGTTAGCCTATTAAGTTGATCCTAACATGTAGGTACTAAGAAAAACACGTAAATTCGACATTTATTACTACTCCGCTAAATTTGTAAAAAACTGTGTCATAATATTGGATACTGGTTATTGGCTAACACTCATTGGGTATTTAATATAAGAAAGCTATTTTCAAAACTTTTTTCCACAAATATATTTAAAAAAAAAAATCGAGTACCTAGTGTTGCCCAAAGTTGGTGTTATAATCATCTAGAGCCTAGGCAATGCACAAAAAAGAAATGGCGTATTTCAAAAAAACACTACCTTATTCTTAGGTCAATAATTATTATAAAGCAATCATTATTCATAAGATGTTTATCACACTTGAATGGTCAAAGACATAGCTTATAATAAGTGTTTTTAGAATCATCTTCAAATGTGTTAATATTGCCGATTTTTTGAATAATAAAATGCCTAATTCTTGTCAAATTTGGGATCACAGAGATTATCAATATAATTTTTTATCGTGAATATTTTACAAAAATTATCTCGTAATAAATTATACTAATGGTTTTATGTGTCATAATATGGTCGAGATCCTGTAACGGAAATGAAGTGGCCTTTGCTAACTTCTGGAGAGATACACTATTATAGCCATTGAGGGATCCTACACGACGAAGAATAATTTTACGGCTGCATATAAGCATAGTGTTGTAAAAACAATTGCAATATAAAACTAATTTCTAAATTATAACAAATAAAAATAGTATTTTTTCTAATTTATATTGTAACTTTATACAATCTTAAAGGTTGAAACTTTGCAAATTCAATGATTGATTGGCTAAAATATTCGATTCAAAGTAAACTATTGTAAAAGTATCTACAGATTTTGTTATATTTTACATAATATTCTCTATTAAGTACGCTAATATAAGAGCACCGTTGCTTTGTGAACTAAGTATACAAAACAAGTTAGAGGAGACAACTAACGCAGAACTCTCCATAAATTCATCATGCAGCATGAAAGTGTTGAGTTTAAATTTCTCTTGGTGAAGTAGACTATGTTAGAAGAGGTATTCATTACTAATATAGGAATACGATCCCACGTCTGGCTAAAATTGAATTTTGTTTTATGTTTGTTTTGATCCGTGGTTAGGTTAATGGGCGGTCTAGGCCAATGGGTAATCTAGAGATTCATAGAATGTCACACTTTTCGGCTGAATAACTATAATAATATGACGTAGACATGCTTGTAAAACTTGGGCATTGGACTATTGACCTATACATTATTATTGTATGACTGATAATCAAAAAAATCTGGGATAAAATGTAATTTTTTAAGCATAGGTACCAGTACGCACATTAAAATAATACAAACCTCTGTAGATCGTTTACTTATTTCCGATAAAAGAACATTTTGACTATCGATTCAATACCCAAACACAAAAGGTTATATTACACACGTCATATTATATTACATTTTATTCTTTATTAAATTTAAAATGTAAACAGATTACATTTTGATTAACTACTAACTTTCTTGTCATGTTCGTATACTGGATCCGTAGTTAATTGACCCAGTTAACTGCTGAAAGCAGTCATACTATTATTAACTGTAAAGTTATTTGTATTATATCGATTGCATACTTTTAACGATTATAATTTCAATATTATATCATTTTTCTTAATAATTATTATAAATAATTAATAACGGCGGTACGCGATGCGATGTCTCCAATTAATTTTGAAACTGTCATAATTTTTTGTCTATGTATGTTATAATATTATCGTTATTTACTTTTAGCCTAACTCAACATTTATGCGACTCGGGCCAACGATTATTCATTGTCAAAAGAGTTTGTTTATAGGACCTCAAATTTGTTTAGATACAATATATTCTTCCCATAGAAACGATAAAGGGAACATACATTTCTGTTCCAAGCTGACACATATTATGAAGATAATGACAGCATTGCATTATAGAATTATTTACAAATATTGGTAGCGTCTTTCAGTTGCTGGAAACCAAACATACACCCTACGACCCACGAGATTAAATGCGTCCTTAGTTTCCTTTTCCGATAGCATTACAGCTCAAATTGAGGCTTTTTGGATTCTCTGCTTCACTCGGTCATAGCTCTATGGTGTCGCTCTCCACGTTAATATAATATTTAACAAACTAATCTAACCAGACTTCACATCACAAAACGAGCACCTAAGGTTATTGTAAAGGCAACATGGATTCTAAGATATCTCTAAAAGTTATCTTAACAATATTATTTTATTTTATCCTAGCTGGATTAAACGTTTCTATGATACGTGCGATCTAATTACTTGTTAATTAACACATAAATCAAATCAACACTTTAATTAGATTACTTTTCACCTTACACAATGTGTGTGTAACAGCATGTAGTTAATTTTGAATGCAAATGATGTTTAGCTATTATTCTATTATTATTATTTATATAGTAAAATAATAATATGTCATCAAGTTTTTACTGTAATATTTTTAACCCCTCATTTATATCCCAACAAGTCATTCAAATATGGTGTTCAAATTCAAACACTGCAAATTCGTTAATTCGGCAGATTGGCCTATCGCCAAATGACGGTGATGCAATGTTTAAATCACATTATCTCAAAGTATATCAATGACTCCCACTTTTTATCATTTATAATATCTGGAAACTGCCCGTAAGGACGTTATCAGTAATGGTAACAGATGATCGATAGCGTCATTTGCAAAAATAAAATAGTTTTTTTAGGAAAATTCACCATTCAATGAACACTTGACTAATATGTATAATTTGACCATATCATTAGCACTCGAGGCTGGTAAGTTCAAAGTCGGTAATCTCCAAATTCCGCTATTTTGGGATAATCACAAAAAACCTTCAATGTATTTAGGGCAGCAAAACGAATATTTTTATATTTACAAACACATTAGTACATTAATAGAATTAATACTATCGAGCTTTGGTACATGATGGAATTTTAATTTTAATCAAATGGACTAGTACAAAACTTAAATCCATTAGAATATTAGTAAACAATTATTCATGAAGCAAAAAGTAACTTTACGACTGACCAAATTTTATTCCTACAGTATTATGTTATATTGTTAAATATAAATAAATAAGCAATATCTTTAGGATTATGTACTGATTAAGGTTTCAGGGGGTGTTGTTATTTTTCACATTATACAATCGATAGTTTATGGTGTTTTTGTGGAACGTCTGCTATATCCTCTATACAGATTATTATATCCCAACATATTCTCACGCTGAATCTAGGCCGTGAGAGGATTCCATGTATATGATATTACCTGCCTGTGTAGTGTTCGAGCTATATATTGAACATATAGTTAATAAAAAGCAGACTCCTGTTTCAGACACCATACCGATAAGTTATGTTTAATATCTAATTTTACAATTGTCATTAAATTGAATCCAATAAAGTATTTTAATACGATAAACCCGTTAATTACTAATTTTGGATAATTATAACAGCGTGGTTAAACCGTGCAATAACAAACAATTAATAGCCTCGTCTACACAGAATTAAAGTTTATGGGTTTATAGGAAATAGGCAAAAAATTTTGACAGAAAATCGTTGCAGATTTTAGCTGATTTTATTAACTCGTATATGTTGTAGTCTAGTAATATTTGACGTGGAAACTAAAAACGTAGCTACACATTATAAAATACGTGACGCGCGTAAGAGATAGTAGAGATAATGGAATTCCACGAGGGGGCGTGAGAGGGTTGAAATGCGGCATCATGACGACGTGTGTAGAGAATTCGCTTTCTTAGGGGTTATAGTATTTCGAGAATTTGTGTAATTGCCGCAAATTTGTGATATTACTTTAAGAAACAAGTGAATAGATTAATGAGTTGTTGGTTACAACTACTTTGTATTTATTTAGTTATTTGTCATCTGCTATGATTGCCATCCAAATAGACAGTCAGACTTTAAGTGCTTAAATAATATAGTAAAATGTGGTTGTCTGTCAATTAAAAAAATAACAAATACTATTGATCCTTTACTAGATATATTTCAGATTTGTTCAATATAGAGTGACTTTTCTAGGCAAAATGCTGCTGTTAGGCAGACTAAGATTTCCGTTCCCCTTTATTTTAATGCAAAATTATTTGGCATATACCTACATATGTTATCTTTTAAACTAAATAGTAAATGCGACACAATTCTTGAAAAAAATTAAGTTGGAGACAATGGGTAGCCAAATATAAAATATATGTATCTAATAATTTTTAATCATAGTATAATATATATTATATAAGTAGTATTTAAATTAACTGTTTTTTTATATTCAACGAATAATTCACAAGATTTAAGAATGTAACATTCTAATTATTGAACATACATAATTTTGAAAACACTTCTCAGAAAATATTACACTTATTACGAGTATAACCAGTAGAAAAAATCTTTTTGAAAAAAGTAAGACAACAGTAAGCAGGAATCGAAAGCGCTTCAGTGAATATTAAAAAGGCATTAGGTAAAATTTGTCGCAATTAAGTATAAATCATTGTGCATAGTGGTATATGTTCGTGGACGCGATACCCAAGAGATGCAAGCTCGATTCCTGCGGGGTGTCTTACTTTTTTGAAAAAGATCTTTTCTATTGGTTATAATTTATAATATTTCCTCAGAACTGATTTCAACATTATGTACTTATATTATTATAGTATGTTAACATCTCCATTAATAAAAACTATACAAAGGCATGGACAATACAACAATATTAAGTAGGAAAAAATCTTCGGAAACATCCTCCATCTTACAACCGTACTTTAACTGATATGTGTCCTAAATAATCGACACAATTTCAAAATTTTATTGAATGAGATCTGTTTGATTTGTAAAAAAAAACATATTACACGGTTCAATAATAATTATTAGGAATGATAAAACTAATTAATATTTCGCCTGCATGGTCGATGGATCGATTGATTACTGAAAATGTACCAAATCATCGAACGTCCGATACCAATTTTGTAATTCTGTGCAAAAAGCTCTTTTTTCCTTTGATAAAACCGTTTCATGAATTTTATTGTAATTAGAGCCAGGCCAATACTGAATATGTGCTATGGGAATTTGTGAAATAAATTAAAATTTGACAAACTACCATCTGTGAGCGGCTTTATTAAGATTTTTATGTATATTACCAAAATAAAACGTGATAAAATTATTAAACTAAAACTCTATTTGTCAACCATATTTAAAATAAAAATGTCTTTTTTAAAATTGAACTGTCGTTTGTAGGATATCTATGTCTTTGTTAATTCTACAATATTCGAGTTTATAATGGTTTTGTATCAAAGTTATTTTTGTTAATTCTACTTTAATTAAGGTACCTAGAATTAACAACAATAACCACATAAACGCCACTTAAACTAATATTATTAATATACTTTAAACAATTTTGTAGAGACATCTTCTTTTCCAATGGAAACTTCTATAACTATATTATTATAATTATGATGGTAGTGTTAGTTGAAACTTACAATAAATAAAAAAATTCGTACATTCATAATTTGAAAACATTTCTGAGAAATATAA
This sequence comes from Rhyacophila brunnea, assembly GCF_057557595.1. Lineage (NCBI taxonomy): Eukaryota > Metazoa > Arthropoda > Insecta > Trichoptera > Rhyacophilidae > Rhyacophila > Rhyacophila brunnea. The sequence goes on along the minus strand of NW_028232796.1, from coordinate 40,793,753 downwards.
CACCACTAGAAAAAATATTTTTGAAAAAACACCCAGCTGGGTTCAAACCTACGACCTGAGGAGGCTTTATCAATTTGCGATGAAGTTGACTTATAGCTTTTACAATACTCCATGAAGGTTTTGATCGGCTTTTGTATTTTAAATCAATGTAGGTACTAAAATTACATTGATTACTAACCGCAGTCAGGATACTTTGGAAATATTTTAATTTCGAATAATTTACAAGATTTAAGAATATATTATTCTTAATATTGTTAATAATTATTAGTTCAATAATATTATTAACGTTATTACTAAAAAATTGAGAGATCCTGACAGCTGCTAGTAATTAAGGTACGAATCTCTTATTAGACTCTCGATCACAAAATCTGATTTCTTATATAAACCCAATTTGATACGCGATTAATTTTTTATATTGTACATTATATTAGTTATATTAACCGTAATTGGGTGGGACGCAGAAGCCAGATCTCAAATAGTCCCGCACAACTTTGTATTTTCTGTATACATAATTTGAAAACATCTCATGCATAAACACACTAAAAAAATCATTTTGTAGAAAAAAATACGACACTCGACGGGACTTGAACCTTTATCTGCTGGTTTTGCGCCAGTATGTTTTTCCAATTAAACTACGGGCATCTTAGTTAATAACGACAATTTTAACTAGTAGTTGTTACGTGAAATGCTTACCGAATTGCGTTATAACGTTGGCTATCGGTTTTAGTATATTCAATTAAGGTAGGTATTAATGATGCATGAAATGTTTTCAAATTATGTATATTCAATATATTATAGAATGTTTCGTTCTGAAATCTTGTGTTTTATTCGTTGATTAAAAAAAATAGTTTTTTAAAATTTTATTTTGTAAAAAGATTTTCTCTAGGGTGTTTGCATAATTTGATTAAGTATGTATGATTGTAATTTGCAATACTTTTATTTGATAAAAAAACGCCTTTTAAAAGTTCATTGAATCGAAGTAAATATTTAACAAAGCAAAAAAAAGCAATCATTGATAATGCCAAAAAAATTCACTTGATCTGTTTTTCCTTCGCGGCTCGCTAAATAATGTACAATTACCACCAAAAAGTGTGAATTTCGTTTGTTTTTATTTTACTTTTCCGTTTTTTCCACTGCCATCGGAGACGTGGACCGGGCTGTTTTATTTTTATTGCACACTTTGTTTGTTTAAAATGTTTGGGCGATTTTAAATTTCGGAAGCGAGAGCATGAACTTTTACAAGTATTGCCGTTCACGAAATAGGCACAACCAGTGTGTTCGTACAATTAAAATGAACATTGAAATAACGCGAAAAAAAAACAAATCCCAAATATTTTTTTAAATTAAAAATAACGATGTTGCTAGTATTTAAGATAATATTATTTTCAGATGGAATTATATAAAAAAAAGTATTCGTATACCTCTACGTATTTAATTGAAAATCCTCAGTTCTTTTTGTTCTCGTCCGTTAATTTGTACGAAAACGTTTAAATGAAGGAAAACTGGTTAAAAACGTGTGGCCGATTCATGAATAGCCAAAACGAATTGTGTACGAACATAATTTGTTCGTGGTAATTTCAACGAATTTACTTTTTATACAAAAAAAGTAGGAAAATCGAATTGTCGAAATTAAAAAGAAAACAATTGGATGGTATTATGCAACAAGGTGCAACAACATGCAACACATACCCACGGTGGCCGCGCGGCTTAAGCATTGGACTATCACGCCGTGGATCTCAGGTTCGAATCCTGGGTCCGACAAGTACACATGTTGTTTTTCAATTTGTGTGTGAGTCAGGGTATGAACCTAATAAGTTGAGCAAGTGGCTGACATCCATTTCTCGTAAAAAAAACAAAATCTGTTAATACAAACCTCTACTCTGTGGAGGCCCAATATGATCCTATTAGGATCGGATATGGTCGGAAAAAATACAACAAGGTACCAACCCTCAACATGTTAAAATATGAGTTAGTGCTATAATATGGTTCCCATAAGAGTCAATTTGTTATGGAAAAAATGCCACGCCTATAAGTGAACGTTAATGTCATCTATAGTTGTAAGAACCTACCAAAGTTTATCTATGGACTGTTTCAATTTTGCAACAAAGAATCAATCAACATTTTTTGTTAAAATTGTCTCAAATAAAGCAAAAATTTAGTAGTCATTAATTATTTTGAATAACTTTGAACTCCCAAAATATTTGTTCATGTTCATTAATCGAGCGTATCACGAGGCCCTTGGTTTGGATCTGAAACATCAGAAGTTTTTTACACCTGGGAATGTCTCAGGAGCAGATGCCCATGGCTGAGATTGCCACGCTATAAGTGAACTTTGACTGAGTTTACTGAAAGACGTAATTTAATAAAAAGTGCCATGGTAGAGAAAAGCATGGAGACTTAACAGAAATAACTGAATTTAATGATCTATAAGATACAAAAAACAAAGCTAAAATAATACGGACAAACAAAATTATGTGAAGAGATCTTCACGTTCGCAATAAGACGCCGCAAATTTTTAAATGCAATACAATTAGCGTTGTGGCCACCAGGTTGACAGCTGGTTGGTCTTCCCTCTTGGAGCACATTCTCGGACATTGCCAGAGTATGTGGTTTGCATCCAATGACATTTATTTGCATCGTTCTCCGGCGCATGGATATGTTGGCCGGGTAACAAGTTAAGCTCGTAGAGTTTGGCAGCAAATCTACCATGGCCTGTCAAAAACCGACTGGTGACTGTCCGAAAAGAAGATCTAGGCAATAACTGGAAGTCGCTAGTGCGGTTAAAAGTAGAAGGAACATGTTAGTTCATAGTTTTAATACGTAGCCAAGAAGATTTTGATGGACAGTAGTGGTCAGAAGTCAATTTGATTATCTCTTATCACCATTGTTTATTCGGAAAGAACAAATATGAGTGCCTGCCTTTGGTAGAAGCATTCCACTTTCGCTGCCAGGTCTTTGACGCAGCATCCAGCGTCATAAAACGTATTGTCCACTTTCTTAAGGCTACTTTTCCAGCATTAAGGCTTGGAGGCAGGAATTTGTAAATTAAATGAATTTTGTAAACACTTGTGTTGTTTTTTTTGACACTTAAAAACTTATGTATGATAGACAATATTATTATTAACTTTTACAATCTGGTTTGAATCTTGGCTGACTCCACAATGTATCTCATTGCTTACCGATCTTGTATCGTAGTTATCTAGGTTTGATAACCTATAATGATTTTATTAAAACAGTCAATCCACTTCAATTTTGGTCTTCCAATTATTTATTTTCCCTCGTACGTGTCATCTTGCATTTCATTCATTCACACAGCTTAACTCAATCATTGCAAACAGTATTATATTAGTTAACTATTTAATACATTTTATAATATTTTTTTATATTTATTTTATATTAATATTGGCTGCCTTATTGATACTTTCAATAATGCAATAACAACAGCATCTTTCTGCTAGCAATTTTTTCGCAATAAAAGAACTCATATATACGTATTTAATATGCAGGTATACATTCAGATTTGATTCAGTTACATATATGCGTTATATTTTTCTAACATTATGGCGGAACATATATTATGTTCCCTGCATTCTGCTTATAAGAAATCCACCCTCGCGCGAGAAATAAATCTCGAATCATACAATCAACAACTTTATTTCTACATCATGCGATTTTTTTTATCTCTCTTTTGCAAAATATCTGTTCGGGAAACCCTGCAGATATGTGAGAACAGAAAAGCTTTTATAACACTTTCTCTACCTGATTTATACACATCGAAATATTTTTAACATGTATATTGAAAACATTTTATTAATCATAAAAAGACATTTTAAATTAATTATTTTTAATACTATAATAACATTGAGTTTTAGGATTAATAAAACATCATAATATTCATAGGTTAGGTGAAAATTAGATTAGACACATATAGATTAGCCGGATTAGCGGTTAGTGCACAATATCGACCTACAGCACTGGCTGGAATCCCGTTGGGTGTCGGATTATATATATATTTATATATTTCTAATAGTTATTTATTTTTCAGAGGTGTTTTCAAATTATATAATATGTTCAATAAAGAATGTTACATTCTTTAATCTTGTGAATTATTCTTTAAATAAAGAAATGTTAATAAATATAGGTATACTTACGCTAAAATCTGCGAAGTTTTTTTTTCTGTAGAATTTTTTTTTAGTTTGTAGGTAGATATATTATGTATTTCCATTACAGCATCTTATGTTACATATTATTGTCGATGTGTTAGTATAATATATTTTGCTCAATTTTTATATATTCATATTGTCTATTAGAAAGAGATTACATATTTTTAAATATGCTATCTGGATTTACAATATTTTTACAGCATATACAAAATATGACTATATATACAATACATTTCATTTCAATTTAATTATTTTTCTTTGCATATTGTGGACATTACAAATAATTATAAGTTTAAGACGTTAACAACATGGCATAAAACATTATTAAAAAGAAGAAAGAAAAAGACAAGTAATAATAGCGATATAAATGAAAATATGAAAAGAGAAAATAAAATAAACATACAAAAGCAGTGAAAATACAATTATATATCTACAAAAGTTCAAAGAAGTACACCGAGTTTGCTAAGGAGACCCTATTTTAAGAATTTATAAAATAGCGTCCAACTAAACTCACCCTCTCGCAAGTGGAATATATCAACGCTCGAAGAAATTTAGTTGAACATGGTTATCGCCCTCCCAATTGGCATTACCAGTGGGAGGTTAGTTCTTCACTTTGGGAGAATAAGCCACTGATGCTCCCTATTTCTAAGATAGTTATCAGGGGGACACAAGTCAACACTGCCCAGAATGCCATGTGCAGTTATCCATTAATATAATTAATATGTAGAATCCATCTGTGTTTTGCTAATATAATAATTATTAAAATGTGGTTTTTGTAGAACATTATTTGCTGTCCGTGAATATGTTACAGCATCAGAGTATAACAATGGCAGAGGAGACGTTTAAAGTGGATTCCGTTGTATTTTTTTCGTATACTACATTTGCATTTTTAATCTTGTACTCAAAACCTGCTTGGCATACTAAAATTTCAGAAATCCTCTGAAGTCTTTTACAGTATAACACGGCCACTAATTTTGAAAACGAAAACAAAAACATAACAAAAAGATAATAATGTAATAATACTTACGAGTATACATATTATAAATTAATTAAATTAAAATACAATTAAAATTACTACATACTTAATCCACACAATTTAATAAAGATCAAAATATTCATACAATATTGAAAAACTTGTTTCAAAGGATAAATAAGTTTCCAAAATACTATATTACATTTTGATATTGCCGCCAAAACGTAAAAATCGTAGAATAATAATAGTATTTTGATTCTTGGAATAATATTTGTTTAATACTTATTAAATTAAGTTTTATTATATTATAGGCCTTTTAAGTAATTTTGCGTTTACTTTTTTGAAATTTTTAATGATTTGTTATAAACTAATTTTATATAATACTAGCTGACCCGGCAAACTTCGTACCGCCTCAGAATTAATAATCTTGTGTTAACTTATTAGCTGAATTAAATTCAGCTTTTTATTAAGTTAAAATGAATACTTAAAATGAATAAGTTCAATAAATGTGCAAAAATCAAATCAAAATGAAAAGTATTTTAATTATATTGAACTGTACACACACGATGACCACGTGGATTAAGCGCCGGTATATAGTGTCGAGGGTCCCATGTTCAAATCCTGGGTCTGGTAAGTTCACATATTGTAATTCAATTTCAATTCAATGATGACTACCGAGCCAACCTTCAGTCGTTAATTGTGCGGTGGAAGCCAGGCAGATCCAATGAGTTTCAAAATTCAGTTGGATGGTTGGTTGCTTCGTCTTCTTTTGTTACACAATCGATAGATTTAAAGGAATGCAGTGGACCAACGATTTGATTTTGAATTGTGAAGTTTAAGTGATCCACATCTTTGTTCTTTACCGCAAGAATGCTCGTTCACTCAACCAATTGTCATGTTTGTGATTAGCAATAATGTTCGGTAACACTTTGTTGATGAGTTCGTCCTTAGTTGAGACGAAATTGGATAAATTCAGCGGAAACGAAATCAATCCGCTCGATTCATCAACAGGAACACGGCCGTTACCGATAGTCAGCAATTGCTTAGAGAAATCTTCGGCAGATGGATCGTTTAGCAATGCAACTCGCATGTTTGTCGTCAGCTGAAGTGTCTTCACATAGCACCACAGAGTCGATGATTTGAGGCAAGCATTTATTTCATCAGCAGCGGTCGATCTTGGAATCACTGGTAGTGTTTGGCGAAAATCGCCAGATAGTAGAATCATTGCACCTCCAAAACTTCTTGAGTCATTGCGCAGATCTTTCATAGTTCGATTGAGTGCTTTCAATGTGCGTTTGTGCGCCATTGTGCATTTATCCCAGGTGATGATTTTACTTGCTAACAAAACTTTGGCCATTGCTGAATATTTCGCAATGTTGCATGTCGGTTGTTCAGTCGGCAATTTCAACGTTGAATGAGGCGTTTGGCATCCTTCTAACAACGTGGCCGCTATCCCAGAAGAAGCAACTGCTACAGCCTTTTTGGATCTCGTACGAACAGTAGCCTAAATCAATGAATGAGGAATGTCTTCCCAGTTCCATCGGGCGCGTCGAGGAAAAATAAGCCACCATTTCCATCATCAATTACCTTCATTAACGTATCGTGTACTTCCTTCTGTTGAGGGTTCAACAGTGGTACATTCGTTCGAACTGATTGGTTCAATGCATCTCGATCATATTCACGATCACGTTCCAATTCTCGATTGAAAGCGTAGTTCATTCCACGATGTGGCGTTGGCATTCCTAACTTGACTGAAAAACTGCCGCACATGAGGTAACACATATATTCGATCAAAAACAAAGCCTGGTTATGTATCTCCTCATTCACCTCAAGATCGGGATTCGCTGAACTGACACAAATTCGATGTAAAATGTCTTCTGACAAATCATTCTTTTACTTATTCCACAGTTCAGGTGTATTCGACGGGAAGCATGTCGAAATAATGATATCAAAAAATGTGCGTATCTGACTTGGAGATGCAGAAACAATTGCTTCAGCGATTGTCATATCCCAATGAGTATCTTTTTCAAGCAAATTGAGCTGTTGACATGAAGCACGAAATGTTGGGCACACTACACCATTGACAGTTAGACATTTCGACCAATTTCGACTATCTTTCTTTCTTTTGTTTGTTTGTTTCTTCTTTATTGTTTCTGTCATGTATCAGAGATGGCGTTGTATACGGATTTAAATTTTTTGTGATTTTCTTTTATTTTCGAATGCGCGAGGTTTTCATCGTTCGAATTCATCGATGTCAGTCAAAAGCCTTTCCATACAAAATGTATAAGAAAATTACTTTTCTTCATAATTTATTTTTTCCGTAATTTATCCGATATTTTAATAGTTATTCTGCTATTCGGGGCGGTGACAAATCCAACAAATCAAAGATCATAAAAATCGGTCCAGCCGTTCTTGAGTTATAAATGGTGTAACTAACCCGACTTTGTTTTATATATAGATTTAATTTAGCTTCACAGATTTTATTTATCAAATTTTAGGTAGATACTTTAAGCTATATAAAATGATTAAATGGATTTAATGCGAGTTATAAGGAAATCAATGAATCAAACAAGTAATACTAGGGCTACATCACTACTCAATAGCTGAATTTAATTCAGTTGAGAATATCCTATCCTATAAAATAAAATCACATGTGATCAGTATTAAATTATATGAAATAAATAATACATAATATAAATAATATGTAACGATTTATTGTAATTATTAATGTTATATACATTTTTTAATAGCCAGGTAATGAACATAACGTTTTATTATTAAAAACTGTAGCGGCATGACTTCTAACTACATGCCGTGTAGCTATGTAGACGTATTTGGATTTAACTCTATGTTAACTCTGTAATTTTTAGCACTACGGTGCATGGTTTTAGCATCAGTCCCATGCGGCTCCGTTTCGGAATGGAATGAGCACTTAAAAACACTTCTTTCAGATACGTTTATAGCGACATGGAAGGCGGCCATGCATAACCACGACTGTACATACATGACGGGTGGTGATGGGAAAACAAAGTAGTCTTACAGTCAGTCTTATTAGCTCCTACCCTTTTAATCATACAGGTCCTCTATTTTGAAACTACGCACCTTACACTATTTAGATTGGTTTCTAGTACTAAGTCTGATTTCTACTTGTGAAATATGGTATCTACCTGAAATGAACTAATCCTTTGGGAAGTTCATCTGGTTATTTGGTATCTTATCTTGTTAAGCTGTTTTCGAGCAACGTTTGAAGTATTCTTTGTTATTGTTGATTAATCTATGTGAAGTTTGAATAAATAGATACTAAATGTTTCTATTTTATAAATAAAAAAACATATTATAAAACATTATTGAAAAAAAAATTCATAACTAAAAAAAATAATGTTAATAATTTTATTCTAAACTGTACATTGGTTTCATGCATAATATTGTATGTGTTAATTAGAATATTAAATGAAGAAATATAGTGAAAAAATAATAATATACCTATTCTTTTTTGTATTAACAGAATTAATAATTTTAATTTAACTAAAAATTACCATGTGGGATGAATTATAATTTCGTATTTATTTTTGCGATTCTAGGTTTATCATAATTCAATTTACATATTAACATATTATTATCACGTTCGGTGTGTGGGAGGAATACAAAAAAGATAATAATCTCTCGCAGCTCGAATATCCCGTTTTCACTAAATATAATATCGTAATTTTAACACCATGACGCAAAAAATAATAATGTAGTACATACTTACCATCATAATTATGAAATTTATTACGTATATTGCATTGAAAATTGAAATGGTGTTTAAAATGGAATATCAGTACTGAATCAATTAAAATTAAAGTAATGTGTAGGTAACATAATATTATTTATTAAAATATGTGCTTAAGTTATAATCTAGTTTGATTGCGTGGCAAACAATGACTTATGTAATATTTTTTTTAATTAAAAACTACAGCATGCCATAGAGCCTTATGATGGATATGCATAAGTATAATTGAGTGAAACATTCATAAAACCACCAGGCTTTGAGAAAATCGTATACATGATTGCCTCCTGACTAGAAGCCAGTACGTCGCCTATTGCACTATTAGAGATACTGCCCCAAATAATATTTAAGTGGAAACGCTACCAGAATAAATCAAATATTTAAATTTATTATGGGCAATGGGAATGACGCTAGCCTAGATTGTGGTTTAATTTTCGCTTGGTACGCATATTTATGTCTGAGGTATTCCAAATTATGTAACTATGTAAAAAAATATTCATCGGTCTTTGAGTTTTTATGCACAATACCTTTTTGATCATTGCGCGACTGATTTTCATCATAATTAAGGAGACATTCTCGACAGTACATTTGATGAACGAGTTTTTACGATGCAGAGTTTTGAATAGTAGGTACCTTCTTCAAAACGTGTAGGTATATTATATAAATCATAGGCAATGGAAATAGGCACTACCTCACCTAGAGCATCCCGAAAGAGTCTATAAATTTAGGAATATTAAAATTTAAAATTGTTAATTATTTGACATTGAAAACACACGTGTTTCTCAGTTATTCACAAGATTTAAAATTGTCTTACGTAATATTGTGTTTGGCTTATTTGGTAGTGAACTTTATATTTAGAGTTTTTGCAATGATATAATTTTATTATTGTGAACATTGTATGTCGAAGAAAGGATATTATATCATGTAATGAGGGAAAGGGCGTAAATAAAATTCTAAGTGATGTTAAAGTTGAGGGAGTAGAAATATATCATGGAAAAATCGTGATGAATCGGAAGCAATTGGGATTTAAATGCTGCAAAAAACATGGTAATATTTTGCTATTAATTATCGAGAATTAAAGCTGAGTCATTTGAAAAGTTATATACATTTTTAATATAGCCGTGGTTGATTTTAAAACGTACCTAATCGGCGATTTTTAACTACTATTTACATTTGATGCTCACTGTACTGAAGAGGTGGCTAATTTGTATATCTTATATTATCATTAGTAAATTCTAATGGATATAAGTTTTATACTAGGTATTCCATTTGAGTTGTTTTTTGCGACCCAGGTTTCGCCTTTCAGATACTGATATCATAGATATTATAGTTATCTCATTAGTTAACTCCACTAATTCCCAATGCGTTGCAGTTGTTCCCAGAATGGACGATTTTACACCTCTTGAGTGTAGTATTTTTATTGTTTATAATTACTAATGATCTATTATTAGGTTTTAACGATTTATTATTCGCTTCTCGAGTGTATTAATAATTTATTATTTAATATTGATAAGGTGTGGCGTTTTTACAAACACTTTTTTTTATTGTGATTTTTGGTTATATTTTTTTTTATTGTGATCCTTGACTTAACGGCCCACATGCACAGCATACGTCAAAATGGAGATTTTATGCTATTTTCAAAGCATGATCCTGGACATTCATTAAACGTTGAAGCCTTATTATCCTTTATATTTATTGTAAACATTTTATGACTGCATAAAGTATTTGTATTACATAAAATAGTATTCTTTTAAACCTCTCACTCTAATGTTTTAGAATATAGTAATATTTCAGTACATCCATGTGCAGTGGTGTTTTTTTAGATTTATTGATTTTTAAATGCATTTACAAAACCATTAGTAAAATTAATGTAACACTATATAGTGACATATTTACGATAAAAAAAATATGTTTTAATAATCTTTGTGATCCCAAATTTGACAAGAATTAGGCATTTTATTATACAAAAAATGGGCACAAAATTATATAAATAGATTATCTACAACGTTTAAGGAATGTCTAGGGTTATGCTCTGAAAATACCATAAAAGCTCCATTTTGACCTACGCTGAGCATGTGGGCCGTTAATTTTCAAGAATTAAATGCTGAATCTTTTGGAACGTTTAAAACATACATTTAATAAAGCCATGGATTGATTTTGAAACGTAATCAATCGATGATTTTTAACTACTTTTTACATTTTTTGATAATCGTTGTCCTGAAGCGGTGACTAATTTGTATATCTAATATCATTAGTAAATTCTAATGGATTTAATTTTTGTACTACTTCATTTGAGTGGTTTTTTGCGACCCGGGTTTCGCCTTTCAGATACTGATACTATAGATAATATCTCATTAGTTAACTCCATTAATACCCAATGCGTTGCCATTGTTCCCAGAATGGACGATTGTACATCTCTTGAGTGTAGTATTTTTATTGTTTATAATTACTAATAATCTATTATTAGGTTTTGGCTATTTATTATACGCTTATCGAGTGCATTATTATTGATAAGGTGTGGCGTTTTTACAAACACTTCAACAATTCACAATTAATTGTTTGTAATATTTTTATTTATTGTGATCCTTGACTTAATAGGTAGGTGATAGAATTTTTACCTTCTTTATTATAATGATTTGTTATATAAGTTATAGTCAATAGTAATCGTTGTCAGTGTGTATTTGCCTTTTAGTGAGTGTACACAGTGCCTGAAGATTCCGAAAGGCAAAATCAGGGTCGCAAAAAACAACTCAAATGGAATAGTACAAAACTTAAATCATTTAGAATTTAAATTTAAATTCCATCAAGCACCTTCGGTCGATAGTATTAATATCATTGAGTAAATGTTGTGAGTGAGTAATGAAACTAAATGAAGAGCAATAATTGATAATACGTGCTTCTATGGTATACTGAAACAAAAAAAAAATTGACGATTATCCATATGAACAAGGACATGACCCAATTATAAAGCGATCATCAGACCCACGCCTGTGATATGTGTGCAAAAATATGAACCCAAATTCTACTTATTGTCAGAAACTCACTAAAATTCTCGGGATCGATTAAATATGATGCCAGTTAAATCACAAACAGTAAAGTTAAATATTGTGAAATTACTAAATACTCAAAAACAGACGTCGACAACGGTTGGTAGCTGAACTTATCAGAAAAGCCTTAAACTCTCAGTGTACCCATTTCAGGCTAAGGGAGCGATGGTGAAGGCTGCTAGGGCCCACACCAGGGTATAGTGCCATTAATAATAATAAGCCTGAGTAGATTTATTGCCTTTTCGTAGAAAATATTTTTCAATGTAGGTATATTGATTGGATAACGGAAATATTATTTCCTACAAATTTCTGGAGCTTTTAGTAAGACAATTTCTGCAATATGTTGCCTAATTAAATAATGTCATGAATCAATTTTTAATATGGCTTCATTTTGAAATTAATTTTGAGTGAAGAAGTTCTAAATTAAATAAAATACGTTGAGGAATAACTTTTATTGGTGTATACTGTATACACTTAATATATGACAATTAATTTGAGAAAAGTTACTAACCATTAATATTATTGAAGCAACTGTGTGGTATTTCATATCGCTTATTATTTTTTTTAGAAAAATGAGGCGTTTGTGCTCAAAGATTTATTTACTTGGGCTGCATTAGCGTTAAAGTTGTTTAATATTTATATTAATATTTAGATAAGTCTCTTTTGTTTCATGTGTACTCGGGGTGGACCTTTGACAATTAAATTTGACTCCTCCACTTGACCCGGTCTTTTGCTATCATTTTAGAGTTGACAACTGCTATAGTTGATATTTTCACTGCATTGGAGGTCACGGCAAAGAAAATTAATCGTCAGGTTAACGCAGAGAAGACCAAGTACCTAATAGTGTCGAGAAAAAACCGAAACTCACAAAATATTGTAATTGGCAATTCCATATTTTTGCCTGCCAACCGAAGAGTGGAAATAGAGCGTTCTTTGCATTGAAGAGCATATTTGGGTCCAAACTGCTGTCCAGAAAAACGAAATTTCGGGTATACAACGTGATCGTAAAACCTATAGTTCTCTACGGATGCGAAACCTGGAGCATTACGGAGAAACAAGAAAAGGCTATCCAAGTATTTGAAAACAAAATTCTCCGAAGAATACTTGAACCAATTAAAGAGGACCAAAGGTGGCGCATTCGTACTCTTTCAAGCCGAAGATCAGAAATATTCTGAGGGCAAGAAGGCTGAGATGGGCCGGTCACGTTGTAAGGTGCGAAGAAAGCAGAGCTCTCTACAGGGTCTACAAGGGAGACCTAGTGGGTATCCGGCTTCTAGGCCGACCTCGGAAGAGATGGTCGGATGCCGTCAGCAGGGATGCAGCGAAGCTGGGTGTGACCGACTGGAAAAGAGAAGCTCTGGACAGAGACGCCTGAAGGATGGTTGTGCAGTCGGCCATGGACCTAAATGGACCTTAGCGCCAGTTTAATCATCAACTGCTAACACTTGCACGTCTCTCTGTATGTAGGCCATCAAGTCAGACGTCTTATAATTTATAGTAACATCTATCGACAAAAGTAGTATTTAACCCTTGTATTAAATAATGCAGCACTCATCAGTAAATAGTTACTTAGATCACATTGTAATTTAGTCATGTCACAGAAGTCAATCAATAAACTTCCATCAAAAACAGTTATGTGTAAATATAGTTTTATTTTATTTTACATAATAATTGATAAAAAAATCAATCCCGAAAGATTCCGGATTATGTTTATCAATTCCGGGATTCATTGGTATCGAAAATAGCTCGGAATCCCGGGATTGGAATCCCTAGTATGGAGGCTATAAAATATGCGTCATGTTTACTTATGAAAGTGTACAACTCGTGTATGCAGTTTTTAGCCATTTGTGGCCGGCGTTATATACTTACAGATCCACCAGTATAAGTTGTCCACTTAGTGAGAGCGCCACATACTAACATTTGATATAGCAATCAATATTTTGTATACTGTAATGAGCTTAGTTTTAAATTCAAACACCTAACGGTTTATGGTAGTAGGTAGGTATATCTATAATAATAATTTTATGAGAGTACTAACTAAATACATGAATATCAGTTATTTATTTAGATCAGTTTTGTATAAACTTTTGTATTTTATTATAATATTTATTTCTCCTACGGGTACACTTAAATTAAAATCATGTAATTTCAGTCATAGCATACTTGAGTGCATGACAACCATAGTCTTGGGTAACCGCTCCTGACAAACTCCCAGTCATAAAAATGATGCTTGACATCCAAATGTAGGGATCCGTTAGGGGTTACATCCGATTACGATCAGGTGTCTTTTGGGGTTACATGTAAATTTTACGTAAAACATTTCACCGTAACACGGTTCGCCGTGAGCTTTCTTTTATTAGATTCAATATTAATATTAATTCAATTTTCATAGCCGATTTTGGCAAAATTCATAAATAATTCAAGAATGAAAACCTAACCTAATCTGACCTAACAAATAATCCAGTATATCGGCTATTTTCAAAATTTATTTGCCGCTCGCTAGCTTCCTGTAAAGTTTAAATTTACAGTGTAAACTGACAAGAACCTAGTTTTATTTAGATATGAATTTTATTTCAGTACTATACGACCCAAAGAGGTTGGACGGTTTTTTTATATAGGACCATATATTACGATACAACATTTCACGATGAAGTGTGATACGGAGAACTGCATACGTACAAATTTTTGGACGCGGTTTTTCGGTGGGGCCATTAACTTTTAAAAACGTACTAAATATTCAGTCAATACCAACTGAAAAATTAATATCAATAGGTAATGAAAATATATCGCAAAATAAACACTTCTATGGGATAAATTAATATTATATAAATAAAATATTTTAATAATTATGTAAGCAATCAAATTTATTTATCTGCCGATATTGGTCATATTATTTAAATACTGAATATTATAATAAAATCAATGTAGGTTTATTTTTATTATTTGTCCAACCTGCGGCAAAAAGATCATGCGATTGCATATTAATTATGGTTTAATTAAAAATATTAAACGCACATAAATTTTATTAAATTGTGTGTGATATGTTAAACCACTTCCCTAATAATATTTATTTAATAGAGATGTGAGTTATTTTAATTAAGTATAATTTTGAAACATAAAACAGGGATTTACATGAATTATTTTTAATTCCCCTTTCAAAATTTAATATATTAAATTTAATATTGATAAGAACAAAATAATATTATTAGTGCCGCTGACTGAATGTAGGAATAACTGGTGGTGGATCATTTGAACGATGGGCATCTGGGCGCCGTACAGGTGAATGAATTGCGCCCAGAATTACACCTCAGTTACAATTTGAAACGGCGCGTCTGCAAGAAGGTTTAATGTAGGGAAGATACTCATTAGAAAATATCACTCCTAAGTATAGTATAACATGGGCCTCTACGATGTGGACGTTATTTTTACTAGGAATAAATGTTACTCAATGGGTCTAATACACATTAAAAAAACAATGTGATATTTGACCAATCTTAACTTAAAGTCATGTAAATTCAGTCAAAGCACATTTGAGTGCATGGTGAACTTAGTCTTGGGTAAGTGCTCCTGTGACCAGTCATAAAAAAGATGCTTCAAAACAAACGTAGGGTCCCGTGATACGCCCGATTAAGACCGGGTGTGGTTTGGTGGGGCCATTGACTTCAATGACCAACCTTGGGTCCGGACTGTATTTATGACTTAGTATTTATACAAGATGGTTGCTCTACCAAACTAAGGTAACGTGGACGCTTTATAAAGTACTAGCTAAATTACCTAGCTTTGCACAAAATGAAAAAAAAACACCGAAATAAAAGACCCGGTAAACGCACAAACAAAAGAACACCAAATTAATATCGAATAATCCAAAAGATGCAAACTTTATATTAATCTGTGTTAAACTTTAAAATTGTAATGAATAAACTTACTTTGTATGTTAAGTATATAATATTTATTTACATCTATATACCTGTAATATTAAGCAAGGTTTATGTTTGTGGCAAATACTCATGACGTAAGTTGATCATGATCTGATTTCATTATGTAATCTTACACTTAACTGTAACGGTAATGTGTAATAATATGATTTGCAATATATTATATTGCAAAAACTATCAATATATCAACGAAAGAATCAACAATATGGCGAAATATTTGATAGATATCTATATTGACCACGTCTATATACGTCATGATAATAGATGCCTACAAAATATTATAGCCATTGAAAAAAATCTTATACTCAAACGACTTGACCTGGATTAAAAAAACGTTAGATTTTTTAAATATATTTTCTATTTAAAATAAAATTCAGACACTTGAGTATTTAAAATAGCATTTAATATTTAAATCTATGTACGAATATTATTTTCATTGTTCTTTGTGTAAACTAAACTCAAAGAAAAATGGACATCGTATGCATAAAGAAGAGCAGATCAAACACTATTCCGTCCGAGTTTTCAATATCTTTTTTATGGATACATTTTCATTTCACCTGCATTCATATTTCAGTCTTTTATTTTTGACTGAATATTTTTCTTTATGCGCGAGTATGTTTTTTTGAACTTTTTGAGGTTTAATTCAGTTCAGTGAACATATTACAATGCCTCCTTTTCTATGCTATATGACGTGTGAGTAGAACATCAGACATCGTAAATTCTTAATGTAAAATCATATATAGAGCTTTTAACCACAAAGCTCACAAGTAAGTACACCAGCCATATATGATAGAGGAAGCTTTCAATGATAATAAGAAATTTTTATCTGACATGGAGAAATGATTCTATAATGCATTCAGCACACATGCATTAAATAGTCAAAATTTTAAACCAAAATTTTAAGTAGTAGGTGGTAAATCTTTACTTTTTGTAATATTCAGACTGTGGAAGGTTCTCAGGATGCAAGATACGAGGTCGTATAATTGTAAGGTTAGGTAATGTTAAAACGGCCAAAGTTACCTCGTGGTAAAATAAAACATTTGTATATGGAATCATTACGTTTAAAACAAAACAAGCGCTTATTTGGTTTAATCATAGTCAGAGAATAGTCCACTCGAAGTATTTTTTTATTCACCGTCATGTTTGTTTTATACAAAACGGGACTTTCGACATCTGTGTGAACCCGCAAAAAATATAAGTTAAAAATTAGGACGTATTTTAGTGAATCAAAATTTAAAAACAATAATAAATCAATTGCCGATACGTTTACCATAATGACGTTGGGTAAATTCAATAGAGAATATCTAAGTACATGGGAGAAATTGAATTTTAAATCTATTTGATGAAAAATGTCTACGATTCTGCATGATTCAGTTTTATTATCTTCACCTTAACTACGGCCATAAAATAGCTATGCTATGACTCTGAATACAACTATAAAGATTAAGATTTCTCTATGCTGGGGATATTTTATAGTACGTTTCAATGCACGTTGTACAGCAAATACTGTGTTCGATCAGAAGTACAGTTTTACAACTCTAATTCGCTTATAATCAAAGATCCTTTCATATTATTAAATTGTATTCACTGCTTACAAAAAAATGAGGTAATATTTTTTTTAATCCCTAGAACAATTTATATGCCACCTGTATTTATATTCACGTAAATTACTATGACGAGCTAACCAGCGCTCGAAATGGAAAAATTTACGAACCGGAGCGCTCGACAGTTTTCTGAAGATTTTTACATAGTAGAGTTATCAAAGTACCTATATGTGTTTTTTTTTCATAAAAATAAGTGTGTTAGATTTTTTATTATATGGCCTATACAGCTCAGACGGTCAAATTATTTATTCCACGAGACGGAGCGATAATTTTACCGATTTCACGAACAGGAACGGCGCTCCGGTGCTTTCCGGTCCATTTCGAGCCCTGGAGCTAACAAGAAAACTTAAGGCTATGTATAGAAAAGTTGGATAATTTGTTCATATTTAATGAGAGTATGACTTACCCTAAGGTAAGTTAAAGGATTGCAAAAGTTACTCTCAGTTACTACTCTACAAGAAGCACTTAGTTTCGTAACCTTTGTAAGTGACTTATTATCTAAGATTTTGGGGATCTGACACGCATAAAACATGGAGGTGAAGAGAGGGTTTGATAAAACATGGCACCTAAAATAATAGTAATAGTATTTATAACTCATAAGCTAATGTCATATTATGTAATTCTGGGATATTTATGAATCATGGATCTGGAGGGAAGGGCGGTTTACACGAGAGTTGATCCAGGCACTAACCTTCGTGTTATTTGGGCGGGCTGTGTGGTTTGGTGGCACTAGCACTCGCGCGGTATTGTTAATTGGGTTACCTGTTATACGACACTTGACGGCACACTTTTGATGAATCACAAGAGCCGGTATCACAGTTTGCCAAGTGTGCAAAATTAGACATAGATCAGATTAGTTCGGTTGGACAACGGTCACCTTGTATCAAGTTGACCCGGTCGTGGTATACGAATAACTGACTGTTATTAAATCACGGTCTACTGATGACCCGTGATTATTAAGTGCCTGGATGACAATAATAAATAAGGATGGTAGATCTGACATATTTTTTCGGTTTTAAGGGTGGGATTGGGATTGGGATTATAATCGGCCCAACCAATAATATTGAATCACTTTTTTTATTATAGCACTAGACTGGACATCACTGATAATAAGAAAAAAAAGTTCGTTTTATTATTATTATTATTATTTGCAACGGTGCTGTATTACTCGTATAAGATACGAGTATATCATCCAAAAGCTCTTCACCAACTCTGGTCCCTTGCTTTAATTTGACAGTTCCCAGCTTTTCCCATGCGACGCATTATTAAATAGATATAACAGTTACAGCAGTTGTAAGTCGTTTCGTTCAGAATATTAACCAATTGCAGCCAAAGTCTTGACCTTATGTTATTAAATTAAAGCTTTGATTTACGAGTCAGGCGTCTGATTGCGGAATCCAGAGACAAACTTCAAAACTTACACGCGATAGAGAGGGGAAGCTTAGAGATTAAGCGCATTTGGTTATCCACGCCATAGACAAAAGGTATTCCCCTTCGCTCGGCGATAAATTTCGCATAAATTTGCATTAAATATCGTCCATAGCGCGAGATTGAATTGGAATTCTCGAGCAATCATCGCTTTGCAAGGATACTCGACCGTGTGGATTAAATTCCTTTTGATATATTGCTTTATTGAGGACAAATTCGTGTGTATGAATTAGCAGAGACCGATATTAATCGTCGAGTTTTTATCTTCAAAGTATTTCCTTTTGCCAAATAGATTAATGAAAAATTATAAAATGTAAGTATTTTTTTAAAGTTATACTTCTTTTAGTGCGTTTGGGAAATCAGACCATAGTGTATTTTTGGCGTGTGACATGTACCTAACACATAATTTATTTTTTCACATGAAAAAAATGCACTCGATTGGATTCGAACCACCGATTGTTCGGTTATCAGCCGAACGCACTATCTTTACGCCCTAGTATGATATTGCAATCGTGACGATTATAATACAGTATAATATTATAGTTTAGAATAGTTCCGTTGCCTAGGCAGCGAATTTATTATTGTCGGCCATTTGCAATTCCTTACGTAAACAAACGATTAAACGTCAGAGTAACAGTTGGTACTTAAAAAAAAACAACGAGAAACCATTATATAATTTAGTAATATAAGTTAAAGTGCATAGAAATATACCAACGGCGTTACAATAAGCGGTCCTTTTTCTTGAGTGTGTAAATTAACAAGATAATTAAGAGCTAGTCAAAGAATCTAGTTTATCACAAGTTTTGTTTTTGTTTTGTAATTATTATGTATGTTTTGTTGTCAAAACAAAACAAAGTGACGGACGCGATTGTCAGCATTTTTTCAATCATAACCTAGGTCAATAGTGTCTAGTATGATTTATTTAATTCAGAAAATGTCTCGTGTAATGTATGGACCGCATTTGTATAAATAGCAAGAACAATCCATAACTCGTCACTCACCTCGAGTCAGGTCACTCGACACAGTCAACCGTCATTTCGCTCGAGTCCAGTCTTTCTATATATTTATATCTTGGTACATCGCCAACCAGTTCAATAATAATATAGTCAATCTCATCAGTACATCCGTACCCGCGATTATACCATTACTCTGTCACCTTTATGATTGATATTAATTAATATTCTTGTACCTATATATAAACAAACTCTCACCTCGAAACCTACAAGCGTTGGCGACTTATCTCTACCGACCTCATCATCCCCAAAGTGGTGACCCTGACGTGATCATTAACCCCACATATTCAACATTAGTAAAAAAAATGTTACATAATATTTTTGTTACTTAAAATTATAAAAAATGTTGCCAATATTATGTAGGTTATTCTTATATTTACCAGCCCTTATTCAAATTATATAAAATTTGAAAAAATCTATTTTTTATGTAAATTCTAGTGATCAGGCCATGAAATGAGTACGAATGACCTAGGTATCAACACCTTTTATCGACCCCGGTGTAAGATAGCAAGGTTTGATAGTTGCGACTTGCCTTCTGAAAATTTGGTCAGCTAACTATCGACAGGTGTCAATATAAAACTTATCGTTACTAAGTTTAGGCTAACTTTTAGTCATAAGTCTACCAAAAGCCGGTGAGACTAAATCCTCGAAGACGACCAATTTAGTAGTGGTTTTCACTAGTAATATATTTATAAGATAGTGCACATCTTGATGGATATCTATTTGATGTCTATAAAATGCGGCCATGTTACCTTACAGCCACAGAACAGATTAATAATATAGAAATGCTAAAGCCGGTCGCCAAATAGCTTTTTTTATTTATAACTCAATAGTGGTAGAATATGAAACGCAAGAAATACAAAGCCCGCTGAGTTATTACCAATATTGAATACGCGTTTCAATTACACGATAATAATATTATGATTTATAATAATATATTACATATTATGAAAATATTTGAAAGAGTAGATATATTCTGTAAGTACATATATAAGTTTTTTTTTCCATGTTTCTCCATACTCGAGAATTGTACCTTTTTACAACCACACCCAGAAGGTAACCTGTTTTTGTTATGTTTTTATTCCGTTGCTAATATTATCCGACCTTCCTACATGAAAAATTTTCCCAATTCTGCATTATACTGTCATTATTCATCAGTTATAAATTCAATATGTTATTTTATTTTGTTCATATTTTTTTATATGCATCGTATTTTTGCCATAAACAATTTTATTAAAAGATACAGATAAAGTTCTGATCTGGAGGAAGATTCTTATAATCAAAATGAATAATCATCTATTTATATATTTTTACTAAGAGCCATAAATAAAATCATTGTAAGCATATTGAATAACTTTTATTCGGAAACATTTTTATTTTGACTCACTTTTATTTTGACTTGGTACTTTTATTTAGTTCGACTCCAATCCCCCAAACGTTATGGTCAATTTACGATAAAAAGATGAAAAAGGACTTTTTCTTCTTTTTTCGCCTCTAGCAACTTTTATAGTTTGTTTGACTTTTATTTTGTGGTAACCATTAGTTTTGTCGTCACAAACACTTTTTAATTTTCTTATATAAGATGAAATAAAAAAAAACTTTGTATTTTGTATTTAATAATTTTATTAATTAACTTATATATTACGAGTATAGTATAGCTATGACATTTTTCATGGCTTTGCGGGGATTATGAATATCAGTTAATTACCACGATCTGTTAATAATATGGTAAATGAATACAGACCGTTTATATCTTCCTTAGACATGTCAGGCTCACTAGGCACCAATAGCAAGGGCTGTGTGGCTGGGTAATGCGCTCTCTAGAGTTGCAGACGTTTTTAGCGATGCATTATGTATTTTGTGTTTAAAACTCTATTTTATTGTTTAATAATTTGTATTTTTTTTTTGAATTAACATTGTTCTTTTTAATTTTATTTCTTTTCTATAAAATTATTTTTTGCTTTCTTTTTTCTCTAATAAGTTGATTAACCTGTACTTTTTATTCTAAATGTCATGTCTTGAACGTCTTGAATTAAAAATTATAATGTGCTCAATGTGTCTTTTTTATATAAATTAATATCTAATTTTAAAAGTATTAACTTATAGTTTGACATTTTTTATTGACTGGCAAAGTCAAAAAAATAGCACCATGACCTGTTCCGACGTGTTCAACATTGCGATTCTCACAATTCGCTTTAGTTAAGGGAAAATATTTCATTGAATTTTTGTATACTACATCTGTTTATTTAACTTGATCTGAGACTGTAAACAATTATTATTAATAATAATACACTTTACATATTTATAATAATAATATGTAAAACTTTCGCATCGCCTCACTTGCATGGCTGTTTGTCAACGATGAGACATTTCTGTTTTGACAGCCAAGATCCGAGTGATCCTTATTTTTTAAGAAACAATGCAAATATGTATCCAAATCAATATTAGAATACTAACAGCATTCTATTTTTTTAAATTCTGCTGTAAAAGTGTGATCTTAAAAAGAAGATTTTAACTTAATCCTACCCTAAACAACGATATAAACCATACAATATGTACAAAGTCTAACACTTCTTGGACTTATAGAATTACATACATCCTGATGTGGTAAATCACAGGTTAAAAAATACTCATTTTTAGTGTCCCTATATTATGTTACTAGAAAGCGAATAACTATTCTCAGTTTTATCGATCGGTTAAAGGATCCTGGTTTCCGCGACGTAAAGTTAGTTAGAGTTTCGTTTTTTTGTTATCATAGTAATATGATTGGAGAGGTATTCTCTTCATGGTTCTACCAAAACATTCTTGCATTCTATTCTACAACATGGTATACACTAGTAAAGATGTAGAGACGTAGTAGTCACTTGATATTGTAAAGCATTTTATGACCCCCCCCCCCAAAACTATTATTAATGTAATAACATTTATTTGCCGATAACATTTAACTAACTTAAATTGAATACTAAAATAAATTCATAAAAAATAAATAATCAAATATTTTTTTAGTACGTTATTTTTATTTAGGTCCAGAAAAATCAAAACGAAAAAAGCTTTTTATACAGTCTTAATTGTTGTGCTTCTATGGATATTTTTAATATAAAATACGGAGAGTAATACAAAATATTTACTATACCTAATAATGGTGAACTTATATTGATATTAGATTATTAAATTGATTTATAATATGGAACAGAGACTCTAGGATTGAAAGTGTGGGGCAATAATTATTAAAAACTCGTCACAACCGCGAATCCCACAAGGCATTTCGGGAATCCATAATCCAAAGCATCAAACGCGTGGAGTTGAACCAGCCAGTTTGTAAAGGTTTTGATATAAAGCCATCTGGGTAGAGTTGTGGTCATCGACCCAAATTGCGGTGAATGAATGTCGTGGCTCAGGATGTGCGAGTGACAAGAATTCCATTTTGTTATAAATAAGCGGAGGGTATACTGGCCTGGGGATAACTATCCCTGGAAAATGCACCATTGATATTTTTATCATCGTAGTAATATATGCGTAACACGCGTGAACCGATGTATTATTGTAATCGCGATTGATTGGCTAAAACGGAGACCGTTTGATGTTGGTTTAAAATTTAGGCTTTTTTAGAAAGGTGCATTGGCCGCCAGCGAGAGCAGATATTAGTTATTTTGGCTCGTTTAAAGGCAGCTGTCCTTTGACCAAACTGAAAGGAGCAATCATCCGATTAAAAAATGTAACTTCACCACAGGTACGTTTTTTTCTAGTGCTAGTGTTTTATTATCTCGGACACCTTTCAATAAGATAATAATTAATTCCATTACCATATAATATAAATGTGCTTTGTCAAATTACTAAATTAATAGGTACGGAAATAAATATGTTCAACCGGATTCAAGAGTAAATACAGTTAGTACCTACCTATTATCAATTACTTACCGACCTTTCGAATCAAAAGAGTTTTCTGCCGTTCATTGTATATAAGATGGAATAAATAAACATCATTACATATTATAATTATTATGTTAATAAAACAGCTCGTTATAATCATTAACTCACAACATTATCTGGGTGCCGGACGAAATCTCGAAGGCCGAAATCCCGAATGCTGAAATCCCGAATGGCCGAAATCCCGAATGTTCCCGAAATCCTGAAATTTTACAAGAGAGATAAAAAAACCATTTTTTGTAGAAAAAATGGGTTTTATCTCTCCTGCAAAGATTTGCGCAATCTTAACACTTATCGCAAATTGCGCAATTATTACTGTTTGTATTTTATTATTTTTCGGGATCTCGGCCTTCGGGATTCCGGCCATTCGGGATTTCGGCCATTCGGGATTTCAGCATTCGGGATTTCGACCCAAACCCACATTATCTAAATAACAATGTAATTGAAAATATTCCACATTTTCACGTTAGATTCTCGTTATATTGTACCAATATAAATGGTCACCAAAAAATATTGTCATACGAAATTTTCTCGATATAGGTATATTTTAACAGAGTATTTTTTGCACAGGTCTGTATTTCTTAACGAACCTTTTCAAATGAGAAAAAGGGGAAGAAAACGTCGCAAAGCAGGGACAAAATGCCGCGTAAGTGTTTTGTAGCAAGAATTTATCATCAAACAATTAGAATCAATTTTTCTGCAAGAAATATTATCAGCAATTTTAATTGTAATATCTTCCAATTTTCTCTATAAGTATAGTTACATGGCATAAATAATACTATATTTCCATCATCATACAATTTAGCTGACTAAATGTGAATCAAGGATAATAAGACATTTCATTAGATCCCCAGCATATGGTATCAGATTTTTTTTTACTCCAAACCAGACTTAAGTAAACCAGTATAACTATTTTTTGGATCCCGCATTAGTTGAAGTACGGTCTTATGATTGACAGGGTTCAAAAGAAAAGAGACTCATTTTCTTGAGGTTGTTTGACATTATCCTTGACTTTATTCGACTAATTCCACTTAGGTATGCTGACATACTGTAAGTTAGATGAGATTTATTTGGCTACATACTTTTTCTGATGTGTACAACTAAAAAAGTTATAGGTCATTTGGCTTTATTCTAGACTAAACCTAGTTTCAGATATGTAATTATGTAATGTTAAAATTATTCTTATTGAAAATATATAATTTTGAAATACCTACCTCAGAAAATATCCTTGAAAAAAGTTAGCTCATGTGGGACTTGAACCTGACTTGCTTTTACAGACATATAATTTTATTATTAGTACATATACCTACACAAAATACTTTTGCACGTACTTGAATGAGTTTTTTCAGCAGTATTTTATGACATATGTGACACCAATAGACTGGTCATAGGATTTAAAAGGAGGATTTACATTATACGGACTTAAAATGATGAGAAAAATGACGACGTTGAATTTAAATTATAATCGATATAAGTTTTATACTATTCCATTTTGATTATTTTTTGCGATACAGCTTTTGGATTTTAGCATTTTTAGGTACTATGCACACTCTGACTATTTTCTGACTACCTACCCTCTATCATTCCAGCCATGCAGTCAAGCCACTGTACGTTATCTACTCGATCATCTCATTTAAAGTTACAAATATTATTATGTACGA
This sequence comes from Rhyacophila brunnea, assembly GCF_057557595.1. Lineage (NCBI taxonomy): Eukaryota > Metazoa > Arthropoda > Insecta > Trichoptera > Rhyacophilidae > Rhyacophila > Rhyacophila brunnea. The sequence goes on along the minus strand of NW_028232796.1, from coordinate 40,768,233 downwards.
GTTCTTTTCTTCCTAACTCTGTTGATAAAATGATTATTGTTGGCGGTTTAGGCATTTATTGCGATATTTTGTATCAATATAGTGTGGATGCCTCAAAAATCAGTCAGTGCCTTAGATCCGCAGATTCCCAAGTCGGCAAACCTAACACTGGATTTTATACCTAATACAACCAATCGCAATAGCAAAATTCGTTGAAATACCTAACACTTGTAATGAGTCCATATAATAATTTTATATCTGAAACTGATATTTCGGAGCAAAATATCTAGATAAATCATCTGTTTATGATAAACCGCTATCACTTACTTTAAACTTTATCATAAAATTAATGAATCCATGAAATATTGTAAGATAAACTTTTACGATAACGTGTATACATAAATATTATAATATTTTGTATAAGATTTGGTTAGGCTTTTTCAGCCACCAATGAGGCGTTTTGCTTTAAGCTGACGAGCTTTAAGCTCATAAGCTCCGCAAACATTATTTATCTGGAAATAAGCACTGACGAAAATCACACAAGCTCTAAATAATGAGGAAAATATTTTTACTTACTGTTTATCACTCGTAATTACGCGAATTACTTCCGCCATCTGTGAGGCTAATTTGGAAGTGTTTATATATTCTGGCTTTTCAAACAGCAATTATTTCTATTACTTACTCATTAAATGTACCATAATATTTATGTTTACATTAACCGTATCAGCTCGATACAATGTTTACTGTTTGAAATGTTTTTTTTAATAACGTGTGGTAAACATCTTATCTCACGTTTTTTAAAAAAGGCGTGTTTAGTATTATTTTATTATTAATTATGAAGAATAGCATAATGGAAATATATGTCAGCTAGTTTGGAAAGGGAGTAGGTGAATTACTCCGGGGTAGGATCAAATGAAAATAGTGACGAGATCCCGAACGGTCATCGCTATAATGTGTATGCTGGAGTAAATGGGTCTTGTCGTGATGTCGCTTATTTGTGCATGTTATGGAATGCAATATGTTGTACTATATACTTGGCATATAATATACGTCATTTCCACGCCCATTTTTCAAAGTTTAGCAAGGGTAGCCATCTGGAGTTTGTGAAAAATTCACCCCAATAAATTATCCACAATTTTTCCAAAATTAATTTTCATTAGTTTAATAAATAAAGAAAATAATTAATATTATAAATACGATTTATTACTAACAATAATTATTAAAATTATCTTCTCATTGTAATTACTTTTCGTATAAAAAAAAAGCGATTTTGAATCATCATCAGTTATCACAAATGTACAGTACAGTTGATCTCTATTCAGTGGACTTCGTTATAATAATATATTATAACTTAGATAAGTTTCACTTTTTGCGGGTATATATTGTTATAATATCTTATATGCATATTTAGATTGAAACTTGAATCTCGAATAACTGTAAACTAATATAATAATACCTGATATCAAGAACAAGGCTGAGAATTCGATTTTGATTAAATAGTTTTTTTAGTTTTGCACACTATATCTTAATAAATAATATAATTACGAGATAAAAAGAACTTTTTATATACCACGTTTTTAAATTTTTTGTTGAATTATATAAACTTGACTTGACTTGACTAGCTTAAACGATCAAAAAAATTGTACTTGATAGAAATAATACTGAAATGTCATTTTGACATTTCATATTGATTTCCATAGTAACGCACGTATATTTTAATAATTAAGTTGCTAGGATGCCCTTAGCAACCAATAATAGTGTTTTACATTTACGATTTTTTTTCCGAAATAACTTTACATACAAAGCAGAATTGAATGAAAATGAATTCAATTCTGCTTAAAGATGGCTAAAAGTATTAAAAAATGGATTTTCGTTGTGTTCTGATATATTCTAAAAGTTTCAAATGTCTAGCTAGTCGAGAAGTTAGTGAACAATCTTCAATCGTCCAATACAAATCTTGGACAAACAAGAAAAAATTGTACTGGACAAACAAGAATACGAGCTAATCAAAACGTGGTAAAAATACATAATATCTAACGGATTAACTTACATTTATTTAGAGATATTTTAGAACATTTCTCCTTCTATTGTGAATACATTTTTATTTTCTGTTCTAATGATGTTCTAATCTGTTATATAATATTAGTGTGCTTGAGAATATTTATTAATCCGGTTTCTATACTGTGAACTTTGTTTAATTAATATATTAAATGATACTTACTAACTGATGTACAATCATTTTTATAACTTTTTCAAGTAATATAATATATATATATTTATGTGTGTGTGTATTGTTTTAAGTATATACGAAGAATTGTGGGGTAAAAAATATTCGTGTAAAGAATTGTGGCTGTCAGATTTATTTACATTTCTTATTGCAAAATAAAATTGAGATCTTAAAACATAAAAAATGTAACGGTAATAATTTATAAAAATAGCTTAAATGATAGATGATAATATATCTTAATCTATCAATTTCAAGTGATTGAATACGACTTTTCAACTCTTCAATTTTAGATTTACAAAATGTACGTATAATCTAATTTCTCTCGTGAATTCTATAGTAAGTAAAGTTTCCATGACTATTTTCAGATAAAATCAGTGAAGAAAAATACCTTAAGGAGGCTTATCAAAGCTTAACCCAAAAGCTCTCACATAAATCATTCCGTTTCAGCGCAGGATACGTCTTAGGCCATAGACAGTAGCCTTTTCTGACTCTGAGCATCTGTCTATTAATGGGCGTGGAGTAAAGTTTACCGCAGAATTTGATTTATTTCATTTCATGAATAATAAAAGCTCCTCGAAACCGGAAAGAGTTTTAATAATTAAGTTTAAGATTAAATTATTGGTTGGTTTCAAATTCTTTTAGTACTAAAATTAGCGTATAAGTCTGATATAATAATATCTACTGTAAATTGAAATATTGGGGATAATCTGAATACAGCTTATAATGAGCCTCTCAGTGTTTTCAGCCAAGCGGGTAGCGGAATTGAGAACTTGTTAAAGGGATGTATCGAGGGGAGTTTTTTTTTAATAGTCACAATCCTCAACGATAAAAAAGAAGAGTAGATCCAACTTTGCCAATTTAGCGTTTTTGATGCCAGATTTAGAAATTTTTAATTGATATCTATCTTGAAAAATAAACATTTAATATTATAATATAGTGATAAATCTAGCATTTTTTAACAACGCAAATACTAAGCTTTTACATAAAAAGCTAGAATATTACATAGTTACTTGGTAGTTTAGTATTGACCTATTTGTCCCGAATCTTAGAGATCGGAAGCATCCGTTGGTTATTCTCCCAATGTGCAAAACTAACCTGTCATTAAATTTGTGATGCCAACTGGGAGGGCAATAACTCTATATTATGCATACGTGATAATGAGTGTAGGTTGGCTTTGCTTTATAAAGTCATAAAATAAGATCTACTTAGCTCATTTGGTGAACTTCCATGTATCAACATTAAAACAAATTGTAATTACTCTTTATATACGGTTTTTCTAAAACTATATTTCATTGTTTGTCTATTCTGCCTTAATATTATTTCTTGTCAAACTGTGAACGTTTTAAATTTATAATTTCTAAAGTTCACTATAATAATATGTAAATAAACACGTTTGAATTTGAATAAATTTTCCTTCAAAATCAATGGTCTATTATCATAGTGATAAATTAAAAATGTAAAATACAATATTTAAGTCATGAGCAAATTTCGTACCTTACTAATTAATTTTTTATTGTATGATTTAGGTAGGTACCTATCCATTAAAACTATGTTCAAAATTATGACTGATATTTTTGAAGTAGTTACTAGTGTTTATATAATATTATATTTTTAATTATAAGAGAGTTTAAGATTTTTCGTATAATTTATATTCGGAAACGTTATATCTGAGACACCACCCAATTACCCGCTATATTTTTTTTTCTTAAGAGTAATACGCCAAGTTTTATTTATACAGGAAAATCCTCACCAGCAATAAAAAAAAATTGTCCATCAGAAAAAAATAGTTGTAGATTCAAGGACTCCGCTAGATGAAACACGCGGGCCTCATGGGACCCCCCTACAAAATTCTAAAAAGCCAAAAAAAGATAATATACTTAAGTATATGAAATGTGACGTAATCGCTATACTTTAAAAAATTTGAACATAGAAAATTTAATACATAAATTTAGAATGTTGAGGGTTGCAAGATAAATCGATATACCGTTTTATTTCATATATATAACTTACTTACTTACTTAATAAGGCACTACATTTAGGTTCTTGGCCGACTACACAATTATTGTCCTCCAGGATCTCTATCCCTAGCTCTCTTTCTCTCCAGTCGGTCTCACTCGGCCTCTCAGCATTCCTCTTGACGTTATCCGCCCATCTCATCTTAGTGGCCGAGTGCCTATAGGGGTAATAGTATAAGTTGTGAAAAATGTTTTACATACATCATGGTAGATTCCATATTATTATAGACTACAATACACTCTCTACCACCCGCCGTATCTTTACTGCCGTGGATTATGCACGGCCGCCTTCCACAGCGTATTGCGACAGAATGAATAGGTATTTGATTGCTCACATTTTGTACCGAACGGAGCCGCACGGGACCGATTATTTGCAACTACGCACCTCGGTGCTTAAGACTGACTCTATAAAGAAAGTGAGAAAGTGAAGTCCAGCTCTGCTGGCCGCCGGCGTGATGCGCTCTGTGTACCCGCGTACAGATGCTCAAGATTTTAATCTGATTCTATCCCGCTCCCCATACGATGCTGCAAATTTTTCAAATGCCGCAAACTAGTATAGTATAGTAAACCACCCTCCGCATAACCTTGCAATTTGTAATAGATTTTTTTAATGATTTTGAATTAATTGATGAAATCAGATAATCAGGCGCCTGGCATTTACTCATACACTAATACGCAGTGCGTATTACACATATATCTTGTCACTGTGTACAAAATTGCAAAGTCACGTGGAGGATACTATAACTGTCGTTATTATATAAGCGGTTATGTGGAGGAATATCTTAGTCATGAACGGCAATCACCGAAATTTGAAAATTTGAATATATCAGATTAAAATATTATGAAAAAATAAGTTATGGATTATTATTGCCCTCCCACTAAGTACAGCCAACTTCATAGGATGCACATTTTGTATTTATGTAATATTGTAAATGGTGGGCTTTAGGAATTAAAAAAATGATACGCAATTCACCAAGTGTATTCCGTAAATCATAAAAAAGTCGTAGGGAGATGACTTACCAAGAGACCAGAACTCCAGTAGCTGCACAGAGAGGAAAAAAACCTACAGACTATCTGCGTATCTAACAGGTGATCTGGAGAAAAATGTAGGAGACAGTATAGGTAATGAGAAGTATTTCTCAGGGCTCATCCCAGCGGTATTTTCGACATCCAATTGGGTCGATTGAGGACTGTGACCTTGTTCCAAATAGGGTTAATTATACGACAAGAGAATAGATCTAATCTAATCTAGGATCGAAAGTTGAAGCAATAATACAAATTATAAGTAATTATAATTCACAGTAAAAGTCAGTTAACCGTATGTAGTTTTCATTAGTTATGTCACGATATACGCTTGAAAGGATCCAATGAATGAATGACATTATTGTAAGCTATACCTATTATAGTACTATTGAAAATAATTAAAAATAAATAACCCTTTACAGAGTCCTTGAAAAGCTCAATGGTAAGTATTTAGTGAATTTATTGGACACTTATAAAATGTGTCGGACAAAGTAAAAAATGGCGGCTTCCAAAAACCATTTGTATAAAGTGAGTCGTGCTTAGCTTAAAGTAACACACGCCCGGGACATTTATCGCGTCGCTCTAGGAGTTTTTTATTGAGCTTTTTTTCGCCGAAAGGGCTTTTTATTCAAAGCAATCCATCATTCTGTCTACAAGACACACATATTAGAAAACTTTTGACCAATGTATCGCTTAGCGGATAATATATCTGCGAACGTTATTTTAAAATGCTGACATTTCGAATTGGATAAACATTCCAATAATATAATAATATTTTTTTACGTTTATAATAATTATTGCAATCGTTTTTAAAACTTTATAACTTAAAAAAACTTAGACTGGTACTACTGATTATTCAAATTTACGTCCGATTGGACACCTATCCTCTAGGTATCTCTATCTGAGTACCGTGAGCTTTATCTTTCTCTCTCTCCAGTCGGTCACTATCTCTCGGTCTCCCCGCATCTATCTTGTTGTTGTTTGCCCATATCACCCAGAGATAACCCAAGGCTATCGTGCCTACTGTGACACCACTTACCTAAAATATTAATTATATTAAGCCTGAATATCTAGAAATCAGCATTTATCTTGATACGCTACCTTCAGGTTTCTCCGGTCCAAGTATTTTAAGATTTGTTTGAACTTTTCTTGTTTTACCGCCGGGTTCCAGGATTCACAGAATTCAATTTTAGTAGATACTAGTTAAGATCTAATTTGACTCTTGATTACAAAAAAACTATCTTCACTCTTCACATTTTGGCAAGTCCCAGACTTACCTCATCCTTTTTAGAAATTTTGGTTCTCATGTAGATATTAAAACATAATATTGACTGCTTAATCTACAAACCAGCTAACTGAACCAAAAATAATGTAATTTTAATAAAAAGTATTTTTTCTATGCTCACACAAAATTTCAAAGTCTTAAACCTATAAATAAATGCGTTATCATTCTTCAAACAAAACAACCAACTGCAGATGCCAAATTTCCAATATCGTAAATGGAACAACTTTGCTATTTATTTACATTTTCTTTATATATAAAAAGGAAGTTAAAATAGTGTATCTTATAACATGTATGTATATATTTTAGGAATTATTATTAAATTCCGCTCGATAGTTAAATTATTAAGTTTTTTCTCCTTCCTGAACAATTTTTCCAAGTAACGTTAGCCGATTTTTAGATTAAGCAGTCGATATGAATTTTCTAATGTCAAATTTTCCACAAAAATATCAATAGATCCTCGATATTTTTAAGTACCTATAGTAATTTAATGCCCACACTTAGGTTTATTTTCTTTGCTCTTAGAAAAGCAAAAAATGCACCTGTTTTTTTTCGTCTATACCATTATAAGCTTACCCTTATCCTTCTTAGTTTATTTTTAAGTTCTTCTATAAAGACCCGTTATGAACCTACTGCCTCAATATAAAATTAGTGTGATAGTATTGTATACTCACATATTATGTAGGGTATTTATAATTTATCTGAAATTGTAAAAATAAGTAAATTGACTACTAGGAAATAAAAATACTTATCAGAATGAATATAAATTGCACAGGAGAGATATTTCAGTGTCAGATTATATACGCTCAGCAGTAACTATTTTACTATTTTTAACTATTATTTTACCCTATGTTTCATCTGATGACAAAGGTGTGGGAAGAAAAGCGCTGCCCAAGGGACTGGGTGAACGGTGAAATCATCACACTACTTAAAAAAGGTGACCCTCTAAGCTGCGACAATTACCGAGGCATTTCGCTACTCAGTGTTCCGGGAAAATTTTGGCAAACATCATTTTTATGAGAATAAGGGACCCAATAATGCACGTCCTCAGGAAAAACCAAGCCTGGTTTCTACCTGGTCGAGCGTGTGCAGACCAAATCCACAACCTTTGATGTCTTCTACAGCAGAGCCATGAGTTGAACAGTCCGATGGCTTGCTGCTTTGTGGATTATGAGAGAGCTTTCAATAGTCCGCACCACCCCTCCCTCTGGATGATACTGGGAGCATACGGGATCCCTCCCAAGATCATTGCCATAATCAAAAGCCTGCACGAGAATAGCGAATGCTGTGTCAGAATTGGAGACACTGTCACGGAATGGTTCGGGGTCACGACCGGAGTCAGACAGGGTTGTGTCCTTGCACCGTTTCTCTTTATCATTCTCTTTGACTTCATACTACGGAAGTCAATACCACCCGACCGAGGCATACCTGTGATCCCCACGGTGAAGCTATGCGACCCGGAATATGCCGATGATGCTGTCCTATTCGACAACTCAATTGAGGGCATTCAAGAGACAATCGACAGGTTGCATAACAACTCCTCTCGCGTTGGTTTGAAAATCAACGCAAAGAAAACCAACGTCTTGTGCAATAGTACCTGTCTTGATCCAGATTTCTCTCTGATTAGCGATGGACAACGCATCGAGAACGTCGACAGCTTCAAATACCTGGGGTACACATCACGGGAGATGGCATTTTGCAGAAAGAGCTCGCTATCCGAATGGGAATGGCTGGAGCATCATTCAACTTGATGCGGAATGTCTGGGACTCACGATTGTACTCGGTCAAAACCAAATGCCGCCTATTCGACGCTTGCATTCTGACGGTGCTGGTTTACGGTAGCGAATCATGGCACCTTACGAAGGCTCAGAGCAACTGTATACTGAGCTTCGAAAACAGATGTTTGCGACGAATACTGGGTGTGCGGTGGTATGACTTTAGGAGCAACGAGGAGATAAGAGAACGTACAAAGCAGCCTCTCATCACGCTGAAAGTGAAGAGGCGACGTTGGACCTGGCTCGGCCACGTGCTGCGGATGCCAGAAGAGAACTTTAACCTGGCTTGTGACACACACATGATTTTACGCCCCTGTGGGGGGCGCTCCCATAAGGAGTAGTGCTCCCCAGCCGCTCGGTCTGACCCTGGTAGTCAATGTGCCACCGGTGGAATGATGATGACCCTCGACAAGGCCGAACAAAAACATACGAAATATGACCTATATGTATAAGTCCCGCAGTTTGCTCTGGCAGGTCCCGCTACTTCCCAGGGTGAACTGCGGATGTATAAGTCGGTCACGGACCATGTATATATAAGGTAAAGTGACATAGGATTAAATTTGAATTAAATATATATTGGATAAAGGGGTTAATTAAATTAGATTAGATGTAATATAAGATTTGATTTGTTATTATAATAGGTATTGTAAATTGTAAATTAATATGTAATGCAAGGGTTAACGAGGTAATAAAGGGGGACTTATGGATGGGCGTTAATAGTATATAATAATTAAGATAATTAAGGAATTAATGTAATTTAAGTAATATTAATATTAATCATATTATGTACATCGATATCGCTATATGTTTGGTTGATAGTCTGACATCCGTCAACCTTATATAAATGTGTAGCATATGGCGGTATCGGTGATCAGTGTGGATTTGTAAGAAATACAACCACCCCTAACGGATAAAAAGGCAAGATTATTAAATCCAAAGGCAGTCTGTTTTGTCACTTGTGGGTTCCGGAGGTCGCTTCGGCGACGCTCGTTGTCCCGGGACCCTCACGACCACGTCTGCATAACTAATTAGAAATAATTAAGTTAATGTTAAATAATTAGTTAATAATAATAAAGTTAATTTTTAAATAATTAAATAATAATATTCGAATTAATTTTTAATTAATCAGTAATAAATGTGGTTATTTTTGTGACTTTGGATATTAGTTGACTCTTGTTTATTGAGACTTCGAACTGTGAACTTCGAATATTAATTGATTTGACTTTTTTCTTTTTTTACTAATTGTGGTGTATGGATAATAACAATAAATCGAGTTTCTTTTAATTATTATAACCTTTGGGACTTTCTATACCAATGTGAATGATACCTTTGGACTATAATCCTTGATGAAGGAATGCCATAAGGCCAAACATATTCTAATAACAATAAAATACGAGTTCTGAAGATTTCATCTGGTGTTTAATTGACTTTGTGCCCCGTGACTTCTTGGTTACTCCACGTCCATGAGGTTCCTGCCTGTTCCTCCACATTAATGAACCTCCACTTCCAAGTGCCTGAGCTAGTCAGGAAGTCGGAGGCCTTCACTTGCCTATTCTTCAAGCCGACCGGATTCCGGCGTCCTGGAAGGCCGCTAAATACAATCTACAGAGTGTATACGTCGGAGCTACGGGATGCTGGTTTGACCTGGAACGAAGCAAGAAGACTGGCGAGCGACAGGGATTCTTGGAGGCGCCGCGTGGTGTTCATATGCTCCAGTTAAGGGACGGATATGGGCAAAAAAAAAAGTAACTATAATATTATATCCGTAATAACTTACAGAGTTGTGACTTGGACAAGTAGAACAGTAGTTCATCATAAAACTAGAGAATTTGGGGATGTGACTGAATCGGCGCTCAATAATGATTTACTTGGTAGATTTACAAAAATGATGAATAAGTCATAAAAAAATATAAAATCTACGTACTAAAGTTTATGTATCTCTCATATGATTCGCTCCAGCTCAAATTTGCTGCAGATGTATATTGTGCAATCTAATTAATAAGAGCTCCAACGGCTATATGGATATTATCCGTGCCTCCATCCGATTGACTTTCTCTTAAGTACGCTCACATACTGTAGCTTAAAGTTTCAAAGGGATCTTTATTTAGCTACACATTTTTCCGACTTATACGTGGCGAAAATGGAAACTCTGCCTTTATTGGTAGTATAACCTTGTGTTTCTCTGACAATTATCTTAGATATTGGGGACATCGGTTATTTATTCTCCCACCATGCAGTACTAACCTGCCATTAGTAATGCTGATTGGAAAGGCAATAATTACTATGGTTATTCAATTCGGAAACATATATTATGCCACTTGCGTGTGAGTAAATTTAGGTGGACGTTTTTAAGACAGGGTTCATCAACTTAGTTTCTCCTGTGTGCCTCTATGAACTTTTAATTTTACTATTTTATTTGTTACTCTGCAGATATTTTTATTTCAACATTGGTAACACTAACTTTGTTCATTATATTATGTAAAATAAATAAATACATTAAAAATAAATTTAGATCACTGGCTTAAAGCGTGAGGTGTTTGTGATCTAATGAATGATCTAAAATAGAGAGGTTTACTGTCATTAAATAAATTATCAACCCACGATAGAAGGCGACATAAAGAGAAGATTAAGACATTCTTAGCAAAAGACTTTCATATTGATATAAAAATGTTTTTAAATGTAACGTTTACTATGTAAGTTTTTTTTACCATAAAATAAAATAATATTTATTTTATGGAGATTGGATTCGTCTGTAAGACATTTTTCACTTAGAATCTTTTTTATGAAGTAAAAAAAACTTTTAGTATCATTACTTATTCTTTAAAACACTTGCAAATAACGAAGCTGGAGGGCGAATTGCTTTTGAATTAAATTGTATTTAAGTTTTAAATAAGTATATGTTTATTTAATACAATTATTTTCGTGTTTACTAATACATCTTGTAACTTATAAAAAAAGATGTGAAGGTGGGTAGGATTTATGATATGGATAGGATGGAAATTATGAAGGAAGGCAGGTGCGCCTGGGTATGGGGAGCGTGGATATCATTCGGTTAATACTGTAATAATAATAGAAATACAATAAGAGTAGATTAGTTTGAGCGCCACTCTATGAATTGCATAGAGACAATAAAAAGGTTATTAAATAAAAAACGCGGGTATTAAATTTTAGCAAAGGTATAATTGAAGTATAAATATAACAAGCAGGCGAGAATGCAAATATAAAAGTGTATGATTAATTAATTGTTAACGAGCGCCTGCCATAAAATAATTTAGTTAGTTTATATCACAGATAAAATGTGCTAGTTTGGTGGACTGTTACGTAAATGATTAAAATAAATACCTGGTTAAAATAACCTCAGTTTTTTTCGTTCTCAATTCCTTCGAAAGCGGAATCGAAGGGCGATCCTCCATCGCGTGTCGTCAGGGTTTTAGAGCCATGTTCTTCCATCGGATTCCATATACCGAGAGAGACGTCCTTCGGCCGGAGGCCAGAAACCGAGAGCCATGTTGATCGGCCGGGGACCAGAGACTGCCCGAGATATTCTTCGTTCGGAGGCCAGAAACTGAGAGAGATGTTAATCGTTCGGACGCCAGAAACTGAGAGACCTTTTGTTGCTCCTGCTTTACGTTAAAAAGCGTGCCTGCTTGGCGCCGGAAATAGTTCAACGAACTTTGTTCAAACTTTTCGACGCGCGCATGCGTCCTTATGTAGTATATTTGCGTCGAGTTGCCAGCTAAAAAGTGTGGCCATGTAAATAACATGACAATCTTTAAAAAAAATCTCAACTCAATGAGAGTATTATACGTTACGTATTATATTAATATGTAATATCATTATCACTATCATTATCACTATCATTATCATTATCATTATCACTATCACGTAATTCTACTGAACATAATATAAGATCTGCGTTTTGTGTTCTACTGGAAGACAACATTTATCCAATTATATCTTTTTAACTCTAAGTGTTACTTTATTTTCTCTTTATTTATTTATTTTCTGTCTTTATGCGCTATGTCCAGCATGCGTCATTTTATATCATGATTTATGGACGTCCTTTTTAGTAAAAAATCATTTTATTTATACATACTTTGCGCTTTAGGTAAATTAGAAAGTTACTCTGAAGTAATATAATATTTAGGAATCCAAAGGCAGTCAGAAGCGCTCCAAACCAATTTTTATATGCCAACAATTTTATCAGATAGTATCCATCTATAATAGACACATGACATCCAAGTCAATATTTTTTTTCACCGTTTTGATACATTGTATAAAATAATAATAGAAATAATAAAAAAGCAAAATATACCCCTCTCACTTCTTTGTTTTTGGTAACCATGTACTTTTACTACACAATATGATTATCTCAACGACTTTTTAGGTCTTTTCATATTATTTATTGGCTATTACTAAAATTCTGATAATGAAATTTGGTATATAAATATCTGTTCTCTGAGCGATGTTACTACCTTTCTTTACTTTTTATAGATGTTTTATTTATTAATTTTACAGCAATTGTGTTTGGTTTCTTAATCATTTAAGTATTTATTATGAATATTATACGTAGTGTAAATGATACAATGAAAACAATTATTTTAAGTGTTAGTTCCTGTGTGCCTGTGTGCCTGTGTGCCCCTGATAAATATCAAATAAATCGACAGGATAAGCTATTTATTCTCCCCAGGTTTATAACTAACCTGCCATTGATGATGCCAATTCGGAAGAGAAGTTGGGAAGGCATTGTTTTATAAATCCTTAAATAAGGTTTATTTAGCTTATTCGGCCTACTTTCACGTACTTTTTTATTACTGTTTTTTTTATTACTGCTTCTATTGTCTTAATTTTTTTATGACATGCTGTGAACGTCTTGAATTTGTTATTTGTAAAGTTCAGTACTTATGTAGGTATTTAGAGGTTTACCCAACTCGACAACCGACGTATTATTGTCAGTGGTCATTTGTATGTCACAGACAATAATGCCAAGCGGAAATGACAGCCAACAATTTAGTTGTATTTTCGGCCTAGAACTGTACAGTCAAATATTCACGCGCAACTCAGTGAATATCCAATTCAATCAAAATCATAATGTAAATCTTACGTAACATAACATCAATGCCAATGTGCCATCATTCTTTAATGCCGTGCATCAATCATCTATAATCTAAAATGTAGTGCTAAAATATTAATCCAAGAAAATACATCACTGTGTCTTATTTCAACTGCGTCCCGAACATATAATATCACACACACGACGTAAGCTTTTGCTTAATATAATAGATGTAGGATCTACACACCAAACAACAAAAGATCTGACGTCTATTCTATGTATATCTAAATAAATAAATTTTATTCCAAATTTGAATTTATTCTTCGTTCTCTTTACGTTATGCGCAACATGCATATCTCCGTACCTACTGGGGTTATTCATGGTTTTTTAACGTTTTAAAAAAAATCAAGCTACGTTTATAACAAAAAAATCTTAGATACCGAAAATATTGTTCGTGTTATTTAAAAAACTGATATTATTAAATATTTGACATGATCAAACACAATTTCCCTTTTCTTTGAAATTATCAAAAAAACAATCGTTTCACTTGGTATGATAGGTATGCGAAAAATGACGGAAAATACAAAATCGAATTTCTCCGAACTTCAAACTCAGGTCGTGTTTTTTATCACAGATATTTTGACACGTGCAACGAAAAGCATTGTAACGTATACTTTTAATAAAATAAGTGAGAATCAACATTTTTTTTTGAATACTTATCTAAACTGAGTATGTTGCCTCTTAAGTTATAACTCGTTGTGTAGTGCAAATAATATCTTCTTCTTTTTCGGCCATATCCGCCCCTTAATTGGAGCATATGTACATCATGCGGCGCCTCCAAAAATTGCTGTCGCTCGCCAGTCTTCTTGCTTCGTTCCAGGTCAAACCAGCATACCGGAAACATTAGCGGCCTTCTAGGACGTCGGAATCCGGTCGGCTTGAAGAACAGACAAGCCAGGTTGAGGTTCTCTTCTGGCATTCAGTTATACGGTTAATACGGTTGCTCTGAGCCTTCGTAAGGTGCCACGATTCGCTACCGTGAAACAGCACCGTCAGAATGCAAGCGTCGAATAGGCGACATTTGGTTTTGACCGAGTACAATCGTGAGTCCCAGATATTTTGCATCGAGTTGAATGTTGACTCCAGACATTCCCACTCGGATAGTGAGCTCTTTCTGCAAAATGCCATCTCACGAGATGTGTACCACCAGGTACTTGAAAAAATATAGAAGATGTAAAAATAATACTTTTAATTAATATAAAATGTATTATGAATAATAAAAAATCACAGGTATATTGCCAAATGGAAATAAGCTACCGAGACATTTACTAATCACGTATAAATGTTTAATCAAATATGTAATTGAGGTAGTAGTAACACTAATCCTCAAAATGTTGACTAGAAAGGCACTAAGATACCCTCATTCCATACCTGCGTATATTCATTGGTCTCTAGCATGGCAAAGGTCTCCCAGTAATAGCACACAAAATGCAGGTTCTTAGTGTATGCCAGTGAACTCACAAATGATAGGAACTGAAATACTTAAAGTGTGTGGAGAAACAGCAACCAATCTCGACCTCGAGTGTGGAAGAATATAGGATAAACTTAAACACGTATCAATACGCTTGTATTTGGTTTTGACAACTGTTTTCGTTGTATGCACTGACGCTCATTCAATATTGATATATTTGAGGGTTGCAACATACGCTATTGCGCGTATTTAATTTGTGGTTCAGTTTCATAGGATACTCACATTTTCTAAGCTTTACGTCATAATGTAGTACCTATATTGGGATATAGCCAATCGGTATTATATTTATTAATCTGTTCTATGGTGTATGGTCAGTGGCTTGGATTTTCTCGCACTCAAACAAAGGTGAACAATTTAATTCAACTCACCATTTAAAGAATCAGTAGCTGTATATGCTAGCAATGTATCGAAAGGATTGGTTTACAACAATAACAATATTCATCCTTAAACTAAAGAAAAAGACCAAAACCTCGTGTTTAGTATAGTAAATACATGGATCGAAAAAGGGACAATTGTTGGACAAATCTAGTCATCCAAAGGTACCCAAGAGGTACAAAATGTCCACAAGGTAGATCTAGAGGTCGCTGGAAAAACGTGGTAACGCAACGCACAGAAGAGAAGTGGAATCAGCTTGGAGAGCCTACATCCAGCAGTGGATAGATTCAGGCTGGTGATGATGATGAAATAGTTATAATAATATAATAGCTGTGCTATCAACTGCTTTAAGTTACGCGAATTTTAATATTGTATGACGATTATTCATATTATAATTTGTTCTGCATAATTATTTGAAAAAAATGAGTTACAATGTTATTCTTTGCTTACGTCGATTTATATTGCGTTCCTTTCAGGTAAAGTTTATAAGAATTTATTACTACCAAGGGAATATTTTCCTTTTATTAGACTTATCATATGCGATAAATTGATATGTCTTCAGCAGGTAATATGTCAATGCTTTTGGACATCTCTTTTACATTCTAGAAGCTTTTAAGCAAATAGACAAAAGGAAACTTAGCCACTAAAGAAAAACATGTTTGAAATAGCGTACGTATATAATATTGTAGTTTCACATTTCGTTACAGTCAAAATAATAATATATAGAATCCAAGATACATATCTTTCAACAATATTCAATTAAAGTAATTGAATTTGTTCATATGATTTAATTATTTGATTAAGCAATGACTTATGTATAACTTGGTTAGCGGTATAAATCAATAAAAAGGTAAAACACATTCATCGTTCACTATCTATAAATAATTAGACGATTAGTTCAGAACCCAAAACAATATCACCAATTAAAAGTAATCAAAAGGTTAATTAAAATTAATTAAAATCATTATAGTATGTTATTGAGTTATTCGTATATGTAAAGTAATATCTCGAATAGTTTTTAGTTACAGTAAAGGGAGTGTTAATTACATTCGCAGTCAGACTATTTCTGTCAACTTAACGCCCTGTTTTGAGTTTTTCATCAATTCGCTCTTGAATCATTTCTCGAAGGCACCAGATGATTGACAACGATACGAAATTCTTGTTATCATATATCATAATGTATGGAAAATGCAATATTCAGCATCAACTTTTAGGGAAAACGTCCAAGCAATAATAATTACTCAAAGATATTGAATTCTGCTGTAATGGCTACACGGTTTTTTAGTGATCTCCGTATGTCACAATAATTTATCACTTTTAATACTAAATTAAATTATTTTCCTTCAGACATTCTCATGTTTATCCATGAGGTGATAATATTAATTAAGATTCGGAGCAGATCCTCGGAATTATCCAATCACGTTGAATTAAAGAGCCTTGCTATTTGACACCTGTAAATTCAATAATTATTGTGGTACATTGGGCATTATTATTTCTTGAAATAAAATTTTTCATAAGTTTGAAAAGTTTACGACCGTTTTTGGAGAAAAGGTAGGTATATCTTCTATTTCCTCACAATCCGTTATAGTACAGGTGACATGTCAATTAAATATAATATAATATTGTGTCTAATATTTGATATATTATTATTTATTGTTAATAGATTAGGACATTTGTTTGCATCCTCGTATACTTTAATAATAATTAAGTGCATCATTCAGTAAAGATTGTGTTCTCTAGAGTAGTGGTTCGCATGTGAAATTTAACTGTGGCCGCGCAATTGACATTGACAGTTCTATGGAAACGTCTGAATTTTGAAACACCAAATTTCACTTTTTTCTGATTAAAAAAATTAAAGCTACATTTTATTTTCTACAACAATGGATAAATCTATTTATAATAGACATTCGAAGATTTTAGTACATATCTATTTATTTAAAAACAATGCAAATGGAAATTCTTCAATACTCATTTTTCAATGCGAGCCGCATAGCTGCTTCTAAGTGTACATCTGTCAACTGGCTTTGATATTTTTTTATTAGGTACACTGAATGATCTTTCACAGTATATAGTAGTAGAAAAAAATTGACAATATTAATAAAGCAATTATTGTCCAATTCTTCGAATTGACTTGATTCTTGGTAACGTATAACATCGACCAAAATTTGTCAATCGTGGTATTATTAAAATGGTTTTTAAGTACTTGGTCATGACTCATTTCCAATAACTCATATTTAACGTTAGCCCACTTAATTAATTAAAATACTGAAAATGATGTTAGTGGCCACATGCGGCCAGCAGGGCCGCACATAAAAACCACTGCTCTAGAGTGATGACGATCACCTCTCAGAATATAGGTATTTCAGTTATTAAAAAGCTAAGAAAACTCACGAGAGAGTAGATATTACGGATTGATGGCGTCTCTACAGATCTGATGTGGTGAAATTTGTAAGCTTACTAAACTGTGCAAATAGCACTAAATCAAAAGCTCTCTGCATCGACAAAATCAGTCAAAAATCATCGATCAAAAGCTCCGCGGTTTGAATGATAGTCAACTAGGTGGACCTTTTTTTTGACGTGTGAATTTATTATCCGCTAGCCTGAGTTCAGTCCATCAATCACCTGCCTTCCACAAATTCCACAAGAATTATATTTCATACAGAAGGTTTATTGTTTTGGTTGATGGATTTGTGGATTTTTTTACCAACGTGTATGTATAAGTTGAATAGTTTTAAAACACTATTTATTCACCGCTTTTAGTATGATGCACCATCAACCAAACAACACTATCACGTTCAAATGCTACGATATAATTGGTACCAATTAAGGGAGAAAGCCACTCTAATAAAATTAATGAAATTATTATATAATATTTAGGTAACTACAACTATATCCATATACTCAAATATAGATTAATATACTTTTAAATTAGAATTTTCAAATGGTGTACTTACCTATGTTCAATAAAATAATGTTACATTCTGTGAATTATTCGTCGAATAAAAAAATGGTTTATTAAATTATTAGCAATTTCAAGTACGTTATAACAAAGATTTTAAGTAATCTTGACACTGGTTTATAATTAATGTAATTGTATACTTTGATTTCAAATACAAAAACCAATTGCCAATGAGTAACGCAATTTAACAAGCGTTTCAGAGAGTTTGTATTGTAAAAACCATTTGATAACTTTGTCACACAGAGGTAAGACACGTATAGCTTAATGGTCAAGAACACGGGTGCAAAAACCGGAGAGCGCAAGTTCGAAACCTGCCGGGTGTCATATTATTTTCAAAAAGATTTTGTTTAGTGGTTATTAAGTGTTTTCAATTAATTTTGTATGATCATAATTTTTCTTGTGATCGATTGATTGTATGTTGGATAATACAATATTTTTTATCTAAGTACCGCTTTTTTGATTTTTAACATTTTCACTTTGATTTATCCACTACCAAAATCATATGAATTGGAATGGAAGTTTGGATGTGGTGTCTTCAATAAAAAATATTAAAGGTCGATAAACATAAAAATATTAACCAATGCATATTGAAATCAATTAAATCAATTTATTGAGTTAATAAACCCTTAAATAATTAACAAGGGGTGATTACAAAAACACATTGCAGTGATACATCAGTAGCTATTGATTTATTAAAGAAAATATAAGAAGTACTAAAAAAATTTTTGACTTCCACTATGGATTAATACTGAAGAAAATTAATTATACTTTTTTTAACCCTCCACATTGCGGTCTTGTGTATATTTTTGCGTTTATTTGTAAATTTTGTCGGTTGTATTTGATAATCAAAATAGTTAAAATGTTTTTAAGAGAATATAATATGGAGTTATGGTTAAATTACATGGGTAAAGTACTGAATAGTTCCAAAAATTTAAATAAAAATTCCATTAACGAATGGATATTAAATGTATAATTCTGAGAATTGAAGAGACTTTTTTAATCATTAGTCTAATAAAACATCCGTGCTGTAAAGCTATCCGATTTTTATGATAATATATAGTAGGTATATTATCAAATATATAAAAAAATATGATTCTGAAAGATTTATAGAAATAATTATTTTGTCTGCTCTTTTATTTTTTTAATTTAATACTGGATAAATTCTTTTCTTGGAAGGAACGTTCTTATTATTAGTAAATGTATTTTTGTTTTTTCTCCATGATAAAATATTTGTTTATAGATGATTATCAGTTTTCCATTATATTTTAATAATATTGTAATCGTATATAACTACGTACCTATTTAAGGCTCTGGAGATAAAATGTTCCAATTAATAGGTACATAGCTATACATAAAATATTTATAGGTATTCTTAAATTGGTATATATTGGGCCAAGTGAAATATCATATCGATATTTTTTTAGAAACTGGATATAATAAAGAATAAACAAGGGAAACATGCAAGAACATAATTAGTTAAAATCGATCATCTAATCGAATTCGACCTGTTTTACCAAATATTTCCCCAAAAGTATTCCAAATTCAGTAATATTTTATTTTGATAATTAAATTTTCATTGAAATAATAGTTATCGTCAGCTACCTAAAATAAAAGCGCTTTTCCAGTTTGTTCGAACCTAAGTTGAACTGGTCGACCATTACGACTAAGTATATATTTTATATTCATCAAAAACATCTCAATTTATAAAAACTTGACAACTACCAATTATTATACCAGAATCACGCACAATATAGTATAAACATCATGATATTTCTCAACAATATATATTTAATGAAAAGATATTTGGAGGTTTTTACCAAGAATTTCTACACCATATTCTTTTCCCAACATTTTGAATCATCGATAGATAATGCTATAAGCCACGTTGTTGGATATATTATAAATAATATATGTTTCTGGTTGATGTTGTTTTTAGCTGACAATTAATAACAAACGGTGATAAAGTTATATTTTTACTTTATGCCAGTGATGCCAGAGAGGACAATGGGTGTGCCTTGGATATTGTTTTGAATATATCCCTGTCAATATTTCCGTATTTCATGAGGGTGAAGTGATAGGCGATTGTTATTCATATAAATTTAAATATATTCTGAAAAAATATTCAATGTAAAAAAATATAATATTAAACTTATCAATAGAGCTTTTACAATATTTTTAAAATTAACATATAAAACTAAATCGCCTAATATTCGTAAAGAAAGAAACAATTTAACGCTGAACACAATATAATTAATAAGAGAAAGACAAAAGCTCCGGCTACCAGCATTACAAGCGGTCCATGTTAGCTTTTATTTCCCAGCGGAAAAGCCTTTTCAACATGAACTGAACATTTCCTCGTATGAGGCTTTTATCATTGTTTTCTTCCATGCTACATTGTGTTATGTTTCTTCTCACAAGACATTGTTTCTGGCAGTGTATTTTTATTGGGAAATCCCTTTTATTTACCCAAACTATGAGCTTTTTCCAGCTAATATAATATGTCACGCTATGTAATGATAGCTAACAAAGATACTGCCTGCATATATTTATATAAATAACAATTTGTCAAGCTTCGCGGAATTAATTTTTTACATCTAGAGTTGCAAGATAATATGAAAATTACTTACAGTATTTATTTAAACAAACATGGAATTAGGAAAATTATATGTCTTTACATTAAGCAAACTAATTCTACTGACTAAAACACTTTAAAGGAAATTAAATTTAAATTGTAATTGATGAAAGTATGTATTATTTTATTTGAATCGATTTTAGGAATACAAGTTTCTCCTTTCATTCTTAAATATTTTCAAACTCAGTGTAATTATATAAGTGGGTATTTGAAGATTGTAAATAAACATGTAATCTGACAATACAAAAGACGTCAACAGAGATATTTTTTTGTTCTAATTTTTACCTAATTAATGTACTTTAAAAAATAACTATCCATACGTCAACATCATCAGTGTACATCTATTCACCATTCATCAGTTGAATATATTATTTTACTTATAATTTATATTTAAAAGTGTTACAATTATCAAAAATGTCAAAATGATAAAAAAAAATTTAAAAATAAATATTTATTTAAATATTAACATCCAAAATTTAAAAAAAAAAAGAATGCGTTCATCAAATACATTCATCTTATTAATACATATCCTGTGATAATTTTTATTGCAACATATTGTAATTTTCTCTGAATGTGTTTGAAAGGTTTTTGATTTGAAGTTTTTTTGTTTAAAAATGGTTGTTTTAATAAAGCAATGTGTATATATTTAAATCATTCTTATTTATATAGAATTGAAAATTAGGTATTGTAGCAATAATTTTGTCAATAACTTTGTTATTTAATGCTATACTTCAGTTGAGGCATGGTCTAAAAAAATCGTTGTAGATTTTTGGGTTTCCACCGTGTGTCCTTCTTCCTTCTTTACTCAAAATATCTAAAAAGATCGTGGCTAGGCGATGCACGGATGACGCGTGCCGAACAAAATATAATTTGTCATAAAAATCCAACATGCGTCCATTTAATGTTATGTTTATCGTTATATAACTAATAATAGTATATTCATTGACATGTTTTCTTTTTTAAGTACATACGTGAAGTTTTTTGGTCATCATTACACGATTTAAGAATATTTTAATCCGACGCCATGACAAAAAAAATCGACGTGCAGACACCTCGACTGTCGGTCTCTGATTGGCGACTAGTGAGAAATTTCGTTGCACATGTTGAAAATTATTTGCCGTTTCACTGAAGTATGCTCTTAAGTCAATGAGATGATAGATTTATAATAATATTATAATCTAAAGTTTTCGTTTATAATGTATCTTGTAATTGCTTTAATGAATACAATATTGTTTCAAAAGTATTTAAATTTTTAAATTTAAATTCCGTTAAAATGTGGTGTTTATTCAATATCAAATAAAAAGCATAATTTAATATTATAATAAATGTTAGAACTCGCGTAACGTGTTTTGACTTTACTGAACGGACAAGGTTAAATAAAAAAAAAATTAAATGTACCAAGAACCGTCTACCCAACTTTAAATTTTATATTTTTATGTCAATTTAGATATATTTATTTGAAATGTCTATAGAAAATATTGTAGTTTCAATAAATGTTAGTTTCACACAGCAAAAATACGCATTTCTTACCTACGGGAAATTCAAACGCGTATATCACATATTTTTCTTGCAAAGTGCTTCCATATTTCATTGTGTTTTATAAATTACCCTGCGTTGCTTGTATCATAATAATGCCGTACGTGTTTTCGGATTTCTCATGAGGTTTTATGAATTTTCATGAATAAAAATTTATATGTGAGTACAATTAAAAAATGTGTTTCGCCTATATGTATGAACATTATGAATTTATTATATTTTGTTTTTATTATAAAATGTCGATTAGTATACGGTTTTTTTAAATGCCAGCCACTTTATTTTTTCATTTTTATTACATATTCAAAATACATTTATTTTTAATCATACTTAGCTATGTACCTTACTTTAATCATTTTCTGGGCTTTATGTTTGAATATAAAATTAAATTTCTTAAGTAATGTCAAATGACAAAAGTTATCCTCAGTTGTAGTGGCAAGTAATTTATCATTTTAAATAGTTAAGACTCAATAGTCAACAACAGTACTGTATAAAACCTAATAAAGTAAGTACAAACACAGTAACTATTTGGCTTCGCATCTTTCATAGCTACTGTGGAATTGTTTATAAGTGAGTGATCAGCGAAACACGTGTGAACTCTTTTGATCGTCATTTATTTGATATTACTATAAACACATGTTATAAATTTTGACTTATGTGCATGACTGTTCCCTACAGAACCCTCCTCGTAGTGAAATGTTATCGCAGCGTTGTGGTGGTACTTATACGTGACATAATATTATTACTCTTAACACATTCAATTTTAAAATAAATATTTGATAATTATTCCTGTATAGAAAACGAATTTCGGGTACTATTTTACTCAAACAAAATAATGAAATAATGACAGTGATTTTGTGAAAATATTTAGTTCTATTTATTCTCTCAAAATAAATTGTTCCAAAGCTACATACTTGCCATTCATATTAACTGGATTGTTAATTCTATTTTTACCTTATTTGTCTGCTCTTTTTTTATTGCTCACTCTTTAGCTCACGCTTTCGTTTATCAACTATATTTTTTGTACCTAACCCAACTATATTTTAATATCACCTTTGTCTCAATTATATTAACTGCTTGATTTAATTATGTCTGTTGTATCAACCTGTGGACCAGCACTTATTTATTTATTTATTTATTTGGTCTCTTATATTAACATTGGATACATTTATGATTAGTTGTGTTGTTCTCGTAATAATAAAAACACAACTATAAAATAGTCATTTTCATAGAAATTATTAAAATATCGTTTTTGCAGGCATATAAAATAATTATTTTTACTATATAGTTACTGCTACTTTAGACATACTTTTAATTAAATAAAATCTAAGCCCATTGCATATACTCGTAAGAAAAAAATACGTACTATTGATAATAACTGGATAATAATAAACTGTAATGTTAATTTTTTCTTACTTTAATTGCTCGTTTCCTCTTTTATTTTTAATACTCGAGTGACTGACTTACATACGTATACCTATCATTTGTTTATATAACTTACTAATTATGTGTCATATATTATAATAAACATAATAATTGATTTTGCATTCGTCAATATTAATAATACTTTGGTTATGGTTGGGTGAATTTAATAAAAAAAAATTGGTCTTAGAAAACTAGTATATTACATATTAACATATTATTAAGTTTTCCGAATATTTTTTCGTTCTATGAAATTTTTATTTGCTTTGTTTACATAAATGTTTTTTTTTTCATTTTGGGTCCATTTTTACATGACATTTAAAAAAGTTTACGGAAATAATTTCGTCCAAAGCCTGTTGAAATTTCATTAATTCTATTCCTAAGTATTCACGTTTGATAAAATATGTCTTATTTAGTTCGCAAAAGACTACCAAATATTCAAAACAGTGCGTGGGGTTATTCAAAGGCATGAAAATTCAACCAAACATTTCTTTAATTTCGTTGACAATCTGTTTCGTGATCAGTATTTTAATTTTTTTCTCACTCATAGTTAAAATAAATTGAATTATAAATTTGGGTAAGCAGTCGCGTCATAAAAACGAAATTTTAAAAATAATTTTATAAAACTGAATATTAAACACTTTTTTTTATTTAATGCCATTATTTTGGATTTTTTATTTCATGGTTGAAAAGTTAAATTGTATTTCTATTAAAATGGTTTTGGCAATAAATTGTTTATCGTTCACAAAATATTAACTTTCGACAACAATAATTATTCGGCTATAGTACCTACCCAATTTAATTGTAGGATGTTTAACATGTTTGGTTACTTTATGGATTTTGCATTATTTAGAAATGGATAAAATAAATATATTTATTTTTCCCGGCCATGTCCGATCCTAATAGGATCATATGGACCTCCACAGAGTAGAGGTTTGTATTAACAGATTTTGTTTTTTACGAGAAATGGATGTCAGCCACTTGCTCAACCTATTAGGTCCATACCCTCACACTCACACACAAATTGAAAAACAATATGTGTACTTGCCAAACCCAGGATTTTAACCTGGGACCCACGGCGTGATAGTCCAACGCTTAAGCCGCGCATCCACCGTGGGTGTCTAAATATAAATGAATAAATATAACATTACAATAAACGTATATTTAATTTATTTGTTGATTTTATTAAAGTCAACCAACGGGATCAATCACAAAAGAATAATTGGTACAATACAATACAAATAAATGATGCTCTCAATAACAGCGAACAGAAAGCATTAATTTAATTGTACAATTATGAAAAAAAGAGTTACTAAAAATAATTAAAAGAAAAAACACACTGCTTGTACTTATAAGAGAATGAAAATATACTGAAAACCATAAAAAACGTATAGAATAATGAAGAAAAGAAAAGGAATACTTAAATGAAAAAATACAGTGGAGCTTTGAATGTTAGTAAATTTCAGAATATTTTATATTTTATTGGTTGTTTAATCGGTAGACCATATTATTCGAATAAAAAATAGTTTTATTATTAATAATAACGATGTTTTGATATACATATACATATTTAAACCTTACATTAATATAATTTTGTCTTTCTAAAATCACAGTAGAGGCTTTTTTTTCTTTTACCTGCTGATTTACTCACCTGCAGATTACCGGAGCCTCCGAGAAAAATGATAAAAGAAAATTACCAGGACTGTAAGACTCACATACATTTCCACTTTAATACAACGCTGTAGCTTGGCCCATTGAAGGTCTACATATCGCCAATTTACAGAGCCCTTTAGAAGCTTAAATGAAAACAACACGATCCTTTGTGACCTCATCATGGTTTATGTTAGCGAGCAGCTACTGGCAACATTTGAAAAAAATTGTCTTCTTTTTTTACAACGGTAAAATTTTTCGTATGCAATAAATGTAGGTAGTATTTTTGTCAGAATTCTACTATCCACTTTTAATTTAATCATAACAACTTGATGTAAAATACACACCTACGCATATATAAATGATTAAATAAAAATAAAAACATCTTGGAATATGAAACGTTCCCTTATGTACTACTAAACTATTATTTATGATATTTGATGATCGTTTGATTACAAAAACTTGTTTTAGGCTTGTATTACTAATTCAATGTATAGTTAATGCAAACCTGGCAAATGATTTTCAGATCATAAAAGTGTACTTACTTACTACTTTCAGTCAAGCCCAAGCTTTAGGACATGGAGCAAACACAATGTCGCATCACTTTCCTCGATTTATCGCCACATCTCGCACATCTCACCATGCAGCTCTATGTTTAGCACCAATGCAGGGTGAGGGACGATCAGCTACTGCGACGGAACCTTTGAGGTTGTCACACAAGGGCACTGAGTGTTGCACTTTCTGATGACATCTGGAACACGTCATATTTCAGCCACGTGACGGATCTCTTCGTAATTTTGCGATCACTTTAATACTGAGGGCTGTCGTATCCACTCAATAACATGCATGTTTGTGACGCGGTTGCAACACTATACTCATAATATTCGATGCAGACATCGTTTCTTAAAGATCAAAAGTCGAGACCTTTGAAGCTTACTAAGATGCCATGTATCAAAACCATACAGAATCATAGTTCAAAGCCTCTATTCTAGGATATTTTTCCCCACTGATCATCGCTTCTGAAGGCGTGAACGATGCATGCAAGTTTGCATGTGAATTGAGTTTAATCTCTAACAATATCGAAGCATGGATAAAGTCAGTAGAGCACTTCCCATTAGGAGCATATCTCGAGTACATTACAATGAAAGCCACCAATTGACTGAGAACTTGGCATAGCGTACCCGACGAATAATGGGAGTTCTTTGATAACTAAGCCTGAAAGTGCAGTATCAAACATGAACCACCTATTTTCATGCAAAGGATGCCCATTAAAATGAAATGTCAATATAGTCGTATAAGCAGAAAAAAATATGTGGCCTATGCTAACTTCTGGAGCGACACTCTAAACCTAGTCAATGAAGATCAATTAATATAATGGAAAAGAATAACGTAGAATGCAAACTGACCAGCATTAGTACTTATTTAATTGAACTTACGTTTACGTCGTGGAACTCCATAACAATGACATTAAAACAAAAAACATAGCTTGCACTTTCAAAAGGAGCGCTCTTGCATTCAAACGTTGTTATAAGAAATATTTCGTATGAACAGATCGATAGTTTAAAGACTATAGTACTCACCTGGGAAGTGAAAGATGTGAGTTCGAGTTCCACTGTGTCCAATTTTCTCTCTACATTTTTCTATAATGTATGTTTCTGAGGTTATTTTTTTATGTATCAATGGCCCAATGTTAATATCCCGTTAGTGACCTTTTACACATTGTGCAGGAAGCTAAAAACTAAATATTTAATATCCCGTATCTGACTGTTAATAATTCACACATGTTGTAACTACATAGCATGCCAATAACTCGTAACGTATAAAGTGGTAAAGTAACGCACATAACGCCCAATGAACAAACAAAACATTTAAATTTGTTATATTACTTACTGTTTACTTAATACCTTTTAAATACTTCTAAAGTGACATTTTGAAGTTTAATTCAACACACGTCATGCAATACGCTAGACAGCTTAGAGGCAAGATACGGGCTATTACTGGTTTGTTCCTGCAATGTTTAGATACGGGAAATTACCAAAAAGGCTGGACCATTTTTGTTAAAATAACTACACATATGGAAATTTCGCAGGCGATAGGCAGTATTTTTATTGTTTTTACTACGTCAAAAAGTTTTTTTTGTCATGTAGGTCAGATACGGGGTATTGATATTAGAACATCGATATACAATGTAGAATCAAAATATTATATTATTACACAATATGGACATTGTGAATAAAAAATACATTCTTTAATTCTCTTATAGAAAGGCTCTAAATATATAAAAGTATAGTTTCTTTATTATCTTTGGTTTGGATAAAAATACTGTACATTTTAAATGTCAACGTCCTAAAGATAGACACATCATTTTTAACCATTAAATGGCCTCTGAGTTCTCGTATATTTGGCGTTGGGCTATTCGGGCGTCTCTCGAGCGACCTCTGTCCACAGCGGCTATAATTAATTTTCCTGGTCGAACAATTTAAGTGTACCACTTTGTGGAGAAATAATGGGAGGGGCAAATAAGTTTCGCCGTTTGCGACTAAAAGGGCGGACTCCGGCCGTCGTAACGCGATAGACGCCGCAAAGGAGAAAGTTATGTTACTTACTGCTCAAAGTTGTGCCACTAGGTGGGAAGTTATATGGAAAATTATTGCAAAGATTCGTTATTATCTTTTTAGCTTTGAAGACTATTTTAAGTATTACGTAGGCGCTTAGTTTCTATATAAATGTACCAACTACGTTTCGTTGCATAACTTTGAATATTATTATAAGACCTATCTTGTTTTGTAAACTAAATACTCCAACGGTAAAATGTACTATAGGTACCTATTTCTTCTTCCACACCCTGTCACGTCCCAACATTGGGGCATAGGGCAAGCACAAGTTGACGCCACTTCCCACAGTCCATCGCCAACTCTTGCGCCTCCCACCATGTAAGACCTGCAGCACGTAGGTCGCTCTTGTAGCACCGCTGCAGGGTGAGGGAGGGCCGGCCATGGCGACGGAACCCTTGAGGCTGTGTCACAAGGCTTAAAAGTGTCGCACTCTTTGGCAGCATCCGGAATACGTGTCCCAGCCACGTAAAGCGTCTATTCGTGATAACTTCAATTACCGAAGGCTGTTGTGTGTGCTCACAAACTCGGGTGTTTGTAACGCACCGAATGATTTAAATAATAATATTTTACTATTTTAAAAATTAATCCAAAAATAGCTCTTTTGTATCCACATTGTTTATTTTTGATTAGAAATGTGTAAGTATATTATTATTATTGCTTCAATGGGCATGTTGGTTAGTTTTATTTTTTTGATTACGTGACACTTACTGTAATACAAATAAAAAAGTAAATTACCATGTTCGATCCTAAACAGAGCATTAATGTGCTTCCACTGAGTGTAGGTTGTATTTATAAAGTTTTTACGAGAAACAGTTGTTAGTCATTCGTCCAACCCATCAGTTACTTGCAATATATCAAATACATACAAATTGAAAAACAAACATTTTTCAATAGGAATATTATTCAAAGACGATTGTTCTAAGAACTAGAGCAGTGTTGGTGCAAAAATAATTAATTAATGGAATATTTTTAAATTGTTTTTTATTCAAAACGGATTAAAAAATATGGTGCATTATTAGTATAGTCTTAAACATACATGGCGAGTGCTTTTTTGTAAGTAATATACTAATTTGTGTATCATATATATACTGTGTATCTAATAATTACACATTTAATGCATTTCTATAATTTTCAAGTCTATTCCATGTTATGAATTTTCACGCTCAGGATTTTCGAGAGGTTTAAGCGTCGGCTTATAATGTCGTACGTCCTAGGTTCGAATCCAAGGTCTGGTAAATACACATATTATTTTTCAATTTGTATTTGGAGTCAGAGTATGGTCATATTATATTAGGTCAAGCAAGTAGCTATTATCCATTTCTCGTAAAAAAAAATCTGTTAATACCTACAACTTCTACTTTGTGGAGTCCCATATGATCCTCTAAAGACCGAACATGGTGAAATAGTAGTATTTTCAATGATTATTTTTACATTCTTAAATCTTGTATATATTCAGAAAAAAAAACAAAAAAAAAGTTGGCAAGTTAGTGGTTAGAGCTCACACCCGGTAAATAAAAAGCATGACAATACCTCGTAATACTACTTGCTTTTTTCAAAAAATAAAGTATTTTTTTAATCAGAACCATTTTTTTCTGTTTCTTTAAGCATTTCTTAGTAACGTTTTTTAAAGAATATAATTCTTTAATAAAGAAAATAATAACATATTTTTTTTTACTTAATAGTTTCTTATAAATTTTATCTAAATTAAAAATTAATCGAAACAAACTGGTGTGCACAGTGTTATCTTCTGTTTGGACATTAAATAAATCTGAAACCGTCCAAGAGTGAGACTTTATAAGTTCTGAAGCCTACTTAACTAATGTATGGAAGAGGGAGGGTTCTCGTAGAGTCTCAAGAGTCAGCCCCTTAACGGCCGCCTTGGAATTTCGCCTTCGGTGTGGTCAGTTTTTAAATTGTTATCGCTCGAATAAAACCACAGTTTTATTGCGTGACCCTCGAAATAATTGCAAATTGCGCAATTAGGCATGTTTATTTGCTTGAATGTTGTTGCGTAATTGTAAAATACATTACACCCAAAACAACTACCTACTGCAGTCGATTCGGGTAAGTTTGGCCCATGTCATTTCATCTATATTCTATAATACAAAAAAGGCGCCAATGACAATTTGATGAAACTTTGCCATTTTATTATTTTTTTACGAAGTACCTACTAAAAAAAAAGTTATAATAACTCTTACTAGTACACTGTTGGGCGTTGAATTTGAAATGCTAAACAATGTAACTTCATATAATAGGTATAACTGATTTTCGTCAAGACGATCCTATCGCCTTTTTAAGTTGGCCATATCGATGTTTACTAGTACCTGTAGCAAAGTAATTATTTTGGATATTGGCTGATTATTTTTTTAAAGTATTATAAAGACAAATACAAAACTTGGAAATATGACTTACCCGAGGTCTTTTAATATCTCAAGGGAAGGTGGATAATGTAATTTGTTCGGCATTG
The DNA here is from genome assembly GCF_057557595.1 of Rhyacophila brunnea. NCBI lineage: Eukaryota > Metazoa > Arthropoda > Insecta > Trichoptera > Rhyacophilidae > Rhyacophila > Rhyacophila brunnea. Next base: position 40,737,695 of record NW_028232796.1, on the reverse strand, counting down.
ATGTATTTTTCAAGCGATATTTTTGCGTCTTTTTCAAGGTCTTTACGTCTAATATTAATATAGGTTTGAAGCCTTACCAAACCACACCAAGTATTAATCGGGTGTATCATGGCAACCTACGTATGGATGTAAACTATCAGTATTTTTAATATTTTGGCAATGTGTCAGTAGCAATTAGCCAGGACCGTAGTCACCACGCACTCCATTAATATGTTTTGACGGAATTTGTGTAATTTTTAGTTATGAGTGCCCATGAGAGAAAGCACGTAGAAGCCTAATTGTAATAATTAACAAAAGATAGTAGAAAATTGTCAATAACAGATCTTAAGATCTTCAGGTCAGTAGTATGATGCTGCAAATTTTCTAAATGTAACGAAACTGGTCTTTGTGGTGACTAGAACAAATGTGTCGCTACATTTCAAAATCAACCAAGTCCACCTTTAGGTTTTTTTTGACTTTTTTGTGAATTGCTGAAGAATTACTGCTTTCTAACATTTCTGCATTATCAAATTGTGGAATTTATTAATTTTAAATATTCTATACTCGAAATAATATAAACTTTCACCCTTGTGACTGTGTATTTGAGGAAACAAAAAGCTGTTTTTCTCCTATTCATCTATTTTGGACTTGGCTGATTTTGAAATCTAGCGACACTAATGGTCTTATTATTAGCAATTGATGTGTAAAATTGTTTCATCATTCTTGCACGGTATGCCCAATATTCATTTTTCCACACCAGGCTGTCTTTCGTATATACCTCCTTATATTTCATATGCCATAATAATATGGTAACCTCACTTCTGTATATTCCGTATTCCCATTGAATTTATTTATGCATATTTATTAAACTATCATCATTATCACCTCTGGACAAAAGCATCCTCTAGCTCCTTCCACTTTTCTCGATCCTTAGTTTTTTGTTGTCACATATATTTACCGAACTTTATGAATTCGTATATCCAGCATGTATTATGGACCGAACATTATGTCGAACTCACCGACATCTACTTAGTGACCTCTACCATATCGCATACTATTGTCTACTTCCTAATCCATTGGTTTATTGTGTAGTCTTTCTGCGCAATGCCTAGCATGCACCTTTATATACCACGTTGCCACATCATTAATTAAAATAGTTTTATATTGATTCATTGACGGTTTCATTCATCATTAATCAATGTCGTTATGACGAACGAAATGAAGCATTTGTTATTTCTTTAACTTTATAACATTGTATTAATTTGTTTACTTTAGATTCATAAATTGTTCTCTTTTCTCTCTTTTTAATTCTTCGTCTTTATTTACCACAAAAAAAAGTAATAACATTTAAGAAATAATTAAATTGTTGAAACGTTAAAAATTGTTGCATTAAAATAAATTGTTATTTAATCAACTTACGCGCTCCGCCGTAAGAAAACAAATTGTTTCGTTCTACAAAGGATTTTAGCAATGTTAACTAAAGATTTTTTTTCAAGAGAAATTCAGGTGTCACTATTTACCAAATGGCACTTTATTTTTACTCAAAAAACATCTTCTTCAACAGGTTTTTAAGCTTTTATTTAAATCATTTTGTACTTACTAGTTGTGAAGTCTCCTCAAAATTTTTATTCGATATATCCATTTACAAAAAACCACATCTCATACAAATTACACTTTGCTATCGTCCCATTCGATATTAAGGATTGTGACTCATTTTAAATGTCTTAGTTATATCCTAGCATTCTAAGTTAAGTATAAGCAATTGAAAAATCATTAACATCATTTATTTAGCTGGGTCATCACTTGGGATAACTCCTCCGTCGACCCTTGAAGTTGAGCCATTTTGAATTATCATTTTTCCTTATTATACTGTTAAAGATCTGCATTAAGTTGCTGAGATGTAATGCATTAAAATGTCACTGACGCCTCTTTAGAGTCGAAAGATAAATATTTCTGATAGGATTTATTGCAAGCAATTCTTTTTTCTTGGTGCTAGTAGCATTAGATTCTTCTAGAATAAACCTGAATCCAAGTCTATCTAATGCTGTATTCCTCCAGATTTATATTATGCTCAGATTTTTTAAATCCAACTCGACGTTATTCTTTAATCGTTTCCATGATTAGGTTTCTATTTAGCTTTTATTTAACGAATGTAACTTTCTTTCAGATGCGTGATAAGTCTGTCCATATAAGGTTTTTGTACCAAGTCTTCAGGTTGCTATGGTATTTCCACCTCTGCTCCGACCATGTATAATTGATGTACCCAAAGATACCACGTATAAAGCTTTGCTCAAATAAGCCTAGCACTCTACTCATATTTCTGGAGATAAACTAGAATAAACTTTTATTTATAAATTACTGCCTTGAATGAAAGTCTTATAAGTGTTTTATCCCTTATGTATTTGTAGGTATTGGAAGTGAGAGTAGTCCTTCCATGTTTCAAATATTATTCTTTTTTAATCTAGTTTATAAGCTTCTCTTACTATTTAAAATCGACTTTATTTAGGCCGTGGCACTTAATTACGAATAATGTTAAGTAGTGCTAGTCAGCGATTATCTTTTAATGCAAGCCGGTAACCAGTTTGCATAAAATGAAAATTTTTGATTTCAAGTTTCGTTCAAACTATTATTAGGTATTTATTTAATATGCTTCATTGAAGTTAATGGCCCCACCAAACCATACCCGCCCTGCAGCACACCTGTTCTTAATCGGGCGTATCACGGAACCTTACATTTTGAGGTAAAGCATCATTTTTATTTTTATGTCTGGGAATGTCTCAGGAGCAGTTACCTAAGACTAGGGTCGCCATGAACTAAAATGTGCTTTGTCTAAATTTATATGACTTTAGGTTAAGTTACCCATGGAAGAGCTGAGCGGGTAGAGGCAATATTAAAATTTGTAGTAAGTAACAAATTAAAGCTAATACAAAACTGCCAAACATTCTAAGTGAAGAGATATTCACGCTGGCAGCAAATTTTCTAAATGCAATAAAATTGGCCTTTGTGGCGACCAGGTTGGACGGTCCGATTGGCCCAACAGTTGGTTGAACCAACTTGAGCAGCTCTTCCCTTTCCGTACACATTTTAGGACATTCCCAAAGTGGTTTGCATCCTGTATTTCTCCGCCACATGGACATGTCGGGTAACAATACCAAGCACAACGAGCCTGCCAGCTAAGCCACCATGTCCAGTCAAGAATTGACTGGTGTAATGATCTGGAGTCAAAGCGGTTATAAGCAATAACTATCACTATAAGCAATTGATAACTAACACTACCACTGAAGTTAACAGTTTCATGTCGCGGCCAAAGTATAACAGAGGATCAATGATAAACGAAATCATTGACCCTCTCAAAAGCGTTGTTGTACTCGAGTCTCACAATATATAACGTCCGGCCCATATGTCATATACTTAATATAAATTCTTCTTTCATATTATTATAAAGCATACCAGTATTAAAGGCTATAATTAGGTTTCTAACCACTTTTATACCTTACAGCACTGCGGCTCAGAAACTTGCAACCCTTTCAAGTGCTTACGTCCGGAGTTTTGTACGGAGGCGTTTGATACGAGAATAAACCATACCGTACCATAATTTTCTACACACTGTAGTACCAAAGTATCACAAACGTTTTGTATTTAAATCTAAGGGTTGTATTTATATTCTGTTTCAACTTTAAGGGTCGTGTTTTCATATATCTATTTCAACATTATACGTATATAACTTTGCTACGTTATGTTGCATGTGAGGGGTGAAATGTATAAATTTGAAATTTAATTTTATCAACGATCAAAGGGAAAGATTCAAATAATCATCTTCGTACAATTTAATATCGCCGAACCACATTAAATCAAATATCTAATTGTTATTTCTGAAAATTTCAAGCATTTAGGGTAGGTTTTAGTTAAAATTTACTTTTTGTATGCTGAACGCTTTATTTACCTTTTGTTAAAATAATAATTTGCAAGTAAAATATTTAATAACAATTTCTTTTATTCAAACGAATAATTCACAGGATTTTAGAATATATCATTCTAATTATTGAATATTATATAATTTAGAAAAACACTTTCTGAGAGAGTATATTATAACCAATAGAAACAATCTTTTTTAAAAAAAGTAAGCCACCTGGCCGGGATCGAACCCTGCATCTCCACGGGTAAACGCCCCAATCGTCGCATTTATCCAATATGCTACGGTGTGACATACTAATAGCGACAAATATTAACCATTGATCACTTTAATACCTACTCATCAGCGCTCTTCGAAATCAAGCTACTTTGGCAATCGATTATTGTTTATTATATCAAAGTGGGTAACTATTTACTATTACTTTAGATTACTAACCGAAGTCGTGGAATTTTTCCAATATTTTTTTGAATTAACTACTTGCACTTGCTAATAATTTATAATTAACTATTATTTTTACTAATTATTAAAAAAATGATTAAAAATCAATTATATAATAAGAAAAATCATTAGAAGGTACAATAATCATTGGAACCAAGGAAAATTTTTAATATAGATTATGATATAATATTAAATACCAATGAATCATTTAAATAGACATAAGTTTGTTTTAATTTTTGTCGTATAATTTAGTATAGTGAACACTTAGCAAGTATTTTAGCATGCCTTTTTTTTGTACCATATCTGTTGTTGGAGGTCGGAGATGAATTCGGATTTTTTTATTTGTCACTGTTACAAATAGGTGCGGATGCTGACTTCAAACTGGTCTCTGAGATTCTTGAGACAGGACGTTATTATTTTACCAGGGCTTCAATTATTGGAAATCTCGAATAATAATATGCAAAGTGGATACTATCTCTCGGGATGCCGCATGAGTTGGCCAATGTATGCCAACTTTGTTGTTTATATTTCTCTCGTTTCATCCTCGACATCACTTTGAAGTTATACGTTACTTTGTTTATCAGCCGATGCAGTGTACTGCTTCTATACACTTACATCTAGAATGCAACAAGTTTTCTAACATGGTCGTTTATGTGAGTAACAACCTCCATTCCTTATAAAATGACTGAAAAAACATAGCATCTAACCATTTCCATTCCCAAGTTAAGGTTTTGGTAACATATTATTTTCCTTAGTTGTACTACTAGTTGACTACTGAATTTATCAACTTGGAATTTTTGTTTAGGATTCATAATTATCTAGAAACAGAGGTTATGATGGACTCGTCTAGATAATTTTCAAGAAACAATGAGTATTCTCAATAAATCATAAACGAGATTCTTGAGAGTTCGGGATTTTTTACAACGTTTTTCTTAGCTCGTATTTTTATTTGTCCAGTGGTTCTTTATCTGGCACAAATCTTGTAATCGGTTTTTAACTAATTTCCCGACTAGCTAGATATTTGAAACTTTTAGAATATATCAGAACACGATGTTTATGCATTTTATAATACTTTTAGCCACCTTTAAGTAGAATTGAATTCATTTTCAGCTAATTCTGTTTTGTATGAAAAGTTATTTCGGAAGAAATTCGTAATCCAATCCACTGTTATTGGTTGCTAGGGGTCTGGGGTCCTAGCAACTAAATTATTATAACTATAACTATACTAAAAACGTCTTGAATTTGCATTGTACTCGTAATATAAAAGTTTATATAACTATTATTTTAATATTATTACCATCTTAAAATTAAATAAATTTACTTTTATATTATGATTAAGAGATAAATTATATCTTTAAACCTTCAGACATGTTTTTATGATCGCTTATATTTCTGCAAACACGTTAATAAAGTAACTGAGTGAGATATAAATGAATTTTACATTATATGATTGATACAAAACGTATATTTCTTTTTCTTGTATTTGTCGCTTATATTATTTTATATACGCAACGTGGCATGTAACAGTGCATATTGGGCTGTAAATGTTGCTCAAGTGGACAACTGCTAGATAAATGGTGTCATATAGTGGTATCTAAGGGGAACTAAACATCCACAGAGATGTTCGAAAATCCGCTAGATGGATGAATTCATAAAATTACGTACATTCAACGAATGTTATGAATAGCTAAGCAAGCGAATAACTAAGGAATAAGAAGAGTGGAGGGAGCTATGGAAGACCTTCATCCTCCAGCGGATTGACCCCGGCTGATGATGATTATGACACGTACATAGTAAAATAATGAAAATAGTTTCGAAAACAAAAGTATCGACAATCTTCTTCGTTAAACCAAAAGAGATTATCATCAATAGCACCTAAATCAGGTCAACAACTGCATCTATCTCAGATAACAAATGTCAATGCATGACGAAATTTCTCGCAGCACTAAACTGACATTTACTGCGTTAAGTATCTTCACATTGTGTAAGTTTGAAGTGTTCAATCAATATGGGCTACCAGTGCTCGCGTGTGCGTGTGAAATATGGACCCTTAATGTAAGAAAAATAAAATAACTACGTGGTATTTAAATGTGCATATTGGGTATAATGCGAAAAGACGAAAAAATAAACCGATGTACTGACTGCATGTACCGATGTACATGCGGACTGACAATAGCATGCGATAAGACAGAAGTTGCCAGTCAGATTAAATGGCAATGGGCTGGGTAAATGCTGTCATACATTGGTACTGTGTGGCCCAAAACGACTACAAGGATACCCTAAAATCGACTGGATAAACGAACTAGGTTTGATGAATTTACGTGGTAGAAAATAATTAGATGATCTAAAAAATAGAGAGAGATAAGGTATACATTCATACAGCTTGCAGTGGATTATATCCAGCTATAATGACGATTACAGAAAAATAGTCTTAATACATTATGTAAATTACCAAGAACAGTTCGCTTCAGATAAGATGGACATTGCTATTGCTTCTAAATACAAATAATTTGTTTGAAAATCTCTCAAATTAAGGTTATTAACGTTATTACCATGGTATATTATTTGTAAGATCTAGAGGATAAGCAAAATTCTTTATTTATGTTTAGTGTGTGACAGTCTTACCTTTGAGAATCAGAGTGTAAATTTTGTACGTAGGTTTGTCGGATTTCCTCCGTGATAAGCATGTGGCGAGTGACGTAATTTAAAAGATTCACAAAGGTGTGACATGCTACACTAAATTAATTTGTATTTTAACAAAGGCACGGGCAAAGGAGAATTCTATATTGTGTTTCGTCCGTCATCAAAATCTTCTTGTTCAAGTTTCACTGTAGAACATATGTTTTGAAAAAATCTACCTCTACTTATATTATAATAACAATAATTTTGTATTTAAAATTGCCATTTTTTACACGTGTAAGATGAATTTTAATTTTAATCTTTGATCAGCAATACTTTAAAAAACAGTAAAAACAATGTGTAGATTCGCAGTTTAAGTTAAAGTGGTTTAACTGTTTAAAAAAAATGAAAAATTCCGTTAGACTTACGGCGTAAATTATAGTAGGAGAGATCTTAAAAGCGGCCAATCCCAATTAATAGTACAGCAGTCATGTCCAACATGTCAATCGCGGGATGGATTTTTCTCAATCGGACATAAGCCTTTATGAATTTTAATTTAAAGGGGAGAATTAACCATTTTTATTTCTTTTTAGATTACGTATAAATCTGTAGAGATTTTATCCAACTCTACAACTGACACGTTATAGTCTATGCTCATGTTTAGATGCTTCTTGTGAAGTTACAAGAGCGCTCAGTTCTTTTCCAAATTATCAAGTTAAAAGAATCAGATACCTATCACACAAAATAGAGTCAATATAACTTAGAAAGCGACAAGTTCACAATTCAATATTTTCAGGAAACAACGTTTTTATGTTTCAAGCTTCAATTATTTGTTTTAACGTGAGATTATTTTTTTTGTTGTATTCTATGTTGAAATTAGAACCAAATGACAATTTGTTTCAGCCGATAAACTCTTAAATCAAATAAATATAGACAAAATAAAATTGGACGTAGCGCTACTTGTACCTGACTTTATAATTTATTCCGTATAAGGCACATATTTCCGTGGCACTGTCATGAGTTTACCAGATGCTACAGCATGGGAGACGCTTTTTTCAATACGGAACGTTCCCTTATTTGTTGACTTAAGCACGCGCGAAATCAACTAAGCTTTAAATAATATGAAACACGGACTTGGCGCTTTTTGTAATAAATCGAGAATTAAAATATTTTTTTTCGTAGGGTTATGTCGCGTTTTGGAATTTATAGATCAATACATATTGTGTAAAATTATACAAAGAAGACGTGCGTATTTTATTCTCGATTTTGATCAAATGTGGACTTATCGCGTTTTGGAATTAGACGCCTCATATCTGCCGTGTAATAACCAGTAATGTGTTTGTGTCACATAAACGATATAAAATAGCAACGCATGTCATGTATAAAAGCAACAGTTTGAAAATGAAATTATAACGGGGGTAGTTGACGGACAAACAACAACTACATCCTTTATACATCATTTAAAAAATGACCATAATGATTCCCACGTCACATCATATCATTTGATTCGTATTGCATCACTCCCGCAAAAAAATGGGAAAAATAAAACATATAAATATCCGTGCTTCAAATTGAAGTATAGATTCCACTTACCGTTGCGCAGTAAGCTATTTGCACAATATAAAAATAGTTTGACTATGAGTGCATTGAGTACTTAAAATACGATCAAAATTTATACTTTCTTTGTGATGATGAAAGACAAATGTTATTGATCCATTCATAAAGCCTCAATTTAGTCAAATATAAAGTTAATACATGACAATCGAAGAGCATGCCAACTCACTGCTGGTACCTACTGGATAATTAATAGATCACAGCCTATTTGAAGTTTGACATATCTGGTATAACATTTTAATATTGTTTGTTATTTATAACGGATATATGCGGATGGTTGGTGTCTATAAATGAACTTGATTTTAAATATCAGTTCAAAGATAATAGATAATAGAATTTGTAAAAATGGTCCAGTAAAATCGTCCCAAGCTTTAATTCTTAGACCAAAAAAATAATGAAATCTCAGAGATGATACTTACTTTAATAGTGTGATCTTACAGTTAGTTTGTAGATGATTGTAGTTTCATGTCGCGGTTACCATTTAGTAGTTATTTGTAATTTTATTTACTTTCGATTTATTTCAATTTCAATTTATTTATTTATTTTTAACATATTTTCGACATAACAAATTATAAGGTTAAGACGTTCACAACATGACATTTACGAACAAAAAAAATTAATACAGTATTACATAAAAAAAGAGATAGATCAGTATAGAGATAGATACTCGTAGTAAGTTATTAAACAGTAGAAATATGTACATACAAAAAAAAAAGATTAAATAGGTACAAAGAAGTACACCGGATGAGGTAAGCAGACCCTATGTTAAGAATTTATAAAACAATGTCCACCTATACTTATCCTCACGTAGGTGGAATATATCAACACCCGAAGCAATTTCGTTGAACATAGTTATCGCCCTCCCAATTGGCATTACCAGTGGCCGGTTGGTTCTGCACCTTGGGAGAATAAACAACTGATATTTTCTATTTTTAAGATAATTATCAGTGACACACAAGTCAACACTACCCAGAATGGCAGAGTTCTAATTTATACCTCGTATAAGTCGAAAAAAATACGTAGCTAAATAAAGATTTTTTCTAAATTGCAGACTGCCGTATGTAAGCCTGTCTAAGAGAAAGTCAGTTAGATAAAGCCACGGATAGTATCCACACAACCTCAAGTAAAGGAGTCTCAAGAATTTCTTCTGAACCCTCTGCACCATAAGGCCATACTTCAACTGATGCGGTCCCAAACAATAGACCCACCCTCAACTTTGCTTGAGAATAAAGAACTAAAGAATTAAATAAAAGCATTGTAAGTTAGTACTTACAAACTAATAAATTTAATTTTGGATGGGCACATTTTTTTATTAAAACAGTAGTAGTAGTAAAAATAGTTTATCACTGAAAATGGGCCTCATTATTGAGAGGTATGAAAATATATGTTATATAAAAAGTTTAAATCAAGTAATGATCCTCAGTCAACATGTATGAGTGAAGAAAAAGAATTTATCCAATTAATGTGCTACATTTACTTCGCTTTATAAATGTTTTTAGAATCGTAAAATTGTTTTTTACAATTCAAATAAAAGTATCTCATGTAGATTAATTGCTAACGTTCTTTAAAACATTCATTATTTGTACCACAAATATACATCATAAATTATTTTAATTAACTGCAGGAAAAGCTCTGACCCAATAATATTTCATTTCGAGCTTATAAAGTTGCTGTAATTTATGAGGTTCAGAATTCAAAGTGGTAAAAAAAGTCATTGGCTTAGCTATCAACAAAATTAATTATACGAATTAAATGCATCTGTCTATGCGGAAACTTAAAGTTATAATTTAAAAAAAATGGAAAGTTTTTTAAACGTTTTTTTCTTCTTTTTACAATAATTATGCATTCTGCAACTGTTTTTTTGACCAGGTATATTATTATATTGTACGTAAATTATATAATATTGTTTTCTCAAATACCTATGTGATAATGAAAAGATTCCATCGGTAATTTGTCGGGTCACAATATAAATTTCATAGTGGAGATATAAAATGTCGTGCCAATATAAAATCATAAATTTTATTATATAAAATTGAAATTTCCAATAGTATTTCAGTATTAAATGAATGATAAAAAACGAAATTTGGAATAGTAATAAATTAAACGATTGTAGAATATAGATATTATAGCAAATGTCGATTTTAATATAAATAATTCAAATAACCTTTGACAAAATAAAATTTATTTCGATACTAAAATTTAGTACACCGTTATTTATATAGGTTTATAATGCTAATAATTGAAATAAATACACATCCTTCTCATTCTAAGACCATTTTATCAGTCTTTAACAAATAAAAAATTATTTCATTAGTGATCAGTCCAAAACAAGTTTTTCACATAATAGTATTAAGAGCCATTAGTGAAAATTTGTCGCAATTAAGTATGGCGTCTATAGCATATTGGTATATGTGCTTGGGCACGAAACCCAAGATATGTAGATTCGATTTCTGCTGGGTGTCTTACTTTTTTCAAAAAATATTTTTTTCTTTTGGTTATAGCATATTATTTTCTCAGAAGTGTTTTCAAAATTATGTGTGTTCAATAAACTATTATTATTTATATTAAAAATTACAAAATATAACAGTACGTTAAAATGTAACTAAAGAAAAATAGGCCACATTTTAAAAACAAATAGTATAATGTGCTTACACAGAGAATATTAGTTTCTTTAATTAACAATTAAATCATCCAAAAATATCTATTACAATCATTAGAAAGATAAGATTGTAATAGGTTAATAATAGTTCAATATATTTGAATTCAGCATTCTTACGTAACTTATCTTGACTGTTTATTTTGTTCTAGGACCGATCTGATCATGGAAGAATGACCGTGAAGAACAAGCATTCTTATTTCATCGGTTTAAAAGAACTTTGAAAAAAGTGCCAAGATTCCACTGGATGCTGTAACAACCGGTGACTCAATCAGACACTCAAGATGGCTGGCTGGTTGAGACCGCTAATGCTTATTGTCTTTTCTGGTCAGCTTACGGCACTTCCAGAGACAATCAAAATAGGTAAGTCAATAAAATTAGATTTTACACCTTATAGTTTCTGAGGCTATTTGTATATTCAAAACTTTATGTATTATTCATTTTTTACTCAATCTATGTGTAAGAAATTAAAAACCAGAATTTGGAGACTTCTTGATGCCTCCTATAGATCTTAGTTCATCTGTTCTTAGCAGTGGCAAAAGGATGGAAGGTAAGCTATAGAAGGTAACTGACAAAGAGACATCGTTTCGTCAAAGAGGGTCATTTTATATAATTAAGCAGGCAGCACCGAGAACTCAAAGAAAAATCTGTTTAAATTTGATTTTTATTTATTATCCCAAGCCATTGTTTGCATATGTTAGTAGAAGATTCGATAGAACTGAATACAGAACATGTGTTTGTATAAATCTTCAACTTATTACTCAAAGACCAGGCTCTATTGGTTTTTTAAAAAAATCTTTGAATTGTTTTTTGGGATTTTTTAAAATTATTAAATACTTGTCTAGTATGGAGCCTTCGCCACTGGTTTCTAAAATGTATTTTCTACATTATAAATATGTTAACACCATAGTAACCGCTTAGTAGTAAGTCGCTTGCAGTTATTCTTCTTCGTCAGGTGTGATTTTGTCTGTTTTCTCGGTATCTATCTTAACAGCCAACCAACCAACAAGATCCAGTAGCCTAAAAAAATAAATTTTGTGTTTGGTAATGAACTCTTATTTCTCATCGTTTACAGGCATATTTTTTCTGTACTTTTAGGTCATCCTTTTAATTATATTGTGGCCTTAAAAAACCTATAATAGTTTGAAAATAGAAAAGACTTTTTGAAAAAGTTTCCGTATCTGGTTAATACTCAAGTCGTGATAATTTATTATAGTAAAAAAAGTAAAGTTTAGATATATTTATTACGCAGTTTTAAAATCTCTTAATTCAAGATGGCAAAAAATATTGAAATACAATTTCATTTAAAAACAAAATACTTAATAAAAATTGTACTATTAAATTTAACAAAATCATTCTTGTAATCGATAAGTTTTGTGGAATGTAAAGTTAAAATTGGTGTGAAAACAAACGTGTCCTGAAATTTGTACGTATGGAGTTTGCCGTATCATACTTTACCATGAAACGTTGTATCGGAAATATATGGCCGTATATTAAAGACGGTCCAACCTCTTTGGGTCGTATAGTACTGACATAAAATTCACGTCTAAATAAGACACAGTTCTTATAAGTTTATACTTTACAGGAAGCCAGCAGCAAACAATTTTTTAAAATAGCCGACCTACTGTATTTTTTGTTAGGTTAGTTTGGGTAAGGTTAGGTTAGGTTTTCGTTCTTAAATTAATAAATTTTGCCAAAATCAGCTATGTAAATTGAATTAATGTTCATATTGAATCTAATAAAATTGGAGACCGTATAGTATACGGTCATCTCTTTCCGATAAAAAAGCTCACGGTAAAAAAACTGTACTACGGTGAAATTTTTTACGTACAATTTACATGTAATTAAAGACAAATGGGTAGTACAGTATCTTTAGTAGATAAACTAAAACTAGACACAATTTTGTAATAAAAAAATAATAATTACATATACATAATACAATATAATAAGTATACTCATTCAATAAACTTAGTTGGAAAATTATTTTTTAAAAAATTCCATAATATATAGCCAAGCATCATAGCGTCAACAAACTTTTATGGTTTCCAAGAAGAAATTTTATTCTAATATTTATGAGAGACGTTATAAAGAAGATTTTCCCTATATTTTCTTTTATAGGTGTACCTAAGTTTCGACCTTAGATATTTTTTATATTATAGAACGAGCGTTTATTTCGGGCCTCAATTTTTTTTTTGCTTCATTGAGAACTAAGGTGGGTTGTAAAAAAAACATACCTGTAGTCTGTTATTTTAGTCAGTGGTGTCGATGGCTTAAAAATAGGAAATTAGGAGATACGATGTGTAAGAGAAATGCATATTATGTATGTCTTTATAATGTATATTTCAAAAATACATAATTAACACTTTTAGAACTAAAATTTTCACAATTTTAAAATTCACACAGATTATAATGTTACAAAATAAGGTGCTGGCAGCGATGTTTGGAAGGTATGATAAGGTGGTGATAGATGAAGAGTCGTTGTTGCTTGGTTGTTGAGATGAGGGTTTATTGGTTGATACAAGAATACACTGAATACAATAATAATGATGATAACGTGAGATTATAATCGCGAGGAAATGATGTACCCGTACTTATGTGAGATCGATCTGATCAAGACATTAATAATAATAAGAATTCATTGAAATAATTGATTAGAGTAGAATAATGGATGTAGTATGTTGAGTGAAGAACTCATGCCTATAGCAGTACCTACGTGGAGTTCTAGTTCATAGATTGTTCTTCTTATTTATATTAAATGCAGTACATATATATTGTCGTAATTCTCAATCAAAACAAACACTACTGGTTTAGTTATGATTGAGGAAATGCTGAAAATTATTATTGCTAATGTTTTTTTAATAAGAAAACCTACATCATAAAGTGTGTCACTAATTTAATGCAGAATAGCGTGATTGCTATAGATGCATAGTTAAAAAAAGGTCTTTCTGATATGCAGCCGACAAACCAAGATGTCCTTAAAAGTGTAGTTTAATTAGTAGAATTTATTTAAAACCATTGTTTTCGGAGCGCAAGGAGCACAGTCCGTCCTCTTTAGCGGCGTCTTGTTTGCGTTTTAAGTTATAAATTGTCAAAGTTTTAAATATTATAATACACGGTTAACGTAGTAGAGTTTGTTATTCATTAATACACCACAGTCTCAAGTTGAAATCACCTCAACATGGCTATCTGCCAAGTAAAGGAAGAAAACCAGGTGTGGAAGACGGTTTTGATAATACATGACAATAGTACAAATTGTAAACAGACATTTTAATCTTATTTAAATACCGAAATTTTATCGTATACAACGAATATGACTGTGTAGTGTTACCGCCAATTTTGTCGGGAGCAAAAAGCATTTTCTTCCTACAAAAAAAAAATCAATGTCATTAATAAATATATTATTATTAATACTTTGGACGCTGAAGACGCACATGCGCGTAATGACCAGGCGGCCAATCGATGTAATTAACGTGCATTTTAAAGGTGCTAATTAAAATCTCATTATATAGTCAGCAGCGAATGCGTTAATTGCATGTTTTCGATAATAATTTCACCAACCTACGAAAGATTCTTCTTCTTATCATGCCATTCCCTAGTGGAGTTCGACCGCCGTCAAAGCGATCTTTGCCTTATCATCTACTACCCGGAACGGTTCAGTGTACCTATACGGATACAATCACGGATTTTTTTAAGCCACCATGTGTCATCGTCTGCAAAGTTTGCAGTCGGTCTTTCCTTTGATAGCAAGATGGAGAATGCTCTACTTTTATTCTCTCATAATGTGGCCGAGGTTTTTTAGTTTGATACTAGGCAGAGCTTCACAATCCTTTCCCATTCGATTGAGAACTTCAACATTTGTCACTTGGTCAGTCCAAGAAATTTTAAAGCTATGTCTATACAGCTATATTTTGAAAGTTTTAACTCTCCGTGACATTATAATATTGATTTAGAGTCCATACCTCAATACTATAAAAAAATAATTGAGAGAACGTCACATCAAACCATACGCAGTCTCAAGCCCAGGTTAATTTCTTTATTACTAAAAAAACATCTCATTATATACGGTAGATTAATGGAAGGATATTATTGTTTCATAAGCCGTTGGTTACGGATTAAATAAAGCGTTGTGCAAAAAAGGCATGTTTATCACATAGAATTACGTCTTTGTATTTGATTGGATAGATCTACAACCGCTCAATTAAAGATGTCAATACATATTAAAATATATTCGCATTTTACTATCGACCAAATAAACATACCAAAAAAAAATTATATCAACGTATTGAAAAAGGAGTTAACTGGCGGTAAATATCAGGTTTAAGCCGGTCAAACCCTCAAAATTGGTAAGGCAAGTAAGGCAAAATAGACATCAGTAATTGTATTCGAGTTACAAGTGACTTAGAATCACCCTTACTCAACAGATTTCTACATCTATAAAGCCTCTCGTTACGATTTTAGGCTGTGTAATACAGAGTAAAGACTTATTGATCGATTTATAATAATAGCCTTACAAAATTATGTTTGGCAATTTTATTTCATGAATAAAATAAAGTTATGATTGTTTTATACGATTCCATTTAATATCAACAAACTATAAATATATTTAAATTTTAGGATGTTCTATTTCAGCAGAAAAATGAATTTTTTGTTATTACAATATTTTTCTTTCGTTAATAAATCACGACAAATTATTATGCTTACAATAAGTTTTTTTCAGTCCTATGTTATAATGATTTATTTTGCTTTTGTCAAAAATATAATATTTACAGCAACTATAAACGGAGATCCAAATTTAAAGCAATCAGGATAGGGATTTTTTTTATTTATTTTCGGAAAAAAATGTTTTTTTTGTGATTTATTTGCGGCACTGATTTGCACGTAGGCTTTTTGTTTTATGCGGGTTTTCATACGCTACGCTTCTCGCAGTCTCCACACGCGCCATACCAACTTACCGCTTCAAAAATAGCGATCCATGTGCCTTACTCGAGTGCCATCCTCGTTTGCAGGGTCACCAGCATAAGATTAACTTTTATATAAATATATTATATTTAAAAAATAATTACAAAATAAAAAAAAACTTTTTATATATCACGTTTTATTTTCCTGTTGAATCATATAAACTTGACAATTCTATGTATTAATAGTTTAGGACAAATAAAGCAATTGTCAACAAATCATTTTTTTTATATTTTGCAACAATCAAACAAATATAAAATACTGAAATGTCATTTTAATTTCACCTCCTTAGCAAGCAATAATAGTGGATTGGATTACGGATTTCTTCCGAAGTAACTTTTTATACAAAACAGAATTAACTGAAAACAATTCAATTCTACTCAAAGATGATTAAAAGTATTAAAAGAATGCATTGGCATCGTGTTCTGATACATTCTAAAAGTTTCAAATGGCTAGCTAGTCGAGAAGTTAGTTAAAAATCGATTGCAAGATTTAAACTGGATAAACAACCACTGGACAAACAAGAATACGAGCTAAGAAAAACGTGGTAAAATTGTGACATCTTAGCACGGCTTGCAATTTTGTTGCAATTACTCGATTAAGACCGGATGTAGTACAGAGCGAGTGTAATTTAAGACGCCATTAACTTTAATATTCATGTTTCTAAATCAAAAGAGGAATATGTCAGGCACAGCAAAACTGCTGCGCACGTCACATAGGTCGAAATAGGTAAATTTCTCTATGGAAACCGCTACAAAATTTATAACAGCCCACGTATTACGTATGCTCATCGAAAAAAGGCATATTTTCATGTTGTCGCTTTACATTAGTTTACGGGCTAACCTAACTTGCGTTATTTTGATATTATCTATACAACTGCGTAAATGACGATCGTAAGTAATACCAAAAAAATATCACAAAATAAATTAATGAATGTTCGTTTTTAAGACATATTTTTCACAAAATCTGAAACCACACAACGTTATTTTATTTTATAATCCTATCCAAAGAATAGAGTATAGCCAGACAAAAAAATAATATAAGTATACTTAGTTTTATTCCTTCCTTACTTTTCATTAAACTGTACACATAACACAGGCTTGTGAAATATTTACACATAACCGTGAGAGTACTACATAATCGGATTCTTTCATTTTTTTTTATTATATTAAGTAAATATGCTTCTGAAATTGCTCCAAGGCATTTTTTATCAATACGGAATTGAGCATTCTTAGAACCATGTGTATTATTTTTAATCTCGAATAAAAAAATAATTAGTAATTAGAACTGTTCGTAAAAAGTACCAGCAGGTACTCGTACATCAAAACTAAAATTTGGAGAGATTCTGACGCCATCTAGTAATATTATTTAGCAGCTATATATTTACTAATGCTTGTCACTTTTCAATTCTGATTGATAGAAAATGCATTATAAATAATATAAACCTACATGTATAAGAGAAAATATTATGCTATGTTTAAAAAGAGCTCTTTCAGAAAAATGCAAACAAAAATTCTTATGCAAACGCATTAAACAATGAATGGCTTCAGACACTGACTCTGGTGTACAGATATTATCAAATCAAATTTATTTATTTTGCATATAATGAACATAACAAATTATAAATTCAAAGCGTTCACGACATGACATAAAATAAGTGTTAATAATGGAAAAAAATTAAAATAACGAGAAGTGTGAGTTAATAATACAATAGGTAATAAAATAAGAAATAAAATAACAAAAATAACAAAGTAAAAGTAGATGGAAGCACACAGAATGAACTTTGGTAGGGTCTATCTTAAAAACTTATAAAACAAGGTCCACCTAAATTCACCTCCCGAAAGTGGAATATATCAATATCCGAAGCGATTTCATTGAACGTGGTTATTGCCATATATATATATAATATATAGTTTGATTTTATGTATAATTAAATAATTTTTGACAGCCTTACGTGTGTTTTTCTATAAATCCCGCTATGTTTTATTTCAGTAGATAGCCCTGCGTCTTTTACACAGTTTTACTTGCATTCATATTTAGATGAATTGGTGAATGAAATTCATTCAAATCCTTTCCATTGTTTAAATAAAAAATAAGTAAGTGCATAAAGTCATAGATACCCGTAAAAGAATATATTATATTTGTGTAGCATTCAGCACATTTTTATGTTCACATAATATAATTTATACTAAAACAGTTAAGTATACGCAATAAAAATAACAAAGACATCAGATCAATTCAGCTTTATTATAAAATAGAAAAACATAGATCTAAATAGGATATTTTATTAATTGCAACTTTATTGAAGCGATGATTTGTGAAAATAAAAAAAACTAAATGGCTTTTATTAAATTTAAGATACGACTTTTATTTTAAAACAGCAATGCTGTAAATAATACGTCCAATGGCTCAGTTGGTAAATCGTTCACTTCTGGAGTCATTCCCATATTCGAGGACATGGTTTTATTTTTGATACTCTAATTTAATCTATATTGAATATTTAATACGCGCAAATTACCACTTCGGGAAACGCTAATCGATGATAATTGCAATCAGTTTTCTTGACATGATGGTTTGGATCACAGTGTTTTTGTACAAACTGCAATCCATTTTTTTAAGGCGTGGTGCATTAAAATTCCAGGCTGTGTATAAGCCCCGGCGTGAAGAAAACTGTCATTATTTATTCGACATACTAATTAAAAATCAACGCCAGTATGGGGATCGATCTATAAAACTTAGCTTAGATTATTTCGGCCATCGGGTGGCAATATTTTTATCTATAATATAATGGAATCAATAAATTATCGACCTTTAAAAAGGTTAGTTTGTGTGAATATGAACAGATGCCAATTTATTAGATGTGTTATTTTACTGGCCTTTAAGGTATATGGCCGATTTTACAACCATCTTCAGGATGCCGGAGGCATTCCAGTGGCTAACCACCTATAGAGATTTCTTCATAAACTGGAAAGCTTTAGACCTATCACATTTAAAAACGTGACCAGCCCTCAATATATTTACTATATTGGGCTTAAATTGTTTTCAAAACTCAGCATTCATTATGATGCGCCATTGTTGATTGTCTATTCTTCGGACAATTTTGTTTTCGAATGCTTGGATACCCTTATCTTGTTTCTCCATTAGGCTTCAGATTTCACACTCATACAGTGCAATTGGGTTTATAGTTGCGTTCTATAACTACCCAGAATTTTATCTTTTTATACAGTAGCTGGACAGCGTGGTGTGTTATGTCCAAAACCTTCATATGAAAACAAAAACTTCTAGAACCCGGCCCTCATTCTCCGGAGGCCAACCTGATACTGATCACGGCAGCGATCAGCGAAGGAAGGCAGAGGGTGCTAAAAATCCCCGGAGACCCGGAAAAGGCTGCCAACAGATGACCATTGCTACATATAACGCAAGAACATTGTCCAGCGATGCCAAACTTGTAGAGTTTCAAGAAGAGCTCCGGAATATCCACTGGGATGTTGTCGGACTCAGCGAAGTAAGGCGTAAAGGTGAGAGTATTATTACTTTACAAAGCGGACATGTGCTGTACTCCAAAGGAACCGATGAAAGACGCACGAGCGGTGTTGGATTTGTTGTCAACAAAGCCTGGAGGGACCGCATAGTCGAGTTCAACTGCATTTCTGACAGGGTCGCAAGCGTGATACTTAAAATCAATGCTAGGTACCGCATTCAGATTTTGCAAGTATATGCTCCGACACAGAGCTATCCTGATGAAAAAGTGGAAGAGTTTTACGAGGAAATAAC
The DNA here is from genome assembly GCF_057557595.1 of Rhyacophila brunnea. NCBI lineage: Eukaryota > Metazoa > Arthropoda > Insecta > Trichoptera > Rhyacophilidae > Rhyacophila > Rhyacophila brunnea. Next base: position 40,717,746 of record NW_028232796.1, on the reverse strand, counting down.
ATCCTTGAAAAATAAAAGTAAATGCCACTTCAACATCATAATGGGAGATTTCAATGCACGTATTGGATCATACCAAAGAGATGACGTAGCGGTCGGACATTTCGGACATGGCTCAAGAGATGGTAGAGGGGACATGCTTGTGGAGTTTGCTGAAACCAACAATCTTCACATCATGAATTCCTTTTTTCAACATAAACCTACACGTAAATGGACGTGGAGAAGCCCGACAGGAAGGACCAGCGAAATCGATTACATCCTCACTGACAGAAAATATACATTTTTAAACTGTAAGGTGATCAATCAGTTTAACACCGGCAGTGATCACCGGATGGTGAGATGTAAGATAAGATTGAACGTCAAATCAGAAAGATCCAAACTGCAGAAGAAGTCAAATGCTCGCGTATACCTGCAGAACAATACTGAATTCCAAAATGAACTCAAAAATGCACTATCGGCTTTCTTAGATGAGAACGAAACCGTTTCCCTATCCAACGCGGAGGATATAACGAATATTATTCTACAATGTGCAGAAAAAACAGGCGTAAAAAGCTCAGAAGTTACACCTTCCACCAAGCTTTCGAAGGCAACATTGAATCTTATGGAGCAGAGAAGGAAAACCAAGAGCGATAGACAGGCGCAAAACGATATGGAGTTTTCATCACTTTGCAAAACCCTCCGAAGGAAGATTAGAGAAGACCTTCGTAAATTCAATGTAAACCTCATACAAGCAATTGTGAAAGCAGGCAGAAGTTTAAACAAAAACAAGCAATGCTTGTCGATAGGAAAACGTCAAATCACAGCACTAAAAGCAAAAGATGGTTCTATCGTCAGAAATTGGGAACACTTGTTAAGCCGAGTTGAAGAGTTCTACAGCGATCTCAACAGTGATGACACTGACAATACGACTATAGACTTAGATCTTCAGAGAAATGGAAATTCGGAAGACCATACTCCCGAAATTACATCCTGGGAAGTAACCCATGCTTTAAATTACATGAAAAGTGGGAAAGCCCCCGGGGAAGACGGTTTAACGATAGATATCCTCAAAAAAGCAGGAAAGGATGCAAATGAAGTACTTGCACAATTGTTCACAGCCTGCATATGCAAAGAGGATGTCCCAGAGGTATGGAAAAATGCCAGCATTGTCATTCTTCACAAAAAAGGTGACAGAGAAGACCTAGCAAATTATCGTCCAATAAGTCTACTCCCTATTCTCTACAAGACGTTCACAAAAATTCTCTCAAACCGTCTGCAAAATGTACTAGACGAGAACCAACCGAGAGAACAAGCCGGATTTAGAGGAGGATACAGCACTATGGACCATATCCAAGTCGTCAGAGAAATCATAGAGCGGTACCAGGAATACAAACTGCCACTATGCATGGGTTTTATAGACTATGAGAAGGCGTTTGATTCGATAAAGAAATGTTCAATACTCGACGCACTCAGAAAACAAGGAATCCCTGGACGCTATATAAATATTTTCAATAATATATACAGTAGCGCAACAGCATCTGTAAATCTCCATAAACCATCGCGCAGATTTCCTATCAGCAAAGGAGTCCGACAAGGTGATACAATCTCACCTAAACTATTTACAGCTACCCTTGAAGACTTATTCAGGCAACTTGACTGGAATGACAAAGGGATCCCCATAAATGGAGAATACCTGAGTCATCTGCGCTTTGCCGATGACATAGTAATTTTCTCGCAAGACTCAGAAGACCTCCAAAGCAGAATGCAGGAACTCGCTGAAGTAAGCAACAAAGTAGGTTTGAAAATAAATGTAACAAAGACGAAAGTCATGTTCAACTGCTTTGCAGGCCAAAAAGAGATCCTCATCAATGGCACTCAGCTCGAACAGGTGAAAAGCTACATCTATCTGGGACAACAAGTATCTATAGATGGATGTATATTTGATGAAATTGTTCGCAGAGTAAAGCTAGGCTGGAGTGCTTTTGGCCGCCTGAATAATGTCTTCAAAAGTGACCTTCCACTGTGCCTAAAGCGCAAAGTGTTCAACCAGTGTGTGCTTCCCGTGATGACATATGCGTGTGAAACATGGACCCTAAGTAAAAGAGAGATCCAGAAACTTAGAGTAGCACAACGTGGTATGGAGAGGTGCATGCTGGGCATAACGCGAAAGGACAAAAAGAGGAATGAGTGGATAAGTTAATAAGATAATAGAGTTTACTAAAAGCCTTAAATGGAGATGGGCTGCTTTACACATAGCTCGAAGAAAAGACAATCGTTGGACAAATCTAGTCATCCAGTGGTATCCAAGAAGTACAAAACGTCCACAAGGTAGACCTAGAGGCCGCTGGATCGATGAAATGATAAAGTTCTGCGGAAGTACGTGGCAACGCAATGCACAGAACCGAGAGAAGTGGAAGCAACTTGAAGAGGCCTTCATCCAGCAGTGGATAGATTCAGGCTGATGATGATGATGATGATGATACAGTAGCTTAGACATAAATATATTCTTTAGTGCGAAGAACGTTGCATTTTCAAAATTGATTCAGATCTTTTGAAAAATAATAGAATGATTTTTTAATTATAGTTAAAAATACCGATCAAGCTTATAATTCATTTACTGTAAATGGTACTATTAATTTACGTATCTGAATAGCAAAACAATCAGTTTCACTGCTGTCGCCATATTATATTATGTAGACTAATTTTGTTTAAATTAAAAAAACCCCATCAAAATATCTTCCAGCAGTATATAGCCCTGCATCAATGCACACAGTTTTACCTGTCTTATATGTCGGTGAATTGATGAACCTCATCTGCCAAACTTTGTTTTACAGCAAGCTTTTGTCTCGTCGATAAAATTATACCGTGGCAAAGGTCCGACCCGTGTCTTGAGCTTTTTTTCCTTCCTTTTGATTTAAGAGGGTCTGTGTTTGGGAAGTTTAACTTTCCTTCGCTTTTATGTACACTCGTACATAACTTTTTTTTAAATCTGTTTTTTATATGAAATAATAAAGTATACGTATATTGTATCTAGTCACATAAATAATATGAACATTTTTTAACAATAATATTTTGACGAATATATAAGCCAAAACTTATTATAAAGTTAAAAAACACATTAATAAAAAATATATTTTTAAGTAAAGATTTCAGTTTATAATAGCTTTCCAAATTAACGACTGTTATTAAATTTGATAATCGGTAATAAAATTACTGTAAGTACCTATTATAAAAGTAACAATGAATCCAGAATTATTAACAATTATTAAAAAATTAAAGACAATTAAAAACATTACTCTTTCTTTCTATCAAGATATAAGATTAAAGAATATTAACAATATAATACCTAATACGTAGGAACTAAAAATGTACAAATAAAATATACAACTAATGTAGATATGTACTCGCAATACTACGATTATGTACTTCATTAGGAATTTATAATATGTATCAATAATATTATTACAATGGATTTCCACCATAAATTGATGGCAAACATCTTTAAAATAACCTATAATGTATATTGAAGCGCTTTTAGCAGTAGACTGTAATTTGAAAATGCTGGTAGATTACGGATCTAGGAGAGGGGGTTTACACAATATGATGCCCGACAATGCTATGATGCCCGACGATGCTAAATAGAGAAACAATCGTCACAATCAATCGCTGCAGAGCAGACCATTATAATCTTGCCTCATCCCTGGCTCGCTTGGGTATAATAAATGACCCTGGGTGCCGGTGCGGAAGTGAGACTGAAGATGTTAACCACGTAGTTTGGCAATGTTCTTTGTATGACACCCAGAGACAGCGGCTTCTTAAAGATTTAAGTAAACAAAACTACCAATTGCCACTGGATCTCACGATATTTTTGGCTCGGCCGAATATCAAGGCGTTCCAGTGTGTCCAAATGTTTCTGAGTGAGTGTGGCCTACAAGTCTAAACTTCTTTTCTTTTTCTCTTTTTTTTTTTCTTCTTCCTCTACCGTAAATTTGTATTGTAATAACTGTATGAGAAATTATTGTTACAATGTGTATATATAGTGTATGTTAAAAAGTAAAGCTAAATAAGACTCAATTGAGACTTCAGAGCTTAATAAAAAAAAAAAAAAAAAAGATTTAGTGCAACGGTGGTCGAACAGATACGTTTTATATGAGTCACGCTGTAGTTAGCGACGGTAAAGCTATTTGCACACGTCTGCTTTCTGGATATCCTTGAGCTAACTGAATGTTATTCCCAATTACGGTCATCTCACGGGTCTCATGGTCTCAAAATATGGCTAACCATTAGTTTGGAAACAAAGTTTTTGTTAATGCTGCCTTATACCTTGCTGAACAATTTTCAAATGTCCACATACGAATATTGTTTATCACGCCACATTATATTTCCAAAGTTGTATAAAGACGTGGTGGAAGCATTTTATATATATATTTATATTATGTGAGATAATTTGGTTTGCATTAATTAATATATTAAAATACTCCTATTATTATTGTAATCAAAAAGGATTGATGAGCTAACAAGAAATATTCACAAAATAACAAAATTCATATATTATATAATAACAACAACGCAAATAAATAAAGATCTTATTAATAGAATCCGAAGAAAAACATACACAAGACATACTCATAATATACAAAAATTTACCTCATTATAATATTTCAGTTGTACTTTGAAGAGAAAATAACAAATTTCTATTAATGCGATGTTACAATATCATGTAGGTAGAAAAAATATACAGATCTGATATCACTTGTAATATAATATAATATAATATAAAATGGATTTTAATAAATTTTTAAAAGTCATTGTATTATAAATCTCCAGAGTTGCCCAGTTTGATTAACCAACTCAAACAGTTTCAATTTCACTGTAACTTTCAAGCCGAAGTTCCCGGATAATGTTTTACTTGCAAGTTCTAAGAAGTGATCCGTTTTCCGGAAGTTTCTTATGTAGTTCCATTACAGCCCGCATGCCGCGTCCTCTTCGGGCGCAGCCTTTTCCGTTTAAGGTATGTAAACGTGACCCCTATTCTACATAGCGAAATTGTTCCCGTTCCACGTGATACCTTCCATCCAGAGGGACTATGGCAAACAAGACGGACCGATACAAATTTACTTAGGATTAATTGCGATGATGCGATAAGTTCTGTACATTAACCCTTCACTTGTGTAGATAGCGGTAATGAGCTCTGGAATAATCGAGGGAACTTACAGTTGAGATGTGTTTAAGGTTGGAAACTGAAAAAAACTCCAAATTTTTTATTTGAACACCAAACACAAATATTTTAAATCCTCGGTTGAATACAACAAAGGTCAACTCATGAATGCGTGATGTAGACTTATGTATATTTTAAATACACAGTATTTTTAGACACTAAGCCGAATGAAAAATAAATTATAAAGTTACACTACTTATTTCTTCAATTAGGTACAACTGTGTCTTATCATTTTTATAATTTTGATGTAGTTAACATATGTGATTGGTAAATAAGGACAAGGGTAGTGAGGTTGAAATGACAATAATCAGATAGATTGCGCGTGATTGAGAAAAATACCCAGTTTATTCCCCCATAAATAAAATATTATTACAAAGATGAAATTTACTATAAACTACGACTTCGAATCAAATTACAATAAACAACATAAATATGAAAGTCGTAGTAAAAAAGCAGGTTCTATTTTACTATGAAATGACGATGAGTGACGTACTAGATGTGACGCGATGTAGTTAATGCAAATGCTATTGAGAGAGTGTCTGAAAGTTGACGTTTGTATAGCATATTTATAGATTGAAAAACTGCAACGTGTTACTATTATTTTGAAATGACAATGAAATGTGTTTGATTTTTAGTTGTTTAGTCAGGTGTGTTTTGTTTCGTAAATTGTAAATAAATAGGTATTATTACTTTTCTAAATCAGTTTAATTTTGAAATTTAATTGACCTACAGAAATTGCTGTTTCACCATAAATGTGGTTTTTCGATTTTAAACAATAGGGTGTTGCGATATAAATTATTTTTAAGAAGTAATGGTTTTCTGCCAAGTCATGCTGGATGGTAGAATGTCAAATTCCGACAAATCGACGATATTGATGAAAAAAAATAAAATAATATTAACTTATTATTACCAATTATCGCAGTAATATTATCCTAACAATATGGTTAAATCATGTAATACATAGTTATTTTAATTAAGTTTGTATTTTATTGGTATAATTCTAATACATGATCTTAATTAATCTTTATAGAATATTCAGCATTTAGTTGATGTTGTTATTTCATGAAATCAAGCCGAAATTTCATCATTATCATAATAAGTGGCCTAAAAACCCTCGTTGGGTCCTAGCTCCCTCCAAGAACCTTCCTCCATTTCCCGCCATCCTGGACCAGTGTCATACGGGTATCTACCTGATACTCCTTTCAGTTCTGTTATCGCCATCCAACCACATGAGTATCTGCCTTATAGTCGTTCTCTAACCGTCCGGTCTGGTATCCGAGATTCATCTCGGCGGTTGGGTTCCTTGCTACATGGCCCGCCCATTGAACTCAACCAAGTTTAATGAATGCAGAAATACATTCTTCCTGGAAAATGTTGTAGAGCTCCATTATGCCTAAAACGCAAGTTTTCTCCTTCTAATATGATTAGGATATTACATTTGAATTTATGTAATGTTATATTATCATTACATTGACCTATATTATTTCACGTATCGTTAAACAATCTATAATATAACATTAATACTATCGACCGAAGGTGCTGGATGGAATTTTAATTTAAATTCTAATGGATTAAAGTTTTTAACTATTTCATTTGAGTCGGTTTTCCTTCAGGCACTATGTGCACCCACCAAAAGGTAAATACACACTGACAACGAAAAAAATTTATTCTTACTTATATAATAAATTAATACTGATTTAACTGTAGCACATTTTAACAAAAAGTGTTCATGGGAGAAAGGCACACGATGAATTACTATTAAAAAAATTCAAAAAACGAAGCCAAAACAATACTGACAGTCAAACAATGTGTTAAGATCTTCACGTTCGCAGTAAGAGGTCACATTATTTTTAAAGCAATAGGTTTGCCGGCGACCAAGTGGGACGGCCCAGCTTAACACACACTGCTAACCTTTAAATTACCTTTTAATTACCACATTTAAATAAGCTATATGTATATATAATACTATAATATGTTAGCACTAAATGACTTAAGCATCTTCAACTTTAACGGACATTTTTCTAGATGCAGATTAAGATCTAGCATATGCACCCGGCATTTTTTAGTAATATTATATTATTTCTAACTAGGTATTAATGTATTTTTAAAAATAAATAAAATCCATTATTTGATATACGAGGGTGGGTCAATAATTCCTTAGAAAAAAGCATTAAAACAGTTTTTATTTTTGTTTTTTTTTTTATATTTCTTAACATAATCTCCTTGGAGCTCAATACACTTGGTTAGACGTTTCTCAATTTTTTTTAAACCGTCAGAAAAATAAGTTTTCGGAAGGTCCTCAAAATAAGCATTTGTCCGATCGATGACTTCTTCATTTGAAAAAAAAACGTTGTCCACTTAGCCATTTTTTTAAGTTTGGGAAAAGGAAAAAGTCACTGGGGGCTAAATCTGGCGAATACGGTGGGTGGTCGACCAATTCGAACTTCAATTCTTCAATTTTAGCCATTGATCGTAAACATGTGTGAACACGGGCATTGTCCTGATGAAAGAGGATCTTTTTCCTGTTTAAATGAGGCCGTTTTTCTTCAATTTTGTTTTTTAGCTGGTCCAATAAAGATGCATAATAATCCCCTGTTATTGTTTTTCCTTTTTCCAAATAGTCAACGAAAATAATTTCACGTGCATCCCAAAATACAGTAGCCATAACCTTACCAGCTGATTTTACGGTTTTCGCCTTCTTTGGACATGGTTTGTCTTCGCAATCCACTGCTTTGACTGTTCTTTCGTCTCGGGAGTATAGTGGTGTATCCATGTTTCATCTACAGTCACAATGCGACGAAAAAATTCATCCGGATTGCGTTGCATGAGCGACAACAGGGCTTTGGAGGCCACCACCCTATTGCGTTTATTGTCGACTGTGAGCAAACGCGGCACCCATCTTGCAGAAATATTTTTCATGCCCAATTTGTCATGTAAAATAGAAATGACGCTACTTTTTGAGATCCCTGTAACCTCAATTATCTCACTCAACTTTAATCTTCGGTCACTTAACACCATATCGTGGATTTTATTGATCATTTCTGGTGTAGTCACCTCTACAGGACGTGCTGAGCGTGGTTCATCATTTGTTGATGTACGACCACGTTTAAATTCATTTAACCAGTTATAAATAGTTGCAAGTGAAGGAGCAGATATGCCGTGAACTAAATCCAACTCATTTTTTATTTCCTTTGCTGTTAACCCTTTTATATTAAAATGTTTAATAACAGCTCTAAACTCAATTTTCTCCATTTTCCATTTTTCCATTTTCCACAAGCAAATTTTTTTTTAAATGTACGAGAAACACACAACAACCCGACCAATCTGATTGAAACTTCGCAGCATACTGAATCGATAGTGCCGCTGCATGAAAACAAACCGCTTACAGTACTAGTCGCGCCACCTGTCGGCTTTTCTAAGGACTTATTGACCCACCCTCGTACCTAACATAGAATATGATGAATTTCTGAGAATATTATTGAGAATATAATAAATAGAATGTTACATTCTTAAATCTTGTGTCTTATTCGTTAAATAAAAAAAATAGTTTTTTAAGAGAATAAATAAATAAAATCACGTAGTCAGCTTGGTTAAACATTCGGTGATATTTCAATATTATGTTGTGGCATGTTAGCCTTCAGCGAATGAAATTCAATTCGTATAATAGGGAAAATAAGGGATGTAACCGCGATCACTTATCTTAACGGCCCACGTGCTCGTCGTAGGTCAAAATTGAGTTTTTATTGTACTTTCAAACCATGATCCTGGACACTCCTTAAACGTTGTAGATAATCTATTTATTTCATTTTGAAGCCTTATTATTTTTTATAGTTATTTTAAACATTTGATGACTGCATAAGTGTTTTTGTTACATAAAATAGAATTCTTTTAAACCTCTCGCTCTAATGTTTTAGAATATGGTCATATTTCGGTACATAACTGTGCAGTGGTGTTAAGATTTTTTAAATTTATTAATTTTTAAACACATTTATAAAACCATAAGTATAATTTATTACGAGATAATTTTTGTAAAATATTCACGATAAAAAATTATATTGATAATCTCTGTGATCCCAAATTTGACAAGAATTAGGCATTTTATTATTCAAAAAATCGGCAAGATTAACACATTTGAAGATGATTCTAAAGATACTTATTATAAGCTTTGTCTTTGACCATTCAAGTGTGATAAATATCTTATGAATAATGATAGCTTTATAATAATTATTGACCTAAGAATAAGGTACTGTTTTTTTGAAATACGCCATTTTTTCTGTCATTCCCCAGTAGTTAAGCTACAACATACGGCCGTAGCCATAAATTGACAAACTATAATTGAAGTAAGGAGTAAAATGATATTGTCGCGCGTGTTTGAACATGTACCGTTTAAAAAAAATCGGTTAGGTAAAAGGTTAAAGAGCGAGAGGTTTAAAAGAATACTATTTTATGTAACAAAAATACTTTATGCAGTCATCAAATATTTAAAATAACTATAAAGGATAATAAGGCTTCAAAATTATATAAATCGATTATCTACAACGTTTAAGGAGTGTCCAGGATTATGGTTTGAAAATACAATAAAAACTCAATTTTGACCTTCGACGAGCATGTCCCCCCTTAAACAAATCACGCATGACGGATAGAAGCAGTTATCTGTTTTCGTTGTATAAGCATAAGGGTTGATACATAACTTTCAATTCTGATACAAACGATAAGCATCACAATGTATTCGTAACATAGCGGCCATTATCGTTATCACTAAATAGGGGGTCACGCGATAAGTCATGATGCCCGGAGGCTATTGCAAAGTAATTATCTCTTGCGTTGGCTTAAATTAATAATCATGTTCATAACGTCTTATCACTTGATCGATAGCTTCGCGGTCGTTATGTAATATTATTATAGTTATACGTTACACATATTTTTGCCCAAAATTATGACTACCCTCGATGGGCAATGGCATAATTTTGGGGTTATTTTTTAAAGCTTAGTTTAGTAAAGTTTTTTTTTGTGATTTTACCGAGTCTTTGACTGCGACTCGCTGTCATATCACCTCTTCTCTTCTAGAAGAGGATCCGTCGATCAGGTCCTCACTCCTATTCTGTTAAATAACTTTACAATTTTTCCTAGCTCTTCCGTCTTACCCACCGCCAGGACACCTTCCAATTCGTCGACATTCTCATAGATATCCGCAATTCGTAGCTGTACTCTGTGAAATTCATATTTAGGGCATTGTAGTGCTATATGTACGATGTCTTCTAAAACATGACATTCTTCGCAGAGTTGCGATTCGCTTCTTCCTATGAGGATATCAAATCTTTTGCCCATTGTTTGCCCTGTTCTTAGCCTCAGTATTAACTCAAGCTCATTCTTCGTCAAAGGAGACACTACAAACAAGGGCACCTCTCGTGGTGATGGTAGAATAGACTTACTCCATTTCCCCTTTTCTAATGATGCCCTATGGTGAAAATCTATCCACATACTTTGCCATTTTCTTTATAGCCTCATTCCAGTTCAGGTTTTCTGGTATTCACTAATATGGTATCCCTAAATGACCAGCTTCCTTTGCCAGATTATCCGCCTTTTCATTGCCCTCAATACCTATGTGCGATGGGATCCATTGAAGGCATAGATCTCCTTAGTTTAGTATAGTTAAAGAGCCTCTTTAAAAACACGCTGTAAATTTTAAAGAGCAAAATACTTATATATCAATCAATATCGGGCAAACTTACATAGTTAAATCATTTTCATAATTTTTGTAAATAATCAGATATGTAAAAACTACCACAATTTCCGTTTCCGGAATAGTGAATTTCGGTTATAAATCTTGGGACTGAAGAATTCATTATTATGTTATTTTTTCCCTGTATATTTGGATCTCAATTTCGACATCATAGAATACAGCTAAATATTATTCATATTATGTTGTTAAAAATCACACTTAAAAATATAACATGGATATACTTAGGTAGCTTGGTATTAAGTTTGTCAGTGCTAAAGACGCGCTAAGCGCGTAACCATTGTTTGCCATTAGATATAATTAGCATGATATTTAAATGCGGTAATTAGTAATTATTTGGTCAGCGGTGAATTTGTTTTAACATATTTTTGTTTTCTACAATAAATGTATGTAAGCCATTATGTCCATACTTTAGAACCAAGCACCCATTTAAAATCAATATTTGAATCTTGCAAGACTCGGGATTTGACCCGGGACCCACGCCATTATAATCCAGCGCGGTAGCCGCTCGGCCATCGTGAGCGCTTATCTATTACAGTAAAATAACATTTTCATTGTTTTAAAACAGAATGTTGATAATTTTATATTTTTTTAAATACCTAACCATAACTATTGACAACTATTTTTGGCTTTAAAATTATCGTGAAAACGATCGATATAACTGATATAATGCGGTAGATCGTTCGAAACATCATATTATATTTAAAATTCTTATGTTGTGAATTTAATTAATTTTTTTGTAATATTAAAAAATGTTTAAGCTCACGTCTCCTTTGATATGTTCTAAGAAAAGCCTGTATTATTTCTTATTCCATCAAACGCCAATATATGAATCATGTTTCAATCAAATATGAGAACCTACTCACAGAAAAAAATGAAGTAGGTACTTTATATTAAAATATGTAATCTAAAACCACCGACAAATTGAAAAACTTTATATTTTTTGTTATACAACGAAAATATTAATACAGTTTTATTATGTTTGGTTGAAAAAATTGCGCCTTAAACAAAATGACTAAGTATGCTTTGGAAAGGTATTATAAGTCGCTGAAAGATTTTCGGAAGAAAATTGCCTCAAATGCGGTTACAAGTTTTATCAACTTGTCAAAAGGTGATTTCTGAAAGAAAATTTCATTTCTTTAAAAATAACTCATTTATTCAATTGATAAAGCCATAATGGAAAACCTGATCACTGGAATAATACACTTTTATCGATCTCGTATACTATTTAACATGTTTTTGGTAACGTTAATTTAATAAGTTTCATCACTCAATCTTTTCAAACGGTACAGTGTTTATTTGTTAGTAATAATTTTATAATTTCTTTTATGTATCTGTGTGCGTAAGTGGCGCTGGCCCTCTTATTTTTTAATGCTTGAGCAATGTTAGAAAAATGTAACATTGACTCTCCCATTATGATCTTGCGTAAGACAAGACAATGGCTTCTTATCCGAGGTCACCGGGTTTGATTCACAGTGAGGTTACAATTTATTGTATTGCATGCCATTTCTCATAGTTTCCCTGTGACACGCGCATCTATTTTATACACAATACTGCTTTCGGTTGCTACGGCAGCTATCTAGAGTAGGTTTGTATCGAGCTATTAGAATTAATTGTAATAATTACAATAAGTTAGTTGTAATTGTTACAAAACGTGCTATGTTTTAACAGTACCTCTCTTGGCTATTGTCACCGACAGGTTTTTCTGCCCCTGAGGGGGGCGCTCCCATAAGGAGTAGTGCTCCCCAGCCGCTCGGTCTGACCCTGGTAGTCAATGTGCCACCGATGGAATGATGACGACCCTTGGCAAGGCTGAACAAAATATTTCATATGTTAAGTCCCGCAGTTTGCTCTGACAGGTCCCACGGCTTCTCAGAGTGGACTGTGGATGGTTAAGCCGTATGGGTATAAGGTAAAGGGTTATAAGATTAAAATGTTAATTAAATATACGTCTAGGTAAGGGGGTAATTAAATTAAATTAGATATAAAATATGATTTGGATGTAAGATAAATAGGTAATATAAATTGTAATATAATAGGTAAATGTAAAAAAAATATGTAATGCAAAGGATAACGAAGTAATAAAGGGGGACTATAGATGGGCGTTAATGGTATATAGTAATTAAGGAATTAATGTAATTTAAGTAATATTAATATTAATCATATTATGTACATCGATATCACTATATGTTTGGTTGATAGACTGACATCCGTCAACCTTATATAAATGTGTAGCATATGGCGGTATCGGTTTTGAATTGGTAAGAAATACGACCACCCCTAACAGATAAAAAGGAAGATTATTAAATCCAAAGGCAGTCTGTTTTGTCACTTGTGGGTTCCGGAGGTCGCTTCGGCGACGCTTGTTTTTCCGGGACCCTCACGATCACGTCTGCATAACTAATTAGAAATAATTAAGTCAATGTTAAATAATTAGTTAATAATAATCAAGTTAATTTTTAAATAATTAAATAATAATATTCGAATTAATTTTTAATTAATCAGTAATAAATGTGGTTATTTTTGTGACTTCGGATATTAGTTGACTCTTGTTTATTGAGACTTCGAACTGTGAACTTCGAATATTAATTGATTTGACTTTTTCTTTTTTTTACTAATTGTGGTGTATGGATAATAACAATAAATCGAGTTTCTTTTAATTATTATAACCTTTGGGACTTTCGATACCAATGTGAATGATACCTTTGGACTATAATCCTTGATGAAGGAATGCCATAAGGCCAAACATATTCTAATAACAATAAAATACGAGTTCTGAAGATTTCATCTGGTGTTTAATTGACTTTGTGCCCCGTGACTTCTTGGTTACTCCACGTCCATGAGGTTCCTGCCTGTTCCTCCACATTAATGAACCTCCACTTTCAAGTGCCTGAGCTAGTCAGGAAGTCGGAGGCCTTCACTATGCTAAATTTTAGAGCGAGATAGACAGTTTTGACTGTTTACATGGCTAATTTATTGTAATTGTTACAATAAGTACTAATACTTTGATACAAACCTACCCTAGATAACTGCCGTAGCGGCCGAAAGCAGTCTTGTGTATAGACTAGATGCGCTGGTATAGTATTAAATATAAAAAACAAATGCATTCATTCACATGACCAGGAGAGCATTAATTATTTAAATGACTATTATGAAAGTATAATATGTTTACTATTCGAGCTATTATACACGTCTTATATTAAAATAATATTGTATAGTACCAATATGTACAATACTAAGTTAAAAATCTTTCTTCTTTGTTGTCATCATCTTTTCTGAGGATTGTTATTACTTTGGAATACTGCCGAATACTGGATCAGATCTCTCATTTGTTTCATATCCTGGTCATGTTTTGAATATCATGTGTTCTACAGTGAACTCCTCCGCATGGCGGCTTAAATAATAAAACATTATTTGTATTTGTTAAATTGCCCAGTTAACACATACAAATTTGATTGTTATTTTTAATGTCATCAACGTGTTTGTTTTGTTTTTATATTCGTAGAAAATACTCAAATAATCGTGACGTTTCTCTGATTCCGACAGATGTCACTGTTTTATTAAAATAAACACATATGTAATTTTTTTTAAATTGATTTGGTTATTAACAAATTCTTGTAAATAAATGATTTAACCTGGCTTGGCTGTTCTTCAAGCTATCGGATTCCAGCATCATAGAAAGCCGCTAAATACTATTTACAGAGTGTATGGACGTGGTAAAATGCATAAACCATTGATCTTTTATCCGGATCACAATATGTGATTTTCTCAAAGCCTGAGTGTTTGTGATTGTTTCACTTATACTACTAAATACACTACTGTTAAACTACACTAAAGTCACTAGCTCCCTAGGCCTGTTGTAGTGTTAAAAAAGCTACAAGATGCTGGTATGACATTTAACAAAGCAAGAATACTGGCGAGTGACAAAGATTATACGACATTATAATGCTCCAGCTAAGGAACGAATATAGCCGAAGCGGAAAAAGAAACGTTAAATGTTAAATAATAATAATTTTGTCACGTATTATGGCATATATATTGACAAGCAAATTCCATTGAGAAGACAAAGATTGGCATATTATTTGTTTACGATAGGCATCTTATATTAGATAAAACATTGTATAAAAGACAATATGCTACAAAAAGGTGTAAAAATAGCGCCATTTGTCGAAGGCTTTGCCAACAACCCAACACCCCAAAACACGCTGAGTGATATTAGTCTTCTAGAATAATATGTAGCATCGACTTTCTTTGACTGACGGTGATGAATCGTCTTACAGTATAAATGTAATGTATGAGAGGCCTGAAACAATTCAACATCTATCCTAAGAAAACAACAACATGAAATTAATAGGTTCGGGAGGAGCTTTGTAGGGAAACAGAAGAATGGGCCGACTGTGTTGCAGAAGTTTGGATGTGAATTGTTTGCGGATTGTAATTTATTTAACAAGCCAAGTTAACTATATTCTTGAGATGTTGACAATTAATTAATGACTTTCTATACACAATGCAGAGCATAATTTGTCGTAAAAGTGTCAAAACTACTTTATTACGCCATACACTAAACAGAGTTGATATTGAAGTAGTAACATAAAATATCATTATATGTTGGCATCCAAAATATGTTTAATAAAGTCTTCTTTTATATTATAATATGATGAAGATAGAGTATACATAATATCACTACCTGAAAGCAATAGTGGGATAAGTCAAAAATACTTATATTGAGATAATTTAACTTTAATTTTTGTGTCATACAAATGAAATAGTTAATTAGGTATTTTACTTAGTTTCATTTCTGTGGTCTTTAATATATTAATATGATAATGGTAAGATTTTTTTTGTACAATTTTATTAACAGTCATGTTAATGTCTGTGAGGCTTGGTATCTTACTTATCGTCAGGTCTCATCTTTTGAGCTTTGAGAATCAATGTCTCCGCCCAATCTTAAGGCTACATTGTTCTTCTTTCTATATTCTTCGGCCATATCCGCCCCTTAGTTGGAGCATATGGACACCATGAGGTAGAATAGATTTATGTAGAGTTGTTTCGGTTTTAAGTAAATCTTTCATTTTTAATTCGCCGTTGGAGTCTAAAATGGAGAGTAATATTTCACCTGCTGGAAAAATTGCTCCATCGATTTATTTTGTCGCGTGTATTATTTGCATATTTATGACAAGGGATCCAAAATAACTTAAATACACCATAGTTTAAAAAGCATCGCCGCTAACGATAAAGCTGCTATTATCATTTGTTGATACACAGTGGAGAACTGTAAATAAATAAGGAATATTATTATATTATTAAGAGCTGGTGTTCTTGGAAACTTCATCTTATTATACCGTTTATTATAAAATAACGTTGGTGTAATAAGAATTATCTCAATTTTATTTAGAAATAAGTAGAGTCAGCAAAATTTTATAAAATATTGGAGAAGTATTTAAATATTAATAATAATTTAAAGGCTTTATAATAATGTATTGCTTTTAAATTACGAGTACGCAAATAGTTAACATTAGTGGAGAACATATTTTTTTCCTCGAAAAAAGCGACGGGATTAGGTACCTAAATGTTTCTCTTCTTCTTATTTTTCCACCCTGTCACGACCCAACATTGGGGCATAGGGCAAGCATAAATTCGCGCCACTGCCCTCCGTCCGTCGCCAACTCTTGCGCCTCCCGCCATGTCAGACCTGCAGCACATAAGTCGCTTTTATCGTACCGCTGCAGGGCAAGGGAGGGCCGGCCACGGCGACGGAACCATTGAGGCTGCGCCACAAGGGTACAAAGTGTCGCACCTTTTGGCGGCATCCAGAACACGTGTCCCAGTCACGTAAAGCATATCTTTGTAATAACCTCAAAATACATTATGTAAATAATTTCACTAAGCAAAGGATTTTATAGAGTATAATTTAGTTTCATAGAAATTGGTGCTGTTAGAGAGTGAACGGCACTGCCTAGGCATTAAAAAATGGAACGTTAAATGACTAATACTATTTCTGTTGATATATAACTATAATATTGGTCATATTATTATAATAAATATAGTATAGATCGTCATACAAAAATCGAAAAATATAATAATAATAATAATAATATAATAATAAATAACATGATGATATATTTTTGAAATAATTGAAATATTATTTCGTGTCAAGCAATAAAACCTTTGAAATTATTAACGCTTGTGTACGTGAAATGAAAAAGTGAGAAGTTTTAATGTTATCCGCTTCCCGGGGGGCGTTTTCCGTTAATTGTTTGAAGACGGATTCCGCCCCGAGCGTTTAGGGGCGGCATCCACTCATTTGTTTATATACCCTCCCGTGCAAATATTTATGAATTAATTAGGTTCAAATAAATTTCATTGGTATTAAATTTGAGGCGTCCCAATTTCAATAGGCCCCTTGACCGTAAGCCAAAGGTTTCATAGTAAATTACCCAAAGTTTAGACAGTCGTATCTCCCGGGATTTAAATCAATCGTTTGCCCTACATAACAATTTTATTTCAATGGCTAATAGGACATTTACAATTTCTTTTATTTTGTTAACTGTCAATTCATGGTGGAACTGCATTGTATTGTTATTTTAATTTAATAAAACGCATTTTTTGGTAGTAATTATTCCACTTTTAATCAATAAATTAGGACCGGTTTCATCCGCCTCAGAGGGAAATTTTCAACTCCCTCTGTGTGGGACGAAACCGATCCTAATGTATTGATTAAAAGTGGAATAAGTACTACAAAAAAATGCGTTTTATTAAATTAAAACAACAAGAGCATTTATATATTAAAAAATATTCGTTAAATAAACAGTACTTATAAAATATATTTAATTAACTATGTAATTTTGAAATAGGACATCAGTAAGAACTTCAAAGGTACATGCACCATTTTTTAATAAACATCGGTAACTTAAGCGGTAAGGAATAACGCCTGAAAAGTAAAAGATGTAAAAATGGAAGTTATACCTAATAATTGAACTGGTATTTACGTGGTTCAACTCCAATATAATGGGTTCAAAATGTAGTAATTTGTTCATTTTTATACCTACGATGTTTTTGCGCAAAGTGTTCAACCAGTGTGTGCTTCCCGTGATGACATATGCGTGTGAAACATGGACCCTAAGTAAAAGAGAGATCCAGAAACTCAGAGTAGCACAACGTGGTATGGAGAGGTGCATGCTGGGCATAACGCGAAAGAACAAAAAGAGGAATGAGTGGATAAGGAAGCAGACAAGGGTTTGTGATGTAATAGAGTTTATTAAAAGCCTTAAATGGAAATGGGCTGGGCACATAGCTCGAAGAAGAGATAATCGTTGGACAAATCTAGTCATCCAATGGTATCCAAGAAGTACAAAACGTCCACAAGACCTAGAGGCCACTGGATCGATGAAATGATAAAGTTCTGCGGAAGTACGTGGCAACGCATTGCACAGGACCGAGAGAAGTGGAAGCAACTTGAAGAGGCCTTCATCCAGCAGTGGATAGATTCAGGCTGATGATGATGATGATGATACCTACGATATTTCAAATATTTATGTTGACAAAATTTAGGGTGATAAAACTATCATCAGAACAGTTCACGATAACTAATCCTAGACATTCAGAAAATTTCAAGATAGTCACGATGGAATAGAGGATGTAATATGTTTCTTATTTCAGCTTTCCTTCTCGTTCACAACAGTGACGTAGAATTCATCTTGTTATTTTATTTTATTTTTATAATACTAAAAATATGTATTTATAAGAATTTATTAGAATTTGGGTACATTTAAATAGGAAGTTGTTTAAGTAAAGGATTATTCAACGGTTTAACATTAATTACATTAATATTATCATCTTATTTTTTTTCAATAATCTATCAATTTATCTCAACTTACTCTACAAAGTTAACTCAATGAACATTATTTTGATTGATACATCAATGCATAGGTGACTATGAGCTGGATCTACAAGGTGGCTATTCTTAGTATACAGTATTGGCTCCGTATATATAGTAATACAATTTCTGATTGTTTGACCACAATTAACGGATAGACAAGTCCCATATTGTCACAAATGAAGCTATTAATTTCAAAGTCGGTAACCGCTATTTTTACTTTTTTTTATTCTGATTCAGTAAATACTTTTCAATCGTATATCATATTAATAATAATTACAAGATAAAAAGAACTTTTTATATACAACGTTTTTTGATTTTCTGTTGAATTATTATGCTCAATATGCTCAAACTTGTACTTGATATGAAGTAAATAAAAACAAACAAATATAGAATACTGAAAAGTCATTTTGATTTCCATAGTAACGCACGTATATATTAATAATTTAGTTGCTAGGACCACCCCCTTAATCTTCTACTTTTTACGGATTTTTCTGAAATAACTTTCCATACAAAACGGAATTAACTGAAAATGCATTCAATTCTGCTTAAAAATGGCTAAAATATTAAAAGAATGCATTGTCGTCGTGTTCTAATAATATATTCTAAAAGTTTCAAATGTCTAGCTAGTCGGGAAGTTAGTTAAAAATTGATTGCAAGATTTGTACTGGACAAATAACCACCGGACAAACAAAAATACGAGATAATAAAAACATTGTAAAATATTCGCTCAGTTTGTCCGTTAAATAGAATTGTACCGGAAGTTGATTGCAGTCATTTATTATATTTTGCGACTTATTTTACAGATGATTTTTTTCCTAATATTAACTGCGATGAGAACATTTTATTTCACTTTTCGCTTTTTGTAATTGTTTATTAATATGTTTGCAAAAATAAAATATTATATTTGTAGTCCTAAATGTGCTTGACGGGTTTTTGCGTTCATCTCAAAATGGTGGAATATGGAGGCTACCAACTTTGACACTAACAGCCTCAAAAATACATAATATCTCCAATTGCATGTATATGGTATTATTTGAATACGTATTTGTTTAATTAAATAAAACACAATTTTATAGTACTTATTCTACTTTTTTAATTAATTTTTGTACCGGATTCGTCCTCTTCAAAGGGACATTATCAATCATTATCAGTTGATAATGCCCCTTTGAAGACGAAACCGGTACAACATTTAATTGAAAAAGTGGAATAAGTACTATAAACTTGTGTTTTATTTAATTAAACAAATAATACAATGCAGCTCCACCATGAATTGACAGTTACCACTATAAAAGAAATTAATATGGTCTTTATTATTTATTTTGTCAAAACTAGGTACTATTAATCTGAAACATTACCCATAAAAATAATAATTTATATAAATAATTATCAATAGTGTACTCGAAGTACCTACGGAAAATTAGGTTGATGCAAGTTTTGGGGTTTTTTCTAAGATTTTATCGAATAGATCTGTTTCCATGGCTCTTTTAAATAATGCCTACAATATATTTAAGTAATGCTTATAACTTTAAGTAAAACTACGTAATCTTTTAATAACACCGTATCGCGAACTTTTACAATAAAGAGTACAGTTTTATATGACTCAATTTCGTATTGCTAGAGCTTTCTTACGGCAAGACGTGGCGTGACAAAAACTACTAACAAAGATAATCTTTTGGGGCCTGGGAAATAAAGAATTTCCAAGTAACGTGAATTTAGTAACAGATGCCGCCGAGGCCAGATGCTGAGCCGTTTAAAACATTTCCGTATACTGCATAGTATTACTTATATTAGAAACAACGTGGGTTAATCTTTGATGTGGCCACGGAGAAGGCGACATAAAATATTCATTACTTTAATCTTAATACCTATATATTTTTATTTGTAATTCTATAATATCAAAAACTTACATGTAAAACACGAACAATAAAACTCCAAACAAACATTTTTTTTGTTCAACGAATGCCTAGTTCACTAGATTTGAAAAGGTAACATTTTTTATTGAAGATACATATTTTAAAATACTTCAGATAACACATAAATACGATAACAATACGACGCCTTGCTGAACATGATCCCGCATTTACCGGATTTGCGCTACAATGTCTTTTACCAATAATTAGGCTACGTGCGTCCCATCTAATTACGACAAAATTAGCTAGTAGTATTTACATATTGTAGATATATGTAGCGCTGGAAAATTAATTTTGGCAATCGGCTTTCATGGTTTGTTCAGTAGATACGGCCCAATTCGAAGTTTTCCAACGCATCTATTCTATACACAAGGCTGCCTTTGGCCGCTATCGAAAGCTATTGAGGGTATTTTATCATATTTATGTATTAAAGATAATTGTTAAAATAAGTTAGTCGTAATTGTTACATTAAGTGCCATATTTTAAAAGCACTTCTCTTGGCGGTGTTAACTTTTACAGCGAGATAGACAGTTTAGACGGCTTACTTATTGTAACAATAATTATAATGCCTCAATACATAAATATGATATATTAGATAGATAATAGCAGTATTGTGTATAGAATAGATGCGTAAGATTTTAATCCAATTTAATAATATAATAACTCGCTTGACAATGTAAAGTATGTTTTACACAATTAATTATGGTGACAATGTAAATTATTTAATTCGCATAATGTAACGAAGGGCAGGACCAGTTTTGTCAACTTAAATGGAGTGATACAAAAATACAATCTACAGAGTTATTTATACAGCCAATTAAGATAGTAAATGATATCATCATCATCATCAGCCGGGGTCAACCCACTGCTGGATGAAGGCCTCCCCAAACTTTCTCCAACTCTCTCGATCCTGTGTCGTTCGCTGCCACGTATTTCTGCCAAACTTTACCAGTTCGTCAATCCAGCGGCTTTTAGGGCGACCCCTTGGCCGTTTCGTACCCTTTGGGTACCATTGGATGACGGCATTTGTCCAGCGACCGTCCTTTTGGCGAGCAATGTGCCCCGCCCATCTCCATTTCAGCTGTTTGGCAACGTCTATTACATCGCTTCTATGGGGGTATTTGGACATAACACACCACGCTGTCCAAACGGGTTGGTGTGTGGTTTTCTGTCTGAGTTTTCCTTCCCGTAGCCAAGGGGTCTCTCGTTTTAAGGCGCCAGAGTTTCGCCTTTCACCCTTCTCTATTAGCTACAGATGAGTTATACTGTCACAAGACAGACCACATCTGCATTGCCCAAGGGACGCCGCGTGGAGGCTAGAGATAGGATTTGTTGGCCATCTGTAGAGTAGCGTCTCAACACTTTATAGAAATGTACCTATTAGCATTAGTGCATTTAATTGAGGCCCTAGCCAACCATTTGCCATAAATGATATAGTAAATGATTAAGTATTTAAGTACTATATTTTGTGATGAAATGAAATTGTTACAAAACAAAATATTCTTGAGACATATTTATCAAAACATTAAATTGTATCAAAACTCCGTGCCTGCAATAAACTCAGCATATGAGACCTATGATGTTATCACTGACGAATCGCCTACGTTTAGTTGACCAAAAAGAAACCACGACTGCGTCATCAGATGCACGGAAAACTGGAAAAAACGAGTCTTTACGTTTGCAATGTATCGTTCATTGAAAGATAAGATTGATCCAGTATTCTGATTCATATAATATGAAGACAGGCCTTTAGAATATTTAGTATTCTGAGATACTACTTTTAACTAATCTTGACATTTAAAATATATATTTGAAAGTAACTATAATAGCAATTTATCTAAACATATTCTTCACTAATAGAAGTTGTATATAAATATTATTGTTTGAGTTGTT
Source organism: Rhyacophila brunnea (assembly GCF_057557595.1). NCBI lineage: Eukaryota > Metazoa > Arthropoda > Insecta > Trichoptera > Rhyacophilidae > Rhyacophila > Rhyacophila brunnea. The sequence continues at coordinate 40,695,130 of NW_028232796.1, read as the reverse complement.
ATTGATTATGATAGAGTATAAAATATGTGGAAAAATATACAACGCAAATAAATGAAGGAAAGTATTTTAATATATATTAAAACTTTTCCGTACGTTTTAGTTTGTGGAAACAAAAATTTATTTTATTTGATTTACAACATAAAGCGCTTTTTACGAGATATAAGTTTCCGGACAAACTTTATAACGCCTGTCAAATTTAAATCATTGTTTTCAAACATAATGAGAGGCAAGTGTTCAAATGAAATAGAAACAAAGTTTTGTTTTCAAGCGAGCTTTTAAATTAAGGCTCCGATACAAATGAGCTTTATTTAAAACCAGCCTATAAACTTTCCTGCAATAAAACATTCAACAACATCATTGTGAATAATTCAGTTTAATTGCGATTTATTTAGAAAAACAAAAGGCCCGAGTCAGAATAATTTAATGAATGGTGTATCCGATACAGCAATAAGGAAATAAGTGTTAATTAATTGATATTTAAATTTATTTATTTTAGACATTCACAACATGGCATCAAAAATAAAGTTTAACGTTGTCAAAATGAGTTAGTACTTGCCTACAACATAAATTGTCGTAATTATTATGGACGTAAAATTAATACGTTGAAACGGGGTGTAACTGCACTATCACAGGGTAGAAGGACGAGTGCGATCTGGATAATTGGTATCATTGACATTTTTGTTTTTGAAGATACACGATTCGAAATTCAACATGCGTCCATTTAATGTTATGTATATTGTACTATCAGTAATAATAATAATATATTCATTAACATGTTTTCTTTTTCAAGTAAATGGGTAACGTTTTTTAGTCATCTTTACACGATTACTCTGACGCCATCACAAAACAAATTGACGTGTTCACAGCTCAACTTTCGCTCTCCGATTGGCAGCGAATCCGAAATTTCGTCGCACCTATAGTTGAAAATTATTTGCCGCTTCACTGAAGTATGCTCTTAATATTTAATAACTAATATGAAATATACTATGGTGCAAGTCTTGTCAAAGTAAGCTGCGGCTATCGGAAAAAATGTGTGTAATGTCATTTTTCTTGGTGTTCACAATATTATCAGACTGATGTTACCATCCCGCAAGCACATTTTGAACCTTTAAACGAACATATCAGTTAGCAAAATCTGCTGAAATCACCAGAACAACAATGAGGTCACCTATCATTGCACTGCATAGGTTGAAACTATTTATTTTCAATAGGAATATTTTTTACTATCTGTGGTCTGCGGGTTGGGTTCTGTTAAAAATATTATTGAATTTACTAGGTTACTTCATCATTGAATTTACAGAGATCGTGTTCATTCAAAATGTTCTGCAAAATGATGAAAACATAGACTTAATTTGTCGCCGTGACAGCGTGATAGTACGCGGCATGCATCTCAATATAATCATACTGTAGGATCTTACGCATAGTCATACTAATCTAAACAAATGAAAATCTGCGTTACCTATATATTATTATTTTGAATGTGAATGAGTATTTGTGAGATAAATACTATAAATATAAGACATGTATGTACATTTTCATTTCAGGACAGAGCGAGCGTTCTATAAAATCCAGATTTGTTGAACGTGTGAGATCTTTAAAAAATGGAAAAACTTATTCTCAGATTAAAAATTCACATAATATAGCGGTTAATCCATCACCGGAGTGTGTTCATTTTTATAATAAAGGACTATAGTTGAATTTACTAAAATAGCTTGAAATCACTCAAGAATTATCCAAAAATAATATGTACCTAAAAATAAATAATTACAAGATAAAAAGAACTTTTTATATACAACGTTTTTAAATTTTCTGTTGAATCATATAAACTTGAGTTGACTAGCTTAAACGATAAAAAAATTTGTACTGGATAGAAATAATACTGAAATGTCGTGTCGACATTCATATTGATTTCCATAGTAACGCACGTATATATTAATAATTTAGTTGCTAGGACCCCAGACCATAATAGTGGATTGGATTACGGATTTCTTCCGAAATAACTGTTCATACAAAACAGAATTAACTGAAAATTAATTCAATTCTATTTAAAGATTGCTAAAAGTATAAAAAAAATGGATTGGCATCGTGTTATATTCTAAAAGTTTTAAATATTAAGCTAGTCGGGAAGTTAGTTAAAAATCGATTGCAAGATTTGTACCGGATAAACAACCACCGGACAAATAAGAATACGACCTATTAAAAACGTTGTAAAATAGAGATGTCAAGCAGATGGTAATTAATAATTTGCATGTATCTATTTAATATGGACCAATTACTAATACCTTAGGCCTTAGAGCAGCGTTGGCAAACCTTTTTACATACGCGTGCTAAAATTTCCCAAATATTATTTATGTGCCGAGCAGTTTTTCATGTGGGAAATTGGTTTTTTAGAATTCCATTAAAAATAATAATGATCTAAATACCACCCACAGAATATAGCACGCATATAGTTTTATCACTTGTTTCTATTACGCCATATATTTCAGTCCACCAATTTTGAAAGTATCTGCCAGAATTACTTAGTTTTAGTTTCTAATTTGGAGCAGCCATTTATGTGGGTAGAAATAAAATCAGATGAGGCAGTCTCTCACTACAGTGGTGTCAAGCATTGCATATCGGTCAAAATTAGAGGTTCGTGGTGTGGCTTCCCCGCCGCCTGATGGTGAGTGCGATAATATTATATGTGACACATAAAGCCTAAGGACCGACCTATGCAATTATATAGTTACATTAAACGTAATGATTCTTGAACAATATTTGTCTGCTATTTTTTTTTATACAATGCGATCTATCATTTATTATTATTATAGTTGATACTTTTTTCTCTTCAAACGCGTGCCATGAAAAATCATTTTGCATGCCATAGGTTTGCCACCACTGCCTTAGAGAATGGAATGAATTCGTGGAAAAGAATTATCATTTTTTGCACATTAATTGTTTTAAATTTAAACGGTTTCTAACTACGTACCTAACTAAGTAAGTTTTATTCTTTAATAATATGTTAGTATATTATATTATTTTAACACGTATGATAGAAGATTATTTATTTTAAACTAATATGATTTCTAAGGAAGTAAGTATTATTCTTGAATAGTTTCTACTGTAACAGGGTGAGAGAGAGCTTATTTGGTCTCCTTCTATGAGTTCTATACTTAATCGTCGACAGATAATTTTTTTGAAGTCTTGATAATTGTGTTACAACCGAAATAGCTGTCTACTTAAAAAAGCCTCCCGTAGAAGTAAATATAATTTATATTATTATTTGTTATAACTTAGCTTTACTGTCAAGTTTACCTTTTTTCAATCTAAGTAACGCACAAATCTACGTATTTACATAAGTATGACTTTGAATGTAAACCTAAGTTATATTAATATTTAATAAAAATATAGTAAAAATAGTTAAAGTGTGAAATAGTATCTATTTACTTAATTGACTTTATGACAGTATAGTATTATAATGCAATAGTAATGGAAGGTCTGTTTCGTCACGAGTATTTTTTATCAATAGCATTCTGGTTAATTCGGTGAAAAACTACATTTATCTGAGACAATGGGTGTAGGTATATTTGATTATATTATTCGCTGAAGAAAGCTAGGCTGAAATTTTTGGCAATATAAATATAGTATTTAAACGTGACTCTCGCTGTGTGCCTGAAATGGCATGTGTCAACCAATGTGTAGGTATATTCTGGTAAAAAAGAGATCCAGAAGTAGTAAGGTGTACTGTGAAGAGTTGTATACTTGGCATAATCTGAAAACGATCTAGATATTTTGGTAATATTAAGAAGAGACAATCACTGAACGAATCTAGTCATTTAGTTGTGCTCAATGAGAACAAAATATCCGAATTGTGTCTTCTGTTCATCGATTAACTAATTAAGTTGCAATGCGATGCACCTTGGAAAACCTTCATCCAGTAGTGAATTGATAGATATCGGTAGACACATTGCTCAAAACATAGATCACAACATCATGGCCCCTACATCCTGAACCGGGCCCCCATGCAAGGATCTTTGGCGGGCCCCCCTATATATCTCTAAGGATACAGGCAGTGTGATGCTCTACAGTATGTAGCGTTTTCCAAATGGTGTACGTGGTAAAATTAATGTGTATATTTAGTGTTTTTTGTTGTATATTTTAATACATTCACTTAAATGAAGGAGTTGTCAAGTGTCGATACACAATTAAAAAATTGGTACAATTCGGTTATGAGGAATACAGCGGAAAACACATTTTGAAAATACCCGATATACTCGATTATTTGTGAGTTTGGGTTAGTTTAGGTTTGGTTAGGTTGGGTTATGTTAGGTTAGATTAGCTTAGTTTAGGTTTGGTTAGTTTAACCCAAAAATAATCCAGTATATCGGCTATTTTCAAAATGTGTTTTCCACTGTATTCCTCATAACCGAACTGTACCAAAAATTTTATCGTATAACCATTTATAGTAAGGAAAATAGCACCACAGGCGACTTTTCTGTAAGCGAACTTGTGTTGTGTGGTTATTTCACTTATCTGGTCGAATAGCCTCGCCGGGCCCCTCCTGAGCCAGGGCCCCCAGGCTACAACCTTGTCAGCCCCCCCTTGTGGGGGCCATGCACAACATACATGAGATACTAACCAAATACGATCAAGAGCTTTTTCAATCAATATGATGTTAAATTGGAGTTAACGGAAGTATATGGCAAACCTAAAGAAGCCAGAATGGTAAGGGTGTGATTTTTGAAAATCCCACCCAGTTTTGTAGCACAGTAGTTGTAAAATATTTTCTTTCAACAATGCCGGAAAATAGATTGATTATTTTTTTAAATGTAAACGGATGACGAAAAATCGACGTGTTAACGCCGATTGTGATCTATAATAATACTTGTACCATCGCCATGCCTTGCCGCTTTATTTGGATTTTGTGCCTTAGTATCAAAAAAAGTAGAGATAACAAGGAAACCTACTAGTGGATCGAGAGTGAATAATAATGAATGAAAAAATCTCGACCCCGAAAAGAAATTCCAATCTAAATTGTTGTAGTAGGTACTCGGAAACAGCTGCGTGCCGTGATTTTTCATTAACTTCCTGTAAGTTGGCACCTCACATGTTTCATGTATTATATAACATACAACATGCGAAATACTAATTATTTCTTATAGATATTACAACTGATTACTTTTCCGTCATATTATGTATAATCCGTCATATAATGTTAATTAATTTTATCATACCAGTAACGTTATCTTAATACTTTTCCTAACTGTGGATATAATGGGAATAACTTTAAACTGAAGTTGTGGTAGGATTTTTATCGTCTTTTTCTTTCCTAAGACGTCAAAAATTATAATTCCTTTGAATGTCATTGAAAAATTCGTGATACTATTACTAGGGCCATCCACCTAGAGTGATGTTTTCCTTATTTTCATCTTGGCCAAATAATATGAGTGTTTCTAGTTTGACTTCCTTCTTTTGCTGTATGCAATAAAAATAGGAGGTTTAGCGAAGAAAAATCGGTAAAAATAGGTATTTGATTGCAGTTTTGACATTCGAGATTTTTTAAAAATTGTTATTTTACTTTCAAAACACATTGACTGCTGACTAGATAATTAATTTTTAATTTAATTACCACATTTAAATAGCATGCAAATTATATCGAATGGCCACCTAATCGTTACGCGCTGGGCGCGCCTTTAGCGTCCAATGTATTAAACAAAAATATAAACCAACGTTTATTAATATGAGTACCTATAGAGATATAGAATTACAAATTAAATATCCATTTTCCGTAGTGTCAAATTATAGCAAACTCGGTAAGGAGCTGACAGCAATAATAAATTCCGCATATCTATTTTTCACTTAGTCAGTCATCCATTGGCACAAACTTCAGATAATAGCTGACTCGATTATTTAAATAAAAAGAATATTATTTTGATTGTATAAATAGCGAATAATAATTCATCGGAAATGTCACTTAAATATACGTTTCCGGTCTGTTACTATCTCAATATCTGTATAGTCCCGCACAACATCTTATTGTACCGAAATGCGGACCTCGGATCTGTATCATATGTTTAGTATTGTAACATAACTAGTGTAATATATTACTATACCGACCGTTATGCCAAAAACAAAACTCGCTTCTGGATCCAACTTCGACTCTTTCATCATTATCATCCTCAACACTATGACCTACGACACGTCGACGACTCCCACAGTGGTAACTCAAATCGAACCCCACATTGATGACCCACATTGAACCAAACATACCTTACATATTATAACAACCAACCGTGAAAGTCTTAAGCATAATAAAACAATTTTTTATCAGATATTTTATAATATGATATATTTATGCCTACTTCAATGAAAAAGTTATCGATCAATGTCTACTGAGAACCTTATTTAAACTGTTTCTCTAGTATATTGTTATCAAGAAAGCTTCCATTACTAAATCTATTTTAACACTATGAAAGATTCAAAGCTTTGTTATGGAAGTCGTTTTAGTATAGATATTTCGATGAAGACATATAGACGAAGGTGACCAGCCGTTCTAAAAGTAGAGATACCCACTGAATGTGTCGACGTAATAAATGATCTCAAAAGGGATTCTCAGTCTTACGTTGTGCTCTCTTGGCCTAGATGCAGCGCTTTTCAAACATTCAGAAATTATATACGACGGGCTCAGATGTGAACAATGCTAACCTACAAATATTGTACCAGATTAATACACGCTATTTTATTGCACTTTTGTAGTTCACGACTTCACTTTATGCGTCAGATTGAGCTAATATTGAGTAATAGCCGACGGAGCGAATTTTATTAGGTTTATCAGTCACTGATTATCTGTAGCGAAGGATGGAGGTAAACTGTTAATATCCGTCATGAATAGTGAAAATTAAACTCTGTTAGTCATATGTATTTGTTTTTATTCAACTAAGACTACAATTTACAGATGATGTTAGTGAGATTTTAAAAATCAATTGAACCTTGACTAACCAAACCATACGGCTTCAGCCACATAGCCAGGTGCTTCACTAGTGCTGAGCTAGGTGCTATGCTTGTCTACTAAAAACACTACTGCCACATTGCACACTACATGCTTAGGTAGAAATTCATTTGACATTTGGGAGCGCTCAAGTCAACAACTATATGTCACTCTCAAAACTAACCAGAAAGCTACTTCTCACAGAGAATTTAAGTTTAAAATTTCGAATGTCTCAAATTCGAACTTGTTGGGTGCATAATAACAATTCATCCCATGCGTCATTATTCATAACCTCAAAATATTCGATGTTTGACGCTTGTCATACTGAAGAAACATCCGCCATCTTTCAAAATCACTAGGTGACACAATAAAAATAACCAACATGTTTGTTCGCCGGGAGACTCACGAGGTGACTAATAATCACGTAACGAGGCGCGAAGCGTGCAGTGTGGCCATTGCGATAGTATAGTTTGCGTCCATTCGCTAGGATGTAGGACAAAATTGTGCACACTTTTTCATTCATACTTATTTGTTTTCGTTGGATTAAGAATACCTATTACACATGTCGGTTCATTTCTTTAAGTTCATTATACCCTGTCAAAACCAAACTATAAAAGGAAAAAAAATATTATTCTATCTAAATTTAAAGTTATGTATGATTTAATTACATAATTTTAGATATTTTGTAGATACACGAGTGTTTTTTTACTATTATCAATTATAGCGTGGTTTCGCTGGGTTTAATTCAATTTTAAAAACTAACCAACACCCATCTGTAAATTGTAGTCTTATTTGAATGAAAAAAAAATGACTGACAAAGTTTAATGTGCACCATTTATGGTGGATTTTAACAGCCTACCTACACCCTTCACTACTGCTGATTATTATGTGCACTATTTCAATAATCTGTTTTAAAGTAAAAATAATGTTTTTATACTATTTTCAAAAACACTACCTAATTATAATAGGATTTTTTTCTGAATATTATCTGTGGTGAGTAAGCGAAACAGGCACACGGAAAAATAATTTGGTTGGAGTGTATTTTGAAAAGGCAGCGGAAGGGGCCGGGTTTACTTAAATCAAGCAGGTGCTACTGACTTCCATATTTATTTCTAATTCCTCCTATATTACTTGTTGCTTCCGCAATTTGATTCTAGTTATATATACATGGCCTACAGGTATAACTAATTGTGATCACGTATGAAATATTGCGAGCGCTCACATCTACAAGAGTGGTTATAGAATGCGCATGGCTGTCATAGTTATTCGGACCATCAGTGTCCATTTGTGTCTACCGCGCTATTTTGTCTTTTGGATAAGTCGGATTAAAATATTAAAACAAGCATTGGGTGCCCCAGATAGTTGCACAAATTCATGAGTGACACGAGTCTTCCACTGACCTTGTCGTATTAGATTACCGAGAGTAATAAGTGAATTTGTTGAGAAAGCTGTACCTAAAGTTTTTTTTCCTGGGGGGAGGTGCAAATTGTATCCCCGTATCTTTGCATGCGCGTCTGAAGAGGACTATTTTTGTAAGTTTTAGCCGAGACAAGTAAACCGTGTATAATAATGTAATGAACTTAATTTATTTTATCATTTAACATACATAACTTGAAAACATCTCAGATATACCGACTAGAAAAATTCATATTTGAAAAAAATACGAAGCTCGACGGGTTTGAACCCGTATAACTACTGGTGCATTAATTATGCTACGAGCGTCCTTTTGCGAGTGTCCGTTGTTTTCAAGTCATGTACGAGTACCTATGTTCAATATCATAATATGGAATGATACATTCTCAAAATATTATGAATTATTCGTTGAATATAATAAATAGTTTTTTAATATAACTTATTTGGTCCAATCCACTTCTAAATATTGATAACATCACTGATGACAAAAGTAACACTTTTAATATTAATCGAAATTACTCCATGAATAATAATAAAATACAATACGCAATAAACTTATCTATTAAATTTGATAATAAGCCAAATAAATAAATTTAACTTCAGAGAAAACAATAATGCTTATTTATTTTTAGAGAAAATATAATTATTAATTGAATTGACCTCGATCCATAGCTTGGTAAAACCTATCGACAGCATCTTGCGATGTATTCGCTCCCTCAGGGGAAGTATAATGAATTGGCATACCCGTGTCACGCAGAGGTAAAAAACCTCCGGGCCGCATTTCTACGTTTCTGCCCTCGTTTTAAACTCGGCTCTGTGCCGTGATGCGGGTACGAGAATTCGTTATTCATTCCCGCTAAGTAGTTGTAAATTACTTAAGCTTTTTTAGTATCACTTATTTTATTATTATTCTGCTGTATGAGAAAAAAATGAAATTGGTCTTTCTAATGAATTTCGCTCCGTGGTTACAAAAATTTAAATGGAAATATGCCAGTCTTTTAGAAGGAATGTAAAAGAGTTTTATTTTAATAAATACTATTGAGTACTTGAGGTAAGATTTATAATCTATTTTGTTTAAAAAAGATGATTTCTTAAGACATTAGTTTCATAAAGATACTAAAACGTTAGGAAAGAAATATATTGAAGTACTTTCTTGAAGAGCTCATCGAATGCATTAATTTATTATTTTATTTGTAATATAATATCGTTATCTTTTACATTATACTCGTCGTGGGGTTGCTGCCAAAAGTTGGTATGTCGATAATTTAGGTATTTAAAGTTAACAATGGATTTTGTGTCTATATATAAATATGTAAGCTAAAAAAAAAATCAAAGCCATCCGATGTACTCGTATTATTATAAATACATAAAACATAAAGAAATTAGCATTATGTCTGATTTTATACGACATATCAAACTTTCAAATTGCAATTAATATGATTTCGAGACTTACCAACTTTTGGCCACTGACTCCACGATATATATGTCTTGAATTATCTAAGGCGCATAAGAGAAAATAATATATATAAACATATAAATGAGAGCGAGACAGGAAAAAGACGCATTAAACATACACGTATAAACAAAAATTCTACAGGTACTTGAAAACCCAAAAGAATCGTTTATTATAATCGGGTCGTGTAAGAAAACAAATAATATTATCATAATAGTTTGACAGATGTTTACAGTGCGGTAATAGAATATTGGATTACCAAGAAATTTAAGAGTACCTAAATTTAATAGTGATAGGGTGCTGAAACTTTAGGCAATATTACATAATATAACAAAATAGAAACTTAGAAATAGTTGATAGAAACTCAGCTAAGCATCACTGTTTGACAAATAGACGAGTTCAGCGATGGCGTATTCGACAACATCAGGAAACTCTACAATGACTCAGTTAGTCATAGATAAATAATTGAATCTGAAACACCAGAACAATGACAGTAAGACAGAATATACACGTAAGCGTATGAGAGAGAGGGAGACAGTGGAATTTTGACAGGTGGTAGGTACTGCTACCTGTAATATTAAATCTGCTTATATGTCATAGTTATATATATATATATTTAATCAGTTTTTGTACGATTAGTATCACTTATCAATTATTTTAATAGATAATTAAAATTAAATATTCGTGTTAATAATTCAGTAGTATAAAGTCTCATACGTAACTAGTCATGCAACAATAATTGCTTTATTTGGCTCTAAATCATTCACAGAAACGGGAAAGTCAATTGACCCTTACAGAGATACTTGAGATTATTTATAATATATAAGTAATATGTATATAACAACATAACCAACTCCTGATAGACAACGTGCGACAATTTACTCTTAAAATGTGCATTATATTATTAGATCAGAATCACTCTATATAATATTACCTTCTCTATATTAAAAGTAAATCTCCTCTAGATTTATTTGTTTAAACATCATCAACTGGGGTCTTGAAAATTTAGAGAAAACACAAAAACGTTAGGCAGGTAAGTACCTATACAATGCGCCCATTTTCCACGCAACGTAATATCTCACGAAAAACCTTTATATATAACCTATTTCCGTCCCCATTTCACTTTTTATCCCTTCTCATAATTGAGTGGAAAATCTCGCACTGAGGAATTTTCAAAAAATGCAAAAATGCTTGGCGGAAAATTCGGAGGTTTATTATGGTACCGGCTGTTGTGGATTACTTTTCTTGTTTTATTTTTATTAGCGTTTCGTTTTTAAGGTTATGTGCATTTTGAATATTTTTTTTGAAGTGTAATAAAAGCATACTAAAGACTTAGATGAAAGATGTGACGCGAAATGCTCATTAAAAATACCATTATGGGTATTAAAAACAAATTTATGTCTTCTTTTATTCGTTTTAGAATGTGATATCTCGGTCTTCCTCATTATAAAAATAATATATAAACTTAAAGAAATTATAATAATACAAGTTTAAAATTTCAGAAAAATTTTAAAGAAATTTTAATGTCTCTGTTTCTCACAACATAAACGAACTTTATGAGTGCAAGCACGACAAAGCATATAAAAATCTAAGCTTTTAAAGTTTTAAAGACCCGTGTAGGTACTGTATAGTTGATTTGGGATAGCTGGTATTGTTGTAAACGTTGTCATGTTAAAATAAAATTTATAATAAAGGCATATTTTGTACATTATAATAATATGTCCGTTTTCATCAAATTTAACAGATTATAATCACGTATTTTTAGTAAATTATTCATGGAGTTTATAATTGACTCGTAAAGTTGAAGTAAATATAAAGTTTTGCGTTACATATTTGCTTTGATAAATAAATTTTAAAGACTGTTTTATATATTATTATCTATTTGTATGTTTTTTCTTATTCACATAAAAATGCAAATAATAAAATGAATTAACAGTGCATTTCTATCATAAAAGACGGTGTGGTCGGCATTTTACATGTCTGAAAATATCCATTTGCCGACATACCGCCGACAAATAAATATCTACTATTATAAAATCATATTTTGGAATAAAAATTATTCTTTTCTCTAATTACTTATTTTAGATTCATTTAAGTCATTAAATGTTAATTTATGAGACAAAAAGGACAGTGTATTATAATGACATAAGTTTTATCCTACAAAGTACCCATACGAATTATCAAGGGTAGGTACGTTTGCAATCATCGGACCATGCCCGACCCTAATAGGATCATATATGGGCCTCCACAGAGTAGAGGTTTGTATTAACAGAGTTCGTTTTTTACGAGAAATAGATGTCAGCCACTTGCTCAACCTATTAGGTCCATACCCTGACTCACACATAAATTGAAAAACAATATTTGTGTACTTACCAGACCCAGAATTTGAACCTGGGACCCACGGCGTTGTATATAGTCCAACGCTTATGCCACGCGGCCACCGAGGGTCAAATAAAGATAAACCTAAATTCTTCACTTTAGACCTTCACACAGCACACCGGCCCTCAAGAAACTATTTATAAACAGGAATTGAATATTAGCCATTATTGTCCCAATCCATTGGATTTAATACATTGTCGTATCATTCACTTTTAAAGGTCGTAGCTTTACTAAAAAGCTCCATTTTGTTATATCGACACTCAGTTTCAAACTAAACTTGTTAAAGAGAAAATTTTCTTTCTTGAATTCGATCAGTTATCACAAATGTATGTAGTTTTGGTCTCTCTTCAGTCGATCATATTTTACGTCTTTACTATCTGAAAAATTTCTCCCGCGCAAAACCTAGCATCACATAATTATATTTTATTTCACAAATGATCAATTCAGATACAAATTGAATGACAAAATAATTATTGTTAGTCTATCTGAGGTGTAAAACTTTCTTCGTGTAGATTGTAAATTTTTATAAGACAATATTTTTTTAAACAGGCGTTGAATTCGTTTTAAACATCTAAATTGGTATGTAAACACTAATAGCATTCAAATAATCTAGGTTGGTTGCACTTTTCATAGTGGACAGTAATTTTGTGACGAAATGATTGTGATGGTCGACGTAGATGCTAGATGCTGGGGTGAGGAGGTTACACGTATGATGCCAGGCACTGACCTTTTATGATGTTCTGCGGTCTTGCTGGAGCTGGTCCCTGAGACATTCCCTCATGTTCTAGTAGGCACTCGTACAGTACACTTTTGATGAATGATTGATAAATAAGGAGACACTCTTTGCCGATAACACGGACACAGGTGGTTTAATTAACGGAGTTTGCTCGGAGACTCGGATAGAATGATGGTTTTCACAACGGTTGCACTGAACACACTTGTGGTATGAACTTAATTTTTTGAATCAGTCTGTATAATCGAATTACTCGGCTGTAACAAGCCTACACGCGCCCGTTGTCTTGAGGTAACTGAATGTTATTCAATTATGGTCGACTGATGACCCATAACTGGTGGTCGCCTGGTAGGTAGAATGGAAATATACGGCCACCATAATTGGCCCAACCACGTGCATATGGAATATAATACCTTTTATAAAAAGCAGCTATATGTTTGAATCTTGCTTCAAGCGATAATTTAATCGTCCATAGTGGATTCAATTAAAGTATGTTGACGGTCAAACGACAATGGATCATTAAATTTGATAATAAATAGAAAACTACTGATTAGTACAAAAATAATATTGAGACTTGAATCGAACTTGTATGTATTTTATTAAGGTGGGATATTTATTAATTTAGGAAATTATGACACTATGAAGATAATGAATATGAAGATATTTTATTTTTATACATTTACATTTTTGAAAGAATCTATTACATCAAAATTAAATCATCTAAATAGATGCTACATATCATTCAGCTCTATAATTATGCAACTAACTGTACAACCGTTATCATGCCAAGCTCTCTCTCCTTCTATTTAGGCATATTCATTCAGTTACTCTGCATTCCTCCTAGAATATTAATTTACTATATTATTGGTTTTAAACCGCTCAAAAAAATCTGTATTCTTTGGAATATTTAATTTTAAAACACTTGGATACAGCTTTAATAGCTTATTTTCCCGTCAAACTTTAGTTTTTACATCAATTTAATATAGAAGTTTGTCTTCTTGGATGGCGACTTGGAGCTAAATAGACTCTTTGTTACGAAAAAAACTGTTTTTTTTATCCCTCAGTTTGCTGGTGAGTTTCTTCAGGTAAAACTTGTTTTTATTTTTGCTAGACATGCTAGTTTCTACTTAAAAACCAAAGCGTTTTCGAATGTTGAAGTTCCCACCAAAATATATCTTAACCATCCACCCCTTACCATTTTCTAAGTAATTTGTATTTTTATTATTCATCCTTGGTTAATTTGAAAATGACATTATATGCGTCCATCTTCTTTGAGAATCACCAAACTTTCAGTGATAAATAGGTAATTCAAATTTGAAAACAAAACTGGAAACAAAGACTAAATCATTATAAGTTTTATAATATTTAAAACTTACTTTTATTTCAACTCAGAACTCACTACATAATGAGAGATTCAAATTTTACATCCTTCAGTGAATCGTTCTGGAACTTTTCACTTGCCCTGGAGCTTTTGTAATACAACATTTGGGAATCCGCCTCAAAGTTTTGTGACAATATTTTAAAGGAATATAATACAAGTTGAATTTAATAATCATCTTATAACTATTAGGGAACTTCTGCCAGCAATATAAGGCCTTGTAGATACAGGGAGTATTTCATAACTTTTTAAAATTAATTTAGCTGTGAGCATATCTCAACATAGTAATATTTAAATATTGTTCAAATATATTGTTACTTTACGTATTTCCTTCAGATGTCCTTTGATCACAGCTAGATAAAGGCATATTCACCGTTGAGATACTTCTATCGTTATATATTGTTTATCACTTAGACTCGGCAGGACCACCCTCTGTTGATTGGGCAGTATTTACCAAGAAGCTAAAGATATGGCAAGTATAGATACCTGAAAAATACAGGCTCACTATAAGAGAGATAGAATCTTCTCTATAGATCTATAGATAGATCTATAGATAGATCTATAGATAGATCTATAGATAGATCTATAGATAGAATCTATAGATCCTTGAAGGAGGCTAGGGTTTTTAGACCGTTGTATTGTCATAATAATATAGGAGGCTTGTAGCATGATTGGTTAATGCACAGATTAGCGCGACACCAATGGTTATACGGGTTAAAATCCCGTCGATTTTCGATTTTTTTTTTCAAACATAATTTTTTCTAATGGGTACATATCTGAGGTGTTTTCAAGTTATGTATGATCAATATATAGAATGTTGCATTCTCAAAATCTTGCAAAGTTTTCATTAAGTAAAATAATTAATGGTTTATTCAAAACATTAAAGGTACCTTTGTAAAGAAACGACAAACTAATATAGCATTAATTTCCATATTAAATTCTAATATAGGTTTACACGTCGTCTTTCGCATTGCCTTGAAAATAATCTCACCTCCCTGTCAGTACTTCTGTCGCCTCCAATCTGGAAGTGCCACCTTAATGCGAAGAAGATGGAGGTGTAACCCCGGCTTAGCTTAGCATGTATTACGCCAAATTGCTTAACTGATAAAATATATACTCCCACCTAGCTGACATATGTATGTAAAACGAAGCAATATTTCAACCTGATACTGATTTCCTTTCTGAGAAAAGACATTATACGTAGGTTTGTATATATATAATAATCATATACACGGTATAAGTACAAGTGCTTTACATTCAAACACTTTGTACCTTTTTAATTAAATATCGTAAAGTAATACCACATATTATTCGCTTTAAAATTATGTAAATAAGATATTAACATAACAAAATAATAAATGAAAACAGTATGTACATTTTTTTAAATATAAAAGTTATAATATAGTACTCACGCACTAATAAGTCGTTGGTGGTAGGATCGATTCTGCGGCTAGGTAAATAATAATGCATGTATTCAATATTATAACCCTTACACCAGTGGCAAAGGGTGGAGGTTGGCTGTTAAGAATCGACATATATAGTGCATGCTTAACTTTGGCAGTCCAAAGTTTTTGTTTTCATCGAACTAAGACTACAATATGTAGATAGTGTTTGTTAGTTTTTAAAATTCAATTAGGTAATACCTGACGAATCCAAGCCATAGTAGATAATAGTTCAAAAATATTCGTTTATCTATAAAATATTTAAAATTATACCATTAAACCATACATAACTTTAGATATTTTATTGATAGAAGAATATTTTTTATCGATTATAGTTTGAATTGGGCGGGGCTTGATGATTTTGTAAAAACTAATGAACACCATCTGTAATTTATGTATTCATACTCTAACGTAAACAAATTAGTGCGACTGAAAATATGTGTACTATTTTTATTGGATTGCCCATAGCATACTTAAAGTATTATGGTTTGGTAACTAACCAGCACCATTTAAAAATTGTATTCTTAGTTCAACGAAAACAAATAAATTTAGTATGACTGTGACAAAGTTAAGTATGTACTGTTTATGTCCAATCTTAACAACCTACCTTTACCCATCGACACTGCCTAAATTTTGACAGTTTTTTGTACTACGTAACCTTGGTTGATTAAGGTAACGTAGTCTTATTTGACTAAATATCTAAAAAATCATTCATAAAAATCTTCATGAAACATCTTTTGTCTACACGATTCCCAGATACATACTAAGTAACTTAACATGTTTTAGCTCTCAGCCTAAAGTAGACTGTACACAAGTTGAAATCCGTATTAAGTTCAAGTTGAAATTGTACAAGTCTATAAACGTTCATCATTAATCCTAGAAAGCCACAGTTTCAATCATTTTCGAGAAGCTTTAGACTTAAAAGGCGGTGACCAGATTTTTTACAATATAAAATTGTCAATATACATTCAATTTATTCTTATATTAATGTATAGTACAAGAAAGGTATTTTAGCTACGCATTTAAAATAATCGACAAATTTATTTTGAGTTTAGAATGTCACTCATCAGTAAAGTTGTGAGGTTAGAACGAATAATTTTGGAAAATAGATCCAATTTAGATTTACAGATAAAGATCGAATTATTAATACTACTCTCAAAAAAAACTAGCTCTTCTAAAATCTTATCATGTTCATATTTAGCTACGGGTCAGAATACTATGTTTTACCAAAAAATATGCGAGGAAACTGGAAGCCTTTAAAAATTAGCTCATAGTGGAGTTATGTTACGTGTGTGCCTTCTTTGGAAGAGTTTCAGCCATTACAGCAGGCCGAAATGGAAACAATTGTATGGATCGATGCCTTGTCTGTTCTAAGGTGATCTGTTATATTACGTATTATTGTGTATTATAATTATTTTTTTATTATCGCCACATGAATATAATAAATTGTAATATTAATAGTTTTGAAGTATCAGAAACATGACGTGAAACTTTGATATTAGATATATAATATGGATCTACCTAATTACATAGTGGCTTGGATTGCTTTTGGACTGAAAGCGATTCTTCTTCTTACTGTGCCATCCCCTAGCGGAGGTCGGCTACCATGAAGACGATCTTAGATTTTTAATCTGCTGCCCGGAACAGTTTAGTGGAGCTGCATTCGTACCAATCACGGAGGTTTTTAAGCCACAAAATGCGGCACTGTCCTCTGCTACGCTTACCATTGATCTTTCCTTATATGACAAGTTGGGGAATTCTGTATATTTGTCCTCTCATAATGTGGCCGAGGTACTGTAGTTTCCTGGTTTTGATAATACGTAGAACTTCTCGGTCCTTCCCTATTCGATTGAGAACTTCAACATTTGTCAACCCGCCAGTCCAATGAATTTTGAGGATGCGTCTATACAGCTACATCTCGAAAGCTTCAAGTCTCCATGACATGTCTTGGTTTAGCATCCATACTTCCATACCATAGAAGGAGAATTGAGAGAACGTAACGACGTACCATACGCAGTCTCAGACCTAGGATAAGGTCTCAATTGCTAAGAAGGCGTCTCTTTTTGAGAAAGGCACTCCTTGCGATCTTAATTTTAGTTCAATTTTAGTTCTAATAATATCATAATTAAAGAAAGCAATTTCACGGCGAATAGAGTAGCCGTCACGTAACCTTGCCATTTGGAATATATTTTTTTAAAATTAAAACGTGATTAAACCAATCAAGTGCTTGGAATTTAATTATACAATTATAAGGCGTACGTGAGTAAACTAATGGAGTGCCTGGATTTTACTAACACTATTATACGGTTGCGTATACACACAAATCGTTGTCACTGTGAACAATGTCAGTTAAAAATGTCTCTCTGAGGCGGACGAAACCGGTCCTAATCTATTGATTAAAAGTGGAATAAGTACTACAAAAAAATTGCGTTGCATTAAATTAAAACAACAATACAATAGAAAGGTTACGTGGATGACACTTTATTATAATATTATGTTACTCGTTAAATTGTTAAATTGGCTTTAATCTGACGGTGCAATTTCATATACTTTATTAGTGCAAATGTATCCACAATAGTAAAAAAAAGAGTGCCTAGTGAAAGGATCTTTCAGAAGACAGAAGGAATTGGAGCTGTTTCTAGGAGGCGGCAAAACCCATATTTGATTTTCGTCCCGAAGCTCAATGATTTTTCAGGTATCTAGACGTAGGGAAAAACTTATTATTACTTATATACTATTTACTACGCATTTTTACCTTTTACTTTACACAACCAATAAACCAAGCATTATTTTTGAAGACGTATCATTACAAAAATATTAAAAGCATGACAGTATTACTGTGTTCTTTAAAAAAATGAGCGTATTTGGGAGTCTAAATAAGGAAAGACGACTTGTGGAAATGCGAAAACTCGCCCTTCCAAATAATAATTTATTGTAGACGGTTAGTCACCTTAATTTGAAGGGAAGGAAAACGCTCAATAACTTTTCTAATCACCACCACCTTTTGTTCGAATCTCATCATTCAATGTACACTACATTTCACGGAGTGATACTACAATTATCTTAATTTGTGTTCACAATATAATATAAAATATTTAGGTATTGCTCTTTTTAACACGCTATCATATTAATAATTAATTATTCTATATTAATGACGGTTCTAACTAATACTGGATTGATGAAAAAATAATTAGATTTACTGGGAATATGGCACAATAATAAAAACTATTTAGAGGGTTTAGAAGAAAAATGAAAATTTTGAGTTATCTTCATCCGGTTTTGAGTTGTAACGGTTGCTAGTAATTGATTTACTGTTTTACTTCAACTACATATTATATGGAAAATTTGGGTTTATATGTTACCTATAGTTTTTTTAAAGTAAATTACTTAAATAAGATGGTGGTTGAATTAGTAAGAAATATTGTTAGACATTTACCACATTGAAAAAATAGCTTAATGTACCTACTTTACATTGAACATACATAATTTTGAAAACATTTCTGAAAATACATATAACTAATATAAAAACTCTTTTTTGAAAAAAAATATGACACCCAGCAGGAATCAAACCTGCGTCTCTCGGGATTTGCACCCACGCGGATTGACCACCATACAATAGGCATACTAATTGTTCTTTGAATACTCTCTGAAGCACTTTCCAAATTAACGCTTTCGCTGCTGAATAGATGAGATTTTAATTGCCCCCTTTAAAATGCACGTTAATTACATCGATTGGCCGCCTGGTCATTACGCACCGTGTGCGTCTTCCGCGTCCAATGTATTAAGTTACTATAGGTACCTATGGTTACTATGGGGCTTTGATGTCTACAAATAAGAAGCCTCAAGATACATAGAAATAATGACATGATGGCTACGTGGTAACGTATCAGGTTGGTAAATTTGTTAGTCCTGGATTCGAATCAAGGGTCTAGCAAAAAAATAAAAACATTTTGTTTTTAAATGTGTGTTTGAACCCAGAGCATAGACCAAATACTTTTACCAAGCGGCTAACATCCATTTTTCATGAAAAACAATATGTAAAAGAACTTCTTCATGAGGCAGCCAAGATGCACATCATATTAAAAGATCAAATGAAAAAAATAGATACTTAATTTATTTTATATTTTCTAATATTTTTAATTATTAATTTTAAATAAAAAGTACACACCTATTTAATAGTTTTATACTAATTACTGAAAGAGACAAGTTTCTTAATTTTTAAATCACATCGTAAGAATAAAACCGAGCGGGCTGGAGAGAATCTGGTAGGCTCGAATGGAGAAGATTGCAAGATTTATTTGGTCTGGATGTCCTTCCAAATGTAGCGACACTATCAAGAAAGCGACTGAAGTATCAGTGCAGGAACACTCTCTAGATGGACGGAAGTTATTACCAAAGCCTGTAGTTTTAGTAATCACCATCTTCAATAATGAGGTAAAATATATAAAGATTAATCTTATTAAATAATTTAGAAATGGCCGGAATTCTTAGATGGAAATGTCTCGACGTGGAGTCTTTTCAGGGCAAAATCGAAAAGGCCTGACAGGCAAATTGCACGAGCCCTATTCGTCAGATGTTTAATATAAAACGCGGAAAAGATTGTCATATTATTTATTCTGATTTCAATGGTTTTCACTGGGTATTTTAGAGGTTTCCCTTTTATGGAATTCTTGGGCTGTCAAGCCGAGAAACGAATATTTCAAATATTTTCTTCCCTCTTTCAATGTTCGATGGGTCTCTAAGGATTTTCGTATCATTCCTGGCATAGTTTAGATTGGTTCGTATGGTAAGAGGTTTTATTTTATATTTTTGAAGGATTTTCCACGTCAATCTGAAAGCATGAAAATATTATTATAAATATTAGCTTTGTAAATCATAATATTGTATTTTTATCTCATGTAAGTACTTAAATAATTATTTCATATTTTGTTATAATATGGGGTAGTTATCAAATTAAGTTAAATACACTTTCATAAAAGAAATACAATATTTTTATTCATCCTTCCTAAAACTTTCTGTTTATTAGCAACAAAACAAACTCATTTTCTCTATGATTACTTTCATAACACATGGCATCCATATAATAGTGCTAACGTGAAAATGATGTTATGCTGTTTAAAAACAAACATGCTTGAATATTTTTACTCTCAAAATTCACTTCCGTGTTTAGAAGATTTTTAAAAAATTGCTAAAAACTAATCATTCTCAACATCACATATTAATTATCAATCACTATTAAAAGAGTGATCTACACAATTGCTAGGTGTACGGAGTTGACCAGTTTTGAAAACTATCAAATTAAATCATATTATCTATATCAATTATATACTAATATTTACTTACGTTGAAGTGTCTTTCTGCTATATTTGCCTTTTAGTTGACATTTTGACAATTTCTATGAAACATAATTACAAAATACACATCTGTCTGTTAATCTGATTGTAACATAAAAACCACTAAAGGAAAATTGATTAAACTTACACATTATAATGTATGATATAGTTGGTAAAAAATAGTAGAGTTGCGTCTCGATATATACAAAAAAATAAACATACAAGATATAAATTTTCGATAATAAGGTACTTGCAACAATTTATCACGTTTAGGTAGATGCTCTGGTAGCGGTGGAGTCGTGAGGTGAGATATGGGTACAAGTAGGAAAGAAATACATTTAACCATCGTCGATTGCATTTGCTTTTTCGAATGTAATAGGCATGCATCTAGATTTAACTGCTATATATATTTATTTGAAAAATTGATACATAACACTTATATATTTTTTTTATCATAATATATATTTTTTCTTTCTATGAATATAAGCGATCAGTAGATAATAATATTCAAAAATAAAAACGTACCCTTAATTTATTAAATAAACACTCAATCCCTTTGCGGTCAGACCTAATTACGTTTCAAATGGCAAAATAATCCGAAAGTATTAATTGTCCTCACAGGAGTACTTTCACCTGACGACACCTTAATTATTGTGAGGGAAACGAGTTAAACTTCGTTTGGCCGACTGCAATTCCGCAGATACGTCAGTTAAAGTTAACTTGAAACTGTAATTACGGAAAGCATAACGTAGTTTAAAAGTTCTAAGCTACAATTTACAATTACATCATCATTAATTCATGCAAGAGTGTGGTTATCAATTTACTTTAATTGTTAATTTACTAAAGCTCCTAAGCGAATACCACACTCTAAATTGAATTACTTAATAATTTAGTAGATTAGTATAAATAAATTATTTGATGTAATATGCAAACATCTGAACCCTCCCCCCCATTCAACTACATTTTAGAACTTACTGTAATATTGTTTTTTAAATGTGAATAAAATCGTATTGTGCGCAGTAGTAATCATCAATGTATGCGTTAATTAGGTTGAGAATAGTTATATTATAATATGAATCTCTATGCTAGGCGATCATGTGAAAACAGTGACCAAATTTCTACAATATGTGTGTGCTAAAGCTATGGCACTATTTTACGCTGTCGCTTGTTGATATATTTAGAGACTGCATTTTTAGTTCATTGATGTGGTGTATGAGATTTTTTTAAAATACTATTAATAATCATGTCCTTGCTTTTTCGTACAAGGTGGGTATTGGTAATTATAAACAACCACAAACGCCCAGGCTTTGAGAAAATCACATTAATATATTATGTCCTTACTGGTAATCGAACCCAGAGCTTCCGCATGGGAGGCCAGCACCTTACGCACTGGACCATGAGAGCTGCCTAATTCGCTGTCCTAATAAGATTAAATGAGCCGTAAAATATTTTTAGATTATCTACCTACACGATCATAAGCATAAGACACTAATTTTGGTTACAATTATTTTAGTATTTTTTAGTGTCATTTCTTAATATCGCATTTAATTTTCATATCAGTCAGGGTAAATAAGCAATAAGGGTAAATAAAGTAATAAAGCTTTGCATCGCCCAAAAATATTTACTCATCGATACCGATCAGTAGGTATATTTTATTTTACGTGCAATGAAACAGAAACAAAAATCAATATATACTATTATACATAAAAATCATTAATCATAAAAAAAACAAAATTTAATCTTCTTTTTTAATTTAACTTCTGACAAAAAGTCTTACTTCCTTTCATATATTGAAAAAAAAGTCCCCCAATTTATTTATCAATGTTTAATAACTCTCAGAAAATGTCAAAAAAAATTTAAAATGTAATAACTATTCACAATATTAATATTGTGTAAAGCTATCAACAAAAAAGTTTTGCATCTTTTAAAGAATCAATTTAGTATCATCGTGATAATCCTTACATTTTATAGACTTGCTAAATTTGCTTACCGATTTCCAAAAACAATTTGTTTTTCAGCATTATTACATCCAATAATAATATTGACTTTTGGAGAGTTCTGATTTTATTTCAACACAACTGTACTATTTTCATTAATATTATACGTTTTTTATCAACTACCATTTGGAAAGCCTCCGTATATTTAAGTTAGAATTAAATAATAATGTACTATATTACAATATATTAACCTAGATTTTATATGAGAAAATAAATAGGTATGGTTTTATTTATTCTTACATAATTTTACAATTTACAAGAAGCATGAAACGTGACGTATCTTTTTCACAGTTCTAATTGTAAAAACATTATTTTGAAGTCAGTAACAGATAAAAAAACGTTGCTGTCATTTTGTTTTTCATACTATAAAAATGGTTATTAATTTAAATTATACAACCATGTTATAATTCCATAAAACAACAAGGTTTTCTTATTGAAAAGTTTTGGAATATATGCTGGTTATTTGAATACTCTATTAGTTGTGGATATAATATTATCATGTAAAAAATCTTATTAAGGAGGGACATGCTCAGCGTAGGTAAAAATGGAGCTTTTATTGCATTTTCAAAGCATGATCCTGGACATTCCTTAAACGTTGTAGATAATCTATTTATATCATTTTGAAGCCTTATTATTCTTTATATTTATTTTAAACATTTGATGACTGCATAAATTATTTTTATTACATAAAATAGTATTTTTTTAAACTTATCACTCTAATGTTTTAGAATATAGTCATATTTCACTACATAAATGTGCAGTGGTGTTAATTTTTTACTTTTATTATTTTTAAACGCATTTATAAAACCATCAGTATAATTTATATCGACATTATTATAGTGAAATATTTACGATAAAAAAATTATATTGATAATCTCTGTGATTCCAAATTTGACAAGAATTAAGCATTTTATTATTCAAAAAATAGGCATGATTACCAAATTTCAAAATAATTCTAAGGATACTAATTATAAGCTCTGTTTTTGACCATTCAAGTGTGATAAACATCCTACGAATAATGATTGCTTTATAATAATTAATAACCTAAGAATAAGGTAGTGTTTTTTTGAAATACGCCATTTTTTTTGGCATTCCCCAGTGATTAAGCTACAACATACGGCCGTAGCCATAAATTGACAAACTAAAACTGAAGTAGGGAGTTAGATCATGATGACGTGCGTGTTTGAACATTTACCGTTTTAAAAAAAAGTTTTTTTTCGGTTAGGTAGGTACAGGAAATATACACCGATATACTGGATTATTTGTTAGGTTAGGTTAGATTTTCATACTTGAATTTATGAATTTTGCCAAGATCAGAGATGACTACATAGTATACGGTCATCTCTTTCCGATAAGAAATTTCACGGCGAAATGTAAAACGTACAATTTACATGTAACCTGGTATGGTTTGTATGTCATTTTTGTATAACATTTGTAATATTATAATACAAGAATATGTTATAAGTTATAAGTAATATTATAGATTTTTATAAACTCTCTCTAAAATTTATACAAACTGTCAAAATAATTAATTTCAAGTGCAAAAAATTAAGCAAATACTTGTTCCTGTAAAGTGTTGACACGCCATTAAAATATATTTATTTTGATAAGGCGCTTTATGAAATATGATACGTATATTAATTAGTATTTGGCATAAGATAAGGGGAACGAAATACAATATTATATATACCTAACACAACTCGTAGACGGTCTTTGGATCTCATCTGATAAATTCAATTCGCTTCGCAAACATTTGCATTGCAACATTATGTACATTGTTTTATAAGTGAGAAATGTTAAAATATTTTCACTCAAAATACATTTTCATTTTAAATGTTTTCAAAGGGCAAAAAATATTTTAAATTACAAAAATTTGGTTTCCATTATTGATGCGGTTTAAAGAATATTGGAGATGGTATTTAATAATAAAGATAAATCAATTTACGTAACCCTTGCGAGCCTAATTGGCAAAGTTTTTACCAGAATTATAATGGATAAGACGGATTTCATCTATTTTTTCTCAAAAATATATATTTCTGAGAAAGTCAAATTATATAAATATGTTTTCCAAAAAAACGATGTATTACAATGTAATTCAATCATCCATTTCAACATTTTAATGTAGAGAAGAGAAATTTATTATTAAAATAACATCTGATAATAATTATGAGTTCGGTATAAAGTATTTGTTAATTCTATAATAATTGAGTCATTTATATTCTACACCCTGAACGATTCAAAGATAACCAACGCTAAAATAAATATTAGTGAATGTTGACAACCCGAAAATCATTTCAGATAGAGAGTGTCCTATCCAAACCTATCTGCTTCTTACACAACACTTATTTGTTTTTATTTACATTTTTATTACTTATTGCCCTATAAATATGTACTCTCACGTTATTGAAATATATGTAATTACTTTCTTAATATATTATGGTGTGCTATTTGCTTATAAAAAATAAAATTTGTACAGTAAAATTTTGAAGTTTAGTTGTAATATTATATAAAAGGTAAACAATACGTTAAGCATCAATTAATTATTTTCTAAATGAGTTAATTCCATTTATATAGATATTTTTGTTAAATGGCAATTCTTAAATCCATACTGGCAATAAAACTGAATAAATGTATCGTAAGTCGACGATTTTGGTGAACTAATAATATTATCACATGCCTGCAGCTAGGTCAAATAGCTTCAATATACATGCATTTTGCGCTGTTGTAGTGGATTTTAATTAGTTTGAAGCAGTTTGTTTACTTTGCCTACCCTACATGCAATTTTTTAAAAGAAGCAATAATTCTTAGATTTAAGTAAGCTCGGAAACAAATTTAATGAAAATGTATCATGAGTAGTGGCACCTAAGATGTTCCGATAGTTTAAGATTCATAACAATCAATAAAAAAACATAGGTTTTAAAAATAAAACGTTCTGACATTAGAGAATAAATTATCATAATATAAACATAGTTTGTATTATGCAAGTGACAGAAGACGGAATATGTACCTACTTGTTTGTTTAGTATTTCTATGAAATGAGTGGAAACTATTTCTTCTTCTTATTGTGCCATCTCCTAGCGGAGGTTGGCCAACATCAAGGCGATCTTATCTTTGTCGTCTGCTACCCAGAACAGTTCAGTGGAACTGCACTCGTACCAATTACGGAGGTTCTTAAGTCACGAAATGCGGCTCCATCCTCTGCTACGCTTCTGATATTACCTTGAATGACAAGTTGGAGAATGCTGTATTTTTGTCCTCTCATAATGTGGCCGAGATACTGTAGTTTCCTGGTTTTGATACTACGTAGAACTTCTCGGTCCTTTCCCATTCGATTGAGAACTTCAACATATTTTGTCACCCGGTCAGTCCAAGGAATTTTGAGGATGCGTCTATACAGCCACATCTCGAAAAGTTCAAGTCTCCGTGATATCTCTTGGTTTAGAGTATACTATTTTTAAGTGACAGTATATGCGCCCTTCTTTTGTCTTTTTAGGTCTTTTATAAAATGAGTGGCTATCAAAATAATGCGTTTTGAATTTGGAATGGTTAATATAAAGATGTATCGCAAAATAACCCTAACAAATTGACGATTTATTAGGTACACGGCTCCATATTATATTGTAGAAACAGTTTTCTTCTGAGTCTTTGATTGTAACCCTAACGAACACCGACATTTCACATAATATTTATGTGTGTAAAACAAATTGAACCCCCAAACAATCGACAACAGAATTTACAATACGGCGGCTGACATGTTAAGGCTTAAGTTTAATTAACACAAGCCACGCTTTCAGTGGATCGTTATTTACGAATTAATTGTTAAGGAAATGGAAAAATTAGTCCAATTACATCACCGCCGGTAAAGTTGTCGATCCATAAATATTTGCTGTCATGTTTGTGAGGCTCAGTTAAGAAGTGTTTAATTATATTTGCGTTATTATCCATTAGTATTATCATTATATAATATTACAGTTTGGATATTGTCATTTTCTTATGAATTAGTTAAGATATCTACATTATTATTTTACTCTTCTTATTAACACTATATTTTGATGTAAAAAGTTTTAATTTGAATTAAAAGAAAAACTAAAAAAGGGGTAGCACCACACGTCCGTTACAATTATGTAAGTAGCTTTAATTGATAATTCTAAAAATAGAGGAACTACTTATGCATCAATTACATTGAGCTACTTTACGAGCTGTTTGTTGGCGAATTTAAAAGCGGGCGATTCAACTACTGCGATTGTGATGATAACACAAAACTTTCCATTTGCTGAGAAGCCAACAAGCTTTTTGCGACTATTTTGACAGAACATAGCTCGTTTATTACCAGGAGGTCGCTACTACGCTCTACTGCGCAGACGTAGTCTCTAAACTGACCGGCTTTCAACTTTTCTCGTTAGATTGTTTACAATCTGCTTATTAGCTTGTTCGATGATGACACTGGGCGACTTTATAGGCAGATTTTAAATTCACAAACAAGCAGCTCGTAAAGTAGCTCAATATCATTAACGCATTAGAGAGTGAAAGATATTAGTTCTATTCTCACTCGGCCCAATTTTTTTTAAAAAGTGTTTCTAGCTAAATTATGTGAGTATTCGAATAAATCATTTTGAAAATTAACATTTACCATATTTTAAATAGAAGGTATACTTATTCAAAAAATCGAGCTTAACGTGAGCACTACAAATAAAGAGTATTCCATACTTTTCATTTCGTCGCATTTGCAGACTTGGTTGTCAAAGAATACCCTTGTCAGTCTTGTCACCATACTCCCTGATGTGTGCACTACCATGGTATTAAAACTATAATTAAATGCCTAATGTATTCATAATTACAGATGATTCCGCTTAATTTGGACAACGGTTATTTTGGGGCAACCTCTTATTTTTGCCAAATCTAAAGAACGGAAACCAAATGAATAAATTAACAGTAATTTACATCGCTTAATTGGGACAAGATTCCGATAGAACAGAAAATTCAGTAAAATCACATTGCAAGCCACGTCAGAGATTCTCAGTTTTTTTAGCAATAATTTCATAATATTACACATTCATATTGTTAATTATCAAAAATTTTAGACTAATCGATAAACCATCACAATATTACGATGAAAATTAATATCGCAAGGATAAGATAAAAACATCAAAAATTTGATGAAGATAATATGGATGTTGATGATGATGTTTATCTGTGCTTTTAACTATCCAGCATTATTCCATGCAGAAAAGCGATGCAGAAAGTCCTTATATACTGAATACTGGTGCTGATTCTGAAGAAGTGTAAACACAAAAAAACAAAAGACAGATTACACTTGGTGCATTTTTTGCAGAATTAAACTGTACCTACTTATTATTTTAGTTAGATGTTATTATTATCTTGGATATTGTTAAGAAATAACTATTGGTGGCATTCTTAACAGTGTATTGTAATTTGAGGGTGATTCTGGTTGGTGGATTACGGATCTAGGGAGTCGGTTTACATGGGATGCCAGACACTGACCTTTATGTTGAGAGAGCTGATGATGATAGTAAATTCAGGATGGATGATATAGACTTTAACAGATTTAGTGCAACGAAGGTCGGACAGATACATGTTGAGTTACTCGGTAGTTAACGACGGCTAGCTATTAACAAGCTTGCAACACGTGCGCTTTCTGGATCACTTGAGCTAACTAAATGTTATGCAATTACGGTCATCTGATGGAACCCGTAATTGCTCGTCGTCTGATCTTATGACAATAAATAAGGGATTTGGAAGTAGGTGGGAAGAGAGGGCTAGAATAACTATTTCATTTTAATTTTGGAAAAAAAGTATTCAGTGTTTAATTTTATGAGAAATCTGCTTAATTAAGTTAGCCGCTTAATTGGGCCAACTGCCTTAGTCTTGATGTGTCTCAATTAAGCGGAATTTATAGCGGAGTATTTCTATCACATAACCAGCAAGACATCCCTTACATATAAAGCTAAGAGGATGAGACATGTAGTGGGGTGGTGTGTACACGAGTGAAAACTCTATCCACGTGTGCGTGATAATGTATACACGTCCGATCGCGTGTCGGTGTGTGCGTATGTGGGAAATACCGACATTTCAATAACATAGGCGGTGACATTACGTGAGGTGAAAAACAACCGGCGCAATTTGAAATTCCGCAAGGAATATTGCTTACATTATTGACGGTAAACCAATGAAAACGTGCAGATTAATCGTGGACTTACCGTACCCCTTTTGCCTTTCGATATTGGTTTTTTGGCGGTTAAAATCGCTCAAAGTATTTATATTTGATGTCGTTTGAAAATTTTTCTATTACCCACTCTGACCTTTTCAAAATGAATATTTTATAATAATATGTAGACGGATAAATACCAACGAAATATCTATAGAGGTAAAGGAAAAAATACCAGTTTCCACCACTTATGTAATATTATAATATGTTATAGATAAATAATATATATAGCCTCAATAGCCACGTGGCTTAAGCGCCGGCCTATAGTGTTGAAGGTCCCAGGTTCAAATCCAGGGTCTGGCAAGTATACATATTGTTTTTCAATTTGTTTATGAGTTAGAGTATGGACCTAATAGGTTGAGCAAGTGGCTGACATCCATATCTCGTAAAAATTAAATCTTTTCATACAAATCTCTACTCAGTGGAGGCCAATGACATTATTAATGTCATTAATGGAGGCCCATATGATCGTTCTAGGATCGGACATGGTCAAAGAAGATATAACAAAAAACCTGTAAGAACCTTATTAAGACAAATATTATTAATGACCTAAATAAATGCCATACTTAATGTATTCGTGGGTTCACCACTGAAGGATTCATGTATGGTATGGATGAAGAGGTTGAGATTTGGTGTTTGCTCCGATGGATGTAAGAGCGAATTTATTTGCAGCGTAAACAGTCGATACAAGAGTATGTTACAATTGTTATGTTAAAATACTTATGATACTGTTACGAGGTCCGAGTCTCAGTAGAATGAGATGTTGTGCGGAGCGATATAGAGACTGAGATACTAACAGACCGGGAACTTATATTCGAGTGATATGTCCAATGAATTATTATTATCCGCTATTTATTGACGTACATACTCACAAAAAATAATATCTTGAAAATAATATTTAGGAAATAATTATTATAATTGAGTCAGCTATTTTATATAGAGTTTGCGTCATCGGGTATAATAGCTGACTATTTGGAAAAACGTATATGCGGAAATTATAATTGCAGTAAGCTATTTACTGAGTTTGCCGTAATTGGACACTATGGGATATGGATATTAAAGAATATAATATAATTACGGTCAGTTATTTAAAATTGCCGATGAATACGCTGACACGGATTGAAGTGTTTATCCCCATATATTTTTTAAATGTTATTGTCATTAATAATAGAATATGTTGGACATATTTATGACTTGTTGCAGATTTAAAAAAATACCCCTAACACAATGAAGATTGAGATAATATTTTAACCACTTCCTTCGATATTATCATCCGTGTGTAAAGTAATGAAATTTATGCAAACATGCTCGGGAAGATCTATATTAGTGCCTATGGGGTATTATATTTTTATTGTTTATACATTTTATTCATTTATTACGTCATAGATTGTAATATAATTTTTTTTATAATCTATTTAAGTATTTTTTTGCATCCGGGTTTCGTCTTTTGGCTTCTTCAGTTGCACTACGCACTTACCAATGGCAAATACATACTGAATACAGTTGGCAATCATCGATTGGTTATTTATTCATAAGGTTAAAGCAATTTTTTTAATATTATTAATATTTAAAGTAATGTTTTTATAATATGACTATTATAATTACAACCACATCCATGAAAAAAATGACCTCCGTTCTTTTTGCTCTATCAAGCTTCGCTGACAAAAATAGGAGGAGTTTAGGAGCATTAATACGACTTTAAAAGTGAATTAAAAAACAATTACAATATAGTAATTATTATAAATAACATACGATTCTAGATTTTATTTTGTTTACATTTTAATGTAAATAATATTTTATTTTTAAAACTCTACTTGAATATTGGATAAATATTAAAAATATAAAGACGAAAATTCACGGAACTACCTTTCAAAATAATCACATTTTATTTTATTCCAGAAAAGAGTGTCATAAAACCATGAATTTTTTTGGGTTTATTTAAAAATACTTCAAAAATAGTTATGTATTAAAACTACGTTAGTAATTAGCTATTTTTTTATTCAAATGACTAATTCACAAGATATAAGAATGTAACATTTTTTTTATTGAACACACATAATTTGAAAACACTTCTGAGAAATAACCAATAGAAAAAAATCTTGTAGTAAGTATATACTTACTTATGTTTCAAAATAATATTATAACATTGTTTATAATTATCCTCTGACAAAATATATTAAATTTACATCTCATGATAAATTAATATTGCCATTACTTCATTATTTCGTATTACACAAAGAAAATAATTTGACAGATCACTCAGCCATATTTGCAAAAAAATGGTTACTATTATCATATACTGTCTGTTGACTAGCATTAAATGGGTATCTAATATAAGAAAGCATTTTTTTTAAACTTTTTTCTACAAATATTACAAAATATATACCAACGATTTAAATAAACCATATTATACAATAATTGAAATAATTAATTTCTAACAAGTATAAAAAATGACAATTAATGTAAATTACTACCTATTTTTAATTAACTTTAGACAAAAACGATCCAGTATTTGCTCCACTTCTCTTACTAGAACTTAGTTGGCAATACAAAATTTGATTGATAATTTTGTTTATCAGATATTATTGAAAATATCATTCTTAAAACATAAATATAGTTTATGAATATAGTATAAACGTATGTACCTATAGTTGGAATGGTTTTTAATTGTAATGATGGAGTTAGCTCGAAGATAATTAACATAGTATGTAAGCTGTACATACATTTTCCTGACCCATACTGTGTAATATATCTCAATTTATATTATATTTTAATAATGATTTTTCAAAATAACAGTACATAAGTACCTAAGTATAGCAAAGCAAAACAAAAAGCAAATAGCCATATTCTTATTTATGCAGCTATTACTTTTTCTGTAGTTACCAATAAATTAACATACTTATACCTACATGTTTTATGAAAATAGTTCTGCAATCACGAATAAAAACAAAGACATATCTCTTTTGAGAATTTCCTAAAGCTCTTTGTGTTATATACCGACAATAACGTGCAGTTATATAATTTCAAAATATATTACATTATTCAAACAAAACTACGGCTATATAATTGTAATTACTAAAACAATATAGGTCCCATGATATTATTAACAGCGACCAATACTATTTTTTGTATATACTTTTTGTTCACAAACTAATAACTTTGTTGTGAATTTGTTAATTTGAAGCTCTTAAGGGGGGACATGCTCAGCGTAGGTCAAAATGGAGCTTTTATTGCATTTTCAAAGCATGATCCTGGACATTCCTTAAACGTTGTAGATAATCTATGTATATAATTTTGAAGCCTTAATATCCTTTATATTTATTTTAAACATTTGATGACTGCATAAAGTATTTTTATTACATAAAATAGTATTCTTTTAAACCTCTAGCTCTAATGTTTTAGAATAGAGTCATATTCCAGTACATGCATGTGCAGTGGTGTTAAGATTTTTTACATTTATTAATTTTTAAATGCATTTATAAAACTATTAGTATAATTTATGTCGACATTTTCCGACCATGGCTTTTCCTAATAGGATCATTTCGGCATCCACAGGGTAGAGGTTTGTATTAACAGATTTTGTTTTCTACGAGAAATGGATGTTTTTATTGTCATTGAATTGTTTATTATTTATTGTCTATATTATTTATTGACATTGAATTGTCATTTTGACCTACGCTGAGCATGTCCTCCCTTAATAATAATTGTAAGAACAAATTATGTGTTAAGTGGATGTCTATTTTTTGTTTTGTTTTATTTATTGTATTTAGATTAAAATATATATGCTTCGGCAGCGACTAATTGGCAATTGCAAAGAATTGAAAATCTTTTTATTTGGTATATTCTATTATCTTGAGTTTTTTCAGATTGAAGTTAATCACTTAAAAGGGAAAGGGTGCCACCACACAAATACCAGATGAATTAATGTTAGTAATTTCCTTTTTTCAGGCGGTCTATTCCATCCTGCAGACGACAAGCAGGAAGTCGCATTTAGATATGCCGTGGAGAGAATCAATTCCGATAGAACAATTCTGCCAAGGTCAAAACTTCTGGCGCAGATAGAAAAGATTTCACCCCAGGATAGTTTCCACGCTTCCAAGAGGGGTAAGTACATTTACAATTATTAATACCAGTTTTAGAGGGAACTTTATATGTCTTAGTATGACAGTATTCTAGTATCGACTTAGCTAAGTGCGTATGCTAATATTATCTTATTTTTTCCTCAATAACTTTACTATATTATGTGTAGTAGAACTTTGTTATACCCAAAGCAGCTAAATAATTAGTTGCTTCACTCTCCGGAAGCAATACGCCATATTTTTTTTACTTTATAAGCTATTTTCATCTAATAGAGATTGCAATACCGCTATTGTAAAACCAGTATTCCTGTATTTATTGGTATCGAAATACCGGTTTGAAAATAGATTTTTTCAGTATTAAAAAATCAGAAACTAAATATGTATTTAATTTCACATAAAAAATAAATGATGCGTATAAAATTATTGATGGACGTCGCGATTCATGGTTCGATTTCACTATCTTTAGTCACTAACGTAGTACTTGTTTATTTTCAGAACAAATATTTTTATGTTTTTATTAGTATTGGTCTTTATCCGCATATCGTCTCTGTTCTGGCAGAACACACTAACTGGAGAATATTAGTTTTGAGTAATTTGACTTTGAAGTTGTCGAAATGTTTGAAATGGTCTATCATGTGAGTTTATTAAGTAGTAATCGTAAAAAGGATGTCTTTAAAATAAAGACTGTTTATTTATTAAGAAGGTTTCCAGATGGTAAACTTTGAAATAAGGAACATTTTGGTATAACTAACTCAACATGTAATTTTTTCGAATTAGTGTCTTCTGCCAGAACAGTGACGATATATTGATTGATATATATTTTTGTTCTTTCTGTGATTATATGGTATTGATATTTTCATTCAGTATTGCAATCCCTTAATAATACATATTATAATATTATTGTTCCAATCAAATCGATGCGTAAGGTCACTTAATACCTATTAATTAACGTCCGCAGTACAGTAGATATAACAGGTACACGAGTTTAAACTTTGCAGCTGGATAGCAATAATTACTTTTTTTTTTTAAATATAATATAGTATTGCAATTTAGGATATAAATATCTACATTCTATACAGTTACGGAAATCAACGAAAAGCCTTATTTAGAATGAAATAAAGTATTGTAAGGAGGGAAACTAGAAAATAAAGCTTTTAATTCCTCTCAATAGTGACAGAGATTGAGTATCTGCTATGGCAAGTGACGAAATAGTATCAGCGCACAAAAACCATGTAACGTATAAGACAGGATATATAAATAAATTGCTCTATTAATATAATTACGTTTTTTTAATATATCGCTGCTAATAATAGGTATCGCCAATATATAACAAAAGAGACCATCACCTATAAGTTTTAATGGATTTAAGTTTTGTGTTTATTTGCCTTTTGGTGAGTGTACACAGTGCCTGAAAATGCCGAAAGGCGAAAACCGGCTCGCAAAAAACAACTCAAACGGAATAAATAGTACCTACAAAACTTAAATTTATTAGAATTTTAGTTTAATTAGAAGTACCTTCGGTCGATAGTAATAATATCACATTTAAGATTTATGTTAGGTGTGTATGAAAAGGCAAATTTAAAAATATTAGACACAACGTCTTAAAGTTTAAAACAAAATATTGCTACAAATATTACTTGAAGTACTACAATTTGATTAGTTATAATGGATTAACTACTTTTGAAGCTGTAAGACAATAAATACATTTAATTATTTAAGTTATGAATAGTTGCGTTGAAGTATTATAGTTTAAATTGAAGCGTGAATAATTTAAACATCCCCAGAAACTTATGAAACATTTCAAATACTGATAATAAAATTGTTACTTAGTGAATAAGATAAGAAAGTTTTACAGTCAAGTGATGTCTGTAGTACTTAATAAACAAACCGTACAATTAAATTGTTAGAATTATCTTAGTTTGGTGGAATATGTGCTTTATAATAGTGATTTGTTTTTGATTTTTTTTTTATTTATTTACGTCAACTAATAGGATCAATCACATTAAGTATACAGTATGAGATAGAAAATATAAGAATTTAGTGATGGTTACAATAACAGGCATTATTTATAACAGGTGTAATTAAATCAAACAGCTTAATACAGTTATGAAATACATTAGAGAGAGCTTATAAAAATGATTAAAAGTTAAAAAAAACACATAGATAGAATTTACAATAGAATGAAAATATAAACTAAAATTCATAAAAAGAAAAGATTGTGTAGTATTATATAATATATCGTCACGTAAATACTACAAGTAGATAACTTGATTTTCACTGTTTTTGAGTTAGCTATTGAATATAATTCTACATTTCCTTCTCTACAAAATGATAAAACTAGGTAAGTTAATGGGAACTATATTAATATTGTGTTTGAAAATATTAGATAACTTTAAAATCATAAATGCATTAAATAAATAAAATAATATATCTACAATATTTTTTCATACAATTGAACAATATTTAATTGTTCCCAATTAGACAAGCACAATTTTCCATTTTTATTTTAAAATAATAATTTTAGCCTAGATTTATGATAATCAAGTAGTTTAAATTTCATTTTCCCAATAATGACGAAATGAGAGTTATCTAGTTGTAGTATTGAGGTGCACCCACGATGGCCGCGCGGCTTAAGCGTCGGCCTATGGCGTCTTGGGTTCCAGGTTGGAATTCTGGGTCTGGCAAGTACACATATTGTTTTTCAATGTGTGTATGAGTCAGAGTATGGACCTAACAGGTTGAGAGCAAGTGGCTGACATCCATTTCTCGTAAAAAACCAAATAATCTGTCAATACAAACCTTTACTCTGTGGAAGCCCATATTATGATCCTATTAGGATCAGACATAATCGAAAAAAGTATTGAGATGACCATATATATATATATATGTTTTTACAACCAATAATATAATAAAAAGAATACGATCAAAATAAAGTCGCCC
Organism: Rhyacophila brunnea; assembly: GCF_057557595.1. Lineage (NCBI taxonomy): Eukaryota > Metazoa > Arthropoda > Insecta > Trichoptera > Rhyacophilidae > Rhyacophila > Rhyacophila brunnea. Next base: position 40,658,790 of record NW_028232796.1, on the reverse strand, counting down.
AGTTCCAATAAGTAATTAATTTTGAAGCAACTCAATTTAAAATAGGCAAGAGAAAAAAACGGTCAATAGTAACCTAGATTGGTTTTATATTATGTTTAGAATGCCCAGAAGTTAAAATATGCGAAGTCGAATATTAATTTTTGGTATTTTAAACTTATGTTTGGCAGTAATTGTAGGCAATCTGAATGTGGAACCCCGATAAAACCGCCCAGACATAACCGCCAAACTAAGTGCGGCTGTACCAGTGCTCTTCAATACCGCCCGGACAAATCCGCCCGCAAAAAATACAAAAATAAATAAAACAATAGTACTTTTTTTGTTTTTCGAATTGCGTATTGATGGACATATACATACTTACGATAATCAGTGTAATTTGAGATTCGATCCGTTGCACCTGTTAGTAGAGTAATATCGTAGTAATTATCAGATTTTAACACTTAGTTACTGCCTTTTTATGGTGGTATTTCTAATTTAGAATATTTAAAAAGGTTAGCACACAGTATTGAAATTTAATTTTAAATAATATATATATTTTTTAAATCTCTATTCGTATGTTTTTTATTTATGTAAGTATCTAAAATATATCACATATTTTTAATAAACTATTTCTTTTATTCAATTCAAAAGATTTTGAGAATGTTACATCCCATATACTGAACAAACATAACTTGAAAACACCTATAATAACGCAATTTGATAAACATTTCATGACCTACTAGCTTAAATTGTCGTGATTAGATAGGAGACTCGTAACATAATTGATTAATGCACAGATTGGCGCGACACCAATGGTTATACGGGTTCTAATCCCGTCGAGTTTCGTACTTTTTTTAAAATATGATTTTTTAGTGGGTCTGAGATATAACTTATGTAAAAATAAATATTATCTCATTTCTAAATTGTTTTGGCGGCAACGTCTGGACGGCAAATTTCAATTTATTTAAACTAATTAAGTAGTACATCCAATCTAGCCTTCACCTTTTAAGGTAATGTTTAGATATAAACAATTGACGATGATGACTATCACGCTAGTATGACGTCATATCAGTGCGTACTGTTCCTTGATTAATAATATAATATTATTACAAAAGAAGCTATTGATCAAAGAAAACTAAATAACGAGATATTTCATTCTGGGTAAACAGACTGCGGGAGTTTTTATGGGCAAATTTCTCCTCCGACTAGTTTAACCAACGCCGACGTATTATCGAAAGTTGAGGCAATTCCATTACGCAGAGCTTTTTTTGTGTACCCTTCGATGGGTTAATTGAAGAAGTTTTCATTAAAAGTTTTGTATACAGATCGACAGGCTCTCGGTAAATCTGGTTACAATGCGTAATGTGGGATTTGTCGAACTGTGTTACGTAGCAAAAAACTTTTACCTACCACATTTTAATTAGTTTGATTAAGTCCTATTTGTAAATATTAACAATGTGTCAGAACTGTTAATTATCTAGATATACGTCATTAACAAATCAAATTTTATAACGTATTATGTAATCTGTGTTTATTAGAGATGTGTTATTAGATAAAATCTTGAAAAAATATTGATGGAATACAACTAATGTGTTTTACCAATTTGGTAGATAACTACCTCGTTTTCGGTGGCTTTGGACCAAAATTCTTGAATAACCTATAGTGCAAGTTCAATTGTCTCAATTTAAGCCGTTCAACTTATTTATTTTCGTGGAGAACAGGTACATAGCCCGCTTTGCCTAGTCATAAAGTTTGATAAAAATATTACTCATAATTTTAATAGTATTAGGCATATGTGTCTGATTTTAGAAATTTGAAGGATAATTATTTGTTCGTCTAAGGTACAGAACTATCTGGCTATTAAAAATGCTAATTGGGAAACTAATAAATGAGTTCAACGAGACCACTACCAGACATATTGATAATATATTCTATTTGAGTGAGAATGAGTTTAGTTGCACATTCTTTTATAAGTTCTTCCCATACTCTTTAACCCATTATATACATATTATCGCCGATACTGAGTTTTTGGTAATTCTACCTTATCTGAGTTATAAATTCTGACAGCTGTTTCGGGCTAATAACTCATTTTCGAAACGGTTAACTATAATTTTATTATAACTTGTAACTATAAATTTCAGTTGTCCGTTTCGAACATGGGTGCCCAAAACAAATAATATATATAACTAAATAGAGTAGGATTGACAAAAAATCTTTGTATATAAACTGTAATAATGCAGTTTTACCACGTAAATGCCAGTTGAATTAATAATTATTATTACTGATATTTCTTTTTTTACATATTATCTGTATATCGTAACTTATACTGGCCATTTTTCTTAACTTTCCCATAGACTTTTCTCAATAATGTCCTGTAAAATAAATCGATATTTTTGTAATTTTGTTTGATGAGTACCCAGCATTATGATACATTTCTGGAGATATATGAGTTTTACATAGGGTTGTTTTGAATACACTTCAATAATATGTAAGTATGTGATATTTGTCGATATTGGATCATAAAGATTGTATTTTGTTAACATTATTGTATTTATATTAATTATCAACTAGCCCTGAAATTCTCTTGCACAACCAGTGCGATAATGTGATTTGTGTTAGAAGATGATATGAAAGCAATCTCATTACAGTTGATTAGAATCGATAACACTTAACAAGGGGCTCTAGTAAAACTTGGTTCGAGAATGGAATTGGGTTTTCAAACAATGTTGTTTTTGTTTTTTTTAACAACCCGTCGTTTGTTATCTCCTTCTTTAGATTTTAGATAAAAGAAAATCGCAAAACTATGTAGTTATACTCCATTTTTCTAGAACTCTAATCAAATATAAAATATTTCAAAAAAATAACATAAGTATCAAAAATATCAGTTGCTCAAATTTTGAACTGTCCTTAAAATGTCCTGTCAGCAAAAATGGTTATAAAAGGTTCTTTGTTAATCAAGCGATTATTCTATTGATCATATTTAATTGAACTATTTTTGAAACACCTACTTATATCATTGTATACCAAATATCCAAGTTTTGACTATAGGCAGTTAGTAGTTATCATAATGAAGTTTTTGTAATAGAATGGTGTAGAAAATGATGTTCTTAACGTTGGCAAAAATGGTTGTTAAGAAATAGTTAAATTACAACATGTTTGGATGTGTTGCTTTGATTAATAATTTACACTGTTAATGTTGCTATGTGTTTATTTATCTAAATGATAATGGTTTAGTATATTTTCAGAAGTCGAAATGGACCGGAACGCACCGGAGCGCCGTTTAGTTGCATACAATCCCCAAAATAATCACTTTGTCTTGTTGGAATTTATTTAACCGTCTGAGCTATATATCGGCCATATTATAACAAAAAATCTAACACACTTATTTTCATAAAATCTTCAAGCGCTTCGGTTCATAAAATTGTCCATTTCAAGCACTGTATATTTTAATCATCGATCATCCCCGAAAAATAAATCTAAGCTGATCAGTGCTTATCTTGCTACACATATCTTGTAGATTTAAATCATTAGCATTAGTGAAATTAAATTTCATTTGTATAAATATAAAAGAGCTCTTAGACATTTCATTTTCATACAAACTAATAATTAAAATAAAACACAATGTATAGTAGTTATTTCACCTAGTTTAGTAACTATCAGGGCTTAATCACTACGATATATATAATAATTTTAAATTACTTACCAATTTATTTACTTCAAACTTAGGTAGTCCGCCAAAAAATTCAATTATGAATGTTTTTGTATATAGCTACAATAAAAATTAAGTATACAATTCTCAAATAGCAATTGGCTAGTTATTTATTTTCCGATTCTCTATATAAAAGCCCTCTAAAATCGTAGAATAACAACTTGTATAGTTGAAAAAGAACGCCTTATTAAACAGATTTATTCCAACTGCAATCTCAACAAATTGAATGCACTGGGAATGCTTTATGGTAAGAGCTTTTTAAAAGCTTATATTGGATAAAATGAAAGCTCACCAGTACGAAGAAGAATATCTGCGATCAGATTTCTCAAGTAATATGTTTGTACATAGAGATACGTCTGGCCATGAGTTATTCGGAGCAGTTGAGATTGGTTGAACGCCGCGCTGCATAAATACATGTTTATTGCTCGGAAATCCAGTTGCGGTCGAGGCGAAATTTATTTTTCTCCTAATAGTCTAGCTTTGTACATATATCCATGTCATACATTTTGGAGTTTAGGCAGTAGGATATATTAAATAATAACATTCTATAATTTTGTTGAAAATATATAACAACTAGAAAAAATCTTTTTTGAAAAAAATATGACACCCAGCAATATTTGAACATGCACACCCCGAATTTCGCGCCCATGTACTCTGACCACAAAACTATGCGTATCCTATCTATTTGCGACGTATAGCATAGTGATCAGTAGAAATTAAAACAAAGCATATTAATCGACAAAATTATTAAACTTTTATCTTTCTTCAACGAATTATTCACAAAATTTTAGAATGTAACATTCTTTTATTAAAGAAATATATGACAACTAAAAATACGATACTCGGCGAGATACCCATGTGACCTGACCACTAGGCTATGTGTGTCCTATATAATTGTGACGAAATTAACCAGAATTTTTCATAAGTCTCATTGAAGCGTTTAATAATAATCGCGTTATTTATTCAGCACACGGCTTTTGTATTTTAAATCAACGCATTAATAATAATCCACCTTTATTAATAACTGGTGTCAGTTAAGTATCTCTTCAAATTTTTGTTACATTAATTATTTCTTATAATACCTATTTCTCGCATGTGTTTTAAAATTATGTATGTTCAATTAAGAATATTACATTCTTAAATATTGTAAATAATTTGTTGAATAAAAATAATATAATTATTATTTACTTTAACATCTTTTGCGTGTTGTCCAATGCAAACCTTAAAAACTTTTATATTAAATTATACAAAATAATTGGGCCAATTGTGGGCGCATTCACTCTTTCTTCCCACCTACCGTCGAATCCGTATTTATTGTTGTCGCAAGACCAGGGCAACTAGCAGTTAAGGGTCATGAGATGACCGTGATTGCGAATAACATTCAGTTAGTCTAGGACAATGGGTGCGTGTAGGCCTGTTACCGCTAAACCACCGTTTATTGATTAATTCAATTATACAGACTGATTCAGGAGTTAGCTCGAGTAACATCAAGAAAGCGGTCGTGGCGGGCTTGGTATAGATTAGCTGTTGTTAACCACAGACTGACTCAAAACGAATGTTTGACCTTCGTTGCGCTAAATCTAATCTAAATTTTCATCATCATTCATCCTAAAACAAGTGACACCATTCCAAACCAAAAAGGTCAGTGTCTGGTTTCCTGTATAAACCACTCCCCCCCCTAGATCTGTAATCCACCAGCATCCACTACAAAATTATATACTTAAACTATAGTAATTAGATACATACAAAAAAATATGTGGTATCAAAAATAATAATAATATGTTGATTTAAAGTGTTATTGGAGATAATATCAATAAATCTTAACTGGCTTGGTTCCTTTAAAAATCCTTCTGACTACTTTTAAATTATATTCCATGTCATGAGAGTATAGAAACAGCAAATGGCGTTCATAAAACATTTTAACGACCAACCGCTGTGGTGTCAACAGGATGTTGTTTGTTAAAATATAATAATAATACAGAAGATACCTTAATCTCAATCTTTATGAAGCCTTTAAAATATTATGGTAATGGAAATATTTCATCTTAAACAAGGCCAAGATCATGGTATTGTCTTGTCTTATGTATTTGATGGCTTTTCAATATTTGTAGGTTATTACATATTATGTAACTCAATGGATGTAGGCTATGAAGATCCGACATATACAGTATACACTAAACTTTGTCAGTCATACGTATTTGTTTATATTGCACTAAGAATACAAATTTCAAATAGTGTTAATTCAATCAATTAAACCCTGCGTAACCAAGCCATAATAGATAATAGTCAAAGGTATTAATATTATAATAATAGGTATCTAAATAGTTATGCCATAGATAGATAGATTAATATTTTTTATCTGTTATGGTTTGGTTTAAACGGGGCTAAATGGCTAAATGAATTAAAAAAAAAACAAACCAACACTATCTGTAATAATATGTACCTATTAATTCTTAATTCAACTAAAACAAATAAGTATAATTGAAATGAGTATGAGTTTGCTAAGAACTTAAATTGGAAATGGGCTGGACACATAGCTCGAAGAAGGGACAATCGTTGGACAATAATTAAACTAGTCTTCCATTGGTACCCAATACGTACAAAACGTGCGCATGGTAGACATAGACGCCGCTGAATCGATGAAATGTTTGTTCTGCGGAAGTACGTGGCAACCCAAGGTACAGGGCTGAGAAAAGTGGATTCAGCTTAAAGAGGCCTTCATCCAGCAGTAGATAGATTCAAGCTGACGATGATGATGAGATTCTGCTATTGATTGACACAAGACTGCTTTCGGCCGCTATCTAGGGTAGGAAAGTATTCAAGTATTAGCACTTATTATAACAATTACAATAAGTTAGTTGTAATTGATACAATAAGTGCTATGTTTTAACAGCATCTCTCTTGGCTGTGATCAATTTTAAAGTGAGATAGACAGTTGTGACAGTTCAGACGGCTAACTTTTTGTAACAATTACAATTAATTAATTGTAATTGTTACAATAAGTGCTATGTTTTAACAGCACTTCTCTTGGCTATGATAAATTTTAGAGTGAGATAGACAGTTTTGACTGTTCAGACAGCTAACTTATTGTAATTGTTACAATAAGTGTTAATATTTCTATAATTTCCTACCCTAGTTATCTGCCGTAAAGGCCGAAAGTAGTCTTGTGTATAGAATAGATGCGCTGAGGTGTTTTAAAATGTTGAATGTTCAATAATAATAAAACACCCAAGAATGTATGTATGCTTTACAAAACTGCTTATATTCCTGTTTAACATGTACGTACATACTTGGCAATAATCCTGTTTATCTAAAGAATTAATATTATTGGTTTTGTTTTACTCAATGATACGAGTACCATTATTATTGCATCGAATCATCTTCAGAGCGATGAGGAGCCAAGCCAAGTTGCAAAAGGTAAATGCTCAATCGCTTGGAAAAATTATTGATGCCGGATCGTTGGTCTGAGCCATTCGAGGTTCGCGAAATCACCCAAATATAAATAAATACATTTAATCGAGCGTTATCGGGTCGCAATTTTTATCGTCAAACGAATTGAATATTTGATTTTATAACAATGTTTACTTGGATAAGTTTACTTATTTTAAAATTAAATTAACATTTATATTTTTAAAACTTTATAAAGCAACAAAACTTATAGTAACCACAATAAATAGAATTGACGATCTCAGTCGATAGTGAAGAACTCGTCAGAAAAACCGACTTAAACTAACGTTTATCATACTTATATAGAGATTATAAGAAGTAATTGATATCAAACCTTTCAATTAAATAGTTCACAATTAATAATCTCTCAATAAAATAATCGTTTCTATCATACTTTGATTATACGCAATAAACAGAAAACTACCAAAATAATAAAGCTATACTATATTATTTTAAAATAGAGATGAAACAATAAACAACCATTAATACAGTTCTGTGTTCATTAATCAATAATTATGTATCCATATAAAATAATATAATTGGAATAACGAAGAACTACAAACTTTGCCGTTCCTATTTTTTATATGACTGATTTTATTATTGACCTGTGGGTCACTGAAAACTTTTAATTAACATAAAACACAGTACATACAATAATATACTTATATTTGGGTGCGATACCCGACAGATGCAGGTTCAATTACTATTTTCAAAAAGATTTTTTCTATTGGTCATAATATGTTTTCTTTTTGTTCAATAATTAGAATGTTACATTTTTAAATCTATTGAATTATTCGTTGAATAAAAAATTATTAGCAAGTTACAACAAAAAATCTTGGAGTGATCCGTGACGTTGGTTGATAATTAAAGTAATAAAAAAGATTTTTTTATCGGTTATACCTAATATATTATTTTCTCAGAAGTGTTTTCAAAATTATGTATATTATACTTATTTATCACTATAAAATTAATTTTATATATTAATTTTAATTCTTAGAAATTACAATTTATAATCCAAGACGAGGAAAGCAAAACATATATTTCCCAATTATACCTACCTAGTTTACTATAAATGCCACCAAACATTAACCCAATTTCTGAAATGAATATCATTGAAAGATTATCATGCTCTTGTGACCGATTATGTATATATTTGAACACACCGTTTGCTGAGGCCCAGAAAGCCAAAAAATGTTTTTTTTAAAGTAATGTCCTAACCAATAATATAAACTGTGGGTGAAGGTCGACAAGGTGGAATAACCAGGTGAAGGTGTTCACTGGATAACCCATTTCATATTCAACACGGTTTTGAGGTAAAAGGATGAAATATAAAGAACTGACCTGGATTTCAACTGTATTCTAAAATCTGCGATTACTATCCTCAGTCATGAAAGTAGTGACGACTAAAACAGTGAATATTTAAGAATTAAATTTAATATAAAGTTATAAAACAGCAATAAAAAGTGATCTATTGAATTTTTTTTTTAAAGAATTTTCATTTTTCATTCTCACACAATTGAAATTTCCATCGTTTTGCACCAAAAGTATCGGCCAAACACAAAGAGAATCACTAAGTATATTACGAACTGTATAATGCAAGCAAAGGGACTTAGGTCCGTGTGGTTTCATAATATATAGAGCCTTAGTTAATGACCGCAAGCATCCCTTGTTACTTATCTTTACTAACGATGATTGATGCAACTTTCTCTGACCTAAGTTGCTCACATACTTTGACAAGGTAATATGAAACCTTTTTTGTTGAAACCTTGCATTGTTTGTTGGTGCCGGCGATTGAATTAAAATAAAACCTTCATTACCATAAAAATACAATCGGCTGTTATGAATTATATAATACCATAATATATTATATTAGTCGTTAGTCAAAACTAAAAAAATCATACATGGTTTTTAATTAGCTGAGCATGAAAGTGTACAGAGAGTACACAAAGACAGAGATTTTAAGAGATGACACAAAATAAATCGAAAAGATTAGTTATCTTATACATAGGCACAAAACTACCAAATATAAGACATTTAAAAAAATCAGTAATACTTTTTTTGATAATAATTATTGTTAAACATACATAACTTGAAAATACCTGAGATATATACCCACTAGAAAAAATCATATTTGAAAAAAATACGATACTTGATGGGATTTTAACCTTCTATCTAATTACGACAATTGTAAAATAATTGGTTAATGCACAGTTGGCGCGATACCTGTGATAATACGGGTTCAAATCCCGTCGAGCATCGTATCTTTTTCAAATAAAATTTTTCTAGTGGATTTAGTGGAATCTGAGGTATTTTCAAGTTATGTATGTTCAATATATGGAATGATACATTCTCAAAATCTTATGAATTATTCGTTGAATAAAAAAATGGTGTTTTTATAATTTATTCTTAAAGCTATTTTTTACATAAAACTTAAAATAATATTCTTAACTACTTAAATTGAAATTTACTCCTGGTTATATATATATATATGACTTTCAAAAAGATGGCAAAGAGTTTCAGTAATATTTTTCAAGCTTTTTTAGGACGTTTTGCATAATGGTTTTTCCACGTAAAAAATAATGTTTTATCAACACCCAGGTTATCTGCTATCAATATCAGCTATTAAAAATATATATTAACTATGACAAATTTGTCTAAAATTTTGAACTTAGCCTAGTAACAGTGATGGTACTTATTACTTTATGTGAGATTTGCGGTCATAACTTTATTTTTTAGAATTTTATCTGACCTATAATATATGGTCAGACAGTGGTCGTAAAATTTACTCGAAATCGGATATCCAGAATGCGCTTTTTCAAGAACAGCAGCGGTGGTAATATGCCGAAACCATTCTTAATGTTAATGCCATAACGTATTGATCTTTTGAGTGGAAAAATGATTAAAAGTTATTTTTTTATAGTTTCCAGTTTTATCAGGCTTAAAAACACACTTATATTATATTTAAATTGGTTATTCCATTATACTTATTTATTATTGATTATTTTTCTCGTAATATTTTGTAAAAACTTCATAGTCTTCAATAGATTGTTATAAATAAATAAATTTGTTGGTAATCGTTATAATTTTGATACAACTCTATACTTAATAAAATTGTATCAATACTAATGTTCCTAGCTATTTCAAATATTCATTACGCAAACTTTAAACACTTTGCTATAAAGAATTATTCATATACCAATAGTTCATATCAGATACTCAAAAGAAATAATATATTAGTACTTTATCTAAGAAGTATCTTGAATTTCCCTCTTTCTCTACGCTGCTTCTACAAATTGCTACGGCGTAGCGCTACGTCAATTATTATCATCGTGGATTTCATGACGTCATAATTGCCATTTGCGAACATTAAACGAAATCAATGTTCTATAATACGAGTCGGCAAATTGTTCAAGATATTTTTAGATTAAAGGTCGGTTTATACTGAAACATAGTGATCTCACATAAAACTGGACATTGAAATAGAATGATAATAATATTATATTCCTCTAAAACGAAGGTTCTGACAAACAGATGTGTGTACTTAATAGTAATCAATTTAAATATATCACAGCTTCAATAAGAAAATATAACACACATTGACAGCAGATACATGATATTATGTAGAAATTACTGAATGAATTATACCTAATTGCAAAAACCTGTAATGAAAATATATCTAAGAGTGATCTCCTATTTTATCTGAACCAAAAAGTGTTTTAATTTTTTTTTTGTTATCATGTGCTAATCTATTCATTTTGTGCTAATCTGTACATAAAATTGTAAAAAGACACACGTTTAGTAAGTAATAACTACGTTTTTAAATCATTACCCTAAGTAATGTACGATTATTACGTCGTGTTGTTTATATTTAATATTTATATCTCAACCGAGATGCGAATTAGTTAAGGGAATAGCTAACAACCATTTATTGCAAAATAATAAATATAAAAACCTCTTAAATAGCCAATCAAGTTTAATGCAAAAATAAATTAAAGCAATAAGTTTTTAAATAAAATATGTTTTCGAATTTGTTATTTAAGTATTGAAAAATAATAAACTTTTTTCAAAAAGTTACCTTATAAAGAGACTTAAACATAGGTAAAATATCTTAAAAAGTAACCAATTCTCATTGAATTTCAAATACTAATTTTATAAAGCGTTTCAAATATTAAAGCAAGATATAACAATATATATTTTAAGTAAATACTTATAAACTTCCATTGAATAAGTAGGAGTTAAATAAAATAAAAAACATGTTCGCGAATAATTTATTTTGTATAATCGGAATGTTCAAATCAAATTTCTCAGCAAAAGTATATTTTTGCTTAGGAATAGATTGGTTACTGAAGTTTTGATTAATTTGATTGGTTGAGAATAATAGAATCAATATTAAGATATATTATAAATGTAAATCAATAGGTAATAAACACGTCGTGAATATGAGATCGTCGTAAGTGAGGTCTTGTATTTTCTTATTGCATCAGTTGTTAATAGTTAATAATTACAAGATATAAAGAGCTTTTTATATACCACGTTTTTAAATTTTCTGTTGAATCATATAAACTTGACAATTCTATGTATTAATAAATACTTTTTTTGTACTTGATAGAAATACTGAATACATATAGAATAATGAAATGTCATTTTGACATTTCATATTGATTTCCATAGTAACGCACGTATATATTAATAATTTAGTTGCTAGGATTGGACACAAGAAAAAATTTGTACTGGACAAATAAGAATAAAACGAATAGACACACAAACAAAGAAGGATAAAGAGTAAAACACTATTATTGGTTGCTAAGAGGGTCCTATACCCTCAACCAATAATAGTGCTTTACTTTTTACGATTTTTTTTCCTAAATAACTTTCCATACATAACAGAATTAACTGAAAATGAATACAATTCTGCTTAAAGATGGCTAAAAGTATTAAAAAATTGCATTGTGATCGTGTTCTGATATATTCTAAAAGTTTCAAATGTCTAGCTAGTCGGGAAGTTAGTTAAAAATCTTCAATCGTCTATTACAAATCTTGGACAAACAAGAAAAAAATTGTACTGGACAAACAAGAATATGAGCTAATAAAAACGTGGTAAAATAAAGTTTTTTCAATAATACATAATAATAATTGTTCATACATTTAATATAAAAATGAAAGTTACATTGCTTGGTTGGTTATTATTGTATACTTAGGCATCGCAAATACATCATCATCTTAGATGAACGCGATTTCTTTAGTAAGTTTCTTTCGACCATGTCCGATCCTAATAGGATCATATGGGCCTCCACAGAGTATAGGTTTGTATTGACAGATTTTGTTTTTTTTACGAGAAATGGATGTCAGCCACTAGCTCAACCTATTAGGTCCATACCCTGACACCCACAAATTGGAAAACAATATGTGTACTTGCCAGACCTAGGATTCGAACCTGGGACCCACGGCGTTATAGTCCAACGCTTAAGCCGCGCGGCCACCGTGGGCAGTAAGTTTACCACTGCTTAATAATACTTATAATAAAATAAATATAAAGTTTCATTTGATTGAGATTGTCGAGGAAAACCAATATTTCACAAGTATATAAGGTGGAGTTTTTATATATTATTATTTGAATTTTATATATATTATACCGTATTACATGCCCTTTATATTCATCGTTCTGGCAATTTTCGGCTTGAAGCTATTTTAATATAATTATTTAATTTATATATCTTCAGAAGAAAACGGTACCGAGCTTAATTGAGAGCTTAAATCTAAAGTAATGGCAGTTTGTTACCAGTTTTTGGATAAGTAAAAGTTTATCGCAATAATGAAAATTAAATTAAAATAAACTTTTCATACGTACTATTTATAAAACATGGCAGTAAACAACAAGTTTTATTTCAAAACGTAACAATTTTGTGATTAATAAATAGTCATTAGATACATTAACAATATCGAAAACCTAAATTCACTCCAATCGATAGACTATTTTTTTGTAATATATATATCAATATTCGTAAAATATGTAGGTTATTTCTGCATCTAGGGTGAACAAAAAATACGATTTTTAGATAGTTTGAAATAGTATTATTTATAATGCTGATTAAATAAAAAGTCTAATGCACTGAAATATAAAAACCTGATTAGACTAAAAATCTGTTAATTTGTAAATTCCATTTTATTCACTTTGGATTTAAAACATGGATTTGGATATTCCCAAGATACCTTCATCATTGTGAAGGTCGTATTCACCTGGCCATGAAATGATAATTTTTCTTTTATCTTAATAATACATTGATAATATTGGAATGTACGAGGATCATTTATTAATTTTAGAAAAGGTGATAATATATTAACCTAATGCTTACGGGCCGCACAAAATTGTGTTTTTGCTAATTACTTTTCAAATGCAAATTAACACGTTATTTACAAAATTGATTAAAAGGGCCCGTAAGCATTGTGTTAAGTATATAATTTTTTTTAAATTTCAATTTCAAAACATATTGCGATCTGCGAGTTTACCTCTTTAAAAGTTTTTGTGTTGTTCTACAAACTAGTGGTTACTGCTAACATCATTGATTGATAAGCGCTATATTATTTTTTATTCTCGGAATATGAATTAAAAATAAAGTCAGGTCATAATTTGAATCCCAAATTATTTTGATATGATCCTTGCATTCTCCCTTAACCAGGTCACAGGCATATATTACAGCAATACTTTATTGCAAGGAATATATCTTTTATTTTAAAAAAATCAGAAAAAAGAAAATTTCAGTAGGTATAAAAAAATCTTGATAAACTATGTAGGAACAATTTTTCCCTAGCCTGACTATGGGGAATACTTAACTATTACCAGATAAAAATAGCCAAATTGTATGTGAGAAGGATACCATGACTTAATTACGGGTTATTACGTATGAGGTAGATAAATAAATTAACGTCCTGCCCATATTTAAAATGTAACTACCTTTTGAAGTATTATTATTCATAATGCTCTTCTAGCTGTAAATTTCCGGAACTCAAAAATATGTTAATATTCAAACAGTAAAGTTCCATACCAAACAAATTATAGTATATATAGTATAAAGGCACGATAACGTATTACCTTTTCATTATTATTCAGTGTTAGTCATGCAAAAATTCACCTTGCAGTAACAGTTTAGCAGTCCGCCTGAAAGATTTATTAGGTACGCGGGCAGAAGGCAGTGGGCACGGTGTTTTTGTTTTTGATACCGTTGAAAGGTCACTAGATAAATACGAGACGAGATAGAACCTTTGTCCATGTTTACGGTTCCGCTTTGAGATAGTATGTTAGAGGGACCGTGAAAGCTGCCTTTCAGCGAATTGTGAAATATGTAATTTCATTAACATATTGCTATAAGAAGAATTTATTATTGGATGACATCACAGTATTATTATTATGTTATTAAAAAAAAACAAGAAGTCGTAAACTTTCTTCTAGGATCTATTTTCTTTGATATATTTATTTTAAGACATGATATAATGCTTTTGTCAATTGCAATTTTGAAGGATGCTTATGAATTCCGGATCTGGGGGGGGGGGCGATTTAAACAGGATATCAGGCACTGATCTTTGATGTAGAAAGGGCTGGTACATGCTGAAACTGGTCCCGGGTCATGCACTCACGCACTAGTGTCATTCTCATTGTTACACTTGGATTAATATGAATGATGATAACGTTTGTATGAATGATCAGACACCTTGTCCCGGTATCACGGATTGAATAGATGTTCTGATTTACTGAGCTCGTACGAAGACTCGTATTGAGTTCTTGCTTAAACGATGGCCACACTGTAGCAAGTTGACTCTCTTACATTGTCTACTAATAACTGACTGTCATTAAATCACGGTCTGCTGATGCCAATACTAATAAGGATGGTAGGTGTGACATATTTTTGCGGGTTTAAGGTTAGGATTGGGATCATAATCGGCCCCACCATATACTATTTTCTTTTCAATAATTCCTTAAATGATTATTTTCCTACTGCCTTTCTACAAGTCATGCTTACTTTTCACTCTATTGAATCTCGTTGGTCACTTTTCCTGTTTAGTTTTTCTTGTTCAGATATTTTGCATATTATCGCGAGGGATGGTTTCCAATCCTGGCATCCTAAAGAAATTGAATTTACATAGGTACGCCTGTTAATTATATACGTGATCGCAGCCATGATCTATTCTGGGTCGGAACCATTTCATCGTGTTAAGCCATGCGGCACTATTAGCGAGGGATGCAATACTACCCAATGCGCTATCCAAAGACATATACATTTTCAGTGATGTGCTATGTAATTTTTTTGATGAAATTTTATTTTACTGTATAGAATTGTTTATGTTGTTTTTATTTTTTCTCCTTCTCTCTGTCTTGTGAAATCTTATGTTATGAATATTTTTAATTTTGATTTATCATGTCCACAGTGTTTTATTTTCTTAAGCAAATTATTCTGTATGTCAGTGATAATCTCACTATCTCAATGTGTAGAACGAAAATTAGTCAGAAGTGTTTTTTGAACAGCAACCAACCAACATAAGTGTCAACGCATTCAAATAGTATGATTTTACTGCATTTATTTAAAAATATATATATATGAAAAATAGACAAAGAACAAAGAAGTGTAAGTTTGTGTGTGTGGCGACCACGCGCAAAAAAAGTCTAATGGATTCTTAGTAGCACCGTACAAACATGCAGAAAGGGGAAAAAAATCTCAATTTTATTAATATGTGAACATACATAATTAACATACGTAAGAAAAAAGTGAGACAGCCCGCAGGAATCGAACCTGCATTTCTCGGGTTTCGCGCCCACGCACATAGACTACTATGCTAAAGGTACCATACTAATTAATTACGGCAAATTTAAACTAATGCCTTTTATAATACTCTCTGAAGCGTTTTCTAAATTGAGCTACTATTGGCTATAATTTGGCTATGTATTTTAAATTAAAGTAGGTATTACTTTAATTACTAACCGACGTCACGGATGTCACTCCAAGATTTAGTGTTGTAGCTTCCTCGAAATTGTTAATAATTTTTAATTAATCACTTTTTTATTCAACAAGTAATTCACAAGATTTAAGAATGTAACGTTCTAATTATTGAACATATTAAGTAATTTTAAAAACACTTCTGAGAAAATATATTATAACCAATAGATTTTTTTTTTAAAAGAAAAGTATTAATAATATATTGTATTTATTCTCTATTTAAGCGTTTTATGTAATATTGCTTCAAACTACTGTGTTTTCTAGCTATATAGAATACTATAATGTCGTGAATGAAAAAACAATGTAATAGATAATATTATAGTTTAGGAAAATGATAGTTATAAACTTTTTTACATTAACTAGGTGTAATAATATTATGTTGTATGGTTGTAATATTGTTCTATTTTCTGTAATCCAAAATAGCTTTAAAAACGTCCAAAATGTCCTAATTTTATATTGAAAAAAATCTTATTATTCCCGCAATGTTTTCGTTCGTATTTTTTTCCGATAAAAGGCCAATAAAAACATCTGCGCGAACCCGTAAGCATAAAGTTTGGAAACCATTATCCCGGGTATTACGCTATATTTGTTCACATTCGGAGTCCATTATTTGGGTCGAGATAATAATATTCAAGTTTTCTCGTCTTCACACGTCGCATATTTTAGAGATAAGATACCATCTAAGGGTATTTACCTGCCCTAAATATATATTATTATAATATAATATGTAAACTATCTTCTCCTTAATACTAAAAATACACAGAAGTGAATTAAATTATTCAAAACACTGAAATTAATTAGGCATGAAATCTATGAAAAAATAATATGTTACGAGGGTGGGTCAATAAGCCCTTAGAAAAGCCGACAGGTGGCGCAACTAGTACTGTAAGCGGTTTGTTTTCATGCAGCGGCACTACCGATTCAGTATGCTGCAAAGTTTTAATCAGATTGGTCGGGTTGTTGTGTGTTTCTTGTACATTTAAAAAAAAATTTGCTTGTGGAAAATGGAAAAATGGAAAATGGAGAAAATTGAGTTTAGAGCTGTTATTAAACATTTTAATATAAAAGGGTTAACAGCAAAGGAAATAAAAAATGAGTTGGATTTAGTTCACGGCATATCTGGTCCTTCACTTGCAACTATTTATAACTGGTTAAATGAATTTAAACGTGGTCGTACATCAACAAAGGATGAACCACGCTCAGGACGTCCTGTAGAGGTGACTACACCAGAAATGATCAATAAAATCCACGATATGGTGTCAAGTGACCGAAGATTAAAGTTGAGTGAGATAATTGAGGTTACAGGGATCTCAAAAGGTAGCGTCATTTCTATTTTACATGACAAATTGGGCATGAAAAAAATTTCTGCAAGATGGGTGCCGCGTTTGCTCACAGTCGACAATAAACGCAATAAGGTGGTGGCCTCTAAAGCCCTGTTGTCGCTCATGCAACGCAATCCGGATGAATTTTTTCGTCGCTTTGTGACTGTAGATGAAACATGGATACACCACTATACTCCCGAGACGAAAGAACAGTCAAAGCAGTGGATTGCGAAGGCAAACCATGTCCAAAGAAGGTGAAAACCGTAAAATCAGCTGGTAAGGTTATGGCTACTGTATTTTGGGATGCACGTGAAATTATTTTCGTTGACTATTTGGAAAAAGGAAAAACAATAACAGGGCATTATTATGCATCTTTATTGGACCAGCTAAAAAACAAAATTGAAGAAAAACGGCCTCATTTAAACAGGAAAAAAATCCTCTTTCATCAGGACAATGCCCGTGTTCACACATGTTTACGATCAATGGCTAAAATTGAAGAATTGAAGTTCGAATTGGTCGACCACCCACCGTATTTGCCAGATTTAGCCCCCAGTGACTTTTTCCTTTTCCCAAACTTAAAAAAATGGCTAAGTGGACAACGTTTTTTTTCAAATGAAGAAGTCATCGATCGGACAAATGCTTATTTTGAGGACCTTCCGAAAACTTATTTTTCTGACGGTTTAAAAAAAATTGAGAAACGTCTAACCAAGTGTATTGAGCTCCAAGGAGATTATGTTGAGAAATAAAAAAAAATACAAAAATAAAAACTGTTTTAATGCTTTTTTCTAAGGAATTATTGACCCACCCTCGTATGTAACCAAAAGATTTAAGTTACGTTATTATTTAAATTTACTTTTCTCAATAACGAATTAAATTATTAAGTTTTTATTAAAAATGCATGATAGTTAAAATGCGAAATAACAACGTCTGTTATAAAAATTATGTTTGATTAATGTCTCCATGAATTTGGGAAAAATACTATTTTTTCATATGTAATTTCGTTATATTTATGATCTTCTTATTTTCTTACTTTTTATTATTGTTAGGCTTAACTATATTATTATAATTATAATTTATACATGGACACTTTGTTAGTTGTAATATAATTTCACTATTCTTTTTTAAACATATTTGTGTATTCAAAATGTAACTGTTTGTTTCCTTAATAAATAAATTTAAAAAAAAAAGTAAAAATAAGGTAAAGAAATATAACTGTGTAATAAGTGGTAAAGTAATCAACAAACATACGTACACTGATGACTCATATTAGTAAATTGATTTCAAAGAAAATATATTTATTTAAAAAAAAAGACAAAAAGACAAAAATACGCAGTGATGACCTATTTTGGGTGAAAGCTGTTTCCTCATGTCAGGCTCACCAGGAACCAATAGCGAGGGCTGTGCGGCTGATCAATGCAGTCCCTAGAGATGTAGATTTTTTTGGCGATCCATTATATATAATGGTTTTTAAATTCTATTTTATTTTTTAATTTGTTAATTTTTATTTTTTTTAAATTATTGTTGTTTTTTTTATTTTATTTCTTTTGTATAAACTACTTTGGCTTTCTTTTTTTTTCTCCACCTTGTTTTTTCTCTAACTGATTACTTGTAATTTTTATTCTAAATGTCATGTTGTGAACGTCCTGAATTAATAATTTGTTATGTACTCAACGTGTCTTTTTCAAATAAATAAATAAAACATCTTATTAATTCAAGACGTTCACAACATGACATTTAGAATAAAAAGTACAAGTAAATCAACTAAAAAAAAACAACAATACCTGATTAAAAAAAAAGAAATTAACCAATAAAATAAAATAAAAAACAGAATTCATAATGCATCGCTAAAAATGTCTACATCTCGCCATACCTACTCCATATTCCATAAATAAATTCTATCGGTGCTGCGGGACTATTCTAATATATCACTTAACTCCATAAGCATTAAAAAAATGATATAAGTATGCTATTCAGTCACTTAATGATCTCGGGAAATTAAAACTCTCTGATGTGATGTTTTTAACTCATCCTACCATGACCACGTTAACCGCAAGATGTCAAATGGCGTTGGGTAATACAGTTTATACGTCTTACTTGATTCCAAATATATTCCATTAGAATCTCTAATTTGAATTTTTTATCCAAATCTAAAAGGATAGATTTGGAATCAAGTAGGATGTATTAATTAATTGTGCTAACCAGAACCTTGTGATATCCAGATTATTTGGAGCAATAAAAATAATGGAAATTAGTTATAGATGCTGGTCCTGTGTTGCTTGGTGTGAGATGTGTTGGGGCAGGTAGATTGAGACACTTGTTGGTGATTATTAGCTTTATTTCAAATGCAAATAAAGTTCAATACATGGCACAATATAATGACAGTATTATTGATTAAAGTTTGAGTATGAAGATTTAAATTATACGTTTGGAATTTAGTTAATAAAAAGAGGAACGGACAAGCGGCGCGTGTAGACTACAATATTTAGAGAGCGCGCAATGACAACTGTGTTTTCATTTCATTATTATTGTCTATGGTCGATCAATGACCGTAGACCACAACTTGACATTTGTAGAGTTAAAATATAAAAACTCTACAGTGTTACCATGTTAAATATTTTGAATAGCGCTGCTGGTACATAAAAATACACAAATCTTCAATCAAAATTCCTGAAATTAGGGTATTATTATAATTAATATTTAATTCTTAATAATATTTGTAACTTTGAAACAAAAGATTGGGGAATACTAGACCAATAGATATTCTTCTCCGACGCAACACAACACATAGTTCTATGACTTTCGGCATGACTGAAAAAATAAGATAACATTTAGTGTTGTTGTAGAACCTTAGAAACCGCTATATAGACGCATCCTGACCTAATACGCTACTTTTCAGCAAAGTGCACATACAAACTAATATTATTTATGCCACATTCTGTTTTCATTATTCAAATATATCAGAAAATTATTTTTGCCGAAGAGCCATCATTCTGAACTGTAAAACGTAATAAATTGGCCTCAACAATACTTTATAATATCTTAGTGTACGACTGACTTGGTACAGTTCGGTTATGAGGAATACAGCGGAAAACACATTTTAAAAATACCCGATATAATGGATTATGTATTAGTTTGGGTAAGTTTAGGTTAGGTTAGGTTAGGTTAATATAAGAAATAATCCAGTACATCGGGTATTTTTAAAATGTGTTTTCCGCTGTATTCTTCATAACCGAAATATACCAAGATTCAATTCCACTTCAAAGTATTTGTATTTTGTCAAAAATTTCATCTTTGGTCTGTGGCCCATTTATTTATTTTTCCCTTTTCTATTTGCAATGCCCAATACGCATCTCATCATACCACGTTAAATCTCAATTTTTTTTGATATTCACAAATTTGAAAAAAAAAATATTAAAATATAGCTACAAAGATACACTATTTAACAAAAGCCTGTTGGGAGAAAATGGCCGTCAAAGTTATTGAATACCAATAAAAGAGTAATTAGATATTGGTTGGGCCATTTATGTTCCCATTCCACTCCTTATCGCCTCATCCACCTCCTAATCCCCAGCGTTATTGTTACCAGACATTCAATAAGCAATTAAGGGTCATGAGAGACGGTGTTACAAAGAACATGCAGTTGCATCTTGACAGCGGATGCGTGCGGGTTTCTAATAGCTTTCCGTCACTTAAGTGATTGACTCAATAGATACAGACTTATTCATAAACTATACACCCTCACATATAATCCATAAAACTGTGTCACAAAGTGCGGGAGTGTACGAACCGGGTGACCCAAAACAACGATACCGCCCGAGTCACAGTTGAAACTAGACCACGGAGCCATCAAACATCATCACAAATGTCAGTATCTGGCATTCTATTCCATCGCCCCCGCCCCTAGATCCCACCTCCTCATCTTCCCTTAAAAATAATTAGTCAACTTAAAAAGCTCTACCAGATATATTTTATAAAGTGTTTTTATATTATTATGTAAATATCCTAAAAAAATGAAAATTTTGACCACACCAAATTAAATTAATTTATGTAATAAAGTGTAGTATTGCACTGCTTTGATATTCATGTTGATTTCATACAAATTGATCTGAAATATTATGGTAGAATAAATTTATACAAAAATAGTGCAATCTTGCCATGTTATGTTTTCGGCAACGGAAATCCTTACCAATAGGCCCCGATCATTCACGTGATCCAGTAGAAGGTTTATGTCAGTAATAAGACTCGATGGATGTTAATCTTCAGAGATGTTTATTCGTCAATACTCAATTTACAATTACATGGTGTATAAAAATAAAAGGGAGAACTCAATAGAGTTAGATCCGCAGTAAAACAACTCGGTGAGCAGAGCTGAATTATGTTTGAACAAGTTGAATGGTCCGAGTTCAATGAATACAAGGTATCATTTACAATAGTATTAATATGAAATAGTAAGTAAGTAATATTAGTATCGCTTAGTTCATGTACAAGGGTTTATATGTGTGTAGTAATACAGCTAGATATGGTGGATAAATTGGGGTTGATCAATAATATAATATTTAGTAGGTACATTGTAATAGTCGAAGTCACACCGATCGAATATTCTTAATAATAGTACATTATTAGTAACTTAAGGTATCGATGAATCAACAAAAGAGAATTTATTGTCATTGGGGAGATATTATACAGAGGGGAGTTACAGATACATAACAGCCCAGACACTTTAATGTATTCTCCATATTTTTTAATTCATAAGTCAAAACTGGCATTTTGTCAAATAGCGTACCCTTTTACTGAGGCAGTGAATAATTCTATGTTTAAAAAGATGTAGTCCAAACAATTTGAATATACAATAATTTATTTATACTTCTTCTTCTTCCACCCTGTCACGTCCCAATATTGGGGCATAGGGCAAGCAAAAGTTGGCGCCACTTCCCTCGGTCCATCGCCAACTCCTGCGCATCCCGCCATGTCAGACCTGCAGGACGTAGGTCATTTTTATAGCACCGCTGCAGGGTGAGGGAGGGCCGGCCACGGCGACGGAACCCTTGAGGCTGTGCCACAAGGGTACGAAGTGCCGCACTCTTTGGCGGCATCCGGAATACGTGTCTCAGCCACGTAAATCGTCTCTTCGTGATAACTTCAATTACCGAAGGCTGTTGTGTCTGCTCACGAACTCGGGTGTTTGTAACGCGGTCGTACCAATGTACCCCTAAGATTCGGCGGAGACATCGATTCTCAAAACTCAAAAGCTGAGACTCTTGAAGCAAACGACATTTGGTCTTTACAGAATACAGCCTTGATCTCCATGCGACTCCAAGTTGGTTGAATGCTGAGCCCGCCACACCCATGCGGATTCCAAGCTCATATTATTTATCCTAGTAATATTAAAAAAAAAAAATGTGTTAAACATTTGAGAACATACTACCATAATATTATCCAATCTTAGTCGATAGAAAATAGGTTATAATCAAACATCACCGTTGATATAATTTATACCTAATCCTGTATTATGTATATAAAAGCGTTTAATATTAAAATCACAAGTCAGCCTACCTACTTGATACATATTGCTTAATTAGGCGGAGTTATTTAGTTTATAATTTATAGCGCTTTCACTACACACCCTCGAAAATTCTCTTTAAACCCTCTAAACCGAATTTATTGAAGCATACTAGGTTTTGATGTTACGGTCAGTAACTCATGGAATAAATATTTTATTACTGTTGAGGTCTGAAATAATATTTATTTGTAGGTAATCATTAATAATATATTTTGCATCTCAGTAAAACATAAGCCATCATCATCGTTCGGGCTCAATCCACTCTTTTTGGTTCATTAGTTTTTTTTTGTGAATCTACCGAGGCTTTGACTGCAACTCGCTGTAATATTGCCTCTTCTCTTCTAGAAGGGGATCCGCTGATCAGGTACTCATTCCTATTTTGTTGAAGAACTTTACAATTTTGCCAAGCTCTTCCGTCTTGCCCATCGCCAGGGCACCTTTTAATTCGTTGACATTCTCATAGATATCCGCAATTCGCAACTAAACTCTGTAAAGTTATTATTTAGGGCATTATACTGCTATAAATATGTACAATTTTTTCTAAAACATCACATTCATCGCAGAGCTGCTATTCGCTTCTTCCCACGAGGACATCAACAAATCTTTTGCCAATTGTGTCCCCTGTTCTTAGCCTCAGTATTAGCTTAATACATTGGACGCTAAAGACGTACCCAGCGCATAACGATTAGGTAGCCAATCGATATAATTAACATGCTATTTAAATGTGGTAATTAAAAAGTAACTATCTAGTCAGCAGTCAATGTTTAAACTCATTCCTTATCAAAGGAGACTCTACAAACCAGGGCACCAACCGTGGTGATGGTAGAATAGACCTACTCCATTTCCTCTTTTCTAATGATGCCTTATGGTGAATCTATCCACATACTTAGGCACATTTTCTTTATAGCCTCATTCCAGTCCAGGTTTTCTAGTATCTACTTATATGGCATCCCTGAATGGCCAGCTTCCTTTGCCAGATCATCCGCCCTTTCATTGCTCTCAATACCCATGTGCTTTGCGACCGCTTGCATTCGCTTTATGAGTTCACCAATCTGGCAGCTTGTAGGCTCTATTTATATGGTCAATCAGTGCCTTTTGGGTACCACTGTATTACTGAATTTATCCAGTGGTTGTTCACTCATTGAGCAATATGGCCATTTCATTAGCTTGTTGATCTGTATTACATTGCGTACTCATATCTCCCATTATACTCCATGTTACGTTGCATTATTTCTAGTACCTATATTAAACATGTTTGATACACGCATCGGATGAAAACTTTATGCTTTAGACATAATGCCATTTTTTAAGATAATATTAAATCAAGTGCCCATAACGGTCTATATGAGTTTGATTCTGCAAGTGGGCTCATCATATTTACTTCCGTAAATTCACTGTTGTTATCTGAAATAGACGTTGTTTTTGAGCCGCTATTGGCATTATTGAGAAACGTTTTAATGTTATTGTATCATCACTTTTGCCTTCAAAATATAATAAGTATCTTATATTATTCTCTTTTAAGCGAGGGCAAACTGGGATTGCATGAAACTCTGTGGCTCCACGACGAGCTTTGTCAGGGATTCCGCTAGAATTTGCAAAAGTTTGAAAAAAGTACCCACAACTGACAACAGTTTGATGATGCGGTGCTAACACACTATAGTAAGTATTTATAGATGATTTGATTAGAGATTAATAATAGTATACTGAAGCATTGTTGGTCTGCTAATGGGATTGATAATATGCATTTGTCGTTTACCTCGTTGGACTTTAATATGTGTCAATAGCTAAGAGTTTCCGCGATATTTTGAAAAGTGCTTCAAGGATTCTGCCAACCACAATATATTGGCAATAATAATACAATAGTTTTTTCATTTATATCTGTGTTTTTTCTAGATATGTAATCGTTTGGAATTAAAATATTTCAGTTGATAGCAAAAGCTTCTATTAAGATTCGAATGCATTATGATGCACGTCGCGTATTGTCACATGCTGTTACAATAAAAAATTTAGTGTTTTTAGTATTTTTTAGTGGTTTTGTCATTCCGCAGAATATTTTGAACAATTGTCATTTCTATAAATCCAATGATGGAATGTGCCAATTCTAATATATTAGTATTTTGAATTATTTTTCATTATTCGTGCTAATTTCAATTATTGTTAACAGTTTCTACATATGCGTACATTAAAATTACTTGCGATATTGTATCCATAGATAATATTTTGAACATAACCCAGCCAGCAAACCATAGCTAATAGTAGACAACATTATTATAAAAAATACCTAGTGCCAACCACCAAAAACAAAAAACACGCGACTTTGACATTTTGAGGTGACCTCATTGTTGTTCTAGTGATTTTGGCAGATTATGCTAACTGACAATGTTCGTTTAAAGGTTCAAAATGTGTCACGGGATAGTAGCATCAGCCTGATAACATTTTAAAAACCTACCAATAAAAACGACATTACAAACTTTTCCCCCGTAGTGGCAGCTTAATGTGACAGCACGTGACAGCACATAACGTAATCATAATGTAAAGTAATAATTGATAATACGCAATTAAAATTCACATGTGATAACATTTCTCTGTCAATTTTATATTATTTTTACTCCTATCTGTCTTATCCAAAACAACCTTTTTGTTTCTATAATAGCTGTCTAAATGGTAAATATATTTGAAAGCGAATTAAACAAACATAATCCTTAAAGTGAGAGGAAAAGTTGAATAACTCTTGTGTGTAGTAGCAGCAATGATACGATAACCCTCAAACGATTAATGCAGACCGTTTGTACGACAAACTTTGTCATACTAATGGCACCAAAAACTTTGTATCGCGTCGAAGACACTTTTTAAATAGATTTAATTCTTTTTCCATGTTCCACTCTTAAGACTTGATGGATAAAATATGTCACAATATAATATAATGAAGTACTTAGTAGTTTTTTTTAATAAAAAACCTATAATATTATAATATACAATTAATTAAGTAATTTTAGAACAGTAATTCACAGAGAAAAGTCACTTAAAAGGAAAACAATATAATACAATATTTAAAAAGTTATTAAAATAATTCGTTACATTAGTTCAATTTAATAGTTTGGAGCTGTCAACTGCTTTCTGATTCTAAATAAAATAATATAATATGATGTTGTTATATACGTCGTAGTATAAATTCAGGTAGATAACGAAGACTAAATAATTGATATATTTATACTAACTATGTTTAGTTTGAAGATCAACAAAAAATGGTAGACATAATAATATCATTATGATGTATAAATATATAAATAAACCCCATCCCTGTTATGTCATCGTCGTAGCTGATGTATGATGGTATCAAACTTTAATTCAATTTAATTATAATATAGTTTTACAGTAAACCAATGGTCCCATTTACTATACCCGCGTAGGCCAATCGGTAGTGTCTATTCTGGTCCGGGTTCGGCAAAATTTCACAAGATATTTTTTAACGAGTGTTTGGATCCATAGTATAAACGTTATTATATTGAGCAAGTGGCTAACATCAATTTCACGTAAAAACAAAATTCTGTTAATACTACTGCCACTCTATGGTTACCCGTTATGATTTTCTTATGACGTAAAGAAACTAGTGTAAAAATAATTACAAGATAAAAAGAACTTTTTATATACAACGTTTTTAAATTCTGTTGAACCATATAAACTTGACTTGACTAGCTTAAATGATCAAAAAAATTTATACTTGACATGTCATATTGATTTTCATAGTAACGCACGTATATATTGATAATTTAGTTGCAAGGACCCCAGACCTCTAACAACCAATAATGGTGTCAAAATGACTTTTCATACATAACAGAATCAACTGAAAATGAATTCAATTATAATTAAAGATGTCTAAAAGTATTTTAAAAAATGCATTGGCACCGTGTTCTGATATATTCTAAAAGTTTCAAATGTCTAGATAGTCGGGAAGTTAGTTAAAAATCGATTGCAAGATTTTTACTGGACAAAAAAGAATACGAGCTAAGAAAACTGTAGTGATGGAAATTTGAAATAGTTTAAAATTTTGTCGTAGATACATTTATTAGATACCCACTAATGGATTAAATAAGCGTATTAAAATGTCATCAGTAACCTTCATAGTCCAGTCTGTAAGATGTTGGCCGATCACCCGGAGGTTCAAAGTTCGATCCAATAACGTGATAGTGTTTGTAATTTTCTCAAAGCCTGGGAGTTTTTATATATATATTTATTTATATTACTAATTACACCATTGTTTAATAACTACTTCCATTACTGCCATTGGGCCTCAAAGAATGTGGTAGTGTTAAAATAATAATATATATTATATTATATATATATACAATGAAACGAAATTAATAAAATTAGGTAATGAGAAATGTGCCCAAATAATATTGAATAAAAATAGCTATTATAATATCAACAATGGTATGAAATGTCATGCTTAAAGATGGCGTAATGTTCACACCCCATTTAAAAACTTTTTTTGAAAATTATTTGAAAGGACATGTGCAAAATTAAAAACAATTTAAATTTAAATTTCACCAGCCGATAGTTTTAATATTACAATAAGACTGTTTAAGAAAATATAAATAACAAGGAAACCACAACAATTCATTATATCACAAAGTGCTTTTGACAGTTTCGACAGTGTAGCGACAGAATAATAAAATAAAACAATTTGCCTGCAGCAAGTTGCAGCGAAGAACGTCATTTTCACAGCTTTCAAACAATTTTCTCGGAATAAAACGATCGCATTATAAGGCTACAATAAGTAATTGACTTTTATTTGGATACACGCAAAATAAGAAAAAACACTTTACAATACATTTTAAATCAAGCGTATCACGAGGCCTTACGTTTGTGTGTGAAGCATCAGCAGTTTTTTCAGCTTGGGCCGGTTTGGTATTCACGCACTCACACACTGGTAAACGGACGGTACACTGTTGAATATAATTATGAGGTTGATGAATGATGATGAAAAGTTAATGATATATGGTAGACGCAACATTCGCTCAAGCCGTATCAAATTTAACGCAACGAAGGTCAAACATATGCATTTTAAATCACTCGGTAGTTAACGACGGCTAAGCTCAGAAGCCCTCAACGCGACCGCTTTCTTAATAAATTCTTACTAAAATCTTCTTTAATAAATACGTGATTTGGAAGTAGGTCGGAAGAAAGAATTGAGGGCTAGCATATTTGGCCCAACCAAGTACTAATAGTCTTAACAATTAAGAAAATGTATTATATCAATTATCTTTAATGTTTATGAAAAAACATACTGTAAAATATTAAGAAATTGAAGGTTTTAAATGTAATTTAACATATTTATTATAGATAAAGTGAGCTTCCAATACCAGATTTTTTAAACTCCGCTAAAGCTAATCGGAAATTTTTGTTACCTATATTAAATAACAAAGCTTCTTCTGCTTAGCTAAGAAAGCCTAGAGGAAAATATATCCAATATAAATACCATAAAAGGCTTTTCGCATGATTGATCAAACTTGTTAGCTCGGTGCGAGGCAGATCTTAAAAGGTTGGTTTTATTGCACAAAAGCTGTGTAACATAGGTTATAGTACCTGTCAAAGGAACTTTCAACATATTGCATGTCTATCATGCTAGATAAAAGCTTTATGAGAATTTTGTTATAATTTATATCTACGTGTTGTATTATGTTTTAACTTTCAGTATGCTTACGATATTAAGTTATTTGATTGGTTTTTAGAGAACTTTGTAAATTAATAGTTATTTACAAAGAATTAATTATAAAATTGTCTTATTAATAATATAATAGTTTGTTAGCATGTGAATTTAACTGGTGTGTAAGTGTGTACACAGTTAAAATCTAATAATTTATAATAGTTTTGAATCAACATATCGATGGCCTAATGTCAATATCCCGTAAGTGACTTTTTACAAATTGTGCAGAAAGCTAAAAAACTAAATATAGCTTCGTTAAGGGGGGACATGCTCGTCGAAGGTCAAAATTGAGTTTTTATTGTATTTTCAAACCATGATCCTGGACACTCCTTAAACGTTGTAGATGATCTATTTATATAATTTTGAAGCCTTATTATCCTTTATAGTTATTTTAAACATTTGATGACTGCATGAAGTATTTTTGTTACATAAAATAGTATTCTTTTAAACCTCTCGCTCTAATGTTTTAGAATATAGTCATATTTCGGTACAGAACTGTGCAGTGGTGTTAAGATTTTTTACATTTATTAATTTTTAAACGCATTTATAAAACCATTAGTTTAATTTATTACGAGATAATTTTTGTAAATTATTCACGATAAAAAATTATTTTGATAATCTCTGTGATCCCAAATTTGACAAGAATTAGGCATTTTATTATTCAAAAAATCGGCAAGATTAACACATTTGAAGATGAATTTAAAGATACTTATTATAAGCTATGTCTTTGACCATTCAAGTGTGATAAAAATCTTATGAATAATGATTGCTTTATAATAATTATTGACCTAAGAATAAGGTAGTGTTTTTTTGAAATACGCCATTTCTTTTGTCATTCCCTAGTGGTTAAGCTACAACATACGGCCGTAGCCATAAAATGACAAACTATAATTAAAGTAGGGAGTAAAATTATGTTAACGCGCGTGTTTGAACATGTACCTAACCGAATTTTTTTTTATTTTATTTTTAACGGTACATGTTCAAACACGCGCGTCAATATCATTTTACTCCCTACTTCAATTATAGTTTGTCAATTTATGGCTACGGCCGTATGTTGTAGCTTAACTACTGGGGAATGACAAAAGAAATGGCGTATTTCAAAAAAACACTACCTTATTCTTAGGTCAATAATTATTATAAAGCAATCATTATTCATAAGATGTTTATCACACTTGAATGGTCAAAGACATAGCTTATAATAAATATCTTTAAAATTGTCTTGAAATGTGTTAATCTTGCCGATTTTTTGAATAATAAAATGCCTAATTCTTGTCAAATTTGGGATCACAGAGATTATCAATATAATTTTTTATCGTGAATATTTTACAAAAATTATCTCGTAATAAATTATGCTAATGGTTTTATAAATGCGTTTAAAAAAATAATAAATGTAAAAAATCTTAACACCACTGCACAGTTATGTACCGAAATATGACTATATTCTAAAACATTAGAGCGAGAGGTTTAAAAGAATACTATTTTATGTAACAAAAATACTTCATACAGTCATCAAATGTTTAAAATAACTATAAAGGATAATAAGGCTTCAAAATTATATAAATAGATCATCTACAACGTTTAAGGAGTGTCCAGGATCATGGTTTGAATATACAATAAAAACTCAATTTTGACCTTCGACGAGCATGTCCCCCCTTAATATATCAGAGTTTTTTTCATAAAATTGTTATACCAGGTTTATTCCTCCTGCAATGTTCTGATATGAGTAATTACTAATATAGCTGTAGCATTTTTGTTAAAATATATACAGATATGGGAATTTCGCAGTCGATGCGCAGTATTTGTTTTGATTTTAATACCTACGTCAAAAAGTCATTTTCATCATACAGGACAAATTCAGTGTATTGACATTAGCCCATCGATATTACAAAAAATATCTTTGAGTTCTTAATATTAACAGCTCTTTAAAAATTTAAGAAACATCTATTGTTACATGTTATTATTAAAAAAAAAACAAATATGTATTTTCATTTTCATAGTATATAAATATGTATAGGTTTTTTTTATTGTAAATAACCATGCCCTTGCTTTTTCGTACAAGGTGGTTGGGAGGGTTAGTTGCATTGAGGTGGGGCTAATTAGGTTCCTCCATTTTATATCTTTAATTTTCTTTATGCCCAAGATTAAATATTTTGTGTAGTGTTCTTGTGTTGTTCTATTACTTAGTACTTCGTGAGGCTTTTGGAGGTCAATTTCATGATTATGCTGTCTACACCTGAGAGTCTTTATGTAATATGTATAGGTTTAAAAGACGTGTACTTGCATGTAAAATTATTTATTATAATAATGAGTGCTAGTTGTTTTTATACATATATGCGCCAACTATTCATCAAAATTGGGTCGATAAACTTTGATGAAAATTAATAAAGGGGTAAGGGGCCTACCAAAGACTGGCTTGGGGCCCCGCTTCAGGGTGTGGGAGCCATGGTGGTACTCAAGGAAACTAATCGTCCACAAAAACGCGCTAGAAACCGCTAGATGGATGAACTCACAATGTTCGGTGTATATACGTGGCAGCAAAGTACTTGAGATCAATAAGAGTGGTGGGAGCTATAGTAAGCATTCATCTTAGGAGTAGATTGACCCTGGCTGATGATGATGATGTTAAAGAAATACAGAATATCTTGAAAAGAATATATTTCTTTGTATCTTAACTGTTTCTTTCTTGGGTAAGGGTAATATTTTGTTTATAATTGTATTTGATTCAAAAAAGTCCATAAAATAGATTGCAAAATGTAAAGTTTAATACTTTTATAATAAATTCACATGCTAACTTTCATTTCATTATAATGTTTACGTAATGTAAAAATATACTTCGTGCATACTCAATTCAGATCGTATATAGAAGGATATGATTATGAAATCTAAATTTTAATATCTCAATGAAAGAACAATGGGAAAGTCTATTTGAATTTAAAATAGTCCTGTCATAATAGCACGAGTGGCAATATGAAAGAACAAAACTTTAACATAGACTTTGTTCTCGGAGTTTCGAAATGGATTACCAAGTCTATGAAAAGTAAGTTTACTGAATGAAGAAACATATATTACTACATATGTCTTAACTTTTCACTAGAAAGTTGAAGAAGATAGTATTTTTATTAATATACCGACAACTTACAAATAAATTATATAGAGAAAATATTCAGACCATTATTTATTTTAAACTTATATTATCCCGTGAAATAAATTAACCTAGGTAAAAGTATCATACAACTTGGAACCAAGACTCATACCCAAAATGTAATATAGCTGCAATCTTTAGTACACGGTAAAAATGACACAGATGTTCTTCACCAATACTCGGGGAAACAAGAGTCCTTAGCCTGGTCGCACATACTCATATATAGGGAATCCAATCCCGAGCCAAAATTCAGATCCCGGGATTTCGGTATTACAATTTGACAATCCCGGGACTGGCATTTTTTTCTATAGTCAATATAATTTTTTTATATTTACAAATAACATTGATAAAATCGGTTAAAAATAAATCTAGTATAATTTATACTATGTAAGACATTTGTATTGTTAATATTGTGTACGTTCAATCTTTAAAATACATAAGTTTATTGGAGTAAATAATATTGTAATATAATCAACAATGTGAATTTAATACGAGATTGCTGTTTCTGATAGTAAAGACGTAATGAATCGGTTAGCGAGATTTAAAATAGTAAAACTAATCGTTGTGAATGGCCTTTCCGCTTCATAAATCTAATTAGTCAGCCAAATATGAAACTGCCGTAAAACGTATGAGATCATGGTGGAATTACTTTGTTAAAAGTGCGAAACATTGTTTTTTTCCAATCTTTCTCATTTTTATTAATTTATATGAAAAAATAAAATGAATCGGCAACTTACATATGGGTATAAATCAAACTTCATTCAAACTCACTTTATTTCTAATTTAGTTATTTGTTATTAAAAGTATTTTTTCTGTTATATTTTAGTTTTTATTTTATTTTCCATAAAAATTGATAAAAGAATCAATCCTGAAATCTTCGGGATTATGTTTACCAATCCCGGGATTCATAGGTATCGAAAATAGCTCGGGATCCTGGGATACGTCACGACTGCAACACGCCGAATTTGTCGATGTATTTTTTTTTTGCCATTCATAAATCAGATTGAACTTAATTATTAATATACTCTCGCGTAACAACGCTGTAACAAAATTTACTCGCCATCGGCCACAGGTAAAATAGTGAAATGTTGCATTTCGCTGTCAGCCGCGTGTAGTCACTGAACAGACATTTTTCCGCATGTGTGCTCGGCAAGTTATAAAATAAAAAAATACTTTTTTTATTTAATGTCGGTGGCGCTTTTAACAGTGGGCTGTAATTTGATAGTAATGCTGGTTGTTGGATCATGGATCTAGGGAGGGGGGGTTACATAGAGTGCCATATACTGACCTTTATGTTGAGAGGGCTGGCGCGCGCTGATGCCGGTTCGGTGTTCACACACTCACGCACTGGTAAACGGATGGCACACTTTTGATGGATGATAATATATGAGGTTGATGAATAATGATGATAAGTTCAGGATAGATTATAATATAATCTATATTATAGACGCGACGTACACTCAAACCGTAACAGATTTAGTGCAACGAAGGTCGAACAGATACCTTTTCTTTGAATCGTTATGTAGTTAACGCGGCCTTGTTCGTATCTGATAAAGCGTGATAGATTTAACAAGCCTACGCGCATTGGCTGTCTTGGAGTAACTTCTTAACTTTCATCACGGTTGATCATGACGTGACAATAATTGAGGATTTGAGGTTTATAGATGGAATATAGATGGCCCAACCAAATGTCATCCCGGTACTGTTTTCGGGGCAGAGCAAGAAATGCCTTAATCCAAAGATAAATAAATATATTTATTTTTATTAATTAATGTATCTCATGATGTTATATTGTAAGTGTTATCATTGTAATTATAAACATTCAATCTATTAACTTTACTAGGTAAATTAAAAATCTTGATTTTTTCTCTATTAAAAGGTTACACTAAAAACGTAGGTTGCAATACATTACTTGAATATGTTAACGAATTAGAAAAATATCAAATAAATTTATGTGCAAAGAAAATTACTGAGGTAACATGTTTTAATGACCAAACATTGATTGATTTGTTGTATAAAAACTCAATTGACTGAAAAATTGTAAAAAAAGTCATGCTTCAAAATAAAAAGTTGAGTGTTTGCATAGATGTTTACTGCATGATCGCAAAATTCGTTTTGATCCTTTTTGATTTGGCGAAAATATATTTAAAAAGCACCTTTTGCTGCTCTCTGATTGTAAAAGTTTTATAATAACCTGCCAGCGTACCTATAATATTATACGTACCAGTATTAGCCCGCCCTCGGTTATGCAAAAGAGGAGCAAACTTGGACGGAGTCGCTCAAAAAGGAACTATCCAATAACGCCCATAAGATCTCTCTTTCTCTCTCTCCCACAGATTTGTCGAAAACAAAATGTATAAACTAATTAAAAATAATCTTGTATTACGAGTATGTAGTGTTATAATGTGGATGGGTTAATACATAATCGTAACCGCTAATTTCAACTTTGCAAATCTAGTACCGACGAGATTTTAAAAACTTAAATAATATATTCATTGACAGATATTTTTAACATAATTTTATACTATTTTGTTATTTTATTATTTTTCCTTTTATTGTATTATTGGTAATGTAATATATTGAATCCATTTAAATGTCCTCGTTATATCCATGGAGCGATCCTTACATTTTGTCGTCCATTTACCACTAGGTCCGTATAATAGTCGTTTACTAAACTTGGTCAGTATAACATGTAGGCAACCCTTATATTCGATATCGATCGACAATACTTCCACGCCAACGATTAGCCTCTGCAAATTATCATTGAATCTTTTGGCTACATGAACAAAGAATTGCGATCAATTGAATGGATATAATATATTTAGGACAGTCAGACTTTTAAATGCATATTTTTCAAAACTAATATATTCATTTATCCGAATTATTACTATCCATGAAATTCTTCTATCAAATTAAACCATATTTTTTTAAAACTAATTATTACAGGCAAATATAAAATGTTTCTGCCAGATAAATTTAGAATAAACTCAATATTATATTATGAAATTCTATTGTTGAACTGATCAGAATTTAAAGATAAGATAAAAAGCGACTTATAGCACAAATCATTTAAAAATGAAGCTTTTTCATCTCGGAATTTTGATTTTGTGGTTTGATTCATTTCTTTACGACTTCGTCCTATCGAGAATACGTGAAACGTGTAAACCGGAAGGGGGCATAATTAAAAATTAAATCACGGAAATGGCACCAGTCTACGACTTTAATATCCGGTTCGCAGTACACGATACTGCTTTAATCCCGTACTTTAATTGGCCATCTAACAGGATGGGTTTTAAAAATTGAAAGCATGCTCAAAGTACGGAGTGCACGGGATATTCCCAAAAACATGCTAACGACTTTGCGCTCTCACCTGCGGGGCCTTTGTTTTAAGTCTTTCGAGGAAAGGTTTCTAGCTGCTTTCCTCTGGTTAAATAATATTATAGATAAAATTTTATTTCGCATGGATATTGCTTGTTAAATGTTTATGTGATTTAAAAGTTGTGCAATTATGCAGAAGGGTAAAAGTTATGGCTTTGTAACATTAATGCTTATAAGAGAAAAATAATGCTCTTAATATAAGATTTAGATAAAACGAGCTATAAATACCTTATATTAAAACAGAAATAGTCACCCTTATTATCCCTATTAAAGACGAAGGCATATTATAATTCAGAGCCGTACTGGTATGATAGGCAACCTAGATAGGTGCATAGGGCGCTAAATGTGTAGGGATGCCATGATGAGCGACTCGCTTGTTCTCATTTTATTAATTTGTAGATCCGCATGTTACATTAGTACTTATCATGGATCTTATTTTCAAAACTTATTTTAGCACAGTTGCTCTTGAAACATTTCCAGGCTAAACAATTGAAAATGCTTCACATTACGTTTTGCGCACACAGGATAATTATATTTAATTAAGATTGTAGCACTGGTCATATTCAATAAATTAGTGGGTAGGTATTATTTAATTGATTTAACTAGACATGAGAATAATACTGGTTTTCGTTCAGATCTTTTTAGGTAAATGTTGCTTGGTGAATGAAATAGTGATGAAGAGCTGATTGGCTTAGGCTTGACTCCTTAACCAAGCACTCTTCTAGATATTGTATCTGCAGCATCTTATTTATAAGAATACATACTGGTAGAATTTTATATTACAATATTTAGATACGTTTAATTTTATTGTTAAATGAATTACATATAAAACGTTGTAAGAATTGGTTAATTTATTTCATTTATGTAGTGTAGTGTCATCACAGACGAACAGTGTGTGGATCGAGTAACTAATATATACTGTTAGTATATAAATAATATGATTTATTATTTACATCAACTTTATTATTTCATTCACACCTCACATCGTTTGATTTTTTTTTTAAGTTTTTGAGTAGGATTAATGTATTCGCGA
Source organism: Rhyacophila brunnea (assembly GCF_057557595.1). NCBI lineage: Eukaryota > Metazoa > Arthropoda > Insecta > Trichoptera > Rhyacophilidae > Rhyacophila > Rhyacophila brunnea. Next base: position 40,622,529 of record NW_028232796.1, on the reverse strand, counting down.
CACAACGTTTATGTCATTTATTAAGATCAGAATTCTGATTTTAGTGAAGTAGAATAATATAATATATTATTTAAATCTATAAAATTATTTAAGAATATTTCAATAATAATTTTTAAAAAAAAATATAAAAGTGTCCAAAAAATATTAATACGGCTCTGGTTTTATTATTACAAAGCCTTATAATAACTTAGAGCTGTTTGATCTATAAATACATAATTAAATCATTCAAAGTAAGTAAGTAAGTAGATAAAAAGTTAAATATTGAACAGATAGAAAAAAGAAGCGGGAATTCTTCATATTATAATCTAGCTTTTTTAAATATTTTATTGCTTATAAACTAAATTTATTTTAATTTAGTTGTCTGTAGGGATACATTTCAGATTTTTTTTTAAATATCTTATATAATTATAATTGTCGGAATGTAATATGGCAACGCCTTTATCATTATATTACTAGCGATAGCCCGTGACTTTATACTCGTAAAAAGTAGACATAATATATATTATAGTACTAAGAAACTGATTCAATTCGAATGTAATCCATCCAAATATTCCTATTTTTTTTTAAATAAATGAGATAGACATCGGGTGGATCACCTATCCATCACACTCTACCCATTCGTTCCATTTCTACGAATATCCAATTAGTACATTAAGACTTGGTTGTAGTCGCGCGCTCCTCTACCACAGCTTCACCTCACCACTCCATCGCTACTAACTCACCATTTTATCAACTACTAATGAATTATTGGAAGTGGATTATTTTCGATAAGTTTTATATTGTAACTATGGATAATTTTAAAAATAAAATATAATATTATATTGTACTTGGGTGTTACAGAAATAATCAAAATATTGATTGTATTAAAAACTTTGTCACAAAATGAGACCTTAATATTATTATAGGTATACTTAAAATATTAAATATTACATTGTTTTGTGTCCTATGCTGTCCTATGATATGATGACATACCTATTAGGAAAGCTAGTATGTGAACTCGAACCTTAAAGTAAATGACTAGTGCTGTGTGAACTGACACCAACATTTGGGATTGCAATACCGGTATTAAAGTATTTATCAATACCGAAATACCGGTTTTAAAAATCCAAAATACCGGAATTTTTGGTATTAAGAATGCACACTCGTTTACGTTTTTGAAAATGAATTACAAGCTATGTACTGCAAACATGCAAATATATTGAGTTAATCCAACAGAGGTGAAAAAATATTAGAACAAATTTCATCAAATATATTTTATATAAGTAATTGTCGCGATGACTTATCATAATATTATTTCGAAATAGAAAACATCCGTGACAAAAATGTTCAATTATTCTATTTATTGATGACTGTACAAGCGTTGATTTAAGAAGCTTTTCCTGCAGCTGGACTTATTTGCACTTGATGAACTTTTGAGAGCTTTAGTTAAAATATCAATATATTCAAATTATTTGTAAAAAATCACTAGTTCTACAATTATGATCCATACATATTTTAAAATGTCAACATAATAAATGTAGATAAGTATGTAGGTTGTTGCTATAAAATAATATTTAAAAAAGATTTTTATAGCTATATTTATTGATAAGCACCTACTTCTGTTTTTTTAATATTTAAGAAATACCAAATAACCGGTATTGAAATTTTCATTCGTTATTGCAATCATAAGCCAACATTCCTCTGCAAAATTTCGAATTGCCTTTTGAGCTGGTTTAAATATTAAAGGTGTCACATTTTCCGATGATGACAGTCATTCAATCAACCCGCATGGGTATTGCGGGTCTATATTTAGCTAACTTAGGTTTGCGTGGAGGTCAAGACTGTATTCTATGGAAACCTAAGTTAATTTGTTCAGCGCATGCAAGTTGTGTTCCTGTATGGAAGTGAGACATTGCATTTAATATGATCCAAAGAATCGATGTCTCCGCCGAATCTTAGGGGTGTATTTGTATACTCGATTACTTAGAAGGATTGAAGTAGAAGTTTCACGGGGCTGGGACATGTGTACTGGATACCGCTGATCGCCGTCGGCCCTTCTTCACTCTACAGCGATGCTACAAAAACGATATAAGCGCGAATTATATTATGGTGCATGTCGCGGACTATCACGTGACGTCACAGTAAGCAGCTGCTACGGAAAAAGTATGTAATGTCGTTTTTATTGATGTTTAAAATGTTATCATCCCATCCTGTAGCACATTTTGAACCTTTTAATGAACATTTTCTGTTGACAAAATCTGCCGAAACCACCAAAAAAAATTAGGTCTCCTCTACATGTTAACTTTTTTCAAATCATGTCAAAATCACGTTTTTTTTTTAGCAGTTGGCACTATGTATTTTTTATAAGAATATTGTCTATTATCTATGGTCTGCAGTTTCGGTTTTGTTCAAAATAATCGCAAGTAATTTTAACGTACGCACACGTAGAAACTGTTAAAATTAATTGAAATTATCCTGAATAATTAATAATAATTCAAAATACTAATACAATAGAGTTGGCACTCTCTATAATTGAATTTATTGAGGTGCTGATCATTCAAAATATTCTGCAAAATGACAAAACCATAGACTACATTTGTCACCGTGACAGAGTGACAGTGACATGCCTTGCATCTCAATATGATCACAACTATACGCGTTGCAGGTCGCATGTGGTGGAAGATGCGAGACGTAACGATAGACGGAGGGAAGTTTGTGGCACCATCTTGTACTTACCTTATGATATAACGCTGTGATTCGATGGGGTGAAATAATTAATTAAGTTATGGCTATTCCCTTAATTTCAGGTAAGTATCAGCAGCAGGTAAAAAGATATTCTTAGTTAATTGCACGCATAGTCTTAGACTCAAGAGCTAATCCTTTTTAAGGTTATTTCAGTAATTAAAAAAAACTTTTGAAATTTTCAGACTTTTCTTTGAAACATGAAAATACACTTAAGAAAAATTAGTCTATGAATAATAATAAAAAAGGTAATTATGATTTATTACTAGTATTAAAATTTACACTACATATTTTAATAAAAAAAAACACTGAATTGTTTATACCTGCGGTAGAATAGTGCTAGACTACTCATCTCTAAAGTCAATAGTACGATCTCAGTCCATAATATGGTATTTTTTTTTAACTTTACAAATAAGTCATTACAATAAGCCGCAGTGACAAAGGGTGGAGTTAGGTTGTTAAAATCCAACATAAATAGTGCACACTAAACTTTGTCACTCAAAGGTATTAGTTCTCATTGAACTAAGTCTACAATGTGTAAGATAGTGTTTGTTAGTTTTTTTTTAAATTCAATTAAGCCCTGCCTAATAAATTCAAGTCATAATAATTTATGATATTCATAAAATGTTCGTTTATAAAATATCTAAAATTATTTCATACATAATTTTAGATATTTTATATGTACAAGAATATTTTTTATTGATTATGATTTGAATTAGGCGGGCTTAATGAATTTAAAAAACTAACCAACACTATCTGTAAGGTGTAAAGGTGCGACTAAAAAAATGTGCACTATTTTTGTCGGATTGCTCAATGAATACCTGCATTATTATGAATTGGTTTAGGTATGGTTTAATTAAATTTTAAAAACTAATCAGCACCATCTAAAATTTATATTCTTAGTTCAAAGAAAACATATAAATATGACTAATAAAGTTTAGTATGCACTATTTTAGTCAAATCTTTGTTGCCTACCTCCACTTTTTGCCACTAAAGCCATCACAAAAGTATGTTATGTCAAATTATTATTTTCTTTCGACCATGTCCGATCCTGATAGGATCATATGGGCCTCCACAGAGTGGAGGTTTGTATTAACAGATTTTATTTTTACGAGAAATGGATGTCAGTCATTTGCTCAACCTATTAGGTCCATACTCTGACTAATACACAAATTGAAAAACAATATGTGTACTTGCCAGATCCAGGATTCAAACCTGGGACCCTCGACTCTATAGACAGGCGATTAAGCCACGCAGCCATCGTGGGTGTAAATTATTATTTACCTATTTTTTACTATCGTGCCTTCGCATTGGCCGCGTATTACAGATCATTTCGTGGATACTGGAAAGCTCTAGTCTTAGTCAATAAAAGCTTTTAACTGATTTAAGTAAAACTAATAAATTTAATATTATTTTTATACTATATAATAACCAAATTGATTTTAATTAATTACTCTAAGAAAATTCACCATTGTTACGAACACTAATCGAAATACTTGAATAATAAAGGACTGGATATATATAGTCTTAACTGAATACGGGTCGTGGGTAATCTATGCTCATTAGAATAACTATTCCCATTATGGTCTCTAATGAAATTCTTAACTATGTGAAGATAGCAGCTGAATCCTTTAGGGGCTTTCCTTTTTATCCACTCTTCTCGCTGTGGGTGGAATTGGATAGGAGATTGAAACGACCATTGGCTTTTAGCACTTAAACTTTTAAGCCCCCGTTTACAAATCGGCATTAAAAATTGATATACCTGATAATTATTATCTTGTGATGGAAAAACTTAAAGCATATATTTTTAGAGCACCACGAAAACATTTTAAATTCAATATTATTATTTTTTTTTTATTGAATTAAGTGTTTTTTATTTTTATCGTACCATCCCCTAACGGAAATCGGTCACAATCAGGGCGATCTTTATTTTACCATCTACTATTCAGAACAGTTTGGTGAAGTTGTACTCAGAGTTTCGTCCTCTGCTACGCTTACTATTAATCCAAGGATAACAAGCTAGGAAATACTGTGCATTTTTCCTATCATAGTGTGCCCGAGGTACATACTAGAGATTATATTTTTTTCAATCACGATTCTTTTTCCATTTGTTTGAGAACGTCTATATTTTATACCCTATCAGTCCAAGGGATTTTTAAGAAGCGTCTATACAGCTGTGAAAGCTGTTTCCTAATGGCAGGCTCACCAGGCACCAATAGCGAGGGCTGTGCGGCTGGTCAATGCACTCCCTAGAGATATAGACATTTTTGGCGATACATTATGCATTCTATTTTATTGGTAAATTTCTATCTTTTTGAATTATTTTTATTTTTTATTTATTTTTTTATTTCTTTTCAATAAAATATTTTTTTGCTTTGTTTTTTTTTCTACCTTATTTTTACTTTATTTGATTTACTTGTACTTTTTATTCTATATGTCATGTTGTGAACGTCTTGAATTAATAATTTGTTATGTGTTCAACGTGTCTTTTTTAAAATAAAATTAAAACTTGAAAGCCTCAATTCTCCGTGAGTTCTCTCAATTCCCTGATTTACCATCCATATTACTATATCATAGAAAAGAATTGAGAGAATATGCCAACAAACCATACACAGTTTCAGATCTAAATTAAAGTCCCTTTATTCAAATAGGTATGGATTGAATACTTATTTTAATTTAACTATTTTAAAATTCTTACTCGCCATATTAATATGCCGGAAACTTAATTTAAAATAATCACCTACCTTAACTCATAGAAGCCATGTTGCAATAGCCAATCAATATTATGAAAAATACGTGTTATTACCATAATTCCATTAGACATATCTAATGTTTCAAAAACCATTTTCGTACGTTATTGGTAATAAATTAGTTGTTTAGTAATAACAATTTTATTACTTGGGTTACCTACCTTCCTCCTTTTTCTTTGCCCTTTTGATTTTGGTGAAGAAGTTTTTTTCGAGAAATAAAATTTTCAAGACAGACACGGTGATAACTTACAAAATATAATATGAGAAAAAATAGTTCATTAGTTATTTATTTAGGTAATATTCTTCAATATAAATAAATACGTTTTAATTAATTAAAATACCTAGCATATATGATTATACTCTCATTTAGGTTGGAGAAATTTGAATAGTTCTTTAAGAGTAAGTGAAAAACATATAGATGAACAAAAATACATTGTGGATATATAAATATGTTTGCCATCAAAGGCAGTTCTGGATTAAATCAGCAAAATAAATGTAGAGATCTTGTAAAGTAATACGCTGCTGAAATGCAGTGATCAATATTTGTTTTTGCTAATCTTGCGGATTCAATTAATATAAACCTAATATTTACCATGAAAAGACTACTTTTTTTATAAAGTAGTATAATTTTTGATTCGCTACGTTTATTTTTTTGAAAGCAGTAAACGATTCCAACGCAACACTGTGGGCATCATAACCAAGTGGTTGGCAACTAACCTTGCTGATTGTAATGCAATAAATATACGCCAAAACGCTTAGAAAATAACATAGTTGTTATATAATTATACATTGTTGCACCGCTGAATGCTTCATTAAACGTAGTTACCCCGATTCACTCACTATTTTATTATAAAGAAATTTACAAGGAAAACAAAGCATTTTCTCTTAGCAAGAGCTTTCCAGGCTCAACAGAGAGTAAGACTTACCTACAGACCTACAGACACTTACCTACAGACAGAACATACGAAAAAAAAATACACTACACACAACTTCCACATCCTGGTAACAGACATCTAGAAAATATAGAACACATAGGAACAGTTGACGAAGACACTAAAACAAAATACCACATCACAGGATTGGAGATCTACACAGATGGCAGTCTAATCGATAACAAAGTAGGGGCAGCTTTTGTAGCCTACGAAAATGGAACATTAATAACACCCCGAAAATTTAAGCTCGAAAGCTACTGCACTGTTTTCCAAGCAGAAATATTTGCTATCAGAGAATCTCTCGAGTGGACACTCAAAAGATTAAAGTTCCACAGACACGACTATGTACACATATTCTCAGATAGCCAATCCAGTCTGGTAGCTCTCCAAAACCCATCATCGACACACCCACTTGTAAGAGACATTTTAACACTGTCAACACAGCTTCGAATGATAGGAACAAACCCCAGATTCTTCTGGATAAGAAGTCACACAGGGATAGCCGAAAACGAGGAAGCTGATAAATACGCTAAACAAGCCACAACAGACAAAAGACCTTTAACCTATACACACTTCCCTCTGAGTTACGCAAAACAAAAACTAAACGAAGATACCATAGAGCTATGGAACCACAGATACACAACATCCGCCACAGGATCAATAACGCAGAAATTTATTCCAAACATAAACTGTGCCATCACTCTTGCCAGGAACTTAAAAATATCACACGAACTCACACAGATACTAACAGGCCACGGATCGGTGCGAGCTTATCTAAAAAGATTTAAATTGAGGGATGACGACTGTTGTCCATGTGACGGCAACACATCTCAAACTGTGTGGCATGTCATCAACGACTGCCCTATACTAGAAAGGGAGCGATAGACTCTCAGGACTCGATGTAGACAACATAATCACGAAATTGACCTCCAAAAGCCTCACAAAGCACTAAGCAATAGAACAACACAAGAACACTACACAAAATATTTAATCCTGGCCATAAAGAAAATTAAAGATATAAATGGAGGCACCTAATTAGCCCCACATCAATGCAACTAACCCACCCAACCACCTTGTACGAAAAAGCAAGGGTATGGTTATTATAAAAAAAAAAAAAAAAAAACAGAGAGTAAGAAAAGCTATCAAAAAGTTGACAAGATATTAAAGTTACTCGCATTAAACTTAACGACCTAAGAGACCTGTACTACTATCACAACTTTGCTAGACTCAACTCATATTTCTTAAAACCCTTTGGACGGGAAATTTTGCCCATTATTATTAGTCTGGCCAAAATGTACTTTGAATAATTGTCCACATTAATTTGATACCAAATCCTTGCTCAAATGAATGCCGGCTATATGTTATATTTTGCATGGGACACTCTTAAAAGTGCGTCCTAGTTATTACGTAAATATAATGATGATTTTGTTTCCCGCTGTGTTTTAAACAAACCCCTCTTTAGGAAATCTAATATATTGTATTGATTTTCTATGTAATATATAGGTAATAATATTTTTTTTAAAATACCTACATAAAGTTTATTTACAATTTTTTTGACAGATTATATTGTTTTCTTTATTTAATTAAAATCTACATATTATTTTAAAAACACTTTTGAATAATATATTACCACTAGAAAAAATATTTTGAAAAAACTTGATACCCAGCTGGATTCGAGCCTCTTCCCTTCGGAATTCGCGCCCATATGCCTTGACCACTAAGTTTAAGTGTCTTATCTAATTGCGATGAAGTGACTCATGATTTTATAATACTCTCTTAAGAGCTTTCTAAATTTCATTACTTATCAGCAATTAGCTTTTTTATTATAAATCTAAGTATTGAATTCCGTTAATTACTAACCGTAACTATAACGTACTAATACGTTATATTATATAATATTGTATTATATCCTCAAAAGTGTTTTCAAATTATGTATGTTCAATAAAAGAATGTTACTTGCATTCTTATATCTTGTGAATTATTCGTTGAATAAAAAAATAGTTTATTTAATTAGAATCTATCACTATCGCTAGATTTTACATATAATAAGGTAGATAAATACAAGACAGATAAGTAAAGACAAAGAAGTACTTAAAAATTACGAACTGATAGATACTTGAATGCGTGGATAGGAGGTGTAATATTGTCAATTAAGTAACTATTTGATAGTTACTAACAGTACACACCCATATAATAGTTGAATCCTTGGCATTGACGAAGGTATAGAAAAGATTTATATTTATTAATATATAACGTAAATTGCCTCATATATTCTGTATGTTCGATGGGGATGTTATGTGTATCATGCAAGAGAAATCAGAGCTGTTAAAAGTTAAATACAATTAAGATATTAAACTTTAATTAAATATAAAAAATTAGATGCATTGATTTTTGCATAGACAAATTAATAATCTTTGACAATTCATTACTAATAACAGCATTAACTGGAATACATACAAATTTAATATAAATATTGGAATATCTTACAATTATACTATCGTTATCTACTTTCAAGAGATATATTCATCAATTTATTTCTTTGCCACACTAGTAGAAATGATTCGAGAAGCATGAAGAGGAAACTATTTATTGAAAATTGAATTAAGCACTCAGATCAGTACAGAACCACTTCAAATAGAAGGAAATTTTTAGAAACATCTACAGTAACAGTCACATAAGATAAAATTTTAAATAAATTTCAACGAAAGATGTTGAAAAAAAAACATTTTTCACATAGATTGAGCTTAAATCTATGAAAGTTTTAAAAAATACTTCACGTCTCCTGATTAAGTTAGCTACAAATTATTTTGCATTGCAATATCATTTTAAGATAGCTTCACATGTATATTATAACAATTCTCTATAATTTCAGATTCGGTCGATTAATTTATTACCTACATAAGTACATGAATATAATATGTTCAGATATAGCCAAAACAAACCTTGAATACTAGTTGAGGTAGAATTAAATTCGACTTTAATTTGACATTGTAAATATTTTAATATAAAATTTAGCTATAAAAATATCTGTGAAAAGTTACTTTATCATTAAAATACGATAATCAAGATTTTTAAGATTATTGATCACAATAAACACTGATAATTTTGTAAGTAGTGTACACAAAGAAACAAATTCAAACGAGATCTCAAGCCGCCATTTTATTTTTGAGGCTGCCTATAGATAAAATAAATAATAAAATTATTACCAATGCAAATACAAGTACAATTATTGTCCAATTCAAAAATCGATATGCATAATATAAACTTCCTAATATAGAATGCATATACGTTTTCTTTAATCCAGAGTCAATTTTTTTTGGTCTTAATTTTGACCACTTATAAAAAATAGTCTCCACTGAAAATATGTTTTTTAAAAACTGTAATTATTACTACAGAAATTACATTAAGAGGTTTCCACAAAATTGTATAATGTCTTCTAAAAGCATGTTGTAAATATTAAATATTACTGTTTTTGTGCTTAGAAGAATACGTTCCAAAAACTAATTTTGTATTGCGTTATTTTATATTAATGCTTCGTACTGAATACACAATATTCATTGTTCAAGTTATTTTACAAAGTAAAAAAAAATTCTCTTTCCAGCGACAACCTTGGCGTAACATTGTCGGCGAAAAAAAAACCCAAACATAAAATAATAATGTATACATTTTTATAAAAATACACAATATTAAGTTTTCACTTCTCATATAAAACAATACAGCCAAGAAATATATTTATTTAAGATTTCCATTACAAAAATAGTGTTATGTCAGTCTGCCAAGCAATTATTTTGAGAAGGAAAACACTAAAAGCTTACCGACTTACCGATATCAAACGGTTGAATCATGTTTAAATATCTTTTTGATTTATTTTATGTATACAACAAACTTTGAATAAATACTAGAATTTATATTTATGTAGACTCTCGATGAATTTATAAAATAGCTTTGACATGAATTATTTATTTCATTTTACGCAACGATTTTGAACTACAAGAACATTTTGTATTATTAACTTGAATTTATGGTTTTATTACTATTGAATTTATAACTTAGTACCTAACGGTTAAAATTTTACATGTTAGAAACAATGTGTAAAATAAAATAAACTGGCGCTTAGCTGTTTTGCTTTGTGATTTTATGAGATTATTTATCTTAATAATCTAGATTCATTTTATATATTGCTAGCTGAAGTACCCGGCTTCGCACAGGGTCGCTTCGTGGGTATATTTATCTTAGATATTTAAAAAATAATAAGAGGTAATTGTTTTTTTAATATTAAAATATCGGTGTAATACAATATGGCAATATGAAAATAATTCTAATAGGAGTAAATGTCAAACAAAAGACCACTAAATTAAAATCGAATCCAAAATATGCAAACGTTATTAGTAGTTAAAAAAATCAAAATTGCATTGAACAAACAAACAATAAACGTTGTATTTTATATAATACTAATTTAAAAACCTTCGCAGGTGTGCGCACAACAACTGACAAAAGTTTCATCGCAATCGGACGAATGTTATAGGAACGCATGCGAATAGAAGAAGATGGTTTTCTAATTCAGAAATCTTCGTGGGCATGCGCACGACAACTCACAAAAGTTTCATTGCGAATAGAAGAAGATAAAATAGAAGAAGAAGGAGATGGTTATTTTAATTCAGAAACCTTTGCGAATTTTGGCACAATTATTGACGAAAGTTTTATTGCAATCAGATGAATGGAATAGAAGCGCATACGAATAAAAGAAAATAGAATGATGAAGAAGAAGAAGATGATGATTTTTCTAATTCAGAAAACTTTGCAAGTGTTGGCACAACCACTCACGAAAGTTTCATCCTAATCGGATGAATGGTATAAGGACCATACAAATAAAAGAAGATAGAATGATGAAGAAGATGGTTGTACTAATTCAGAAAACTTCGCGGGCGTGCGCATAACAACTGGTCAAAATTTCATCACAATCGGATTAATGGCATAAGAACGCATACAAATAGAAGAAGAAAAAGATGGCTGTACTAATTCAGAAACCTATGCGGGCGTGCGCACAAGAACTGGTCAAAATTTCATCGCAATCGGACGAATGGTATAAGAACGCATACGAATAGTAGAAGATAGAATAAAAGAAGATAGAATGAAGAAAAAGAAGAAGATGATCATTTTTCTAATTTAAAAACCTTCATGGGTGTACATACAACCACTTACCAAAATTTCATCGCAATCGGATGAATGGTATAGGAACGCATACGGGACAGACAGACAGACATTCATTTTTTTATATATTAGTATAGCCTATACTCTTTGCGCAAGTGCAAGCAATAAGTTGACAAAGTTTTATCGCAATCGGATGAACAGTATGGCTGCGCATTAAATACGAACAAACAAACACACAAACAAACAAATATTAATTTTTATATATTAGATTGGTCGGGTCATTTATATTCGCATTCATTCTTATTTTTCACCAATTTCAAATCCCCTGTCACTAGACCAGGCGACGAGTAATTACGGGTCATCAGGCGACCGTAATTGAATAACATTGTGTTAGCTCAAGTAATATACAGAAAGCGGACGTGTTGCACCCTTGTTTTTAATTGCTTAGTCGTCGTTAACTACCGAGTGACTGAAAACGTATCTGTTCGACCTTCGTTGCGCTAAATCTGTTACGGTTTGAGTGAACATCGCGTCTATGTCATCCATCCTGAATTTATCATCTTTGTTCATCAACCTCATATATCGTCTATCAAAAGTGTACCATCCGTTTACCAGTGCGTGAGTGCGTGAACACCAAACCGGAATCAACGTACGCCAGCTCTCTTAACATAAACATCAGTGTCTGGCATCTTGTATAACCCCCCCCCCCCCTCCTAGATCCGTAATCCACCAACCACCAGCATTATCTTCTTCATATTATAGTCCACTGCTAAAAGCGCCACCAACTATATAAAAAAATGCCTGTTGCGAGGATACCGTGGGTCTAAAGTGGATTTAAAAATTGGTAGATACATTAATAATTGGAGTGATGCTTCACATGGGGCTACAATGGGAAGTAATACAGCTATTTTGATCCCAACTTGATATCAATTAATGTCTACTTTGAGGCATTTGAAAAGTTTACTGCGTTATTCGGAGGACGGAATAAATTGTATCCCTCTTAAAATTCATCACTTTCAACTTCTTGATTATTCTGTTTCAGAGTTTCAGTACACGGGTACAGAGGACACTTTATGTCCATTAAAGATAAATTAAACGGAGAAAGTCAAGAATCTTTTTTATTTTTTAAACTTTTGCTTCATTAAGCACCAAGGTGCATGGTTGCTACATCAATTGCATTCAGCTTCGTATTAAGACAAGTAAGTGTGACACGAAAATCTAATTTTTAGCGTCGTGGAAGGCGGTCGTGCACAAATCGCGGATCCAGGGAATGGGACGATTGGCCTCCGGACAATTGGACGCCGCACTGTCGTAGACATGTGTAGACGAGGTATTTTAATCAGTTTCTATCTACTACTTAGTAGTTTGAATTCATTTTACTCTTAACATAATGAGTATTCTTTATCGCGGATTGAGAATTACCATGCCTAAGGCTTTATATAAAATAAAAAACTCTTTTTTCATTGGAACTTAAACATATGCACGATTAAATCATTGTTTACGTCTGCATATTTACATTCTCACCAACTATTAAACCATAATATAATCATTGAAATATAAATAATAATATTGAATATTTTTTTTTAAAGTACCTTTAAGTACCTAACGTCTATTTATTTTTTAATTCCGTGGCGTCTAGTTGTCCGGTGCCAAATCGACCTAGACCCCGGATCCATATTATACATAATGGGTGGAGATAGAGTAACTGAATCATTCATTATTAGTTTTACTAACATTTTTTTAGCTGTAGTAGAACCATATAATACCTTGGTTATGATTTTATGACGCTGTACGCAGTTGTTAAGACTTTAGTGAGGGTCGGGGCCGCAAAAATATTTCTGAAAGTGCGGGAGAAATCGTAGTTCTGCAGTTAGCCGCTAACACGTCCATCGCCATGATAATTATAGTGAGGGCTATGGACGGATTTTATATATTTAGGCGGCTTCATCTTAATAGAATTATTATGACATTTTTTAGTTAAAACCAATGCCCAACAGGTGTTGAAAATGCATATCTCCAAGAGTTTGAGTGTTTTGAATTGAAGATGCATATGTAAGATCCTAATAAGATCATATGGGCCATAATAAAGTAGAGGTTTGTATTAATAGATTTTCTTTTACGAGAAATGGATGTCAGCCATTTAATCAAAACCTACTAGGTCCATACCCTGACTCAAACATAAATAAAAAAATAAAAACAATATGTGTATTCGCCAGACCCAGGAATCGAACTTGGGATCCACAAGTAACTATCATATTAATAGATTAAGAAGACATCTTAATTTATTAGCCAATATTGATCGTTTTTTTTTTTTTTTAATTATGTAGAATATGTGTTAGGTATTTATGTGAGGTGATTTAGTTTATTTAATAAAATATCTTTTTAGAAAAACTTGATAATTGACAGTATTGGTGTGATTACTGATTTTAATTATAATTAAACTGTGCATGGAAAAATAATAGATCTACTCTAATTCATCAAAAGCAAAGTCAGATAGCAAATTGGTAGTGATATGTGTCGTTTATTTGAGAAGCCTTATAGTGAAAGTTTACGTCTTGTTTTTTGAGTTGTTACAAAGTTTATTTTTTTATGAAAGCCTGATTTTTTCTACTTTGTAGTCTCATTTAAATTCGTTTCGTCACACAGAGAAAGGTATACGGTTGACAGTGCAAAAGACGTCAGTCAGAAAACGCTAGGCAGACAGAGTTTGTTGTATGAACAGACATTTTATTCTACACAATGAATCCTGGACGTTTTTTTGCTCTGCGTTAAAAAAACAGAAAAAGAAAGCAGAATTCGCATTTAATTTGAAACGCGAAATATATTCTTGTTGTTATTTTCTGTATGAATTTTTTGGTACGATGTTTTGTAAGTAGGTCATTAATTAAAAACTTTTTGATTGCTAATCAGGTAAAAATAAAATTATTCAAGTATTTAGCATCCTGATCATTTCTATTTGAAGGTAGGTATACTAAAATACAATTTATAATTAAAAACTTGATTTACATAATAATATCTACGCTGATATACTTATATCCATCAACTTAATTTCAAATAGATAATTTGTCAGTAAATTAAATAATACCTTCTATCATAGAGGTCGCCAAGCAGATATTAGTAGTTATACTATATGAATATAAATACCTGAATCCCCATCAAAAATCTTATAATTAACAGAATTAGGGAGATTAAAACCGATTCACTGCGTATCTTAAAAAAAATATTTAATTACCACATTTAAATAACATGCTAATTATATCTAATGGCCACCTGATGAGCAACGCACCAGTTGTGTTGGACGCAGTGAATCGGATTTAACTTGTAATACTGTTTATGTCTTTTGAATTTTTGTAACGAGGCACTCGCAACTCTGCCTAACAACAAAATAAATATTCTTTGAAATTATAACAAAACGAATTAATTGCAATCTTATTAATTCCATCCTTGTGTAATATGAAGAAAATATAGTATACTCTGAGTAGTGTAGGAGCCCTCGAAACTGCCACCGTTGCGCACCCCGAAACTTAAATACGCTACTTTTTGCACCAAAGTACACGTAGGTACATACTAGTATAGTTTTAATATTAATTTGTAATCGAAACATAAAATCTTTAATTGATATTAACCAGTACGTAAACAAATGAAACAGTTCCAATGGATTTAGGTTTTGTACTTTTGCGATCCGGGTTTCGCCTTTCAGCATCTTCAGGTGCTGTGTATACTAACTAAAGTACAAATAAACACTGCAAAACGCGACTCAAATGGAATAGTACAAAACTTAAATCAATTAGAATTTAAATTCAAATTCCATCAAGTACCTTCAGTCGATAGTATTTTAGTTCTTCTTCTTCTTTTTCCACGGCGCTACATCCCGAGGTGGGATTTGATCTCCTCCACAACCGCTCTCCACTCACTCCAGTCTCTCGCCACACTTCTCCAGTTACCGGGTCTTCCTATATGTAGCCAGTCCACTTCTACGGCGTCAGCCCATATCCTTCTTGGACGGCCTCTGGGTCTCTTCCGTTGGGGTAGCCACTTCGTCATGATCCTTGGCGCTCTAACTTCAGGCATTCTCTCCACATGTCCCGCCCATCGTAGTCTTTGGGACTTACAGTATCTTATGATTGCTTGTTGTTCAATCAGCTCTTCCAAATCGTGGTTAATTTTAATTCTGTAATTCCCATTTTCCAACGTGGGTCCAAAGATTTTTCGGAGTATTTTGCGCTCGAAGACAGGTAATTTGTTTTCCTCATTTTGAGTGAGGCACCAAGTCTCACAGCCATAAGTGACCACTGGCCTTATAATTGTTTTATAAATTAGAAGTTTACTTTTTCGGCCTAGAATTTTCGACCTCACCAGTCGCTTGTAGGCATGCCAGCATTTATTCCCGGAGATAAGGCGGATTTTTATCTCCTCTGCTGTCTTATTTTGGATATTTAGGCTGGATCCGAGATACGTGAACTTGTCCACCCCTTCATATGCATGCTGTCTTATGTCTATATTCTGAAGCGGTACCTGATTGCGTGTGCTGACCATATAAATAGTTTTTGACTGGTTTATTTGCAGCCCAGCGTTTTCTGCTTTTATTTTCATAGTGCCACCATGGTCGATCATCCTCTGTTTGGATCTGCTTGTAATTACTATGTCGTCAGCATAAGCGCACATCTGCGTTGTACTCTTATCTACCCATCCTCTTATGTTGGTTTCACGAGCTATGGATTCCACCACAAGGTTAAATACTATAGTGGATAGCGCATCCCCTCGTCTCACACCTGATTCGATTTTGAAGCTTTCAGTTTGCTCATTTTGCACAGTGATAACTGCTTGAGTATCCGTCAGTGTGGTCTATATTAGCTTTACTAGTTTTAAGGGATCTATGGTGGATCTATTTGGTCAGAAGCCACATTGGTATTCTCCTAGGATTTCCTCACCATAGATCATTAACCTGCTATACAGTACAGAAGAGAAAACTTTATAAGCTGTATTTAGAATTGTGATCCCTCTGTAGTTATCGTACATTGTTTTGTCTCCCTTTTTCAGAATAGGCACGATTATACCCATCTTCCATTCCTCAGGTAGAATTTCTTTTTCCCAAATATTGAGAATTATCTTGTGGATATTTGCTTCTAGTGTTGGGCCACCACTCTTTATCAGCTCGGCTGTTATCCTGTCGGTTCCAGGTGCTTTATAGTTTTTCAGCGTTCCTAATGCTCTTCTTACTTCAGGCAGAGTAGGTTCATCAATAAATTCCTCAGCAGTGTGGTACAATAATTCTTCCGCTTCCTCATGACGATTACTATAGTGTTTTAGTATTAACATTGAATTAAAGAGTGTTTCATCATAATGATAAATTGCCCGTGACGCATTGACAATAATTATTACATAAACTTTCACAAATATATTTTTTGTTACCTTTATCTATATCTTCTATATTCTAAATTAAATAATATATATTATATTCAATAGCCCAAGGTTAAAAATAATCCACCGCATAAACCTGTCAATATTAGTATTTATCATGTTATTCCGAAAATCTCGACTTAAATTACTGATTTAAGCTGTTACTGACGGAATTTGGAAACACTTCAGAGGCATGATTTTAACTAAAAGTCAGTATAGAGTACATAATTTACTACCCTAATTATTTTTAATACTAAAACATGTCTCGATAATCGTGATCAATCAGATTTGAAACCTTTTATTTGCTTTTCCAGCTCCCAATCGAAAAAAATCATAGTCAAACTTATAGAAAACGTTAATTCCTCATGTCATCCCATTAAACGTAGCCAATTTTTTTTCATGGATACTTAATATTAATAATTTTCATTATTATAAATCTAAACGAAAATAATATACGAATGTAAATCTAAAATACGGTGTTTAATTAGAAGACTTTCTTATAAAATAAAATCCCATCAATCGATCTATATATTATATATTAATATTCAAGTCCTACTAGGTTAAAGATTTTTACGTTTCTCATACTTTTTGAAGTTATATAATAATTTTAATGAATAAATGCTACATTCGTGAATCTTGTATTATAATATAATATTATGTGTCTTCTAGTAGCGAAAAGTGACTTTTGAAAATAGGTAGGCTATGAGTATACATACTATCAGTAGTTGTACTTGATCCTGGGATTTCGGGATTTCAATTTGACAATCCCGGAATCCCTGGACTGGTCCCAGGATTGATATTTATTTCAATAGTTAATATTATATTTTTATAAATGTATAAAAAATAACGTTGATAAAATCGGTCAAAAATAAATCTAGTATAATTTATACTATGGCCTTTCCGCTTAATAAATCATTTAATTACTTCTTAATTACCACAATTAAATAACATGCTAATTATATCTAATGGCCCCCTAATCAGGACACAACAGTTGTGGCGTTTGCGTTGTAAAGATTAAAAGTGTGAAGCATTGTTTTTTCCAATCTTTCTCATTTTTATTAATTTATGTGAAAAAATAAAATGAATTTGCAACACATGGATAATAAATCAAGCTTCATTCAAACTCAGCTTATCTCTAATATAGTTATATGTTATTAAAAGTATTTTTTCTGTTATATGTTCGTTTTTATTTTATTTTCTATAAAAATTGATAAAAAAATCAATCCTAAAAGTTTAGTTTATGTTTATGTTTGGTTTAGGTGTATTATGTCTACCAGTCCCGGAATTTATAGGTATCGAAAATAGTTCGAAATCTTGGGATTGGAAATAATAATAAAAAAAAATACATTTAAATACAGATTATCACAGCTTTTTAACGCATGAGCATACTACTTTATATATATGTGTAGACAGATATATTGCGACAACTACTATTGGATCATATTACTCATTGATCTCTCTGTTATTTTATTACTAATAATATACCTTAATTTAAAAAAGAATCTAAATATTGCATAGTAAATAGTCTTTACAGTTGGTATATTTAGTAATAATTTAATTAAATTTATATTATTATAAACAATAGGTATTTTAACTTATATAAATAATACCTACATTATTAATTTGCTAATTTAACAGTGAAAATAATAATTGTTCCCATGTTCAATTAAAACATCAAAGGCCCAGTATTTTATGATTACCTCAAGTGTTGGTGTGCCTACGACCTCCAGTATACCTCAGAAAGTATGTATGTATTATTCCACGTGGAAAAGCCCTCTCCGGTCTCTAATCATGTGTTTAATTATTCAAAAAGAAGCCTTTTGGTCAGCCATTTAAATGAACCAGTCAACCGCCTACGGTACAGCTTTTTGAACTTTTATCTGGACGAGCTTTCATGATAAATCATTAAAAAATCATGTATTAGTGGTACTGTATTTCCATATTATGTATACGCTCTTTACCGAGGTAATTAAAAAAAGGTAAGCTCTTACCTGCGTATATACCTACTAATAGCTTTAATGATGTTAGCAGTGTTAATTATTGTTAGTGGAAAGGCATCATAATAAACCAAAAATTAAGCACAACGAAGAGTCAGTAGCTTAATTGATAAAATACTTAATGAAATTTATAAAACCTATTATCACTACTGGGTGTTCACCGCAAATACATATTATATTGTTTATACAACACGTGTTTTGCTGACGTGCTGAACTTTTTATAGTATGTGTACTAAAATTTACAGACGAGTTTGTATAGACTTATAAATTATAGCTAAACACCTTAAGCACGGACTTGTATTTATTTTTAAAGTAACAACTGCCACTCTGACGTTTAATCATTTGTTTGCGTAAGGAATTGCAAATGGTCGACAATAATAAATTCGTTGCCTTGTCAACGGAACAATTCTACTATCAAACTTGCGTTTGTATACAGCTGACAGATTCGCAGCTAACTTCATACTGTCGCGCACATTCATAACTGTGTGCGCGCGCAGCTCAAAATTTCACTCTCTACCAAACGCCGCAAAAGAAGTATAACTTCAAAAATTGATAAAAAGAAAATCCTAGAGATTGATAAAGTATAGATTTTTGCCTAATTCTAATTTGTTAAAATGATCACTTAATTGAATTTTGTGTCATTTCCGTTATTGTATCATTTACAATGTTCGGGATTGTCTTATTGATTTAACATAACTTTATAGATTGTACAATAATTTATTATTTATTTTATTTGATATTACATTTTAACTCATATTTTCATTTATTTTCGTGTGTCCATCAAGTGGTACTTTTTATTGCAAATTTTATAATTCAATTATTAATCAAATAATATTTTATTGTGTTATTAAATATTGACTAATCATAAATGTTTGTTTGGTGATACATATTATATTAAAATGTTATTGTAAGTGCTTATTGCTTTATATTTTGTTTTATGTTTATAATTTAAAATATTTTATTGTTAGTGTCCTGTAGTATGAAATATAAATATTATATTTTCATTAATTTAAATTTAATTGTAAGTGTAAAATATTATTGGACGGAAAATTCAATGTATTGGTAGATTAACTGTGTCGCCTTTTGAATTTGTTTTGGTAAATACCGGTTTTATAAAGATTATTCAGTCGAAAATATCTCTCTGAGGCAGACAAAACCGGTACAGATTTATTTATAAAAATAGTATATTTTTTTCTCATTTTATTAAATTAATCAATAATACATTGCTGTTTCACCATGAATTGACAGTTAATATAATAAAATAACAATTTAGAATGGAATCAGTTTGGGGAGACAAAAATTCAGCAGTGGAATAATCTTGATCGTGACGATAAAATATATTTATAATACTGGCGACATTTATTAGTAAAAAAAGGTTGTATTATTAAAATGGTGCAGCGGAGCTGAGAGTGGATATTTCTGAATATTTTAATATTGCCCTATATAAAATCACGCTTTCCAGACTTTTAATTTAAAATCTCTTGGGAAGGAAGAACAAAAGGGTGTTTTATATTCTGAATGCGGCCACTTGCAGCATGCGCATTAAGCATCAAGTAGGTATGAAAATTTTTACGCCCAGTTTGCATTTTTAAATCATTACACAAGCGAGCATTACGCCCCTTAACGCGAAAGAACGAATCAATGCTTGAGCGTGGAATGAGGGAATAAATCCTTTGTCTTTTCACATATAATAAATAATAAATATTATGTAGTATATAATGCAAGTATACTCTAATTTACGTATTTACCTACATTATAAATTAAATTTACTTCACACACAATGTAAGTATGTACATAAAGATTATAATCACGAGCAAATTTTACAATCCCAGTATTTTGAGATAAGTATTCTCGATCCCAAACGAGGTATCCCAGGAATGAGGAAAATATTTATGACATTAAAGTTAATGGCCTCACCAAACCACACCCGCCCTGCACGGGACTCTACGTTTGGGTGTGAAGCATAATTTTTATGACTGGTTATATTTCAGGAGCAGTTGTCATGCGCTCAAATGTGCATTGATTTAATTTACATGACTTTTGATTAAGAGTACCCATGGAAGAATATAGTAAGTGAAATTAAAATTAAATTGTATAAGTAACAAAACTAATATACGACTGAAAAAGAATTCTAATACCTCTGGCATCCTTCCATTTGAGTATCCCCATGTCCGAAGAGTCCTTAAAATAATGAGCCAAATTCTAAGAAAATAATTAGTTTTTACTTATTTTCAGAAAGTTTTGTAATTAACAGTAACATTGTAAGATTAGATAATATATATATATATTTATATATATAGCGACTTCTAACGAGGAAAAAAAAGCGATGGAGAGATAATCTCTCAAACTCTCAATAGAATAGTCGATAAGTAAACTCTCAATACAACGATCATTGGAAACATTCAGTACCCATCCGAAATATGACGTTAAACTAAAATTATGTACCTATCTGTTAAATAATGGTGACCCCGACGTCAATCAAATATCAGAGAATTAGAATATGAACTCGTACAAAAATCTATGAAACTCGTGATTAATGGATAAAGTGAATAATATTTAAATTCCCGATGGATTTAAGTTTTGTACTATTCCATTTGAGTCGTTTTTTTCAAGTACCTTCAGTCGATAGTATTAATATCATTAATATTTAATTGTGAGGGCTGAAATCGGAAATTCTATGCGGCGTAATGTTTTTGTTTTAAATTTATTTCTGAACTTTACTCTCACTTTCTTATACCTAGTTGTATTTCCACAGCTCTCAAAAATACCATATTTTTGCATAGAAGTCGGTAAATTCTATATTTTATAGGATGGTTTTATTTATTTATAACATAGAAAAACTATGGGCTCACGTAGGTCGCCCGTTATTATAGTTATATTATGTTATACTATTTATAAAATCCGGTTTAGTATTTATTCCGAGTTCACAGAGATTAATCACCAATAACAGAGAATACTTCAAACGGTACACGAAAATATATTAACAAGTTAAGATGACTCGCTGGAACAAATAACCAGATGAACTTGCCGAAGAATTAGTTCAGTTCAGGTCAGTATCACATTTTACAACTAGAAACCACACTTATCACTAAAAACAAATTTCGATAGTGTAAGGTGCTTATTCTCAAAATAGAGTAAATGTATGATTAAAAGGGGATAGCTAATCAGACTAAGCTGACTGGCTGTAAAAGTATGAGAGATAAAAATTATGGAGCTAACATAGAGTTATATCCTCATCTATCTACATAGTGCTTGCGGCGTCCAGTCAATGGGCAGCGCCATCTATGGATCTCTTTTCGAAGTCATGCCGCTACAATTTTTAAATTAACCTTTTTTTATTTAATGAATATTCCACATACCTTCAAATATTAGCATCCATTATTTAACGTACATACATAATTTGGAACACCTCATATAAATAGATAATATTATAATATTAAAAAGGGCATCATAAGAGTCAAGTTGTAGATACTGCATGCTATTGAATCTAGATATGTGCAACAGTATTATATGAAGGTGCTGTGATACATAATTATTATGATCAATGCCATCGCACTGGCGTAGTGCCAGATATTAACAGGTGGAAAAAATTGTGTTTCAAAAAGCAAACGGAAACCACCGTAAACGGTTTAATGATTGCATTTTCCGGTAGTAGAAGGCATCTGATTTGGCAAAACCTAACCACAGCGTCTGACGTGTGGTATTAGGTCAGGCTTGTGACATTTTAAACGATACTTGTGGATGATTTTAAAAATACATACGATTATTTAAAATTATGTTTGCCCTATCTTTGAGGCTATTCTATGTTTGTATGTAATATCCTTTATGTCATATTATATATCATAGTGTAATTTTGTTAAAAAATATATTATCATCACCAGCCAAAGTTGATTCACTGCCGATTGAAGGTATCCACTCTTTTAAGTCATTAGTTCTTCGTTGTAGTCATACGTGATGACTGCATTTCCCCAGTGGATGGATAGTCGTCAATGAACATGTCAGGCCCATTGTCATTTCATAAGCTTGGAGACCTTTACCACATAACGTACTCTTTTCTACCAAAATATTTATTATACTATTGTATCATTAATAATAATATAATACAGTTATGGTTGTGTAACAACTGACCATTTACTGTGTGGTAACCACAGTAACGCCATGGATGGCATATTGTTTATTTGGTATGTCTGCAAATGCTGTATAATGCTATGATTAGACAGAACTAGATACAGAAATTCCACAGTTAATATTCACTACTAATCACCGCTTGTACTCCGTCTACCGCTTTAGCGTGCCTCGTTGCTTCCATCATACTTTACCGGGAACTGAAAAACATGGATGCCATTTTCATGAATACTGTCAGTAACATTAATAGTGTAAGGTTGGACCCTAGATTCTTCTGGATAAGAAGTCACACAGAGATACCCGAGGACGAGGAAGCTGATAAATATGCTAAACAAGCCACGACAGATAAAAGACCTTCAACATTTACACACACTTCCCCCTAAGTTACGCAAAATAAAAACTAAACGAAGACACAATAGAGCTATGGAATAATAGATACACAACATCCGTCTCAGGATCAATAACGCAGAAATTTATTCAAATCATAAACTCTGCCATCACCCTTGCCAGAAACATAAAAATATCACACGAACTCACACAAGCCACGGAGCAGTGCGAGCATATCTCAAAATATTTAAATTTAGGGACGATGACTGTTGTCCATGTGACGGCTACACATTTCAAACTGTGTATCATATCATCAACGACTGCCCTAAACTAGAAAAAGAGCGATGAACTGTATGTAGACAGGATAACCATGAAATTGAGCTCCAAAAACCTTACGAAATACTAAACAATAAAACAACACAAGAAAACTACACAAAATATTTAATTCTGGCCATAAAGAAAATTAAATATATAAATGGAGGAGCATTATTAACAACACAACAATGCAAGTAACCCTCTCAACCACCTTGTACGGAAAAACAAGAGCATGGCAATTTTTTATAATATAATATATTTAAAAAAAAAATAGTGTAAGGTTAGCTTAAAATCTTATTACGCTATTGCCTGTTAGTATGTGTTCAAATGAAGGTTTCTATCTCTTCAATAATTTTTTTGCTGCATGAATATTGGTGATAAATATTTTTGCAAAATAACTCGTGGTGGCTCATTCCAAGGGTATCTTACAGTTTCCCTTTGGCGAAACTGAGTGGAAATTTAGAGTGCGCAAATTTGGTATTACGACGATTGGTTATTAAATATGGATATTATACAGAGGAAGTAGGAGAGCAAACGGCATATTGTAAATTAACATCATTAATTATTTAGGACTTAAGAGGCTTTTAGATATTACATTCGAGACTCAAGCGCCGGATATTATTATCTTATAAACATGTGTAGTTTCCACTTCTAATAATAATATAATTATCAACTACGGAGTAATTACTATTAGTAAGCACTTACTAACCACAGGCACTTAATTGTATTAGCTATTACATACTATACATGTCTCATTTTAATTAATGAATTACTTCTTTTATTCAACGAATAATTCACAAGCTTTAAGTATGAAACATTCTAATTATTGAACATACATCATTTTTGAAAACACTTTTATATAACAACTAATAGAAAAAATCTTTTTGAAAAAAGTAAGACACCCCACAGGAATCGAACCTGCATCTCTCGGGTTTCGCGCCCACGCATATACCACTATGCTAAAGGTACCATACTTAATTACGACACATTTTAACTAATGGCTCTTATAATACTCTCTGAAGCGTTTTCTAAATTGAGTTATTATTAATTGGCTATCGGCTTTTGTATTTTAAATCAAAATATTACTTTAATTACTAACCGACTTCACGGATAACTAAAAGATGTGAAAGTGTTGTAGCTTCCTTGAACTTGCTAATAATTTTTAATTAATTACTTTTTATATTCAACGAGTAATTCACAAGATTTAAGAATGTACCATTTAACAATTTATTGAATATACATAATTTTTGAAAACACTTTTGAGAATATAATATAATATGAAAACTAATAGAAAAAATGTTTTTAAAAAAGTCGATTGCCAATAGAAGCTCAATTTAGAAAACGTTTCAGAGAGTATTATTTATAAGAGCCATTAATCAAAATTTGTCGTAATTAAGTATGATGCCTTTAGCATAGTGGTATATGTGTATGGGCGCGATACCCGAGAGATGCGGGTTCGTTTCCTGCGGTGAATCTTACTTTTTTCAAAACATTTTTTATATTTGAAATATGGAATGGGATTTACGCCACGATAATTGGCGCCAACATAGTTTTTGGAATATCCCATCAAATACTGAAAAATCTGTATGAGGCAGATATGAAACGATAGATAGAATCTATTAAAAGGTTTTAATAAAATAATAATGACATTATAGAATATTTGCACCTATGTTGGCCTGGTACGTAGATCAGTCGTGGGTGGGCGCCATAAATATGAAATCGCGGCTGGTCAAAAAAAATTCCAATCTAGTGCTTAAACCCAATGTGTTGTATGGCTGACTATTCTTTGTAAAAATAAATCTATTAATACAACCTTTACTCTGTGAAGTCTCATACTTTACTTAGGATCAAAATAAATATGGTAATGTAAGTAATATAGTAATTCTTGGTGATAATATTATTATTGCATTTAAATAATGACCAAATTTTCAGTAAAAAATGCATTATAAAAAGACTTCAATCCTATTCCGGTCATGTGAACAAGAGAGACAAAACTCCGGAGCCGTTACGATTTTTCGTCTGGGATTAAATTCAAAGAATGCTTTCAAATTGTCACAGAATGATTGTTCAATTGGAATCACCGCATATTTTTCTAGTACCTAGGTATTGTAAAATTATGCTTGCATGGTGTATAAAACTAGTTTCTAATCATATATATGATCCAAACCAATTAAATCGTTTCGAATATTGATACTATACATTTCAGAGGGGATGAGTTGGACGATGTTTTTTTCAATTTCTTATAATAGTTCTTACTTAGCTCATTCGGTATGCTTTCATGTACTCTTTATGATGCTTTGTATTTCATGAGTTTTATTGCTTCATCGTTAAACAGTCGTAAACCGAAATTAAGCCTTGCTCCATAAATATTACTTTTGCAATTTTTATCTTCTTTATCTAATCTATAAATAGTTTTATTAATGTAAAAGTCAGCAGAGTCTTATTTCAGTAGTAGCATGCCTACATCACTGAAACAGGCAAACTTGTGAGAGCATTTTATTTTAATTGTAGCCTTACCGGGAATCGAGTCCGGAGCTCTAGTATCTTGTTCAGTGAATGAAAAGGGTCGTATCATTTGCGACCAGCATTTTGGATTTCTAAATTTTTATTTGAATTTTTAATTAACTTGAAACCTTATTTCGTCGAAAATGTTGAATACATACTCTATTTCTATAGAAATAAAATAAATTTGTATTCAGAAGCTTTCGGGGTATGATTACAAGATCCAATTCTGTTTGTTACCTAAAAAAATAATTAAGTAGAGGTACGTACTTTCAATAGATTTAATTTAGCGTAGCATATTGTATTACTTTTCTAATAAAAAAATACTTAAAATACACTGTTTACTATAATAAAATAAGTGGTTTCATAATTTCATGAAGATTAACTTTTATTTTCTATAATAGGTTATTATTTAATTTTATTAAGCAAATTTTAAGTACTACATTTATAATATTACCTGAAATAAAAGTGCGTCTCATAGAATAGTGTTGCTATTTAATATTAATAATGATGATTTAGTGTAATCATACGGTGTAATATGGCTTGAAAAGGTACATGTTTGGCATTATGCCCAGGAAAATATAGAAAAGAGAAGGAGATTGTAGATGGAAATCGTAATTTGGATTTAAAGATATATTTAAATGCCTATAATAATATAAACACCCACAATGCTCAAGTGGTAACGTGTTGCTCTATAATGTCGTGGGTTTAAATCTCGAATCTAGAAAAAATATATTTTGTTTTTTTTCCAATGTGTATTTTGATCCCAAGTATGGACCTAATAGGTTGAGTAAATGACTAACATTCATTTCTCAAAAAATAAAAATCTGTTAATACACCTTTCATTCTATATAGGTCCCTTATATACGTAGCAATCCTCATCAATAGCACTCAAATCGAGCCTATCAATAAATACGCCTATCTCAGATAACAAATGCATAATATGGATTGAAGTATGTATGTCAAGATTTCTCACAGAACCACTCTGGCATAGAATAAATGTGGGTGTTTGAAGAGTATCTTTAAAAGTGACCTTCATTGTGCCAGTATTCATCTGATGTGTGCTACCAATGCAGACGGTTGCATGCAGCATATTAATCTTTAATGTAAAAGTAAGCCAAAAAACAAGTGTAATAAGCTGCATAATGCAGAAAGACAATAAAATAAACTAATGGTTAAAAAGGCAGACAATAATACACGATGTGATAGACGTTAATTACAATGGTTTGGATATGTCGCTATGGATAACCACTCGACAAATTCCGTCATTTAGTAGTGAACTAGATACACTAACTGAGCACATGGCCCCCTAAAATATACTGGATGAACTCAGTAAGTTTCGCGAAAACACATGAAGGTGATGAACTAAGTATCTTAAATTGTGCAAAGAGCCAAATACGTGCTAAAAGTTTAATCCACGTGTGATTGTTGTGACATTTGATTTATGTGAACGTATGTGGAAACGTAATACAAAGCACTACCGGGAATGTAAACAGTTTAGAGAGGCCTTTTTACATAACTATTCGATAATAACGAGCCACCCCACTGTCTGTAATAATCGAGAGATTCAGAGACCTACAGTAAAAATCCGTTTTATAGAGAAGTCTTTTTGTCTTGCCTGTAAAATTTCAATTTTGTCACATCGTTAGTTTTAACAGTTTAACGATGATAGGCTTTACAATACTGAGGTACTCGTACAATGTAAAAAAAATTGACCGGATTTAAAAAGAAATTCATCATTAAATCACACAA
This sequence comes from Rhyacophila brunnea, assembly GCF_057557595.1. Classification (NCBI taxonomy): domain Eukaryota; kingdom Metazoa; phylum Arthropoda; class Insecta; order Trichoptera; family Rhyacophilidae; genus Rhyacophila; species Rhyacophila brunnea. The sequence continues at coordinate 40,594,557 of NW_028232796.1, read as the reverse complement.
TTGAAAACAATACAATACAGCTTCAAAAAGAAAATTTTGCATCAATTATAAATATTTAATTATTATCAAAGGAAAAGGTCACGACAGAGTAACAAAGGACGTTTGAATTTAAATACTTACTTTGCCATTGTAACAATGGAAGACACAAAAAGTCTAAAACCCCTCTCCACGTTTTCAAAGTAAGTAAAGATCAACGCAGTGGCAACTCTAGCACCTTTTAGATGACGGGGTCAGCAATTTTTATTTACTTATCTAGTTTTTAATACCCTGATTGGATTTTTAATACCCGGAATTTTTTTCTCTACCTTGTTTTTTTATCTCTTTTTTATTATCTAGTATTTTTTTATCTAGTTTATTAATTTGTAATTTTTATTCTTAATGTCATGTTGTGAACGTCTTGAATTAATAATGTGTTATGTGCTCAACGTGTCTTTTTTTAAATAAAAAAAAAATACATGTAAACTTTTTTGGTTTACTACCAAGGGCTATTTAAATAAAATGAGTTAAGAATAATTTTATTTAAAACAAAAAAATACAATATAAAATTCAACAGTAACCTTAAATACCTACTTGTGTTTTCAGTAAAAATGATGATACTATATCCAAAATTTATTTTTATTCCGTAGTAACTACAAATAATTTAATTAAAAACCCAAGATGTACATATTATTTTTATTTTGTAATGACATTAATAATATAATATTATCATAAATTATTGTATAGTGAAAAATATATAGCCAAATCACGCCAATGGGTCACACAATTTTCCATGACTACTTTTGAGTTCAATTTTTTGACCATGTCCGATCTAATAAGATCATAATTTGGGCCTTCACAGTATGGAGGTTTGTATTAGTTAATAGATATTTATTTTAAGGAGGAAACAGTTAGCCACTTGCTCAACCTATTAGGTCCATACTCTACTCAAACACAAATTGAAAAACAATATAATGACACTTTCACAATATAAATAAATAATCACTAAATTTGTTAGTCGTCAAATCTCGGTGATTATGATATTATATTAACTAAAATACTAATACAATATTTTTAAATAGTGTTTAAAAAAACTGACAATTACCTATATATTAAATAACAATACTTAATTTTAAATATTTTAAAAAATGTATTATTTTTATTCTTATAAAGTGGAGTTGGATTGCCTTAAATGTGCTCTCCTTCTTAAAATAATAGTAAGATCAAATTATTACTTATTGATGGAACCAAACTCGTACGCAGGACAAAATACACACGGATATCCAGAAATACTGAATAACGTTGTATACCTTAGCACTTGACTATATATGGAAAAAAAGAGGATGTGAAGCTTTAAAAGATATCGGCCAAATTACTAAATGGAAATGCGGTGTATAAGAATTTATGAATTAAATAGGATTGTATCGTCTCTGTTCTGGCAGAAAACACTAACTGGAGAATACTAGTTTTGAGTAATTTGACTTTGAAGTTGTAAAAATGTTTGAAATGGTCTATCATGTGAGTTTATTAAGTAATCCTTAAAAGGATGACTTTAAAATAAAGACTGTTTATTTATTAAGAAGGTTTTCAGACGGTAAAATTTGAAATAAGGAAAATTTTAGTATAACTAACTCAATATGTCATTTCATATATTATTCGAATTAGTGTCTTCTGCCAGAGCAGTGACGGTATGTTCATCAAAATTAATGTTCTTGATAATACTTAAGTACGGTTGGATAAGCTATTGCATTATAATTAATGCCATTTTGGTAATGTTTTGCTCGGAATACATTATAAAAATGTCTTCGATTTCCCTTAGTTCGATGTAAACATCATGATAACGCATTGGTGAGGATTGTATAAATGAGTTAATTCGACAAATATACGGGTTTATTTTTTATAATTTTCAAATTTCGCGCAATTTTTGGATAACCTTAATTTAAAAAAAAATATCAACAGGTTCCTTACCAATCCTACAGTAACAAATCACTCGACTACCGAGCTTAATCTCTTTTAGTAAATCAGTCGCTTACAATTTTTTTGCAATTCTTCCATCTTTTATAAAAAAATATTATATTATAAAAAAATTTAGATGACGCAAACGTTGTTATTCGAAGGTTAATATGGATATTCATCGATACAAAAAATAGTCTCCCGTCTTTTGTTACTAAAATTCTAAAGTCGCCCATTTCCTAAAATCATCTCGTCCAGTTGTGACTAAAAATGAACTGAATATGAAATTGTATTCTTTGTTCAAAGTGGCACAAACTTTTTCTATAAACATTTCCAAAACTAGTCGTTTGCAGTCAGTATAACGGTTGAAAAACATCATCCAATTTCAAAATGCATCTTGTCCGTCTGATGGCAATTTTCAAATATCATCTTTTCCATTATTACAATATAGTGAGTATTTTGAAATTTTCGTTCAATACGAAAAAGTTTATCATGTTTTAAATAACAGTTAGCAAAAGTTTCAACAAACTAAGTGTTTGATTGGAAAAACTATGTAGTTCAAATATTAAAATCACCCGCCCAATGACTCAAGAAAAAAAATTCTATGTAGAAGTTGAAATAGGTGAGTCCTGTATTTTATATTGTGAATGCCTTATGTTTATCTATTGTAATGTAAAATGTTCTTATAAAAATTAATAATATAATCGATTTAAGTGATACTAACCGCATATCTAAAATGGCTTACTATAAATACTAGGTACTAATCACCCCTTGCAATGAAATCCCAACTTCCAAGCTTTTTGCCGTTTATTTAACGTAACCATATTAAGTCAATTAAGAATATTCATATGAAAAAAAAAAATGCTTTTGTTTACCATACTATTCATCATATTGATTTCAATACACATGTTGATGAAGTACCTAATTAATTTAAGATTTTAGAAACCGAACACACTCCATAGAGAATTGAACCTTCCATGTACCGGATGTAATAATAATTTATATCGAAATTTCGGAGCCTATTAATATTGAGTCGAAATCTCCGCAAAAATCTTGAGTCCCATATGCTTGCAAACCTAAGCCCGACTTAAAGCTTTAAGCCTCCCTTAAATACCTACCCTTAACCACTGAAAGCGTATCAATAATGTCTTGGATTTTTATACAAATATTATATCAGAGCCAGAGGGCGTGTAAATTTTGAACAAAGCACGAATTTACAGGTGTTTTAAATTGAATTGAGGTTCTTTACGAATTGAGCTGCTGTTTACTTTATTGATACTTCGCTATAATGGTTTTTAAATATATAATTATTTAAGATAGTATTTAGGTAGTAGGCATAATTCCATTTTATAAAATATTAACATCATACATTAGTATTAATTATTTTACAGGTTGATTTCTTAGCTAAAAGCTGCCGTATATTAACTATGAGGCAGTGGCGAAAGGTGGAGGTAGGCTGTGAAGATCCGCCATAAATAGTGCACACTAAACTTTGACAGTCATAAGTATTTGTTTTCATTGAAATAAGACTACAATCTACAGAAGGTGTTTGTTAGTTTTTAAAATTCAGTTAAACCCCGCGAAACCAAGCCATAATAGATAATAGTCAAAAAAATGTTCATCTTTCTGTAAAATATCTAAAAGTATGCAATTAAATCATAAATAACTTTGGATATTTTATAGATAGAATAATATTTTCAATCTATTATAATTTGGTTTAGTCAAGGCTTAGTGAATTCAAAAAAAAAATGAACTAACAATATGCGTAATATGTATTCTTAATCCAACGAAAACAAATAAGTATAAATGGAAAAGTGTGCACAATTTTTTTATATCGTCCAAATTATACCAAAACCATTATGGTTTGGTTCAAGCAGGGCTTAATTGATTTTTAAAAACTAGCCAACACCAGCTGTAAATTGTAGTATTAGTTCAATAAAAATAAATACGTATGACTAACAAAGATTAATGTGCACTATTTATGATGAATCTTAACAGCCTACCTCCACTCTTCACTACTGCTATGAGGCCATTTGGCATTAAATCTAGCGGATGTATTTAAATTAATTGGTATATACACAAAAATTACATTGCTGAAAACATGTTAGACTATTTTACCTACAATCTCAGTACAGTACACCCGCAAAGGTTTCTAAATTAGAAAATCATCTTCTTCTACTTCTTCTTTTATTCGTATGGTTCCTGTACCATTCATCCGATTGCGATGAAACCTTCGTCAGTTGTTGTGTTAACACCCGAAATTTTTTCTAGATTAGTACAACCATCGTCTTCTTCTTCTTCATTATATCTTCTTTTATTCGTATAGTTTCTACACTATTCATCCAATTGCCATGAAACCTTCATCAGTTGTTGTGGTAACACCCGCAAAGGTTTCTGAATTAGTACAACCATCTTCTTCTTTTATTTTATATTCTTCTATTCGTATGCGTTTCTATTCCATTCATCCGATTGCAATAAAACTTTCGTCGATAATTGTGCCAAAACCCACAAAGGTTTCTGAATTAGAATAACTATCTTCTTCTTCTTCTATTTTATCTTCTTCTATTTGCAATAAAACTTTGGTGAGTTGTCGTGCGCATGCCCACGAAGATTTCTGAATTAGAAAATCATATTCTTCTATTCGTATGCGTTCTTATAACATTCATCCGATTGAGATGAAACTTTTGTCAGTTGTTGTGCGCACACCTGCAAAGGTTTCTAAATTAGTATTATATAAAATACAACGTTCATTGTTTATTTGTTCCATGCAATTTTGATTTTTTTTACTACATATTAATAACATTAATAACGTTTGCATATTTTGGATTTGATTTTAATTTAGTGGTCTTTTGTTTGACCTTTACTCCTATTAGAATTATTTTCATATTGCCATATTGCATAACACAGATATTTTAATATTAAAAAAATAATTACTTCTTACTATCTTTTAAATATTTAAGATAAATATAACCACGAAGCGACCCTGTGCGAAGCCGGATACTACTAGTAATATATAATTTTATATATGTTGCATTTAAAAAATATGCGGCGTCATACTGCCAATGTGAATATTTCTTCACTTCGATTTTTCAGCAATTTTGTAGGGTCTAGGACAATTCGACGCCAGGATCGTATCCGGAAATTTGTACGTAAACAGTTCACCGCGTGATATTTATTTATGCGCCGCAGTACTTGAAACATGAGTTCGTATAACATTTAATCAAATGACGAGTTTTTGTGTTGAACATTTCACCGTGGAGTATATTTGGACGTATGCTACAACATGTGGCGAATTTTATGATATGTCTTTACTAGGTTAGGTTAGGGTTAATCTAATTGGAACAGTACTATTTGCAAACTATCGCCGCATTTTTTAAGATACGTACAAATGTATTTCACGGTGAAATGTTCAACGAAGAACTCATCATTTGATATAATGTTATACGAACTCATGTTTCACCTACTGCGGCACACGAATAAGTGTCCCACGATGAACTGCATACGTACAACTTACATGAAACCGCCAGAATAACTGAGCACTATGCAATCGAATGGATTTTGAAACTAAATAGACGTTCGTGAATAATTATATGTTCTTATACAATATTATATTAAATTTAATACTTATATATTATTGTAGTATTTAATACTTTATGAGAATTTAAATATGCACGCGTAAATAATAATTTAATTACGCATATTATTATGTTTAAGTTTCATTGAGAAGAGAGTTCTTTTATTTTTATGTAGTGTCAAGCAAAATAAATCTCAATCCACAATAAAAGCAGTATGTTAAGAGTCAAATCAATTAAAACGACTAAGTAGTAGATAGATACTTATTAAACTTTTTCGTCTACTTTATGTATCAAATCGTATCGAACGTCTATTTATTGTATCAATGAACGTTATTTCATTCGACATTGCGGTACTCAATTGTCCTGGCGTCTAGTTGTCCCAGTGCCGTTTTGTAAAAGCCTGTGTTTCTGATTACAACTTCTAATTTTATTTTTTATCTTGACCTGTTCCTCTCGCCCATGGTATTTTTAACTTACTTAAAGTGGGTAATGTAAATTCAGTGAAAGTACTGTTTGATGTTTGACATCTAAAAGTAAGCCTAGACCCGATTAAAACCAGGTGTAATCCGAGGCGTATGTGGTTTTGTAGGGCCATTAATCTCAATGTGTATAATATATATGATGTTTTTTGACCACATCGGAACTTTTGCTATTTCAAATGCACCCAATTGTAAACTGAAATCTCACTCTGTGGTAACCAATCAAATATAAGAAAGTAACTCTGCGAATCTATTCTATGCACAAGACTGCTATCGACCGCTATTAAGGGTAGTTAATCATGTTTTTGTATTGAAGTACCTATTATAATTGTAACAATAAGATAGCCGTCTAAACAGTCAGAACTGTCTTTCTCGCTCTAAAAGTTAGTTGTTGTAACAATTACATTACAGCTAACTTATTGTAAAAAATATAATACCTCAATACAAACATATGAAAAATTACCCTTGATAACCACCGATAGCTGCCGATAGCAGTGCAGCCTTGTGTATAAAATATATGCGATAAAGTCCAAAGGTTATAATTTAGATATTCGTTTAGACAAATAATTAATGATGTCAATATTATTATGGTATTCAAAACGGAGGTTTATATTGTGATATACCTACAGCACTGCATTTAAAAGCAATCTATTTGTTTACATCAAACTCATTTGGGTTCTTATGAGGACCACAAGAATAACATATTTCAGCGTCACCACCCTTCGGACACGTAATACTATTTGCTCAGTCAACTCTGTCTTATTTCTCATGCGCGATGCACGGACATGACTGCGAAAGATAAAATGCATTTCCCGCACACGTTTCCCAATAGAGTTTGCATTTCCTCCGTAAAAGCATTCCCAAGGCAAATATTGATATATTTCTCCGCGAGAGACAAAACTTTGCGATGCACTTGTCAAAACGGGATGGGGAAATTTTAAAGTTTCAAACGGACGGAAAATATGATAAATAAAATCTGTACAATTTGTGTATTTTCCGACATACACAAAAAAATCTCAAGTTTGTTTATGTCTACACTATCATTTATTTATAGTTCCACTAACCAGTTTTGTTTTATTGCCTATTATTATAAATTCGATATTTAAGAAACTGACAAATTAATACAATTATAATTTTAAAAATACTTCTGAGACAATATAATATTATAACCAATAGTGAAAATCTTTTTAAAAAAAGTAAGACACCCCGCAGGAATTGAGCCTGCATCTTTCGGGTATCGTGCCCATGCACAACGACCATTATGCTAAAAGAACCGTACTTAATTGCGACAAATTTTTACTAATGGCTATTAATATTCCATTATTAAAAGCCCACGATGGCAGCGTGGCTTAAGCTTATAGCGTCGTGGGTCCCAGGTTCAAATCCTGGGTCTGGCAAGTACACAATATATTGTTTTTCAATTTGTGTATGAGTCAGAGTATGCACCTAATAGGTTGAGCAAGTGGCTGACATCCATTTCTCGTAAAAACAAAATCTGTTAATACAAACCTCTATTTTGCTTAGGCCCATATGATCCTATTAGAATCGGACATGGTCGAAGGATTAAAAATTATTAGCAAGTTCAAGTAAGTTGCAACAAAAATATTTGGAGTGATCCGTGACGTCGGTTAGTAATTAAAGTAATACGTACTTCGATTTAAAATACAAAAGCCGATCGCCAATAGTAGCTCAATTTGGAAAACGCTTCAGTGAATATTAAAAGCCTTTAGTTAAAATTTGTTGCAATTAAGTATGACTTCTTTAGCATTATGGTATATGTGCGTGGGCGCGGTATCCAAGAGATGCAAGTTCGATTCCTGCGGGGTATCTTATTTTTTCTATTGGTTTTAATATTTTTTCTCAGAAATGTTTTTAAAATTATGTACGTTCAATGATTAGAGTGTTACATTATTAATTTTTGTGAATTATTCGTTGAATAAAAAAAAATGTTAATAAAATTTATACAATTATTATGACGAGATTTTCGTATGTTTAGATTTTTAAAACTATGTAGGTAGTTAGCTATTTTTTGTATGGTTGTTAACGTATAACTGGGAACTCCATGCACAAACCTTTAATAATTGAAGGTGAGGAAATAAAGTCCCGCACTCTGTCGCCTTTACTTGTGTCACTTACGCACACACTATTACGACTGTGTCACAACTAGGGATTCCAATCCCGGGATCCCGAGCTATTTTTGATACTTATGAATCCCAGGATCGATAAACATAATCCCGAAACTTTCGGGATTGATTTTTGTATCAATTTTTATGGAAAATAAAATGAAAACAAAAATATGACAGAAAAAATACTTTTACTAAAAAATAACTACATTAGAAATAAACTGAGTTTGAATGAAGTTTGATTTATACCCATGTGTAGGTTGCCGATTCATTTTATTTTTTCACATAAATTAATAAAATGAGAAAGATTGGAAAAAAACAATGCTTAACACTATTAACAAAGTAATTCCACCATGATCTCATACGTTTTACGGCAGTTTCATATTTGGCTGATTAATTAGATTTATGAAGCCGAAAGGCCATAAGTACACCATGATTTGCTTTACTATTTTAAATCTCGCTAATTCATTAAGTTTTTACTATCAGAAACAGCAATCTCATATTAAATTCATATTATTATTTATATTACAATATTATTTACTCCATTAAACTTGTGTATTTCCAAGATTAACAATAAATGTCCTAAATAGTATAAATTATACTAGATTTATTTTTGACCGATTTTATCAATGTTATTTGTAAATATAAAAATTTTATATTAACAATGGAAAAAAATGTCAATCCCGGGATTGTCAAATTGTGATCCCGAAATCCCGGGATCAGAATTTTGGCTCGGGGTGGATTCCCTAGTCACAACCTCACTCATGGCTTTGGAGTCCATGGTTTGTACAGGAAACTTTACTGGTTGGTCTCCACCCCGACTGTGTGTTATTGAGTCCAAAGATACCACGCGGCACGCTCCGCTCAAATGAGCACAATACTCTTTCCATGTTTTTAGTTATCAACCAGGTCTCCGAGTCATACTATATGGTAACTGGTCATATTCGTGTTTTGTATAAGATGCATTTCAAGTGTCAGTTCAATGTCTTGAAACTATCAAACTAATATGCTAGTCCCAAATTATTTTTACTTTCCATATAACTTAACTTAACCAAAATATAAAAATTTATATTAATTTGGAATTTTGTAATAATATCTTGTCCACTGTTTTGTTTCATTGACAGGCTAATAATTTTGGCTTTTATTGCGATTATTGATAACAGTATTTTTATTATTGTATCAGGTATATAGTTCATTTTTACAATTAGTTATTTAAAAACATTAACGCATTTTTATAATCAAAATATAGACCCACATTTCTTTGCTTCTCTGCAAATTAGTTAATATTAAATTATTACATCAAACTTTACGTAAAATTCAAAAGTATATTTTTGAATAAGTACTTATATTAAATAAAATAAATCAAAGATTGACGCCGAGTAATATTTAAAATATAAGATGACTTAGCAAAATATTGCAAAAGTGTGTTTTGGCTAGAATAGAATATAACTTCTATTAATATTCAAAAGATCGCCAACCAAGAATTCACTTGTCAAATTATTTCGGTTCCTTTAAAATGGACGAAGAAGGCAATTCTTGGAAAATATCCAATGTAAATTCAATATAAGATTTTTCAAATTTAAATACTCACCTATTTTCCCTCAGTCTTTGTCTGGTGGAGTATTTTATTTGGGTGCAGTCAGACGACCAGAAATAAAACGAACCATTTCAAATTATTATTCGACTTTGTCTTACGCGGTCACTGAACAAGTTTATTAAATGAGACTTTGCTTTGTTTTATTCAGAGCTGTTGGAACCCTTCGTTTTAAAAAAAGTGGGTTTTAGGGGGAAATCACTAAGGTTTTGGTTCTTTAAAAAGGCAGTGTAAGGTATTGTTACCGAGTCGCTTTTAAATAATATTATGAATATATTAAGAATAACTACTATCTAATTTAGTATTATTATTAATCATAATAGAGAAGGAACCCTCAAAGTAAAATAAATTCAAATTTACCATACCATTATAAAATAAATACCTACATGATAGTGGTGAAGACTCCACACTAGGCGATTAATTAAAGCCTACCTTCTTAATCAAAACATTTTTAAATTCCGGAGTATTTAAATAATAACTTAGGTACTTATATTATATTCTACAAAAATGACATAATTTGCTAACGACACCTGCTTGTATGTACGTAATATAAATTTATTATTAGTTTGGTTAATTAGCCATGCATGTAGCTGTTGGTACTAATACGTATGCAGTTATTACATCAACGTCATCAACACAATCCAAAAAAGGCTTTAACTAACACTAACACATACGTACGATAACAAATGGGTTGTAAAAAAACATACGTGACCTGAGGTTGTAGGTATTTAAGCCTAATGGGCCCTTCGGTTTCTACAACAGTGGAATTTTTCTAAAACTAAACCTACATTCATTTCAGCGCGCATGTTGTATTTTTTCGTGAAATATCTATTCTGAAAATGTAAAATATAATATTTTTTTCAGTAAATAATGAAGAAGATAAAGAAAATTCAGATTCAAGTCATGGATATATGACTATTCTAGGACTTTTTTCAGTAATCTACCATAATAATAGTCTACTTAGTTTCAACAGGCATTACTATTACAAAGAACTAGGTACCTTTATCGATTATTTCATGGGATGCGGAGCAACTACAGCATCTATTGACCACACGCAAGTCGTATCTATACAACCATAATGTTAGGTTTTTTTACTATATCTAAGTAAGGGTTTTGGAGTATTTGACTCTGGTTCCATTTCCAGCTCTGGTTTTATTATTATATTCCTGTAATGTATTTTAGGGTAAACGGATTTTTATAATATGTAGTTATAAATGAAATTATATTATCAAGGTCATAATATTCTAGATAAAAGAGAATATTTCTGAGAAAACGCTGGATTTATTATTTAATTTCGCAATATGGTAACAAAAAACCATTTGATCGATATTTATTCTATTAAATTGCAAGGTTAAAATTAAGAATGAAAAATGTAGGTACCCAAAAGTGATGGCAGAACGATATTACAGAAAACATGAAACCATGCTGATTACAATATCATGCTAATAAATGAGATCACCACAAACATAACAATAATGGGGTAAATTTATTTTCAATTCGTTCAGAATTTATCAAATTTGAAGTAGGTACCGTATTAGGAACTGTGTACTTACCAAATAGCAAGTATCTATGTAAACGATAAATGTGTTAAAATTTGCTGACACTTTAAAGAATGATAATATAAATACATAATAATATTATGTACCTACATACATGTTTGTACTTCAGAAGTAAAAGGTCGGGTGTCCGTTTTTATACAAAAATGAATTATGAACGTTATTCAATTAAGTCATTGTGTAATAAAGTCGAGTGTAAATTCATTTTTTTACTGTTACTGACCTTTCACTTCTGACGTACAAGTATTTCACATCTATATGATCGTTCTCTCATAGCTGAGGATCATTACATCATCTTCTGATGGACCAAAACCCTTCACCCCTCAGGGCTCTCCGCTTCATTCTTTATAGTAGAGTGAAAAGTGAACTCACTAAGGTCCTTCACTTAGTTGCTCCACCGTGACGATGCTGTTCCTCTGCGTTGTCTTCACTAGAGGCTAAACCCAAAACTATCAATCTTTCTAAGTTATCAAGTCCGCGCCGATCAATGTATATAAAAAACTGTAGAATGCTTCTCAAATATAGTATCAAGAGCATATCTCTAAGACAGATAATATATTCGTATGATAGCGCGGCTTAAGAGTCGGCCTATAGTGTCGTGGGTCTCAGGTTTGAATTCTGGGTCTGGCAAGTACACAAATACTTAATTGTTTTCTAATTTGTGTATGAGTCATAGTATGGCCTTAATAGGTTGAGTAAGTGGCTGAAATCTATTTCTCGTGAAAACAAAATCTGTTGATGCAAACCTCCACTATGTGGAGGCCCATACGATCCTATTAGGATCGGACATAGTCAGGATGAATGAATGAATTATAACATATAGTATTTAACACGTATATATAGCATTAGAAAAGTAAAGTTAATAATGTAAATCCAATAAAAAAAAACGTTATAAGTCTGTTTGCACCAAACTCGGTTTAAAAGCTATTTTATACGGGGATTAAACCGAATATACAAATTATGCGCGTAATGGCTGCAAATTTGAAAACAAATTTACAATCAACCACATAACATAATGCTATAAAGTTTTGCATTGTAAACTAGCCACTGGCCGGTGGTTTCAGTTACGGACAATGTTCGCTTTGCCATCACGTGGGCAAATGACCATCACGTGGTAAAACGTGCATCACGTGATCGGTTAATTCGATAACCGGTTGCCCGGTCCGAATAAATATTGGTAAATACTTACGGACGCGCGTGACCAACAGATGGAAGGAATTATTAGGACTGCGGCCTTAGTTTATTGTGTGGGATGTAATATTATATTGTAAGAGGGAATTAATTAACCGTACATTTACGTTAATAATAAACAGTGACGTCGCGTAAGGGTAGGGCACCGCCATCTTTTGATTAATAAAGCCTGAGCATAACTTTATGCACAAGCAACGAGTGGTCCACTGCCATACTATTTATTGATAAAAAAAAACTTGCAAGAAGAGTTTGGTATTCTATAATGACTGAAGAGTATAAATAGGTTATTAGTTATTGTCGTTTAGAATCGACTGTCACATTGACAAACGTCCTAGTGTATTATGATATTATTATACACAGAAGAAGTTTACTTATGTTGATCGTCGCCTCCAATTATTAATAACACAGAACCACTAAATCAGATGAACTCCAAGGTCTCCAAGATACGTTAAAGTAATCTGGTAAAAATCTGAAACTAAGAAGACTCCGACAAGTGAACACGACAGACACATCAGTTTAAGCACTCTATAGATAATAACAGGCAATGACAGTATTGAAAGGATCTCATCGTACACCTTACCTTTAACACTGTTATCCCAACTTACATGGATAACAGGCATCAGCTAGCTCAGGGTATTGGGTTGTCGCTCTATCTCTCTGGTGAATTCCAATACATTACGAAAAGGACCGTCGGAGCCATTTGGTATCCGACAAATACATTTGTCATACCGTTGCAGTAGTTAATTGCGAGTAGGTGATGAACCAATTTCCGAAAGGGCGCCAACAAATCTTTACTTATTGAGAAAAAATGTAAAAGAACGTAATAAAGGGAACGATTAAATTAAATGAAACTCCATGATGTCGTAACCTTACTATCAGGGGCGGCTCTACCTTAAGGGTTCGTAGGGACCGTCCCCATATCGTTATCATATCAAAAATATACGTCCGATACTACTTAATTATATGATTAAATGAACTATGTATTTAATTTATTTTATTAATCTAAACCCGTTGCAATTTTATAGATACATTTATTATTATTACTTATACAAATAAATAAAGCAACAATTGTAAATTATATAATAACATAACAATGATAACTCAATATTAAAGTACCTAATTATTTAAATTAAAAACACCCTATACCTACAGAGTGACACCTATCTATATATAATTAAGAAAGCTATTGCGTTAATTTATGGCCGACCGGTGACACTCAAGTCCCATCCCATCGCCTTGGTACAAATCTCGTTCTACAAAGTATGTGAATGCATTTAGCGTTAGTATACACATACTAGGGAGTGAATAAAATAACCCCATGGCGAGCGAAAACGCTCGCTGTATGTCGTTGTTCAAAATGGTAAGTCTATAATAATAAGTAATTATGATAATTATGATAGTAATTATAATATTAATTGTTAATATGTTTAAGCACACTTTTTAGATGTGATTAAGTAACGACTCAGATAATAATATTATTTATTCTGAAAAAAATACTCATTTCCTCATCAATAATAATTAATGGTTAAACCCCACCACATAGAAAGTCGTCGAGCCGCCACTGCTCACTATATTTAATACAATATAACAATAAATGTTTACGTTCATGAAATGGCAATGCATGGCCGTGAGAGATTTATAATTATATAAGCACAATTGTATTGGTGGGGTGGTGAAGTGGACGGAAAGATAGGACCAGTCGTGAAATGTATTGGCTTTCCTCTTAAGTCGGCAATGATTAGGCATATTGAGCGTCGCTTGAGGCGGCAGTTTGCTCAAAGGCGGCAAATGATGGGAATCATTTGGTATATTTAGGAATAGCGACCTTAACTTAGTTTTAACGAAAATATCTTAAATTAAAAACTCAGCTCACTGGTTGAAACAAAATGTATTAATTTGCATAAAAAGTTCAAGTTTTGTTTTTTTTGTCGAGTTCACGATGTCTAGCTTACTTCCGTTGCCCTTCGACGTTTTTGGTGACCAGAAACGACATGTGTAGATTTGCAAATAATAAATAAATTACAGTCTGATTTATTAACCAGTGCGCACGGAATTTACGTTGGCCGTCGAAACTGAGGGTTCACCCCCTCATCTTACTGAGCGTCCCACCTACCGCTCCCGGTCCATGATTTTAGTCTGTATCTAAGCGTTGCGCCATTATTATATGTGTTGCCATGTTTTGTGAAGAAGAAAGGCGACACGGATCGCCCTTAGTTATAATAATAAGACTGAGTAAATTAATGTATCGCAAAAATGACACGTATGAAGCCACTGTATTACCAACTTCAAAAAATCCCCACTTTTGGGAAAAACATATTACAACGTTTTTATTAGGTTGTATTCTTATTTATCCGGTGTAAATCTTGCAATCGATTTTTAATTAACTTTCCGAAAAGCTAGACATTTGAAACTTTTAGAATATGTCAGAACACGATGCCAATGCATTTTTTAATACGTTAAGCCATCTTTGGGTAGACTTAAATTCATTTTCAGTTAATTCATTTCGGAAGAAATCCGTAATCCAATCCATTATTATTGGTTGCTAGGAAATTATTAATAAATATACGTGCGTTACTATGGAAATCAATATGAGTGTAAAAATGATATTTCAGTATTATTTCTATCAAATACAATTTTTTTGATCGTTAAAGCTAGTCAAGTCAAGTTTACATGATTCAACAGAAAATTTAAAAATCTTGTAGGTAAATAAAAAGTTATTTTCATCTTGTAATTATTTATATATTTAAATTTGTATGTTTTAGTGATACATATATATTATTTTGTTAGTAATCCATGGTATCTGAGTATTCATGCAACACATTTTTTTAGTTATTGTATAATAAACATATAAACAGTAAAAATTCTGAATAAAAATGTGGCGGCATTTTATCTAGAGACGTCACTGATAGTAATCCATGATCAATAGTATAAGGGCATTGTAATGGAATGATAATAGAATCCTACGCGAGCTTGTGTGGCCAATCGCAGTGTGCAGTATAATACAACAGTATGTCATGTTAATGGATGAGTGAACATGTCCTCATTTACTCTATCAGTTTTTCTTGGTGGGTGTATAAAGATTATTTCACGGATAGCTAAAAACGGTTAGCAACATGTAAATTAAGTACCTGTTACAATTCCTCGTAGCACAGTTTACCTTGACCTTTCTTTACCGCAGGGATAAACGTTGTTATTCTTACCTCCGATGTTATGTTTAAGTTCAGGTGGTTGCTTGAGTGTGAATGACATAATATGTTCGGGCAGTGATGAATAACAAACGAGTTGGTATTTTCTTGGTTTTATTTTATAGTAATAAAGCGCGGTAACACGGTACTAAGAAATGACGGTCATATTGATTTAAGTTTGGGTTAAAGGTTTAAATAAAATTCTAAAGTCAACTACATTATAGGAAGGCTCAATAACAACTGTCCCGTTTCAATTTGTGTCATTGTCTTTGGTCTATAAATGACCATATACAATAACATGTCGGTTGTAGGATTATACAACATCTCTGCATCTTAACGGAAACAGATTCCCGTATACCATTGAGAAAAAATACGCGTTGTTCGTAGAGCATTATAGACAGTTAACTTTGCCGATTTTATTAGATTCAATAAGAATATAAGGTTGATATTATTTATTGGTATCACATGTTTGATAATAACGTTGTCATTATAATTGGATATTTGGTGAGTGCGGCTTGATACGATAACCTACCAGAATTTTATATAAATTATACGAAATGATTAGATTTCGAATTTACTTACCTACCTACCTATTTGCTTCTATTTTTCTCTTATATTCCGGTGGTTTTTGTTACGTATTTTATTTGTAAGTGGTTTATTTAGGCAAGGAATTGATTTCCGAGACAAGATCTCATGATGAACTGTGTTACGGCCAACTGCATACGTACAAATTTCCAGATGCGCTAAAAACAACTGACTCTGAGTACATGCTCCGAACGGGAGGAAATGCTCAGGTCGGTCCAATCAGCTGTTGGGCCCATTGGGCCGTCCGACTTGGTTGCTACTAAGGCCAATTATCTTGCATTTAAAAAAATTCCGGCGTCGTACTGCGGGTGTGAAGATTTCTTCACAAAATCTTTACTGTGCGTATGGTTAGCTTCGTTTTCTTTGTTATATTTTATATACCTTAAATTTATTTTCATTTTCGTAATTTCCATATGCTTCTCTCTTCCCGGCACCTTGCTTTAGAGTAAATTCTTTAAACTTAGTCAGAGCTCACCTTGAACGTAGCAACCTCAGTCTTAGGTATTTTCTCCCAGGCAAAATTGAAATAGATGCTTCACATCACCACTGTAGGGTCCCGTGATGCGCTCGATTAAGAGCGAGTGTGGTGAGGGGCAGGTTTTGGTTTGGAGGGATTAACTTCAATGACTCTAATTCAAGTCAAACAAAATCCTTCACAGTTTGTCGTAATCTGATACAAATTGCAGTGCCGTCTGGCTTAATCTTAAGAAAAATACATAAATACAATATGTAATTAATATTACCATCAGACAAGTAAATGCATGAATTGTTTTATTAACAAGATTCATACTATTATGAAAAAAGTTCCTTAAATAGGTAAGTAGTCACAAAACAGATAGTAAATAAAATTCCTGTTGGCAATATTCAATACACTACATTTTGACTCAGGGTTTTGAATGTGTGAGTATCCTACGAAAATGAAACACTCGGTATGCACGTGCGATAGTGTGTGTAATACAACAATATTAAATGCGCGTCAATGCATAAACCGAAAGCAGTTGTCAGTATTCGACGTATGACATATTCTTGACACGTGTTTCAGTTTATCCCGGATTATTCTTTACTCGAGATAGGTTACATGCTACTCCTTACCCGTTAGGTATTTCAGTTCCTATTATTTCTGATTTCCCTGCTAGTAGTAGTCATTGAGTTATTCGTCTGCTACGTCGTTACAAGGAGTATTTTTCTTGACAGGCTTAATTGGCATCTAGCTTACGAAATACTTTATCAAGCAAATTTATCTGGCGAATATCGTTTAATTTAGTATTTTGTACTCTACAAACAGCTTATAATATATCTTAAAAACGCTAAAATAATACACCACATTTCATTATAAACCAATTAATTTAACAGTTGATAATACCAAATTTATTAATATAATATTGTAAATTAATAAAAACTTTTTTTTTAAATTTTAATTATCATGAATTAATTATTATTTAGCTGAAAAGCTTCTTTGCCAATTACTTTACTCTATTTCATTTTCATACATATTTTTTTCATTCATATATTAGTCTATCAAGTTACAATAATAAAAAAATCATTATTTAGTACAGTGGTATTCAAACTGTATGCTACAGGGCAGTTTAAAAAAAATAACTCAAAGTTTTCGGTGAAATTCCTGAACGAACTGAATTTTATTTTACGAGGAATTAAGCTAAAAAAATCTACTCGATTTTGGGCTGAATGCTGAATATAAGGTGTTTTTTTCCCTTTATTTTATCAATGGGTGTAATCGTATCAATAGTATATCACACTAGTGTCATTGTTTTCTTAAAGTTATTTTTTGACGCAATATTATTCTACGTCAACGTTTCGTGAATAAGTAGAATCTTAAAAACGTTACTGGTATAATATAATAAAGTGGTTATAAAATGTAACTGGAATAAATCATGAAAACCCGAAGAAATCTATTCCACCGATCTCGTCGTAATAATACTTGAGTGCATCCAACGCTCGTTTCGTATAATCAGTGCAAGAGTGCAAATTTATATGCAGGAAAGAGCAGGACAGCAGATAGGTGCCCGGTAAAGTGAAAAACGAGACGCTATAAAGTGTTCTATTAATGCAAAGGCAGGCGTTACTGTAACTAGAGCTTTTATTTTTACACGAGATTGCAGCGAATAATATAATGTTCGTATTAGAAATTTATTCATAGAGGATGACAAATTATTCTTTCAAGTGTTCTATGAAAAGATTGTGGGTCTGGAAATGTTTTTTTTTTTTTTTAGAATTATTAATAACCATCTCCTTGTTTTTCCGTACAAGGTGGTTGTTAGTAATTTTGAACAATCGCAAACACCCAGGTTATGAGAAATACACATAAATATTGTGTGTCCTGACCGGGATCGAACCCAGAACTCCCGGGTGGAAGGTAAGCGTCTGTCATGTAGTGACTATTATGAGGGCCCATGAGGGTAGACACTCCATTTTTATTTGTAATCAAAGCTACTTTATTCGATGTATTGTGTGTCTAACATTCTACAGTATTATCAACCATTTAATAGTAAGCGAATCTAATTTTATTTCTAATTTTATTGCATGTTTTATTTCACTCATTGAATTCATGTGAAAATCAACATATTACTTTTAGGGCATTTTATTGTATTATTTTTACACCATCGAAATCAATAGATCGATTTCGATATTTTATTGTATTAATCAACCCCAATGTAATCCCCTAACCTAACACTTGCGATATCTAACATACACGTGTTTAATCGCATCACTGATACTTACAAGTCTAATTATTATATAAACAGAGTAACCCCTCTTATTAGTGACATTCATTCTTGATATTTAATTCAAACACCAACTGATCTCTGAGTCTGTACTCCTGTATTTCATACTTTATAATTGTGCAATTTAGTGACGAATAAAATATAAGTTAATCTTCAAAAGCCTTTGATTGATCCACCTACTACTCCTGTTGCTAAGATGCCTAACGCACTGCGCCACGAGAGCCGCCTGATATTAAAAACAATATAAATGTATAACAAAGTTCATAACCAACATAAATAACAATAGACTATTTAAATATAAGTTTTTGCTAATGCATCTAGAACAGTGGTATGCGGTCACCAACATCATTTTCAGTATTTAATTTAATTTAATTAACTGAGCTAACGTTAAATATGCGTTATAGGAAATGAGTCATGACCAAGTACTTAAAAACCATTGTAATACTACCACGGCTGAAAAATTTGGTCGAAGTTATACGTTGACCGAGAATCAAGTTAATTGAAAGAATTGGCAACAATTGCTTTATTCATATTGTCGATTTTTCCTACTACTCTATATTGTGAAAAATCATTCAGTGTAACGAACTTCATAAAAATCAAATACCGGAATATTAATAATAAGGAATGTTAAATTATGTAATTATACTTTGGAATATTTAATAAAGTCGGCCATTAATATCTTCAAAATGTTTTTTCTTTTTATATAAAAACATTATAATATACATTTTCTTTAAAATTATTTAATAACAGGCAAATAATTCAATATATTCGAAAACGTAGTTCTGAACTTTTACGTAATAGGTATCGGTATGAATTCGTACTATTTAATTACTAAAAAAGGCTTAAGAGGCACATATTATTACTATTTGATTATTTCAAGCACAAATAGGTATGTGGTGATGTTGAAACTATTACTAAATAAATTTTTATTAAAATAATGGTTACGCTTTTCGCAGTGTACTCTAATTTTGGGATGCTTGTGGATTATGTATATTGAGGGGGGGGTTTACACGAGTTGATCCAGGCACTAACCTAAGTGTTGTGACATCAGCACTCGCGCGGTATTGTTAATTAGGTTACCCGTTGCGCGGCACTTAACGGTACACTTCTTGTGATGAAGAAAGTTGCTGAATCACAAGAGCCAGTATCACGGCTTGCCAAGTGTTCAGAATTAGACATTGATCAGATTAGTTCAATTGGACGACGGTCACCAAGTTTACCCGGTCGTGGTCTACGAATGACTGACTGTTATCAAATCACGGTCTACTGATGACCCGTGATTGTTAATTGCCTGGATGACAATAATAATTAATAAGGATGGTAGATGTGACATATTTTTGTGGGTTTAAGGATGTAATTGGTATCATAATAGGCCCAATAAATAATGCACTATTCATTGCAACTATGTTAGGTTTATATTCGTTTGTACATAATTGATTTTTATATTCAATATGATCATTTCAACGACACTTTACTGTCTTTGTTACTGATACAATGTCATGTCATATTTATTTATATTTTTTAATTTACCCCCAGTGAAATGAAGTTTTGTCCATAAATCAAGCCCTACATACGGTTTAATGTTTTAATAATACGTATAACTACAATATTAAAGCAGTGTTTTACATTGCAGTAAAAACATGTCGTAAAACAAGTTCTTTAATTACCTCCGGTGAACATTAAATGCGAAATTATTACGTGCAAACTGTTCCACGTGCCGTGAAAGCCTTTTTTAGTTTCATAAAGTGCATTCGTTATTACTTCACTGCAGTCATAATATAACCGTAATTACACATCTACAAACATTTTAATGAACATTCCATGTCTCTTTTAAGATTATAGTAAAACCCTGACATACCCGTTGTTACTAGCATAATGATGCATTGGTAAGGCTTGTGAATTGAGGTTTTATTAAGATGGGGATTTGATGTGTCCAAAATATTATACCGATTATATTTTTAAACGATATATTTTTTCCAGGTCACCGTCAGTAATCAATCGTCAGTTCTGTGAAATCGGTAGATGCCAATTAATAGTTCAATTTTGTTTAAAAAATAAAGATGGTGACGAGTCGAACGTACCTAATGTGTTTTACCAAGAAATCTTAACTCATTCGCTGCTGACTATATAATGAGATTTTAATTAGCACCTTTAAAATGCACGTTAATTACATCGATCGGCCGCCTGGTCATTACGCGCATGTGCGTCTTCAGCGTCCAAAGTATTAATATCCGAAGACATGTTGTTAAAAAAAAGCTTTGAAATTAAGTGTCTAACATTAATTCTAGGGCCGTATGTATGAGATTCCCCAATTATTTATAAGCTATTTAACCGATGTTCTATCATATAACGTAAAACACTGTTTGTGACGTAATCAATCTGATGTCAAAAAATGGCTGCTTCAATCTGTCACTTTCACGTTAAGCTTTACCGGCAAAAACTGTATGTATTGCCATATGGAAATGTTTACTGGTAATATTGTATCCTTTCGTACAGTAGAATTATAAAATAAATGTGATAAAATAACTGATAAATTAATTTAAGTTCATAATAATTATTCATTTATAATTATTAAATTTATATGGTACCGTTCGCACACTTTCAGACACATTTACAATTTCAAAATTTTGAATTATTTATCGGGGAATGAAATTTTATAAGATTGCCATAATACGAACACCTGACACATGAGATGTCACATTCGTGACGTCAGCTACAGCTAATTACGTTTGTACTCATGCATACAAACGTGCAGTATATATAGCCTATAAGGTTTTTGGGAATCTTATGCATACGACCCTTAGACTATTGTAATTATTATATTTATATTAAGGGCTATTTCTGGCGGCAAATATCCAATCACAACGATCCAAACACAAGTAAAACTAATATCCAAACTACTTAAACACCATATTGATATGATCATTATTCTCGAGATCTACTGCTGAATGAAGAACTCACCTAGCTACTTACATATACTAGATCTTTACTGCCAAGGACATCTACTGAACTTTTGTGTAGTCAGCGGAATTTATGGCATCATTGTGGTCGTTTAGTGTTCCTTGGTTACCTACCACTGTATGACGGTATTTATTCATTTATATTATAATGTATATTTACATAGTAATCTACTAATTTTATAATTATTATTTCAAATAAATAAATTTATTGTTTTTATTGCTGTTAAATCGCTGTTAATAGGATGTATCTCAGAAAGCTTTTAGACACTATTTAATAAGTTCAACCTATGAAACGTTTCTTTTAAAAGTTAGTAAGCAAACTACAGAGCTTAATCCATGTTAGTAATACAACCATTACCTGCTACAGAAAATATACAGATTTAAAGCAGCGTTGGGAAATTAGCGCAATTGCCAAGCAGTTTCCAACGTAGAACGCGAGCTTTTCTTTAGTCGCGTTTCAAAACATACAACTTGTAAAAGTGCAGTTAAAACCGAAAGTTGCGCCGTTTCCGTTTCAACTGTGCAGCCTTGCCGAGCTTTTGGAAGGCTTATTCAAAGCCCCTGTTGACAGAGCGGATGTGGAAATAAAGATTTATGTCTTCAATGATTTTTTTTCGATGTTGTTTTTAACCATCAGGATTTACTTGACGTAACCACTCCCCTGTTGATTTGTTATTTGTTTTGTGTTTGATCGTTTATTGAATTACGTGGCAGTTTTATTTCATGTTGTACCTATCTGTTAAGTAATAAATCGTCACCAGAAATGAATCGCATTAATATAAGCCATCTTTTATCTTTTCAGACAGAATGAAGATTGAATTGTTCATTATTAAGCATATTATAAATAATATTGAAAATTGAATACTATATTAGATAGTTAGAGTAATACAAATGTTTGTACCAAGCGGTACTAGATTCTGCATTCATTAAACTTATGTATGTGATTTACCAATTAAACTTTCGGTGATATATCTACTTATGACGCAATTAACTAATAAATAAGTGACTAAAGTGCTATCATATATGATACTATATTATTAAAATGCTTTGGTAATTTAAAAACTATGGAATTATTCTCAGACATATTGTCGACAGCCTTTTTTTACATTAAGCCTGTTAAAGATTGAATGGCCCATCATTGTGTTCTTTCATAGAAATACAAAGCGTTTGGCACCAATACCATATTTCATAGGGATGGATAATGTCTTTCGCACCCTTTTTCTTAGGGTCCATGGCTTAATAACGTACAATAAAATAGACATCACTAATGTTTTTACTAACATTACTTTCGTGATAATAAAGATTTCTCGATGTCTCCATAAATAGTAGTCAGACTTGTCATTGCATCTTTCGCAATCTCTGTGAATATTTTTTTTCCAATTTGTATAATAATATACTAAATCAGGTAAATAATAGTCACTATATAAAAAAATGAAATATATTTTTTGTACTTTATGTAGCGAGACTAATGACAGATTGATTCAGAGCCGAATTCAAGACTTTTCCGCAATCATTTAAATTGAAATTATAACTAATTATGACACGTAATCTCTCTGTGAAATTTTATATAAAGATACCTACATAAATAATATTTATTAAAACTAACTCAAGTAACTTGAAAATGTAATAAATGTAATTAAGTGGGTGTACTTTTACCTTCTACTTATTATATAATTTTTTTTTCTATAAATGTTACTTCATAATAATATACATAATTATGAAAACGTTTCTCAGAAAATAAAATTATTATTATAACCAATAGTAATTTTTTTTTTGAAAAAAGTAAAACACCCCGCAGAAATCGAACCTCAGAAGTGTTTTTAAAAGTATGTATGGCCAATAATTAGAATGTTACATTCTTAAATCTTGTCAATTATTTGTTGAATAAAAAAAATAGTTAATTAATTATAATATATTATATCATAGTGTTATGTTTAGTTCACAACAGATATTATTTACAAAAAAATGATCTCGATATGTAAGTATTTAAATATATATGCACACCCGGATTTGATGTTTCGTGACATTTTAGTTACAATTTTATTAACATAAAAAAGTCCTTTTCCAATGATCAAAGAAGTCTGAAGAGAACGTAAAAATCAAATAAGTCAAAAAAGGCATGAGCTTTTAATTGTCACGCAAATTAATTATATTATAAAAGTTTCAAAAATTAATTCTTCGTTTTTATAATTACATATTTTAGAGAGGAGAAAAAATTAAGTTCAGAAAAAAGTTAACATTTTGTAGACAAAGCTGAAATTAATAGTTAAAACGTAATACATATTATTATTCATACCGATTATAATAATATGCAATATTCAGTAGAATCAAACCTTGATTAATGGAACTTGCATCTTGTAGTAAAAAATCATTATTGATTGGTTTATGAATAATTGGATCATTTTCGTTATATTGGTTTAGTATTAGAATTATCTGTTAACAAGAACATAATTATCTAACATGGCAATAACTTACCCTTATTAAGTTTTTAAATAGCTTCCGAAATAAAGCATGCTCTTTTTGAAAGCACATTATTTGATTAAAGTTTACTTTTTAAACCTCAAACACACTAAAACTTTCGGTGAAACGAGTGACAGCCAAAAACACAGTGCAAGTACGACTTCAATGTTGCTAGTTCGCTCGCATTCGAGCTAAAACTCCGTGTATATATATAATATATATTATTTAAAAAAAAAAAAAAAGATAGGATGTAAGTTAAGTAGGTATATAATATTTTGTTTATCCAGTAGGTATAACTTTTTTAAAGCTGTATATTTTAATACAGCGATTGTTGTATTAATTTTACAAATTATGGATTATTAATACCATTGTTATTTATTATTAGTAGGTAGGTACTTATATTATTGAAATTTCCCAATATGTTACCCAGTGCCGTTGTTTACCCAATATTGACGATTTATACGCCTACTGAATGTTTTATTAGTGATTAGGTATCTAATTATCTATTAGTTAGGGTTTTTTTACAAACATATATCATATTTTTTATTTTTACAACGTTTTTATTAGCTTTTATTCTTGTTTGTCCAGTGGTTGTTTGTCCAGTACAAATCTTGCAATCGATTTTTAGCTAACTTCCCGACTAGCTAGATATTTGAAACTTTTAGAATATACCAGAACACGATGCCAATGCATTCTTTTAATACTTTTAACCATCTTTAAGCAGAATTGAAATTCATTTTCAGTTAATTCTGTTTTGTATGGAAAGTTGTTTCAGAATAATCCGTAAAAAGTAAGACTATCATTGCTAAAGGCTAAGTTGCTAAGGGGGTGGTCCTAGCAAATAAATTATTAATATATACGTGCGTTACTATGTAATCAAACTGAAATGTCAAAATGACATTTCAGTATTCTATATATGTTTGTTTGTTTATTTTTTATTTACTTCATATTATCAAGTACAAGTTTGAGCATATTGAGCATAATAATTCAACAGAAAATTTAAAACCTTGTATATGAAAAAATCTTTTTATCTTGTAATTATTATACTTTATCCTTGACATAATAGGCAGGTAATAAAGTTTTTACCTACTTTATTATATTAATATATTATATAAGTTAATAATTAACTGTATTCGTTGTCAGTGTATATTTACCATGGGAGAGTGCTCATAGTGCCTGAAGATGCCAAAAGGTGAAAGGCGAAAGCCGGGTCGGAAAAATAAATCAAAAAAAATACTACAAAACTTAAATCTATTAGAATACAAAGTATATCATTTTTCTTGTATGCGATCAATAATTATGAAGGTTTTGTAAGACAAAACTGTTATAGGGTGATTATAAAAAATGTCAAATAAAATATTATAATTTTTGGTTATTTTTTAATACTATTTAGGTATAATTATATTATATTACCATACTTGTGGCTAAGCGACACATATGGCGATCTATTAAGTGGAGGTTGTAATAACATACTTTTTACGACGAATAATTCAAAATCAGTTGCCCAGATCATTATGTTCAAGTTGTAGATATTATACTTAGATACCGTCAAAAGATGTATAATGTAGATACCTCAAGTCTTCTTAAATTAGTATGTATTCATTTTAGTATTGATTTCAAATTATTATAATGCTTATGTGCAAAAAATAGGAATATTCTGTCCATATTAAAATAGTGAGACATCTTAATAAAAATAACAAAATTATATAGGTGTAAAATAAATAACACTCTTTTTTATCATTATCAATCATGAATATAATATACAGGTATTGCAAACAATTAATTTTATGAAATTCTTTCTTTCCTCCAGTATGTCACCTGCTCCGAAGTGGAGTGGCAGCAATCTTCGGCCCTCAGAGCGCCCATGCAGCAAGTCATGTCCAGTCAATCTGCGACACCATGGAGATGCCTCACTTGGAGACCAGATGGGATTATAGATTAAGAAGAGAAAGCTGTTTGGTTAATCTGTATCCACATCCAACGACGCTGAGTAAGGTAAGAAAAAGAAGTTTCTTATAAAATTGGTGATTTTTTTTCATTCTTTATTTTATTCCTTAAATTGTCAAACGTAACTAAAAATATCTTTAAAATATTTCTATACTCAGCTCTGTTAGTATTCGTAATATTATATAAAATATTATACCTACATAGTGAAGTGCCAATTACGTAACGTAGCACCAGATGTTTCCATTAGCCGAAATGATTTTTTTTAACTCTCAACTAAATTTATCTCGTTTCATAATCGCTCACATAAGAGTTGTCCCTTAGTAAGCCTTTAGATATTCATTTATCATTTAAAATATCATAATAATATTGGCAATGTATAGTAAAAAACAGATGAATAATAAATACTGTGTAAACCTTTAATGTAAAACGATATGAAAAAGGTAAATCAATATTATTATTAACGATGTTGTTTTAAACCCGATAGAAATTGAAATTATTGAAATAAATTTTGTTTTAATAGGTCAATATTATATAACATTAATATCTGAAAATGATTTTGGGTATAATATGGCCACCTCGATAGTGTTCTTGATGTAGTACATTCTAAACGTCCAATTTTATGTCACTTTTTCAAGCACTGCTGACCGTTTATGAACCAGGCAAGTTAATGGATATGGTCACCGTATGGCGAGTAGTGCTATCCTGTTGAAACCACATCTCGACCAGATCAATGTTATCCATATTTAAAAAAAAAACAATCATTGTCAGATAACAATTTCCATTGACCGTATCACGAACTGCAGCCTAATTTTTGAAGAAATAAGATCCGATGATGCCACCAGCGTGTAGACCTCAACAAACTGGGCTTTTTTGTGAATATAATGAAGTCTGTAGGGTTTTATTTTGTCTTTGTTTCGTTCCATATGTGGTAAGTTTGCTTATTAACTAATCCGTTAAACCAAAAACATGCCTCATGTCATACATCAAACAAAATGTATATTAATACTATCGACCGAAGGTACTTGATGGAATTTGAATTTAAATTCTAATGGATTCAAGCTCTGTACTATTCCATTTAAGTCGTTTTTTGCGACCCGGGTTTCGCCTTTCGGCATCTTCAGGCACCGTGTACACTCACCAAAGTACACACTGACAACGAACACTCTTAAATTAATTAAATTAGGTTTTTTACTGACACTTCAACTATTCATAATTTGTTTATTGTATTTTTGTGACCTCTGACTAGATAGGTAAGTAATGGAGTTTTTATCTACTTTATTGTATTGATTTACTATATAAAGTAGAGTTAAGAGTGTTCGTTGTCAGTGTGTGTTTACCTTTGGTGAGTGTACACGTCGCCTGAAGATGCCAAAAGGCAAAACCCGGGGCGCAAAAAACGACTTAAATGGAATAGTACAGAGCTTGAATCCATTAGAATTCAAAATGTATCAGTTGCGCGTATCGACGACTGATTTTCAAAGTAAATTTTGATAAATTGGTAGCATTGTTCAAGTGTGACTCTATCTGTGATGATTTTCCAAATTATACAGTGAAGATGATGAGGTGTGTGGAGATGAAGTTGTCGTTGCTTGGGGATTTCGAGGAGTGAGTTTATATTTATCGTAACAAATAAATACAATGATAAAGTTGACAGAGTGATCTTATAGTCGCGGGTACGGATGTACTGATGAGATTGACTTATATTAATGAACTGACTGGTGATGTACCAAGAGACTCGAGTGGAATGAAAGTTGACTGTATCGAGTGACCGGACTCGAGATGAGTAGTGAGCCGAGCAATGGACTCGAGGTGAGTGACGAGTTATGGATCGTCCTTGCTATTTATACATGCAGTCTATATATTCTAAAATACATTGTTGCAATTAAACAAATCATGATAGATGTTATTGGTCTAGGTCAGAGGAGGGAAAACTGCGGCCCGCGGGCCGCATGTGGCCCGCCGGGTAGCTTTTTGCGGCCCGCCATCATTAATAAATTGTACTTCTGATTACGAATAACTTTTTTATAATTTTTTTAAAAAAACATTGACAATAGATTTGAATTTGAAGAATTTGCTGTTTCGTAAATGTATTAGCTCAGTATGTCTTCCTTGCGTTTCGTCTCACACCATGTAATGACTATTTTCTACGATGAACACCGACAGAGCTACAACTTAAGATTATTGATCTACAGTGTGACACTGATTTAAGAGAATTGCATCGTCGTGAAGAAATCTCCAAATTTTACAATGCCCTTAATTCAGACAAATTCGACCGACTTAAACATTATTGCAAGAAAATTGTTCGTTATTTTTGGATCAACCTATATATGTGAACAAACATTTTCGATCATGAACCTCAATAAAAATTATTTACGATCAAATATCTCCGATGCCCATTTACAAGCAGTTTTGAGAATATCAACTACAAAATTAGCACCTGAATTTAAAAAATATGTTCAAAAATGCACAACAGTTTCATTCTTCTCATTTTTTTGTAATGTTTATTTTTCGTGATAATAAATAATAGTGTATATCTAAAGATGGTATTTTACTTGCGGCCCGCCGCTCATTTTGAATTCTTGAATTTGGCCCTCCATCCAAAAAGTTTGCCCCCCCCTGGTCTAGGTTATGATTGAAAAAATGCTGACAATCGCTTCCGTCACTTTGATTTGACAACAAAACATACGAGTACACATTAAAGTACGTTACCCTTGAATGCAGTATCATAACTTGGTTCGACAGTTAATTCTACTAAAACAACAAAAAAACAGCCCGTTATTTGGCAAACACATTTTTATACTGTTAGGTAAATTTATTTACTCTTATGGTCGCAGTGTAGGCGACGGCATAGATATTTTTAAATAGCCCCAAAGTCATATTCGAAAGCGCAAACTCTCATTTTCAAGGAGGCATCAATATAGCCTCCTTCCTTATCAGAGCGTCAGATAAGGACACACACCTTTACCCAGTTATTCAATTTATATGAATATCTAAACAGATATATTGGCGATGTGACCATGATACTCAACTGAAAGCTAGAGCAAGGTCGTGCAATCGTCAATGATTTGATGTAGGGATGCGCTCTCTATCCAAGTTCACCTCACCATTCTATCCCTACTATCTGATTAATAAGAAAAACATATATACATCAATAACATTTAATGAAAATAAATTTTTCTTTTAGGTAATGGAAGTAATCAAAGCGCTAATCAAAGGGAAAATAATTAACAAAGACTAACCCTTCAATTTTATTTTGGTACTCGTATATAGGATAGCAATCATAGACTATTATTAAAGTAAAGGGGCATTTCTCCATCTTACAAATTTACCACAGTCACTATCTGTGATGTTGAAATTAAAGCAAATAACGTTCTTATTTTTAATTCAAGCAAAGGTTGCAGTATCTCAGTAATATAATTTAGTAATATAATATAATAAAACTTAATATAATATATCTTTACCCCCCTCAAAAATATATACTTCATCTTCATATATTTTTGAAGAGAGCAGTCCCTTTCCTTTCAAACTACTCATAATATCATTCTCATTAATCACAGTGAATCCACTGATAAATGAAGGTCTCACTTAGCTCCTTATACCTCTCTTGGTTTATCGTTTTTCGCTGCCATCAGCCAGCCTCAATAAGTTCATCAATCAACCGGGTGATCGTTTAGGACACCTTGAGTACAAGTGTATGACTGCAATTATCTACCGGTTGTCCATTCGTATTTTAATGTAATTATTGTTCATTTTAATTAATGAGACTATGCAGACCAATGATTAATTTTAGAGTAACAACGAGAACTTATTTGTTTATAGTTTTTGATAAAACAATTATCATCTGTCTTAAATGTACAAAAATTAACAATAAGCTATATTTTAATTTAATATTCCAGTAAAAAATATATATAAAATCACAGCACTTTATCCAAATACGACATTCTTCAATGAGACGTATTCAGTTATAAATAAGTAGTAAAAAATGATATTTTGAAACTCTTTTCAGTTTGATAATAGTAATATAAAAAGCCTCTTTCTATTCTTTCAAAGGCTTTTATAATTTAATCTCTTTGTAATAAATTATTTGAAACAAATAAATGACCTCTGTGTCATTGGCGTGTTTATCTTCTTAGTAAAATATATATGTCACTTTTCATAGGGCTTTTATTAATTCGTAATAATATTCGCTCCCACTAAAAGCACCAAGATCGTCTCAAGGTCAGCCAAATGTCACACATTTGACTACCTGCGTCTCATAATAAATAATATTTGTCAGCTAGATTTGGAGGGATAACAATGATTCAAAATGTAGACATCATAGAAAATTATTTGCGAGATGGCAGAAATGAAATCTTAGCCTAAGTGCGAGTGAGCAGGCATTGAATCTGATCTCCGCAATATATTATGAGTAAAATGACATATACTTGTTTGCATAAGACAGGTAGAAGATTATAAGTCATATTATGTCATAATTGATGTTTGTCATAATATTATATTATAACTCAGATGAGAAATCGCAGCCTCGAGAGAATATATTATAGAGTAGAGTAGGTATGATCTTTCCATCCATACGTCAACTAGAATCTTGAAACCCATTATGAATGGTAAGAAAGAAGCTACATAGTTGAAAGGAACAAAGAACTGTCATCTGGTGATAGTAAGGTTCCCAATAGCCCAACTGCCTCGCATATATATCATAGGTCTAAACTACAAACGCTGAGGGCACTTCCGATGTGTTTATAACGTGTATAATTAGAGGCTTAAATCCTCTTTTTTATGTGAGTGCGGAGAAATCTAAACCACAGCATGTTGTTGGGATCTGCACCCTATATGCCTTCCCTGAAGGAATTTCTGTCGTCCACCAACCTGGTGAAAACGCGTTGGTATGGAATAAAGCTTTACTGGTGCCTCTGTAGTGCTGTTGAAAATCTGAGTTTGTGTTACTGTGACTGTGTTTTTGTTATTCTATATCTTTGTACTATTGCTGACACTCTGCTGCGATACAATTGTGTAAAAATATTTACAAGATAAAAAGAACTTTTTATATTATACAACGTTTTTAAATTTTCTGTTGAATCATTGAACTTTACTTGACTACATTGCTTAAACGATCAAAAAAAATTGTACTGTAATACTGAAATGTCATATTGATTTCCATAGTGACGCACATATATATTAATAATTTAGTTGCTAGGACCCCATACCCCTTAGCAACCAATAATGGTGTCGAAATAACTTTTCATACAGAACAGAATTAACTGAAAATGAATTCAATTCTACTTAAAGATGGCTAAAAGTATTAAAAAAATGCATTGGCATCGTATTATGATATATTTTAAAAGTTTCAAATGTCTAACTAGTTTGGAAGTTAGTTAAAAATCGATTGCAAGATTTGTACCGGATAAAGAACCACCGGACAAATCAGAATACGAGCTGAGCAAAACGTTGTAATAAGAGACAAACAGTGCAGTACATTTACGTATTATTAGATGGAAACAATATAGTATCTAACCTATGTGAAAAATAAAAGTACACTGTTTTTTTGTTTTTTTATTGGTCAGCATAAATATCTTTACTATTGTATATTCTTTACTAACTGATAATGTCCGTATGAAGTGGATGAAATCGGTGCATAATAATATTTAAAAAGTGGAATCAGTTCTGAATAATATTTTGTTTTATTTAATTAATAATACAATGCATTTCAACCATAAATTGACAGTTAACACTATGAAAAAATATTAACTCGGTATCTAAGGTAAATTTTATATTATGAAATATATAATAAGGTTCAGCTAATTTATATTAACTAAAATGAGTGTGTAAAATTAGAATATTAAAATTTTAAAAATCTATTAGTAGATAACAAAATTTCAAATCAAGCTATATACCAGTATGATTCTATGTTGAATATTATATTATTATACTATAAATTTAATATAGTCATATATATTGTTATCAAAGAAATCTATCACGAATAAATTTCCCTTTCGTTCTAACTGGAAAGTTGAAAATGATTTGGTTTCTGATAAATAATGTTTTAATGAAAATCCTTTCCAAGTTTGGTGAACCTCACAAAAAGCATTTTCACTTATGTATAGCCCCCAGCGACGGTGCATTCGGCAACCCTTTGGAAAATTTATTGCATGGTCTTTTTACGTATGAATGTAATTAAAAGGGACTGCCTATATTGAAATATAATGTACTTTATCGAGTTTTCATATCATAATATTCAAGTTTTCCAATTTAATATCTACAGCAGATACCCACGATCATATCGACAAAATTATTTGAATTTATTTAACAATCTAATATTTACATACTATGTATGGCATTTTATGTTTATTTTACATAATAATAATTTACCCACGATATATATTTGATTATTGTGAATCGTATTTCAACCTAGTTTTAGCCAGGATTACCCACCTATTTATTTATTATAGTATTTGAATGTAAAAGATAATTTAAGTTATTTAATTGCCTTGTTTCATATTCAAGTTTTATTTTGTCTTATTTACATAATACAGTACTTACTTTCTTACTTAGACTGGCGTCATTTACGTTGACAGTTGCTGCTTCTGACCATAAATGCATCTTAAGAATAGTTGACTTTAAATAACTATTGACCTAGATGACCGTTCTGAAGATGGGTTCATAGTTCACAATGCAAATGACTAAGTAAAGTTAAAAAAAAAATATGAAAGCATGTCCGACCCTAAACAGATCAAAGAAGTCTCCACAGTATGGAAATTGTATTAACAGAATTATGTTTTTACGAAAGGATATTAGTTACTTGCTCAACTTATTAGCTCCAAACTCCACGTCAAAATACACATAGAAAATCAAAATATTGTGATTTTTTCGCTAAACCCGGGATTTGAACCCTGGGTCCACGATATTACACGTTACCCGCTCGGTGTTTTTAATTGACTATTATTATTTATCAACGATTAATTCACAATACCAAGAGAGAATATAACATTATTTTTATTAAACATATTTATAATTAGCGATTGTGTCTGAAGATGCAAAAAATAATATCAAAACCCGAGTCTAAAATATCATCCAAATGTAAAAGTAG
This sequence comes from Rhyacophila brunnea, assembly GCF_057557595.1. Classification (NCBI taxonomy): domain Eukaryota; kingdom Metazoa; phylum Arthropoda; class Insecta; order Trichoptera; family Rhyacophilidae; genus Rhyacophila; species Rhyacophila brunnea. The sequence goes on along the minus strand of NW_028232796.1, from coordinate 40,561,148 downwards.
AAAATCATCAAATAGCAATCGGACTATATAATACTTTTGTTTATATTATTATATTATGACTAATCGAACATGTTCGCAGTCTTGATAGAAGTTTTCGACACATTGCAACATGCTGTTAATTTTTGAGTTTTTTTTTTAAATTTTTTATAAGGTCTTCTATCCTACGCGATTGACTGCTTAATAACTACCTAATATATGGAAAATAATATTAATTACGTCTTTAAAATGTCTATCTGCATAATATAATAATATATATCTTTATAAGTCTTACCGTATTCTTTGTATGACTTGTCTCTAAACTTTCAACTGAATGAACTTTTTAATTAAGCAAGGCACCACGCCGCATAAAGAATTTTTTTTTGCAAGACTCTTAATGGAATTATTTTTGTGGACTTTTGTTATTAGCCACATATTAATATTGAGTGCTCGGCGATTTTAAATGGATTTTATTTTAGGTATATTGAAGAATGTTTTACATGAAAACTGATTTTAATGATTTTTATTAATATATTCTTGTATTGTCTTTTCATTATAAACATTCTACTTATTTCCATAGTTTGATCAGTCTTTTTTAAAGTTTAGGAGGTCTTATTTCTTAGGTACTATTATTAAAACACGTTTATTAATGAATAATATGATGTAACAAATAATTGATATTATAACCAAATGGGTGTTTTATATTTTTTTTAAGTAAGCAAATCAAATATGATTAAGCTGCGATCAAATATATTTGTGAAAACAGAATGAGTTTTTATTTTTAAAAAATTCAGTTTTTGTATCTTGCTAATATAATAATAAATTATATATTATGACATTCTGTATTGTACTTAAAATTCAGCATAAACCATTACGCTCAGTAGTAAATAGGTTTACTTCGGTGTTTGATGGTCTCATTGAAATACCTAAATCTCAAGATGTGCAAAAAATATTAAAAAAAAAAAGAGTGGTACAAGATAGTACATATTGTCTTAACAGGCAAATACCTATAGATATATCAGTGGCGAAGGGTAGAGGTAGGCTGTAAAGATTCGTCATAAATAGTGCACACTATACTTTGTCAATCATACGTATTTTGTTTTCATTCAAGACTTCAATTTGCTGATTGGTGGTGTTGGTTAGTTTTTAAAATTCAATTAAACCCTACGAAACCAAACCATAGAAGATAATAGTTAAAAAATACTCATATATCTATAACTATCTAAAATTATGCCATTAAATCATTCATAATTTTGGATATTTTATAAATAGAGTAATATGTTTCATCTATTATGGTTTGGCTTAAGCAGGGCTTTAGATTTAGATTTGAATTTTAAAAAAAAACAACATTATGTGTAATACTATGTACTTCCAATTTGACGAAAACAAATATGTATGAATGAAAAATTGTGCACAATTTTATGGGATCTTCCAAAATATAGCAAAACTATTATGGTTTGGTTTAGGCAGGGTTCAATTGATTTTTTAAAACTAACCAACCCCATCTGTAAATTGTAGTCTTAGTTCAATAAAAACAAATAAGTATGACTAAAAAAGTTTAATGTGCACGGTTTATATCGAATCTTAACAGCCTACCTCCAACCTTTGCCACTGATATATATATACATATATTACCTATATTATACCCGTAATTAACTTAGGGTTCTTAGGGATCTGGAAACTAATTCTGAGGGATCTGGAAACAAAAACAGCAGTCTAAATTTTCGCAATATTAATAATATGTTGACGAGTCATTAAAAATGTCTTCCATTTTTCTTATAAGTAAATTTTTTGAAAAAAGTATCTTAAAATTTTATATATTATTAGTATAAAAATAATATTTCAAAATACTTTTTCAGAAATTATACCTGTAAAAGAAGACGTAAGACATTTATAATGACTCACCAACATATTATTGCGACATCGGATATTGCTGTTTTTGTTTCCAGAGTCCTTACATAATATTTCTTAAAATATAAATGGCTTCAACTTTCCGTATTAATAAAGTATACTGTTACTCTTGGTGGGAAGACATTGTACCTTTTAATTTAAATACAACTTGATGAATTATAATACTCGTTCCATATATGTAACGCTCCATTTCAAAATCAGCCAAGTCCACCTTTAGGTATTTATGACTTTTTTGTGAATTGCTGAAGAACTACTGCTTTCTAACATTTCTGCATTATCAAAATATGGAATTTATTAATTTTAAAAATATTCTATACTCGAAATAATATAAACTTTCACCCTTGTGACTGTGTAATTGAGAAAGCAAAAAGCTGTTTTTCTCCTATTCATCTATTATGGACTTGGCTGATTTTGAAATCTAGCGACACATATTATGATAATTACGGTCATGTGTACGGTTTTCAATGAGGTAAAATGGGTTCTTGCTTCAGTTAACAATGTCCTATTAAAATACGCCCACGGTGGCCGCGCGGCATAAGCGTTGGACTACAAAGCCGTGGGTCCCAGGTTCGAATCCTGGGTCTGGCAAGTACAAAAATTGTTTTTCAATTTGTGTGTGTCAGGGTATGGACCTAATAGGTTGAGCAAGTGGCTGACATCCATTTCTCGTAAAAAACAAAATCTGTCAATACAAACCTCCACTCTGTGGAGGCCCATATGATCCTATCAGGATCGGACATGGTCGAAAAAAAAAAAAAAAAAAATTAAAATAAATGAAACCGAACTCTAATATTAATAAATAATGTAGAATACGGATAAAATTGATAATACAGATGAAATTCATTATATTGTAAAACAGTTGATACTAATAATAAACATATTTAAATATTGTATAGTATTATGTTAATAATTGAAGCTGTATTTATACAAAATTGAAAAAAAAAACGTATGAAATGCGATATCAGCACAATATTTTAAAGGCCAGGTAGGATTCCCTTTAGTTTCCATGGGATATCATAAAGGATCCGTGGTACAGTTCGGTTATGAGAAATACAGCGGAAAATACATTTTGAAAATAGCCGATATACTGAATTATTTGTTAGGTTAACCTAACCAAATCTAACCTAACCTAAACTAACCCAAACTAACAAATAATCCAGTATATCGAGTATTTTCAAAAGTGTTTTCCGCTGTATTCCTTATAACCGAACTGTACCGGATCCGCTAAACAAAAAAGGTTGGGAATCATTTATATAGATATTGAAATTATACGTTGAGTGCGGATACTGATAAATAAAACTTAGGCCGCTAAAACCAATGTACATGGAATGGTACAAAACTCTCCTCAATTATAATTTAAATTTAATTTCCACGATGTTTTCACAGTCGATATTATTATTAATTAAACATAATATATAATTATTATAAAGCTTCGTTTGTGCGAACAAACGAATAGAAAATAAGAACATAATACGCATAATGGCGATATCACACTTCGTTAGTATTTATTTAACTGTAACGTTTCTCTTCTAAAACGACGTTCAAAACGATCCAAGTGAATTAACCCGACTACATGGGAAATATTAAATATCAAAGGGTACGAGAGTGGCGTAGCAAAATTCAAACGAGAGCGAAAGTTTTCAGAGATCCTCTTAATCAGCGGCCATGTCCTCCGTCCCTCTTTTTAAGGTCACAGACCGTTGAAACCAAAGCTATATTACAGCCCTCAGATCTCTTTTGTGGAGAGTATACATACCCTTTGTAAGTTTAAACTCCACTAACTTTGTGAAGCGTTACTTCCACGATACAATTATTATTCCAACTGTGTTTATTATTTTGCAATTATTATTGTGAATTGGCCAAATTCGAAATTGTTTCAAAAATTTTATTTGTCAGAATAAATTACCGCCACGTTGAAAATAATATAAATAAAATACCTAGGTACATACTGTTTCAAAATGATATTTTGGTTACTGCTAGATGAAAACTGGATCATTTTAACTAACTTACTTAAAATATTACAGAAATACACTAATTATTAGACAAAATATTTTTAATAATGCATTAGTGATGAACAGGGAATGAAATTATGGCCAGTATGCTTTACCAGTAAAGTTAAACAATTCTCCCTAAATATAATCACGTCAAAATAAAGCAATAACTGTGCATCTTAGCTTCACACTTATATAAAATTTAATTGTGAAATTAGTAAATTGGTAATATACATTGACTTAAATCCACTGAATATAATATGTTTAAGTCTCGCCTGGCATAATTGAGAAAATATAATTGAAAATGGATTAAAATGAAAAGATGTGGAGATTAATATTTCAATTATAAAATCACACAAAAACAATGTCTATCACTAAGTCGAGAATGAGTTTTTTTATAATTTCCAATTATTATTAAACTTGGCTGAGTGTCTGGACTTGACTGAAAAAATATGATGACGTAGATATACTATCATATATAGGTATACATTAATTTTATTACGCTACAAAGAATCAGCTGAGACTTATTTAGTTATACATTGATATACTTTTATTTTATTTCATTTATATTCGATTAATGATTACAAAAACAAAAAGAAAAGGTACATTTTATTCACAAGTATGTTATATGAATTACATACACGATAGTTTCAATGATACGGTATTATAATTTATACTTGCAGGCGACATTCTCTCAGAAATATTTGGATACACAAAAACGCTTTGATGTTTGAATGAGTTATAAACATCTCGATATTACGTGATATAATATCAGCTCAGGGGAAAATTTTATGTGCATAGAACTAATTTTAATTGCATGATTTATAAATATAAATTCTTAGCATTTAAGCTTCACAAAGTTTGCCATATTAGCACAAGGGTCATATTTAAAAAATATATAATGTTAAATACTATTATTAATTCCCTTAAATACTATGACTTCTAAAATAGATACAAATATTGAAATGCCAGATTCCTTTATGTGTGATAATCATAATACATAATAATATTATTATGGTAGATAATATAGATAGGCAATAAAAATATTTTTTTATCATTATTTATATTACATTCAAAATAGCTTATTTTCTAAAACTCTTTGTAGAATTTCAATCAGTCTACTGAACAGTAATATTGCTCGAGTATGTCCACTTAGTTATCGTTAAAATTAAGACATACAATCTGTGTTATTTCTCGTTGAGTTAATACAATTTAATAAAACACTCCTAATACAATCGGCGTTTTGAATCAGCTTCTAGCAATTTTATTAAAGTAGAGCTTTTAAGCTCATGCGAGCTTTAACATCTAACCGAGACACAGTGCCACAGTGTAATGCGTATAAATTATCCTCCGGATGCTAAACTTGTGACAGTTGAGAAGGCTATATATTCAAGCACTATCTGCGACCCTTCGGCTAGCAAGTGTTAATGCGGTGGTTATCAACCTTTTTGAATCCTGACCATTTTAGGGAAAGCTCGAAAAAACTGTTGAAACAACTTTCCGAAAACAACTGTTGTTTTTGTTGTTATATTAAAGGATAAAAACTGTTTTGAAACTAGATGAGATGGAAGCGAAAGAAAATAAAATGTCAACAGACATAGATTTACTGGTTGTATTTTCCAATGATGCCTTATTTGTTTTTTTTTTTGTAAAATGAATTATGTTGCCTATAAATAAGTGGTATCCAATACTATAAATGTAATCAACCATGTTGGCATTACCTACTAATAATATTTTTTTTATAAACATATCATATATTACTATGTATACCATGGTCACCGGAGATGACGGTGCTACGTCATATTATGGCTCTTTGCAACTCTCCACCCCGCGCTCTTTGCTACATTATCTTGGAAAGTAGATCAACAACAATCATTTTTTTTTATCCGGAAACCAAACGTGGAAAATATATTTAAAATTTTTATGAACATTTTTATTCTATGTTTAACCCATTGAAGACAAACAATGTCAATTTAACACCAAGTGATTCTGAATATGCGGCATCAATTATACGCCACTTAAGTTAAAAAAAATCATTTTTTGTGTTAATTTTATTAAACTCTTTTCAAATCTACTAAAAAATTTAATCTGACTCTTGGTCTACCCTTTTCTCCTTTTAAATATGTTTTTAATGAATTAAAGGACCAAAAGAAGGTAAAAATATATTTCATTCATAAATACAATTGAATCTACAAGCCATTATCTTGAATATATCAGTGAAGGTTATAAACCGATACAATTATTAACAACAAGTTAGTTTGCTTTACAACAGGATAATAGAAAATTGGATGACGAAATGACGAACTGCTATATTGAAGTTGTACTCCTTTAGGCACGTTCGGAAAATCAGATCAGAGTATATTTTTGGTGTGTGACATGTATCACATAATTTATTTTTTCACACCACAAAAATAAACGCACTCGATTGGATTCGAACAACCGATTGTTCGGTTATCAGCTGAACGCACTATCATTACACCACAGTATGATACTCAAATCGTGACGATTTTACAGTATAATATTATAGCTTAGAATTCTTCCGTTACCTAGGCAGCGAATTTATTATTGTCGGCCTTTTGCAATTCCTTACGTAAACAAACTATTCATAGTGGCAGTTGTTACTTTAAAAATAAAAACAACGATACATAATTATATAATTTAGTAATAAAATTTAAAGTGTATAGTAATAAACCAACGGCGTTCCAATAAGCGGTCCTTTTTCTTAAGTGTGTAATTTAACAAGATAATTAAGAACTAGTCGAAGAATCTAGGTTATCACAAGTTTTGTTTTTGTTTTTTTACGCCAAAGAAGTATAACTTCTAACGCGCGTACATAAGTACACACACCATTTTTGGTACTGTTCGGTTATCAGGAATACAGCGGAAAACACATTTCGAAAATAGCCGATAAACTGGATTATTTATTAGGTTAACCTAACCTAACCTAACCTAACCCTACCTAACCTAACCGAAACTAACATAATAATAAAATTCAAATAGGTAGTGCGCTGAATCGGTAAAATAAGGTCTAGTCTAATTGGAAAAATGATGATGTCAATCTAACTGTTGGACATCACTGAGTTAGTTACATTTTATAGTGAAACAATGCGACAAGCTTAGAGGCGGTCCATCGCGTTCGCCGCGGTTTAGCTAAATGTACTGTTAATGTTTCCACACTATCGGAGACAGCATTGTCCATAATAATTCAAACATGGGTAGGATAACTGAATGTGGTGCGTACTATTATTTAGGGTCGTGATTGAAATGAATAATATACCTACAGTGCAAATGCCTTTGTTACTGTTACCTACATATTTGGGTGTTCTAACTATTATTAATATACTCACTGTTAGTTAAGTATATTAATTTCAATGTCACGAACGTACCATCTTAGCGAATACTTTCAACCTAAAATATTAATGGTATTTATTACTTAGCACTGAGTATTTTACGACGCGTATTTTGGTATATATGTTATAATTGTTATCAATATCGTGTTGTGGGGATAAACAAGATACATTTAATATAAGATAGTTATATGTAGAAGAGAAGATGGGAATTTGTAATCCCAAAATCGTTATGATTGAAGAGCAATATTTATTATTAGGATAAATACATAATTTAAGGCAGTGGTCCCCGACCTCCGGTCCGTGGATCAAATGGTACCGGGCCGCCCAAGGAACATTAAATTATTTCTGTGCAAGAAGAAGATCAACTGCTGGAGATTGCAAATGACGGCGGCCTTAAAACTACGTTCGAGACAATAACTCTGCCGGTGTTCTGGATTAAAGTCATGGCCGAATACTCTGAGATTGCCATCACAACACTTAAATCCCTATTGCCATTTCCGACATCCTATCTGTGTGAGGCGGGGTTTTCTGCAATTATAGCAACCAAAACAAAACAACGTAATAAACTGGATATAAGCAACACACTTCGGGTGTCATTGTCTCCTATTATCCCCAGATGGAACCGTCTCGTTGCAAAGAAACAAGCTCAGAGTTCCCATCGATTTAGCATTCTAGTGAGTGAAAATGTTAAATAAATTTATATAAATTTTTTGGTGTAACTGTATTTTATTGTGAAGGCATGTTTAAGTACAATTGAATTAAAATTTTTAAATCAAAACAATCTAAAATATAAACAATCAATGTCCCGTCTCAGCGGGCCGCGGTAAAATTATCAAACGTTGACCGGTCCGCAGCGATAAAAAGGTTGGGGACCACTGATTTAAGGTATTCAATTCAATTCATTGTTTTTAACATAATGTGGACATTACAAACCATGCGTTGAAGGCGTTTACAACATGACATGAAACATTATTATAAAGAAGAAGAAATAGTAATAAAAGCGATAAAAATTAAAATATTAAAAGAGAACATAATAATATAAACATACAAAAACTTTGAAAATACAATTATACATCTATAGAAGCTCAAAAAAATTCATTTAAAGGAGGCCCTATTTTAAGAATCTATAAAATAGCGTCCACCTAAACTCAACCGCATGCAAGTGGAATATATCAACACCCGAAGTAACTTGGTTGGACATAGTTATCGCCCTCCCAATTGGCATTGCCAGTGGCAGGTTGGTTCTGCACCTTGGGAGAATAAACAACTGATGCTCTCTATTTCTAAGAAAGTTATCAGGGACATGCAGGTCAACACTGCTCAGAATGGCAGAGTTCCCATTTATACCTCGTATAAGTCGAAAAAAATACGTAGCTAAATAAAAATCTCTTCTAAAATCGACGTGAAAAAGAATTGAAATACTAAACTGACATTAACCGAAGATATCAATTATTATATTATAATGTGTAGTCGAGTTGCACTAGTGAAACAATAAACAACCATAAAAACAGTTCTGCGTTTATTAATGGAATATCATGTATCCCTTTAAAAAAAACTAAACTTACTAGTTGTACGTAATACCAAATTGAAAATATTATTGAAATAGCAAACAACTATAAAGGTGTTTAATTTTTTTTGCAGTCATGAAATAACATTAATTTAGTAAATGGTGAAAATGTGAGGTATGGCGGAAGGCGTGAGATTTGGCGATGGATTGAGGGAAATGGCGCAATCTAGTACTTACTCTATACCTAACACTGAGGTGTGACAGGGTGAAGTAATGAAGTATGTAAGTAAATGGTGAAAAAATTTAATGTTAATTATTACACTATACCTCTACATTTTCTTTGGATTATCTATAACACATGAGATAAAATATATGAAAATGTGTACGAGATGGTGAAAAGTCTAAATTTGAAAAATTGAAGGAATTTATTTTAATCAAGTCGTGAAAGAACACAAATTATACTCTCATAATAGTTTTACAGAGGCTTGCAGTGCGGTAGTTGCATACCGAGTGATTAGAGTATCATAAATAGATTTAAAATATATTTATTAAAATTAACTATGTAACCCATTATCAATATTAAAAACACAAAGAATGATATTCACATAATCCTTTTCTATATACTTACCAAACTAATTTTCTTTATATTGACATTGTATGTTTAATTTCCTCGGCCAAACCCGATCCATAAAATCTTGGCAGTCCGACCTGGCAATTTGCCTTCCTACTGAAATTCTACGCATCCACATTTACTTACTTAGTCCGGATTTGATTTATTACTCATGAAATCACTGACTAGTCTATACAAACCAGCTATACCTATGATCATATAATGAAGTTATGTGTTCGATACCAAAGCAAGCAAAACTAATGCGATAACATTATGTAGGCAGACTTTATATTACTAAATTAATTATTGAAGTACCAACTCTAGTTACGCCACCGCTCAGATGAGTTGATGATCCGCACACACAATAGAAAAATTAGAAGGAACGTTGCTTACTACTACAAGCGTGACATTTTTTTCTAAATGTACTCTTATGGAAACCACGTTATGTCACTAACTCATATTTTCACATGTTAGAGTTGGTTCCTTGTTGCATAATACCATCCAAATAATGCCCAAATTCCCTATTGGAAACCAAAACATAATCAGAACCAAATCAAAATTTTCTATAATATGAAAATCGTAATTTTATTTATGCCAAAAAGGTACTCAATAGAACACTCCGTATAGCAGGTATATAGATAATAATAAGATTTCATAGTCCTAAAAATTCCAATAATTTCATTTTTAATAATATGAAGAATCAAGGTAATTGATTTTCAATATAAAGAAATACAGTCAAAAGTAACTACTACTAAAAACTCAAATATAATATAAATTAATATGACAATAATGTCATTGAGTCAAGATCATTTACACTAAAGTATATCTCTTAGTATAAAACTGTTTTCAAAGATCAACTCATTTTGATAACACACACACATCAATATTTGAGAGGATTAAAACTTTCGTTAGAATATTATTATTATAAAATATTATGTAGACATAAAATTGCTATGTCTACATCAGTTTCAATCTATTCCTATGTCATTCAAATTATTCAAATATATTATAATATTTGACGTGAGCTGAGTTTTAGTATTTCATATCATCATCATCAGCCTGAATGTGTCCACTGCTAGATGAAGATTAAGGCCCCTCCAAGCTGATTTCACTTTTATCGGTCATGTGCGTTGCGTTACCATGTAATTTCGCCGAATTTTATAATTTCATCGATACAGCGGCCTTTCGGTCTACCTTGCGGACGTTTTGTACCTCTTGGATACCACCGGATGACTAAATTTTTCCAACGATTGTCCCTTCTTCGAGCTATGTGTGTGTGTTTACATCTATATCTATACACAAATGTGATGCATCTTTTCAAATTGTTACGTAATAATATAAAAATATTTGTAATAAAACGGACTCAGACCTGTGCCTATTGGATTTTGGCCAATATGCTTTAATAATTTGAATTATTAAAAATCTTCTACATTTAAAACAATTATACTAATCGACTGTTATCTCAACATCTGATAATATTTGCGACCATCTTTACTGTGATTTTACCACGTTATTCTTAGCTTGTATTCTTTTTGTCCGGTGGTTGTATATCCTGTACAAATCTTGCAATCGATTTTTAACTAACTTCCCGACTAGTTAAACATTTTAAACTTCTAGAATATACCAGAACACGATGCAAATGCATTCTTTTAATACTTTTAGCCATCTTTAAGTAGAATCGAATTCATTTTCAGTTAATTCTGTTTTATATATAAAATTATTTCGGAAGAAATCCGTAAAAAGTAAAATACTATTATTGGTTGCTATGGAGAATGGTCCTAGAAACTAAATTATTAATATATACGTGCTATGGAAATCAATATGAAATGTCATAATGACATTTCAGTGTTCTATAATATTTATTCAGTACCTATTTCTATAAATTACAAAAAAAATATTTACTAATACATAGAATAATTGTGAAGTTTATATGATTCAACAGAAAATTTAAAAACGTGGTATATAAAAAGTTCTTTTTATCATGTAATTATTTAATCAACGTATTCTACCTAGATTCACAGATAGCGTCAGGATTTCTCCAAATTTGCTAATATATATATTTTTTTAAATTTTGATGATCATTTAAAAATACAGTATTCCCATGTAGAATGTCCTGACTAAAACAGAGAATCTCAGATAATGGTTAAAGCTTAATATTCCTGTTAAGATCAGCGATTTAAAAGAAAAAATATTTAAAATCATCAGAATTATCTGACTTTAAAAGAAAAATAATATTCTTAATTATAAAAGAATAATATGTAAAAACCTCAGAAATACGAATATTAGAAAAAATACGTGAACCTACCTTAAGATTGCATTTATTACAATATCCTGTCAAGTGACAATTTTTTAGTGGAAACAACATTCAACTGAATCTATTATTTTACGATACACTGTCATAATAATATTCGACCCAAGTTTTAAAATAATATGTTCTACCTACCAAACTTGTCAAGTTAATAAGGGTCAATAAACATGATAACCTACGTCCTACAGAATAATTATTCTAACTTTATAAACACAAGACAAAAGTGTGTGCCAGCAGATGGTCATAGTACTATGGACCCATGTCCAGCTATCACGCACAAGACGACAATACACTAATTAATATGATATCACCAAAATGTATAAAAAGCGCCACATTTACTATTTTTAATTCTTTGTAACGCGTATTTCTTGTCCACTGTATAATTATACAGTGGAAAAGAAATACGTAGGACCTACCTTCATTTCCGTTGAATAAACATTATCTTTTTCACGTTTGGTGTAAGCTTTACTGTTTACCGTTCCACTTCTCGCCATCTTGTCTAAACGCAACCGTGAAGGTAAATTACCCGACAATTACCTTCAATACGACGGTCTTTAAACGTAAGAGCTATGAATACTACTCAGGAGTTGAATATAAGTCGAGTCTTGGGTAAAGCCTCAATGAGATTGAGCTACGTTACAAGCAGCTGCTTGTTGGCGAATTTAAAAGAGGCGAGACAGCTAGTGTGATTGTGATGATGACACACAAAACTTTCCACTCGCTCAGAAGCCAACCAGCTAGCGAGTTGAAACCGTCATTTTGTGGTAATATTTTGACAGGACGTATTGAGTAGTTCGTTTTTTTTACCGGGAGGTCGCTACTATCGCTCTATTGCGCAGACTGAATAGGCCCACACGCCAGCGTGTAGCGTGTAAAGTTGACCGGCTTTCAATTTTTCTCGGTAAAATCTGCTTGTTAGCTAATTCGATGATGATACTGGATGAGTTTACAAGCAGATTGTAAATTCGTCAACAAGCAGCTTGTAAAGTAGCTCAATGTCATTGAGGCTTCAGGAGACAAACGAAGGAGAACACCATCGTACCACCTCAGGTTCCTTTTAACACAAGTCACCTGATTTCTTTGCCTTCTTCCCTGAGGAACATATCCAACAATACGTTATCATATACACGTAATCTTAGAGCAGCGTTTACATCTATATACTGAACAGTAAACTTCATCACAATATTTCTTTATAATGGTCTCTTAAATAATGATAGAAATAAGTTCACTGGATATATAGTTTAATAAAAACCACTATTTTGTCGGCACATAAGTTGAGTGAATTAACCTCTATTATGAGAAAGCACTGGAGGAGAGAAAGGACATAAAATAAATAAAACGTTTTCCAAGTTTTAATATTAAATTTTATTTCATCATTATTTTATAATTAAAATAAACACAGTTGGTTTCATTCTCGTTAATTACACAGATACTTTCATAGCAAAAATTGTTGCTCGTTATAGTTTAATAATATTTTAAATTGTTATATCTGCTATAAATAATGTTATCTAATGGCAAATGATAATATTTTTTTTTCTAGATGCCTTTATGGATACCTCGCATTTACTATCGAAATTTCTTTAAAGACTTTGGCATGAAAACTATTCTACTTGATGCTAGTCAAATGAAAATCCAGGGCTTATGAAACCGCCTTGAAAAATCCCTGGAAAATTCTTTGTATCGCAAGGCGGTGGTGATTCTGATGAATATTTTGTCGTATTCATTGGTAACTGAGGACTGCAAATTGTAGCCTAGTTTTTCGATAATATAATATTATGTACTGAACTGATTTTTTTGAAAAAAATATATTTTTTGTTCAGAATCAGTTTATTAATACCTACACAATATAGGTACTATAAACATAAACTATAAAAATTACCATCCATAGTATTTTATTGATTTCAACACAATTTATTTGTTAGAAGAAAGCTTGAGAATAAGTCAATTGATTAGGTCCAGTATCAGTTGACATTTAGCACTATGGTGGATACCTTTCAGATTGATAATTCGTTATTCGAGGCTCTCCTACAGTTACTATCCGTGGTTATATTATATGTAAACAATTGTACTGATTAAATGAGATCAAAAAATGATGCGTTGTTTGATACATATTTGGTTCAAAACTGCCAAAATGTAATATTGATCATTATTGGGAGGGTGGCTTCAATCAAGGATTTTTGATAGAATATGTATTTTATTTATACATAAATAACTCTAAGACAGGTTTCATCTTGCGATATTTAAAATAAAATAATCAGTCTTTATTTCATACATATATATTATATATACTAACGACTTCATCATTACAAAACGAAAAGAATATGAAAGAATTATTGATATTCCATTTTTTTTAGTAATCCTCCTTTGTAAAAATATGTAAAGAGGCACAACTGTCGGTACTTACTTTGATTATGCTACCTCCATTTTTTAGATAAATCAAAGTTATGTCACATCACTCAAAAAAAGCCTATTTCAAAACATAATCTAAATGTTGGCATAGTATTACAATAGAAACGATTTTTCACTTGTGAAAATATATTCAATATTTTTTCTGGAATAAAATACCGATTCACATTTTTTGTCGTAATATTTTCACTAATGGATTTCTAAAAATGTGCCTTGACATTGTGTACCTTTGAAATATCGTCGAATGTTGGAAGTTTTCAACATACTCAGTGGTCAACAAATGACTGGGTTTTAATTTATTTAACTGCAAAATAAATACACGATCTTTAAAAAAAATATGCCGAATCGTTTTGAGAGTTTTTTTCACAAAAAATACATAAAATTGGGGAAAACGTTGCAACTAAACTACATTAAATGTTGAATGGTTGAACTAATAAATGTAAATATATCGTAATTTAACAGTTTATACCTTTATATGCCTAATATATGCTCTCAGAAAGTGTTTTTCTAAATTATATATGTTTATACCTTTGTTATATTATATTATGAAAAATCATTTAACAATTTTGGGAGTCATCCGGGCACGATGATGATGATGTTGTAACAAGGGTATGCATTTTACATTTACGCTTATGACGTAGGTATTCTGCTTACCCGTTCTGTGTAATGAGATTCTTTACATATGTGTATTCTGTACAATATTAACGATTGAAGATTGTATGACGATATTTTTAATGGACTGTATAATTTTGATAGAGTAGGGTAGACGGACTCCGGGCACTAGCCTTTTTATGGTTGGTGCTCACTTGCACACATCTTGTGATACGTTTGAATAAGCACTTATTCACTCGTGCGTGCGCTCACTATTATAATATATTGTCAGCGTTTATAAGTTTGTAGTTAAATGTTTGTAATAAGTGTTGTTCATTGAATTATAAGGTACTAAGAACCAATACAAATGGAAATAAAATTTGGATGTTAGGAAGGGAATAGAATATTATAATTGGCGCAAACAATAACGCAAAAACTTCAGTAATCAGCATCAGTCATTTTTTAAGCAACCAACACTTTTCACTTCTCCCGATCCTCTGCTTCGGTCAAGGCAGAGTAAATATTACCCCTTGTCAGTTCCTTTACTCGACTACTCCAGCGCGCCGATGCTTTTTCCCTAGTTCGCCTTCCCTGGAATATGCTCAAAACCACCAGTCTCTCCAGGTTATGCAATCTGCACCAAAAATTGCAAAATGCGTTTCAAGTAATCGTCGAGTAATATCATCGAGTGCCAATTGCTTATCCGTAGTCTCTGGATGATTGACTGGTTTTCCTTTTAGCGCTCACTTCAAGAACACATTTTTAAGGCATCGATTTCCATCTTGACCTCAGGGCTCATGGTACAAGAATATGAGAACACTAATGTTTGCACAAGCATCATTTCCGTGGTAATTGAAATTTCCCATTACTTTCATCAAGTGGTGCCATTGTATTTTTTGCAATCTGTGTGCGCCTTCTTATTTCTGCTTCACATCCGCCTTTTCCACTAATGGTCGATCCCAGATACTCGTCCACTGTTTCTAAGTTTTGGAGTTTACTTGCAGCTGGTAGAAGGTCATCCCGATCAACAGTCATAAACTTGGTTTTGAACCTGTGTAAATGCATTAAAAGTGGCATTTAATAAAATTTCATTCAGCTATACTTAAGCAAATCGCAAAAGACTTCATCTGGAAGGATGTTAATATTATAATTATCTCTTCTAAATAAATATGTATGCAACATCATGGATATTTCTCTCACGTTTTTAAACTATAAACTTTGAACTTGAATGGTGATATATGGTTGAATCTAAACTTTTTTATAAAAAAACCTCTATAGAAAGCTCCTAGTGCCTATTGGTATGTACTAAAAATTCGAATTTGTCAACTATTTTTCAACACTATTTTCTATGAGTTTAGCCTTTCTGAATCCAGTAAATCACAAAAATCAATCAATGCGCGCTGAAAAACGTACTGCCAGATATTTATGCCAATTCATAAATCAAACAGATTCACGTTTCAAAGGTTTTTTTATGCGTAAAAGTTTTTTCGTTCATATAATATTATTTAGTAGCTTTGGAAAAAAATGAATTTTCAACTGACCAGTACTGTGATATTGAATGACATAAATTGACCTTCCAAATAACCGGTAAAAGCACTTTTTAATCTTTAAATAATACCTATTACGTGCTTTATGTTGAATTATTACTAGAATACCCATCTCTGAAACCATGGGTAAGGGTCTAAATGCCGCATCTGGAAAAAATACATATTCTTCATATTTTTATCGCTACAACCATAAGTGAGTATTGACTTCTTTTAGCATATACTTGAATTCAGAATTGTCAAAAGCCTAAATGAGTTATGTTGGGCCAATTATGACAGACAACATTTCTAACCTACCCACATAATGATTATTGTGCGTCCGGGAATGTTAAAAACAATTAATTTTTTTTCAGACCATAAACGCGTCAAGACGTTCACTCGTTTGACCCTAGCGTCATCAAAGAAATAATTCAATTACCAATCACGGTATGCCGCGCAAATCACCGTAATTTTTAAACAATCATAAACTCATTACAACCATCCAACCATCTATTCAATAAACTATAGAGTGACTCAGCAAGAAGTTATCGCGTGAGAGTAATAGTACCCGCTTTATCAACATTAAATGTTAACACCCGGCACCCCTGTATAACCCCACTTAGCATCAAAAGTATCCTCTTAATACAACAGTCTGCCAAAAATAGCAACTAAGGTCGATTAGATCTTTGGTTGCCTTCTGGTTTCCCAAATGTCAGTTTCCTTGTCATACTGGCACAGAGCGCTCGTCCGGAAGCAAAAGATGTGTGTTGACCAAATATTATGATATAAACCTGTCGTACTGGCACTAGAGCGCTCGCTCGGAAGCAAAATATGTGTGTTGACTAAATATGATGATATAAACCTGATGATGAAATTTTGAAATCAATAATATTCTTGATGGAAACTTTGGAAAACACTTTTAACACATCCGTACTCCTTATCCTCTGTGAGACTTTAACCAAACTTCTGCACAATATCGTAGACAGAATCTAGTCAGATTTAAAGGAGAACCAGTACTTAACTGACCATTTGAATATCATTCAATGCATCAGAGAACTCATAGGGTACATCCAGAAATACAATGTGCAACTTTTTATGAATTTTATATAATATAATATTAGTGTCCCTAAATAAATTCATAATTATTTGGATGCAGTATACATATTTTCAATAATTTATACGATATAACGAAATAGTATTCATTAATCTCCTTAAGCCATGACACATATTTCCCTTTGCCAAAGGCGTCCTACAAAGTGATATAATCTCACCCAAATTATTTACAACTACCCTTGAATTTATGATACTTGACTGGAATATAATATATATAACAAAACGATTAAAATGATCATAACGTTATATATACGGTTAGTAAATAATTGAAAATTGAGCTCAAAAACTGATCGCATTGCAGTTCGATAGGTACAAGAGAAATGAAAATAGTATGCTAATAAATAGAGTGTCGTTTTATTAATTCATTAAATCATTTAATGTTGTTTCACAGCTTTTTATTTTTTATGACGACGATATTTTTTGCAAAAGGCCATAGCACTATATTAAATATTAAAATGATTTAATATAAAGGTATTTTTTTCTTCAGACAACACTGAAAGTATTCCCATTTTATTTGCCATTTTACCAATTCTGCTGATTCCACTTAAATTTGTCACATTGCTTCATTTAAATTTTAAATTTTACAGTCAAACTTTACATTTTCTCGTAGAAATTCACATAAATTTATAATATAAACGCCTTACTCACATACAAATATTTTGAGAACTAATAAAGGATGTTTGTAATTTCAGTTCCAGCATATCTTCTTCTTCTTCTAGTAGCTTATACTTAATCAATTTAACGTGACCACACATCCACCTCGCGACCTTCAGTTATCTATATTTTCCTATCTAGCCTAGTAACCCACCTAATATCCAGCGTGCAAATAGGATCTGGTTTTATACCTGTCAATATTATTTTTCAATATTGACAACAAACATTGGGTGTTGATATACACTTACATTATGTTGTTATATCTTAAAACATTAAAATTTTTTCGACCATGTCCGATCCTAATAGGATCATTTATGGGCCTCCTCAGAGTGAAGGTTTGTATTAACAGATTTTACTTTTACGAGAAATGGATGTCAGCCATTTACTTGCTCATTCTATTAGGTCCATACTCTGACTCATACCCAAATTGAAAAATAATATGTGTACTTGCCAGACCCAAGATTCGAGCCTGAGACCCTCGACACTTGTATCTCAATCATATTATCGAAAGATGTTTGTTTATCTGTAGTATATAAATGAATTATTAGCTCAACTTATGCTCTATCCAATAAATATGAAGCTCCCGGCGAAGCTAGTCGTACACTAATCTGTGTACAAGCATTATTATAGCAATTCAAACTCTCTCATCCTTCCATATAGTGATAAGACGTTGGCTTTGTTAGACTTAGCTAAAATAGCTGATGAATTTGACGATTCACCATTCAGGTGAGATGCCGCGAATGTATCTACTACAGTAGCATCAATAAATTCCCTTCATTCTTATCATTGTATTTCATTTAACATGAGAAATTATATGAACATTTTCCAATTTCTTATCTAACCATGCTGTACATATTTATGCATAGTACATGAATGTTAATTTTAATTTACATATTATTTTCCATGTAACGCAGATATCTGGGTTCGTATTCGCTGCCTTATGAAGATATTTATTAATAAATACCCTAACAGGCAAAATCATAGTAACAGGTGGCTTGAATGCTGTGAGATAGGATAATTTTCTGATAAAGCGTAAAAACAAAAAATATGAAAATACTGTCCTTGTATATTAATATGGCCTTTTTAATAATTTTAAAATAATATTTAAAATTACGTCACTCACAAGACTGACTATCCAGAACAATATAAACCCAAACGGTAACAAATGATTGGAAATTAAAAATATTTAAAAAGTTTAATAATATATTTTTTATTATTCAACGAATTATTTACAAGATTGGAGAATGTAACATTCTAATAATTGAAGATACATAATTTTGAAAACACTTCTTCAGAAAATATATTACCTATAACCTAGGGGTAGCAGGTTATATGAAAGTATGGTGAAGCAGGCAAGTATGGTGAAAAAGTATGGCGAGACAGGCTGGTAATCATTTTGCGGCAAAATTTCCACGTTAGCATTATATTATATGTGTACGTTATAATGACCAAAGTAAATCCTCCGTGATGCCCTGCATTTTTTTTATCGCGTCGCTATTTCTCGTAAATTGTCGGCTATTAATTGTTGGCCTGCTTCATTCAGTTGTATGAGAAAGCCGTTTACTTGCCCCTCTTTTTATTTAATACCTCTATGCCTATAACCAATAGAAAAATTTTTTTTTTGAAAAAAGTAAGACACCCAGCAGGAATCAAACCTGCATCTCTCGGGTTTCGCACCTATGCACATAGACCACTACGATATAGGCGACATACTTAATTGCGACAAATTTTAACTAATGAGTCAATACTCTGAAGCGCTTTCCAAATTGAGTTACTATTGGCGATCAGCTTTTGTATTTTATATTTTGTATTTTATGTCGTAGTGATCCGTGACGTCGGTTGGTAATTAAAGTAATACCTACTTTGATTTAAAATACAAAAGCCGATCGCCAATAGTAACTCAAATTGGAAAGCGCTTCAGAGAGTATTATGGTCATTATTTAAAATTTGTCGCAATTAAGTATAACGCCTATAGTGGTATTTGTGCATGGGTTTGAAACCCGAGAGATGCATGTTCGATTCCTGCTGGGTGTTTTACCTTTTTCAGAAAAGATTTTTTTCTATTGGTTATAATATTATATTTTCTCAGAAGTTTTTTCAAAATTATGTATGTTTAATATTTCATTAGGTTAATGATTATATTGGCTTTCTTAATATTAGTACAATCCGCGTTAAATAATTATCTGTAACACGATTTACACCAATTAATATTGTTAAATGATAACATCTAACCACCATTCAACACTGTTATCCAAGCTATGTGGAGAACAGGCACCGCTAGCTCAGGGTACTGGGTTTCCACACTATCTCTCTGATGAATTCCAATCCTGTTACGGAAAGGACCATCGAAATCAATTGGTATTCGATGGATAATGTCTACCATACCGCTGCAGCGGTTAATTGCGAGCACTGAAAACTTGACTCTATTGGACGCCAAAGCCTTTTCTATGAAAGAAAAGAACATAAAAGAACATAATATTACGGGATACAATTAAATTAAATGAAACACCGTGATAATTTTAACCTCACTGTATTTAAAATAAATGCAATTAAAAGTCAATGATACATAAATGGCGACATGACGCCATAGAAAAATCACCACCGTTCACAAACGACGAGGTTATAATACATAAATATTTACGTTATACATAAGACACCATATCAGCGTCTGCTAACTGAAATTCTAACACAATAAGTTCTCAGCAACTAACTTAAACTTAAACCAAAATATCCACATGTGAGTGAGGTTATAATTAAAGCAAAGACTTAAAATTAATTAATACTAAAAAATGAAATGTATTTACAGCCGCATAGCGATTCCGCTATGCGGGATGTGCTCCTCCCACGTGCACTCGTGTCAAGGGTCAACCAGAAAGGGCGGAAATCCAAACAAAATTCGATCGCCTGACATCGATCCCCCCACCACTCAAACAACCCGGAAGCTTGAAGTGCCAATCGCAGGATTTTTGTGTTGCCCGCGAGAGAAAAACCTCTCCACTAATTACAATGGTTAATTAGCCCGTTGGTGACGTCTGCAACGTCACAATACCCCATCAGTCGGGAGAAATTGACGCCGCAAGAGTCAATTTGTTTGTGACCACAGCATTCCTTGGGTCTTCTCATGGCGGACTGTCTCCTCTTGAATAAAGGAAGGGTGTCTCGTTTTCTTGGAAGCGGGTCCCTCAGTGGCGCAGGACAACCAACTGGGTTCGGTGGAAGCTTGGTCCGGGTGAAAAGTGGTGGCGGGGCGAAGCAGTCGATCCGCTGATCCAAGAGTCTTCTGGATCCTTTTCTGGATGAGACTGCCTTTGCGCTCCTTGATTCCTTCTTGCCTCCTCAGTTAACCTTGTGTTAAAACATTCGCCTTTTTTTTAAATTTGCATTTTAACTTAACCTATATATAATTAAATGAAACTAACATGACCATTCAGGTACATGTTTGGATCTGAGAGTTCTCAAAAGTGAGGTGCTCACACAATATTGAGCATACAAGAAACTTATTGCGCATCCTCGAACAATGAGGGTTTACTAACACCTAAATACAATATTGCTTATGCTATTGTCACCTTGCGCTGGCCTTGTATGTGAACCCCTATTACTGAGTTTAAATCAATAATACTTTTCTTTTAAAACAAGAAATTTACAATATCGTTAAGCAAAATATAGCTTTACAATAATTGTGCCCATGCACTAGATTGATTATTTGAGAGCAAAGGCTCTCCGTTTTAGACTGTTATGCTTGAGCAAGCTACAACAAATCATGCTCGTTTGCTTGTGGAGCGACCATTCCTTGGTATTGCGGCATGGGTGAAGCCCAAGCTTACCTGAAATCTTAATATTAAATATTGAAATGTGCAAGATGTTGCTAACTCATCATGCTTTCTTACTGTTGCTTCCTAAGCAAAAACAGTAAGAGGGGTTTGTTCTAGAGAAACACAAGAAATGTGATGCAGCTGAAGACGGTGGTCGCGGGCGACTCTCCCAAACCTTTCCCTGCAAGAAAACTACAATACAATAAAGTCCTAATGCCACGTAGGCTTAAATATTTTATACATGAATAGATACCTTCGATTAATCGCGCGGAAGCTTTATATTGTTATTTTAATCGCACGACTCTATACCCTATGAACTGCAATCAGCGTTGTATGGTGGGGACTCCGACAGCAGCCAAGGCTCATTCTTCGAGACTACGCTACTCCTGTGATGTGTGTGCTTACATGCTAGTTTTATAAATTACTCCGCCTCAAACACTGCGAAGTCCCTCCAGACAAGCTAAGAGTTCTTCATGCGTTCTTCGAGCGTACGCTCCCCTGGCGCTTCTTATAACTAAAATGATCTTATGCTAATGCGCATGGGTTGCGCACCACCTATGAACAACATGACATTATCAAGAATTTAAACAGAGTTTGCTCAGGTTTGCCACTGACGCGAGCCTCCTTCAGACTTGTATCTGAATTTAGGATAAAATTTTGCGATGTGTCGATTGACATCATCTTATTGCCCGATCTTTATGCCAAGCTGTTTTCTGAAATAAATGATGCTACAAGCCTCTAGAAAATGCAGGTTAGGCACCCCCGTTTGTTCAAGTCTCGCTGAACCAAACTTAGTTTACTATGCTATATTAGAGATTGCATATGGGACCTCTGCTCAGAGCTGTTGGTACGAAACCCCTCAAGATACCACAATCAACGAGTACTTGATGGTCTCAATTACTACAAAAAAATTAAAAAAAACATGACAAAATCCAGACCTAAGCACAGGACACTGCTTTTCCCAGCTGGGTCGTCTGTCAATCGTTTGCATGAACCAAACTTCAACGCCATGCACACGATTTGCAAATTACCAAGCATAATTCATAAGCATGAATCCCATTTCGTTGGCTTTCGCACAACTGCAATTCTCTTAGCTTTACTATTATTAAAATAAAACAAATATCAAACTTGCGGTCATCTCCACTCACAAACCAGACTCCACCAGAATTCTTGGCCAATGCAAGGCACTTCACTCTGCGTGAGTCAGTAGAATTTATGATGTGTCGCAAACTAGCAACAATTATACGTTTCTTTTAAGGAAGAAACGGATATTCTTTTTCAGAAGAAACTGAAAACATCATTGTGGAGGTCCACACACAAGCTCACCGCTTACAATAACTAGGTAACATTACAATTTAAAACACTTAACTCTATTGGACTCGTGAACCACCGCTTCGGACTGCAGTGTGCCGAAGTCACCAGGAGGTGGAGCGTACAAATGCGGCTGGCATGCCGATGGTCACTCGCAGACAAACTCCTGCTGACCTCGACAGCAACTGCACTCCGCACGACGTCCCAGCATCAGACAACACGTACAATAGAATACAGCGACTGAAACTTAAAACAATTTTATGTATACAAAGACAGTAAATGAAACTGCTTTACAACAATGTAAGGTGATAAACCTATCACGATCCTACATGAATTGAAATCAAATAGATGTATTTGACAATTTAATCAAATATATTCTTCTATATTGCAAATAGAACAATGCATCTTGCATTTAAAAGCTTTGGCAATTAACTAATTGACATGTGTCAAAATACTTTCACAGTGAAAGATATTTATATAACATTTTTATATAACATTAAATTATTTGACTGTTAATATAACATAAAGCTTAATCTTTAACATTGTGTGGTGCACTAGAAAAACAGCACAAGTTAACCTAATGTAATCCTAAATATATTACACATTTTAATCTAACATGAAATTATATCATATTGATTATCACAGGAATGTAATATTTGTACTTACAAAAATATGTACTAACATATCGAAGTTTGCGTATGTCAGTGTGACACAGAGCGCAAAATGAAACGCTGGATGATATAATCATCTAGCATATGTGATATCACATATCACCCCTTCAGTCGTCAAAAGATAAGCAGAAAAAGCGCTTATCTCACAGGAACCTCTGTGTAAGGAATACATTTGTCTTGCCTTTACAAATCAGAAATCAGCTGCGATGCCGTAAAGACGAGACACAAGACAACGGTACTAACTAAGTAGGCCGGTCTATGGTGTATAAATGAGGCAATCGATGGTGTGAAAGAAAATCAAATCAGTGTTCGCGCACTGTGATTATGAAAATATACCACGATTACTCCGTTCACAATTCGTAGGCATTCCTTATTTATAAAAAAAATGTGAGAGGTTATGACGAAAGCATACCCTTACTATTGGTAACTTTAATACTTGGCAATGTCTTTGATATGGAAACGACCGAGGGATTTGCCTGTGGTGTCACCTAATTCGTAGACTAGTGGTGAAATTTTGGTTAAGACCACATTTTCAACATAACGAGCTGCCAGCTTGCTCGAAAAGAAGCTGGCCGCGTTTGACTGCACGAAATTCTTTCGCCACACTCGCTGTCCCACGACAAGCTGAGCGTCTCTTCTCCTTAGATTGTATCGTTTAGCGCTTGACTGGAAATTTTCCAACAGTTGAGCCTGAACGATCTCGAATACAAACGGTAGGTCTTTTAAACGATTAGCGTATTGATCATGACCTGTAGCTGCAGGGAGAACTGAGTCCCTGGCTTTGAGATAATCTTTTGGGAGGTGGAAACGACCATCTAGGATTATCTCGCGCCCGTGCATCAGAAAATAGGGCGAGAACTTGGTTGCCATGTTTATTGATGCGTTGATCGCAGTCTGAACATTCTTTAGATATTTTGACCACAGTCTTTGATCATTGCTTGCTAGAATAGCCAATGACGTGTTGACTGTCTGGTTATACCTTTCTACTGTGTTACTCTGTGGAGAGTATACAGCATTTAAGAACAGCTTGGGGATTGAAAACCTATTTAAGAATGCCTTGAACTCTTTTGAAATGAATTGTCGGCCATTGTCAGATAAAATACTGTTCGGTACTCCATATTTTAAGAAGATTTCCTGCTCTAAAAACTTAATGATGGGTGACGTAGTGGCTCTTCTCAATGGATGCAGCCATACGAACTTAGAAAAGATGTCTACTACAGAGAGTATATATATAAAACCCTCCTTAGACTTTGGAAATGGACCAATTAAATCCAAGGATAATGATTGCATTGGGCGATCTACCTCCTTGGGATTTGACATTAATCCCGCTGGAGCATTGGTAGTATGCTTAAATGCTTTGCATGTTTTACAGTTTTTAATAAATTTACGTACATCGTTATAAATGCCAGGCCAATAAAACAGTAAAGATATGCGCTTAAACGTCTTGAATGTACCAAAATGTATCGAAGCATCACCATTGTGGAAGTCCGAAATCAGTTTCCCTCTGTCGCAACTCTTAATGCATTCCTTCCAATTAGAATCGTCCAATGGCAGTTCCCCTGATTTGAATCTAAGTAATTTTCCTGATGTAATCTTGAATCTAGGGAACTTTTCTGGATGAGAATTTACACCATCCATGATACTATTAAACCAAGAATCGGGGGCATCGGCTGTGGTACTATCACAGCACGAAATTACTGCCATCGGATTTCTGGACAAAACATCGGGAACTGTGTTCAGCCTTCCAGGACGGTGTTTTATGTCAAAATCGTATTGTGACAGTCGGGCTGACCAACGAGCGAGTCTTCCCGACGGACTCTCCAGGGTAGTCAGCCACTTTAGACTGGCGTGATCAGTAATCACGGTGAACCTACTCCCTTCTAGATAACGCCTGAAGTGGAAAATGCTATCCAAAATTGAGAGTAACTCCAATTCTGTAGTCGTGTAATTGCGTTGAGCTTTAGTCAATGATCGAGAAAAGAAAGCAATGGGGTGCTCGGCGTCAGGAAATTCCTGCGTGAGGACTGAGCCTAACCCTAAACCACTAGCATCACATTGTAGCGTGAAAGGCAAAGTGAAGTCAGGGCAAGCTAGGACCGGGGCTGATGTTAAAGCAATTTTGAGTGCCTCAAATGACGACTGCGCCTCCTCTGACCAAACAAAAGTAGAAACACCTTTGCGTCCACCCATCAAACAAGTCAGAGGATTTGCGAGTTTGGCAAAGTTGTTAATGAAGCGTCTGTAATATGAGCATAGTCCGATGAAAGACTTTACATCTCGAGACGTTTTGGGAACTGGAAATTTTCTAACGCTATCAATTTTTGTTGGATCACAATGTAGACCCTCTTCGTTAACAATATATCCTAAATATTTTCTAATTCACCACAACAATAGTTAGATGAACAAACCACAGAACTATCTGTGAGAAAAAAAAATTCAACTCTTAACTATCTAGTAGTATAAGAGTTATACTTTTAATTGAAATTGAATCTGAATCAATCACGAATCACGAATGAAATTAACTATGTATTAAAAATCATGACTCAATTTCAAATAAAAATTGTCGCTGCACAGACGAACTAACAAAAAAAAATATTTCGTGAGCCTCTTATGGTACGTTTACATCTGACACTTATACCGTTATACTTATTTTATGTGTCGGACATAAAATTTCATTTACTGTTTACACCTGCATGGATCTGACATAAAATTCTGGTATACTTCTCGTTGAAATAAAGTCTCGACACTTTATTCAATGGCAACATTGGAATAAATATATGCGGTGTTTACATATGATATTGTAATTTATTCGGACACTTATTTTGTATACTTCTCAAAAACGTTATGTCAGTTGTCAATATGGGAATGTTAAAAAAGAAAGCAGCGAGTGTTATTATTTTAAGTCTTTTGGCAACAAAAAGGAGGAAAAAATGGTCTAGATGGGTGCGGGAATGGATTCAGCGACGAGAAGAACTAGGTGCCTTCCGTTTAATGTCAGAGTTTAAAATCGAAGATCCAACTCAATTTGTGAACTTTAGTTTGCAAGATTGGACCTTTTGCCAAAAAACAAGACACACAATTCAGAAATGCGTAGAAGAACGATTAACAGTAACATTGCGATATCTAGCACTTGATCGTCATTGCATATTCAATATAATATTATCGTACCTAATACGAGTGCAGGTGTGGGCCAAAATGAATTAGGTAATACCATTTGAAGCGCATTTTTTCTTCACAGAGTGCATCAGAATTAATCGTATGTGCCGAGAACAAGCGATATTTTATTTTCGAACAAAATCCATAGAACACGGCACATCCGATTTATTTCTCATTGTCTATGATTTTTGACAGATCGCTACAGTACATTTATTAACGTAAACGTTGGGCATACATTTATGGTGTACCTATGATTATTGATTGTCCGTTGTTTTAGAAATATACATATGCAATTCACTATGTACCTGTCAAACTACGAATATTGTGTCAGGTACTTGACATAAAAGTAGACGGTGGTCCAACTTCGGTGATATATCGCTCCAAGTTCGAACTTGTCGAAAACGCGGTGTTTACATTTGCGTATATAAGTAGATTGAATAAGTGGTAGGTGAGAGTCGACACACGCAAAATAAGTGGCAGATACAAATATACTTACTGTTTACACTTAAGTGAATATGGTGTCATACATAAATATGACGATATTAGTGTCAAATGTAAACGTACCATTATGCGTAAGAGTGTCAAGCGTGAAATTCTGTGTTGATTGATTTGTCACGTATTCTAAGCGAAAAACTTGAGCTGAGCGCCACCGAACATGAAAAAAAAATTTTGATGCGAAATTAAATTTTAAAACTACCAAATTATTATTAAATATTAAGCCACCCACTGGGAACGTAAACTTTTCGGAAGTCGAAGAAAGCCTGACCCTCACCAGATGGAAATGGTGAAATAATTGAGAAAAAATTCTAGCGAAAATAAGCTATGAATTTGAAATTTCTAAAAACAGCATAAATTGTCACCGAAATAGGTAGGTACTTATCTTTGATTTGCGAGCGTGGTTTCGTTTCTGTGCACGGGCTTCTATCGGAAACGTCCAATGTCTGCCGTCAGCTTCATGGGGATGTTTTCATCTTTGGTTTGCGAGCGTGGTTTTGTTTCTCTGCATGGGCTTCTACCGGAAATGTCCAATGTCTGCCGTCAGCTTCGTGGGGATGTTTTCGATGAATCTCCTATGTCCACGAAGAAGATCGCAGCGGAAGTCTGCTTGAAGTCTCCGATTGTCGTCGCCACGTGCCAAGATGAAAAGACCCTCTTCTAGCTTCAACCCGCAAATGCCGGTTCGAAATTTCGCCAACGCCCGTTTTCAATCAAACGAATCTAGCTGTGACATTTGATTGGAAACAACAAAGCATTACACAATTCAACAACACATTTGAAAAGATGTGAAGGATGTATTTGATAAAGTTGGATTTGCAATTTTCGGATCTGAGCCGAATGCAAAATGGCCGTTTATCAAGCTACGAAATCCAACACACACTTTTCAGCCTCACGCGTTCAAAATGAAAACCGCGTGTTTCTTCAAATTAAATGCCACAATTATTGAAAAAAAAAAAAAAAATGAGCAATGATTGATGAACACTTTTGTAACAAGTGATTGTTATAAAAACTGGAGAATTGAAACATTCGCTAAAAAATATTAGTGAAAACGGAGCGCAAAGAAAAAAATGCTTCCTAATTGCTTGAAGGCACAAACGGAAAAAGGAAGTAATTATTACGCCGTGATCGAAGTAACTTATTATGCCGTGATCGAAGCACGCGCTCGTAGCGCTCTACTCGCGTGAATTTTCACAAGCACAAAATTTGTTTGAATCACACACATTCCCTTTAGAATAAAAACAAAAGGGTGACTCAAATCGAAACGACACATTATTTCACACAGACTTTAAGATACTTCATTATAACTAAATGTAACTAGAGTTTCACATGTGGATAAAATAATGTTATTACATGTAAATACAAAAATACTTTCACATGCGGATATAATAGTAAAAATAACTGCAACGATATGATAAAATCTTACGATATATCTTCAACAGAGAGACCGCGTTGAAGCGCCAAATGTTAAATGATAACATCTAACCACCATTCAACACTGTTATCCAAGCTATGTGGAGAACAGGCACCGCTAGCTCAGGGTACTGGGTTTCCACACTATCTCTCTGATGAATTCCAATCCTGTTACGGAAAGGACCATCGAAATCAATTGGTATTCGATGGATAATGTCTACCATACCGCTGCAGCGGTTAATTGCGAGCACTGAAAACTTGACTCTATTGGACGCCAAAGCCTTTTCTATGAAAGAAAAGAACATAAAAGAACATAATATTACGGGATACAATTAAATTAAATGAAACACCGTGATAATTTTAACCTCACTGTATTTAAAATAAATGCAATTAAAAGTCAATGATACACAAATGGCGACATGACGCCATAGAAAAATCACCACCGTTCACAAACGACGAGGTTATAATACATAAATATTTACGTTATACATAAGACACCATATCAGCGTCTGCTAACTGAAATTCTAACACAATAAGTTCTCAGCAACTAACTTAAACTTAAACCAAAATATCCACATGTGAGTGAGGTTATAATTAAAGCAAAGACTTAAAATTAATTAATACTAAAAAATGAAATGTATTTACAGCCGCATAGCGATTCCGCTATGCGGGATGTGCTCCTCCCACGTCCACTCGTGTCAAGGGTCAACCAGAAAGGACGGAAATCCAAACAAAATTCGATCGCCTGACATCGATCCCCCCACCACTCAAACAACCCGGAAGCTTGAAGTGCCAATCGCAGGATTTTTGTGTTGCCCGCGAGAGAAAAACCTCTCCACTAATTACAATGGTTAATTAGCCCGTTGGTGACGTCTGCAACGTCACAATATTTTACCTTTAATATTAGTGCTAATTAACATATTAATAGATGTTAAAATAATTACAATATTTCTCGATTTGCAAATAATCTAATCAAAAAAACATTAATACTTAATTATTAATGTATTTTCATAGACCAGAATTTTCCAATCAAAAATTCCCACAGTGCACACCCGTGGCCCAAAATGATAAGTACTTCATCACCATTTCATGAATAATTGATTGATAGGGTTGATATTAAGTTCCATCGTGAAAATATTCACGCAATACTAGTTGTGATTGGGCCATTAAATTAAAAGTAATAAAATGATTGTCTAGTTAAGTATAATATATAAATATTGAACACTTTTACTAATTATTACGGCACGCGAACAATTCATAAAATGGATAAATTGGGGCTTCTGTCAAATAGGTTGTGCATCACTTTTGTATTTAATCATATCATAATACGAGTATTACGTAACTTATGTATATTCCAACACACGTTATCGACAAAAATTAATTATAAAATTACATGAACTCAAATTTATAATTTTAGGTACCTACCTACTGAGAATGAAACACGTGCCGAAAATAAATCTTTATAATATATTATAGTCAATACTCATTTTATATTATATAATAATTATTATATTATTTATATTATATAATTATTATAAACCACCAATAAGCACCTCTTATATTTAAAATATATAACATACATAATTTCGAAAACACTTCTGAGAAAATATAATATTATAACCAATAGAAAGAATGTTTTTGAAAAAAATACGACACCCAGCAGGTATCGAACCTGCATCTCTCGGATTTAGCGCTCTAACACATATACCACTATGCTATAGACATGGACCCCACATCTTCAACCTATCGCTGAGGTTAAAGACAGTGTGATTTTTGACAGTTAATAGTGTTCCTCAAATGGTTTCCGCACAACTCCAGAGTTAATGTGATTCTGTGTATCCAGTTGATTTATGGAGTTGTCGACACTCATCATCATAATATTATTATGAAGCACTGATCGCGACCTTCCTTTGTGGTAGCCAATTAACATGCAACCCTTCGCCATATTGGGTAAATAGCCATTTTGTAAGTCAGGACACATATCTAAAATAATAATGAAATAAAATTCTACACATGAATTATTATTTAATTACATCAATCATCATATCACATCAAATGAAAAATTAAAATGTGAATACTCTTTGAGGAAAATGCGACTTTTTTTACAATTCGAGCAAATTTGTGGTGTGTCTTCACTTAACTGGTCGACCCGCCACGCCGGGCCCTCAGGCTAGAGCCCTGTCAATCTCCCCTCTCATGGGAGCCATGGCTATAGGCATATACTTAATTGCGAAATTTTTAAACCAATGGCTCTTAATACTCTCTGTAGCGCTTTCCATATTAAGTTACTATTGGCTATCGGCTTTTATATTTTAAATCTATAGCATAGTGGTACATGTGCATAGGCGC
Organism: Rhyacophila brunnea; assembly: GCF_057557595.1. NCBI lineage: Eukaryota > Metazoa > Arthropoda > Insecta > Trichoptera > Rhyacophilidae > Rhyacophila > Rhyacophila brunnea. The sequence continues at coordinate 40,530,001 of NW_028232796.1, read as the reverse complement.
GAAACCCGAGATATACAGGTTCGACCTGCTGGGTGTCGTATTTTTTTCAAAAAAGATTCTTTCTATTTGGTAATAATATTATATTTTCTCATAAGTGTTTTCAAAATTATGTATGTTCAATAATTAGAATGTTACATTCTTAAATCTTGTGAATTATTCGTTGAATAAAAAAATAGGTTTTTTAAAATAATATAATTTTCTACCAATACGGAAAATTCATCTCATCGATATTTTGGACCGATATTGTGGAACGTTTTGAATATTATGAATAAAATAATAAAATCGATTAAGTATATTATTGTGATATATAAAAAGCTTCGAAACAAAGAAATCATCTACGCAATCCTAAGTTGAAATAGACAAAAATAATGAATTTAATTTTCTGTTTCGTTAGGTATCCATTCAACATCAAAGCTATTCAGAAGAACAACTAAGTGAGTATATCGATCCCATAATAAAGTTTGCAGGAGATTTGTGCAGAATATAGTAAAAGATTATTCGTTATTTATGAGAATTTTGAGACTTTCAAAGAACGTTATACGAAAAACTACGTAAGAATATTATTTGTAAATATTAAAGACAAAGCATTCAGTAAAATATTATAGAGTAGGTACGCCAAATAAGTTCATACTATTACTAGAATAATTAGTATTTTTAAATAAATAATTATTATTATTCACTAGTGCAAGAACGTCGTTAGAATTAATTTTTACCTTACGCCATCTATCCAACACCCACGGTGGCCGCGCGGCTTAAGCGTTGGACTGTCATGCCGTGGGTCTCAGGTTCGAATCCTGGGTCTGGCAAAGTACACATATTGTTTTTAAATTTGTGTGTGACTCAGGGTATGGACCTTATAGGTTGAGCAAATGGCGGACATCCATTTCTCGTAAAAAACAAAATCTGTTAATACAAACCTTTAGTCTGTGGAGGCCCATATTATGGTCATATTAGGATCAGACATGGTCGAAAAAAAAATCTATAATCAAGTTTGTATTGTAATTAATTACCGTAAACAGTAATTAATTTCAAATTCATTTTTTTTTTTTTTTTTTTACATACGGTGAACATTACAAATTATAAATTCAAGACGTTCACAATATGACATTTTAAAAACAAAGATACATTGTAAAAAAGAAATAAATATATAATAACAGTTTGAAAAGTAAAGTAAAAGATACAAAAATTTTAAAAAATATATATATATAACTTATAAAGCAGGGAAGCACACCAAATGAGCTAAGTGGAATTATGTTAAGAATTTATAAAACAACGCACACCTACACTCATCTTCATTTAGGTGGAATATAATATCAACATCCGAAGCGATTTGGTTGAATAAAGTTATTGCCCTCCCAATTGGCATTACCAATGGCAGGTCAGTCCTGCTCCTTGGGAGAACAAACAACTGATGCTCCCGATTTATAGGATGGTTATCAGGGTTACACACGTCAATACTACCAAGAATGGCAGAGTTCTCATTTACACCACGTATCAATCAATCAACCTCATCATAATATATAACTATCAGTTAAACATTAACCTGTGCTTTCCATTTTTGGAAATATAAACTAGTTAATCGATGTAACTAGCTCTTCTCGGTAAAGCAAAATGCTTTGGTATTGATAAATTGATAATTGATAAAGGATGAGAATTTCATGGATTTGTGTCCCACATTAGGCGCCACTTACACGGAGTTGTTTTAAATGTACAGTAGATGATTCAATTGTATTCAAAATTCAATTTCAATGTTAATGATGAGGTTTTATTTTGAATTGAAGGTATAATAGGTAAACAAAAAATGAAACTTAAAACTGATATAATAGTCAATGTGTAAAAGTCACAAAGTAATGTGTAAATGAGACAGGAGCTTCACTCTCTCCTTATTTTTGATAGTGGTAAAAGGTGATGAAATGGGTCAAATAATAAATTGGTTATCTTCTATATTTGGAATTTAAAACACCTCAGGCAATTAAGATAATGCTATAATTAATTATTTACATTAGTCATAGGTGAATCGGTAGCTTAAAGAATAGAAACAATTGCCCAAATAGTGAAGATGTAGTTGTCAAACAGGTACTTTAAATACATGTATTTTACTTAAGAAAAATTTAACATTTTCAAAACTATTATTATTCAGTATTGAATGAAAAATGATAAATAAAAGTCAATAATGTTTGATACATAAAATGTTTTCTGAAGTTTATATATTTTTAATACAGTTTTTGTCTTAACGTTATAATTTCTACTATCATGAATATCTAGCCAATACTCAAGTGAATTAACTTGAAAAAATTATAGTTACGCTATGTATTAGATTGTAATTTGTAAGTAACCTTAACTCATGTCTGGAATCTAGATCACGGTCACCCTTGCTATACTCAAGTTGGGCCACTTTGAAGTTTCCCGTCGACTTTTCTCTCCGGGGAACTCATCGGCTATCGAATAAAGTCAAGAGGAAGATATATTGCCCGCGAGATTGCTCAATATTTATTGGTTTTTAAATTACATTCGATGCTTTGTGGTCTTTTCATCTCGATTTGTATCAATATTAGTTTCATTTTATGTTACAAGATTAATAATTATTCTATTATACCAAATACTTACATCATTTTTAAAAACCGAAGAAAATTATTCCCCATAATTCACATTCCGTATGAGTGATCTTCTCCTTCAAACTATCGATCCGTCTACCACTTATAATAATTATTTACAATAACTGAAGTGTTTCAAATTTTACCAAGACAATTACCAATAAATATGTTGTTTGTACTACCATATTATTATAAGATGTAATTCAGCGACTCACTTCGCATTACTTTATAACTATTACTTAAATTATTTGTCACTAGAGTATCATAAATGCTCCAATATTCTGCGACTTAAAATTACGTAGTCTCTATTTAAATGTTGTTTTTTGTTGTCTCTTACTCTAAATCTGTATATCTCAATAGTGATTTGATAACATGTGATATTAATTTAATATACATTACCAAGTGTTGGTATCTGATCATAACATCTAAATAATTGGCTGCAAATGAGAGAATGCCCAACTCCCTTTATATTTTGACGTCAAGAAGAGAATCCAGACTAACCCATCACAGAAGAGGAATTAAATCTCATGCTCTCATACTCTAACAATGTGGTGGTATCATCGAAGTTGAATGCGAGAGGCATCCCGTTGTATTATAACACCAATAAGAAACATTATATTAATATTAAATAAAAATGGTTAATAATAAATATATATGTAGCAATCAATAACCTTATGCCTAGTCAGCATGAATTTCGACAACGTAAAATCAATAAGCCATTAAACTATCAACTGCTTTATCTAGCATCAGCGTTTTTAAGCTAGCTAGATAAGCTATCTCATGCTTGCTCATCAAAACACCTCATAGTCGTAAGACATTTTCTCAATCATAGACTAATATGATTTATTAACCTAGATAAACAGTGACTTCTGTTTTAATAAATAGCGAAGGACGATTGATAGGAAGACACGGTCACCTACTTACAGTCACTTGACACTTGACACTCGTCATTCGACATACGTCTCCCGAGCTCAGCCCAATCATCGTCACAACCGGATCGCGGCTCGGTCTGAGCACCTAATCTCACCATAATACTTTGTACCATTATCTTACTCCAACCATTGTATCGCTCTGTACTCTGTATCAAGAATCAGTAATCAAAATACAAAATGTTAGATTATATTTACTTAAAATAAACGTTTAGTTTAATTGTATTAAACGTATAGGTACAAGTTTGGTTAGCAATTACAATCATTGGATGCAAAATCATTGCGAAAGGCTAATAAAAATAATTCAATGTTATGCTAAATTAACACTTTTTATCTGTAATTATATCCATGCTTTAATTTAATATTCAATTTATTAAGCACTTTTCTTGGTGCAGAAATAAAATTTTCTAAGCATGTAGTATAAATAATATGAACATAGTTACAAGTGAAATAACTTTATCAAAAATAAAAAAACGTAACAATCAATTAATCTTTACTATTTTTTATCAACTCTATTAGGAACCCACGTAAACAAAAAAAAGGTACTTACTTAAAAAACGGCTTATATAAAATATAAATAATAGTCTGCGAGAATTTTCTAAGTTTATTTTCAGCAAATATAACAATATTTGACAGCAATTATTTATGATTTTAAGAAGAAATGGCATTTTTTACTGTCGAAAAAAATGTTACGCGGAGCCAACAGTTTTTTTCATTTTTCAATAGGTAATTGATTTGTTGGAACTTTGAATAACGCAAGACAAACAATTTTATTTATTTTCTCTTAAACATGATTTATATAATACTTAAATATAGAAAAACTCAACAATTTTTTTTTACAAATCTTGTGTGTGTATTGATTTTCTTACAAAGTGAAAGTATTTTGATAGGCTAGATATTTTGATAAAGAAATGTGAAGGATTATTATACATCCACGTAAAATGGTTTGTGATAATATTTTAAATTGGCTCTCTTTATTGTATATTTTGTATAGGTACCAAATAATCCAGCTAAAGGTATTATTTTAAAATATAATACAATTGATTAAATCAGAATTAGAAACAAAGACTTACGTAATTATATGCCACAAACTTTTCCTGAGAAATTCTACATACAACATTGGAGGACGTTAAACATTTTGTTGATAAGATCCAGGAAAATCCTTTTTTTAATGACTTATACTTAGAAAAATGTAGAAATAACTCATCGATATAGTAGTTATATGTATGACCATAAAGTCGTGATAGCTTATAAACAGACGTTTAAATTTACTTAGATTTTTTACATGGTAATACTAGTTATGTAAAAATTTATAGGAGCTTTCCATAAATTAATGTCACATTTTAAAATAACGACCACAGTGATTTATATTATATCATATTTAAAAATTCAGTATATCATTAAAGCAAAGTTTTCAATCAATGTGTGCTACCAGTATGGCCCCCACATCCTGAATCGGGCCCCAGGTTAGGATCTTTGGCGGGCTCCCCGACCCAATGCTATGGATAAACGCAGTGTGATGCTCTACAGTAGCGTTTTCCAAATCGTGTAGGTACGAGGTAAAATTAATGTGTACCTACCTACCTATATTTAGTGTTTTTTTGAATATTTTAATATATCCATTTGAATTATGGAGTTGTACCGTACAACCACATAATTGTAAATAATTATATTATCGGAAAGACAATAGCGCTACAGGCGACTTTTTTTACTATTAATGCAACTTTGTGATGTTTGTTTATCTCACTTATCTGGTCGACTCGCCTTGCCGGGCCCCTCCTGAACCCGGGCCCCCAGGCTAGAGCCGTGTCAGCCCACCCTTTGTGGGGGCCATGGCTACCGTGCTAACGTACCCATAATACAGACTCGTAATTAAGTTAGTTAGTTAGTTAATTAAATTAGTCAATTGAACAGGAATCCAAAAAACATGAGAAACGAAATGTGGAATGGATATGTGCATATTAGACATGATGAAAAAAGACCACAAAAAAGAACGAATGGGTAAGGAAACAGATTAAAGATAACAGTATAATAAAGATCGTTAAGCAGATGAATGGCTGGACATGTTACTCAGCGAATGGACAACCGCTCGATACATGCCGTCGTACAGTGGTAAGATCACAATAATGCCTTAAAATTCATTCATTACAAAAAAGACATTCATTCATAATGAGTAGATAAGTAGGCAATAATACTACACTTCAGCTTTATTACAAAAATCATGTAAAATTTGTAAGTAATGACAATAAACATAAAAAATTGCCCTAATTATGTATGTAAGAAAATCGGAATGGCAACTGAGCGATCTTTTTATTTGTGGAGTTTACCAACTTAACCATGATTCATGCGCTTGGAAAAAAGTGTTGTATAAGACTCCTTCTATACATCGGGTCTATGGAATAGTACAAACTATTTTACAACGTTTTTATTAGCTCGTATTCTTATTTTTTCGGTGGTTGTTTATCCAGTACAAATCTTGCAATCGATTTTTACCTAACTTCCCGACTAGGTAGACATTTGAAACTTTTAGAATATATCAGAACACGATGCCAATGCATTCTTTTAATACTTTTAGCCATCTTCAAGCAGACTTAAATTCATTTTCAGTTAATTTTATTTTGTATGAAAAGTTATTTCGGAATAAATCCGTAATCCAATCCACTATTATTGGTTGCTAAGTGGGTGGTTCTAGCAACTCAATTATTAATAAATACGTGCGCTACTATGGAAATCAAAATGATATTTCAGTATTCAATATTTGTTTGTTTATTTGTTTTTTATTTACTTCATATCAAGTACAAGTTTGAGCATATTGAGCATAATAATTCAACAGAAAATTTTAAAACGTTCTTTTTATTTTGTAATTATTTCTTCTCATATCTTTCATTCATATCTTTTTAGGTAAATGTCCATGTTTTTACATTGGGTATTGGTTATACCAATAAGGTTTCTACAATATTTTGTTGAGACTGTGTCAAGCAGTGAATATTTGAATAGCCTAACGGGTCCCAGGTTATAATCCTGGGTCTGGCAAGTACACATATTGTTTTTTTTTTAATTTGTGTATGAGTCAGAGTACGGACTTAATATGTTGAGCAAGTGGCTGAGATTCATTCCTTGTAAAAAACAAAGTCTGTTAATAAAAACCTCCACTGTGTGGAGGCCCATATTATGATATTATTCGGATCGGACATGGCCGGAATTCTTCTTCTCTGACAGCCTGTGATGATTCTTGACTGAGAGACTCTTTAGTCTGCCCAGTCTTCGGTTTAATTTATACAGTTAATCAGTGATAAAAGAAGACACTACGCTTTGTATTTCTTAGATTTTATAGCCTGATCGTAAAAAAAGAAATAAGCAAAAGCATTGGTTAATGGCGACTGGTTATCATATTTCTGTTTTATTAGTCAGTTCTGTGATTGCAACATATTCATATTATATACATATTATTATTGTGTGGCAGAATAACTGGCACCCGCCAGCGGTTCTGCTGGTGATCATTATTATAGTTATTTAACAACTTTTTCTGACTTCACTGAAATATATTTTCATTTGACAGATAATAAAAAAATAAAATATTTTTTACATAGGTTATATTCGTGTAGCTATGTGGAAAAAGTTTTCTTAGAAGTTGTTATATTTGCTGCAAAATATAATTTGAGAATAATTTGTAGGCTCTGTACTGCTTTACTGAACCTCTCTACTAATGAAATTTAAAGAGTAAAAATGTCAAGTTAACCCTGTAAGTAACAATATTTGTGATAAAAAATATTAATAAGAATGAAAATATATTATTTATATTTAAAAATCAAAATAAAAAATTCTCATTTATTCAATTTACATTCAAGTACCTATTGATTTTTATATAAGAAAATGTGTATAACTTGATTTAAATAAAAAAATTTCAAGTGACTTTATAATATATTTTTTTAGTACAATTGATATTTTATAATAAAAAACAAGATACTAATTATAAGACTATGAATTATTTAAAATCGTTATGTCAGCCTCTCAAGAACTTATCAAACAGTATTTTAATTAATATCAAAATAGTCATAGTGTACCTACCTACAAATCTGATTTCCAAAATACTCTCATTTGTATAGATTTCTCTCTTAATTACATGTTTATTTTTTGATTAAAAAATGTTTAAATTTTTAGATACGTTCTGATTATTTCATTTGAAAATTATTATCAATAATATTTATTCATCTTTAAAGTCTTTTTTCACTTACAAAGGCATTATAATGATAAACATTCGGTAAATAAAGACCTTTTTATCAAATGACCCATTATTACAAAGTGTTCCAAAAAACATATTAATATGTTTTTGTGTAAAAAAATAATACAAATTATATAAAGGAATTTACGAGTATTTCAGGCTAAAATATTCCATTTTTTAAATTTAAAATTCATTGGTACTAAAGTAATAATCACATTAATGTTCGTAGGATATAACCATAAAGTAAGGATTAATAATTGGTTGTAATTTTTTTCTTATGTACATACGCCATTTGTAAATAAATAAATTAATACAAACCAGTTAAATATTTCAATTCTATTTTACTCATAATTAGCTATGTGGTGATGTCAAAACGGAGCATAACTATTTTTTTATTAATGTGACATCATAATCCTCAGGACCTCAATCAAAATCTAATTGCAAAATAAAATGTTTTGGAAAATTTTCTTAGATTCAAGATACGCTCGTCAGCGAAAAATAATTAATATAAAGATTACCATCAACGTTTACAAAAGGGTTAAGCACTCGACTGGTCCTGTTTCTTGCAAATTGTGTTAACCTTTTGATGCTTTTCAGTGGTTATGCAATCTCATTAGCGCGCGCAGAATAGCTGAAATTTTTAATACGTATTCCATGTTTTTAGCATGTTTCGCAAACATTAATATATTTCTCTTTATACCTACATACAGTTTTATACGTTTAATATTTGTCATCAACAAAACCAACCACTTTGTCAAGTTTTAATGTTTTTTTTTTGTATACCGTGTTCATAATTCGCGTTCGTGTTGATATTGTGCTAAAATCACAACATAAATAATCATTTTTAAAAAACTATGTCTTTTATTCAACGAATAATTCACAACATTTAAGAATGTACCATTCTAATTATTGACCATACATAATTTGGAAAAACACTTCTGAGAAAATATATTATAACCGATAGAAACAATATTTTTGAAAAAAGTAAGATACCCGGCAGGAATCAAACCTGCATCTCTTGGGTTTACACCCTGTCCGCACATTGTCCAACTTACTAGGTGACATATTAATTCAAAGTAATGTATGTTTAATAAATAATAATCACAACCTTATTAGGTATATCAAAGCATGCTAATAATACACTTTTTTTTTCTGGTAAATGAAATAATTATCTTTAAAATCTAGTCTTTCTCGTGTAGAATATATAATTAATAATATGCATTTGAAAAGTGATTACACATTTGAGACTATTGCAAGTAAAAATATTGCGTAAAAATTTGACCTTTCATCAAGACTAAGTAATGTATTCTCTATCAATCGTTTCTCGATAATATGTTATTTTTCCATATGTATCGTTCATTAAATTTTTTTTTTCAATTATTAATAATCATGTCCTCGCTTTTTCGTACAAGGTAGTTGTTAGTAATTTTTAACAATTACAAACACCCAGGCTTTGAGAAAAACATATAAAAATATTGTGTCCTCCCCGGGAATCGAATCCAGAACTCTCAGGTGGAAGGCCAGCGCCTTACGCATTGCACCACGAGAGCCACCTCGTTCATTTTGTTAGGTCTCAATAAATTCACACACAAAATTACCAAAAAATATGACTTTGATCGTTTTTGTGTTCATAGTTTTCTTTAATAGATCAGTTAAAATTCTGGTAAAAAATTTGGTCGTTATTGTGCGTAATACATACTTAATATTACAGAACAGATTGATAAATAGAATTCCGATAGGCTATATTGAATACACTACATTTTAACGCATGGTTATAAATGTGTGAGTGTCCTACAAAAATGAACCACGCATTATGGATGTACAATAGTGTGTCTAATACACCAATATTAAATGATCGTCAATGCATAAATCCAGAGCAGTTGTCAGTATTCGATGTATGAAGAATTCTTGACACGTCTTTAAGTTTATCCCGTATTCTTCGGCACTAGAGATCAGTTACTTAATACTCCTTACCCGTTAGGTATTTCAGTTCCCATTGTTTCTGAGTTCCTTGCTTAGTACAGATTGAAAAAAACAGTGAATGCTTTTGTTTGATTTAAAATTTAAATTAAACGGTTCCATCCTCTGAAAATGTGGCTGTCACTCAGTGAATCCTTATATCGTGAATTGCTGTTGTCTCTAGACGTTCGTATTGTAAGCAACGTATTTATTGACATCTTATACTCTTGTGGAGTCTGACGATATCCATTTTAAGCGCCATTTATGTAAAAATGCCTTAATACTTTATACTGCGTTTATTGTTTGGTTCATCAGATGGAGAATCCAATGACTCTTCTTCTTCTTCTTTCACTCTGTCACGAACGAGCATTGGGGCATAGGGCAAGCACAAGTTCGCGCCACTTCACTCGATCCATCGCCAACTCTTGCCCCTTCCGCTATTCTAGACATGCAGCACGTAGATCACTTTTGTAGCACCGCTGTAGGGTGAATGAGCGCCGGCCACGATGTTAAAGCTGTACACCGCAAGTGTCGCGCTCTTTGGCGGCATCCGGAACACTTAAAACCCAGCCACGATAAATGTCTCTTCGTGATTACCTCAATCACTGAAGACTGCTGTATCTGCTCACAAACTCGGGTATTTGTAACGCGGTTGTACCAATGTACCCCTACGGTTCGGCGGAGATATCGATTCTCAAAGCTCAAAGGCCGATACTTTTTGAGCTAAGTAAGATGCCATGTCTCCCAACCGTACAGGAGCACATGTAGGACGCACGCATTGGTCCTCATAGAATACAGCCTTGACCTACATGCGACTCCAAGTTGGCTGAATGCAGATCCTGCCATATCCATGCAGATTCCAAACTGCATGGGTATGGCAACTGTAGCACCCAAGTATCCACTGTATTTTATTTTAAAGAATTCCTTAATATGATAATTTGAGATGTTAATGATGACATCAGATGGGGTAGATATAAATTTGGAATCCGAAAAGGGAAAGGATTTTCAAAACTAGGACATATTATCATAATACACGGAAGGCCCACAGACCGTTGTACTCCTGGCTGACCTCCCAAAAGATGGAAAGGTATGATTAAATAAATCAAAAGTAACTGTTTACAGCAAGAATAGGGAGACTAGTAAATCGTTTTCGAAATTCTTTTATGAATGTAAATTGACTGCCAACGATTTGCCTAATCCGCCCGGAAAATCCGAATATATTATTTCGTCTCAAATTGCTTTCCAAATCTAATCTGCAGAGGCGCTGTGTATTTGTTCAATCAATAGGAGACAATCAAAACGAAATGATAAAATGTGTTAGTACTTCCGAGAAAATTCATTAAAATCAGCGCCAATCATTTGCGCGTATCTTTTGCGTTTGTTTCACTTAATTTGGATTTGGGAAAGTTAATTAATGTTTATAAATATATAAATCGCATTTTGAAAACAAAATGCTAAACTAAAAATAATTTTAAGGTGCTCCGCGTGAGTTGGTTAAGTAAACGTGTTAAATTTTTGATTTAAAAAATGGTTATTCGACATTACATACACATTATGGGTGGTAAATAGCCAAAGATTAAAATCATAGTATGGTTTTTGTAACATTTTATAGATGGCGTCTAATTGTAAAAAAATACTAGGTGCTATTTGGTTATCGGTCGGGTTCTACAAGCAGCAATATACTCGAAAACCTAGAAACAGTAAACGAGTTTATATATTTTAGATTTACCATTAGTAGAAAAGGCGAATCGGAATCAGAAATAAGATGGTGCACACAGGTTGCAAAAAATGCAATAACACATCTTACGACTATGTATATCGAAGGATCAGGGAATTTCAATTGTCACCAAAAAGTATGATTGTGTAAAAATTAGGGTTCTCCATATTATGTCTGTACTGCAGTGACGTCCCGTGGGGGTAGGCAGATTGAGCGTCGCTTGGGGGCAGCACTTACTTGAAGGGCGGCAAACAGAGGGAAATCATTTGGTTTATAAGATATAGAAATTACTACATAAACTGAGTACTTAATAACGAAAATATCTTTCTTTTTAAAAATTCAGCTCACTGGTTGGAAACAAAATGTATTACTTAGCATAAAAGGTTTAACAGGATCTTCATTTTTATGTAGTTTACTTCCGTTGCCCTTCGACGTCCTTGGTGACCAGAAACTACACGAGCACGGATATTAAAAAATATTGTATAAGCAATGCGGAGGCATTATGGCACTGCCCAGGGGCGGAATTTTGTCTAGGTACGTTACTGCTATACGGTGTCGATTCATGGACCCTAAGGGAAAGGGAGCGAAAGGTAATTGGTTTTTTCGAAATGTGGTGCATGCGCCGAATGCTTTTTATTTCTTGGACAGCTTACAGGATGAATCATTCAATCATCCAGATACCACAGATGAAGCAACGTCTATCGACAATAATATGTTTGAAACGCATTCTGAAGTTTTTTGGGCATCTTTTTCGGAGCAGAGCGGATAATCTTGAGAGACAGATGGTTTTGGGTAGCTTCCAGGGAAGGTGAAACAGAAGAAGAGTAATGACGTGCTGGAGCGACCAAGTGAAGGAGCTTTTCGGTAACAACTTTGAAATAAGCAGAAGACTGAAAGGGGAAGCCTAAGAAGAGTATAACTTTTAAAACGTACAAAAATGATATGTAAACAAGTTTAAAAACGTCACGATTTACTAAAATTGATATTTGAAGCGATATAAATACGCCAACGATGGCTGAGCGTCTTATACGTTGACTAATTATTACGTCGTCGGTCCCAGATGCGAATCCTGGGTCTGGTGAATACATATATAATTCGTGTTTGGAGTATGCATCTAAAAGGTTGAGCAAGTGGCTAACATCTGTTTCTCGTCAAAACAAAAATCTGTTGATACAAAACCTCCATTCTGTGGAGGCCCATATTATCATCTTATAAATCTAATACGAGTATTTACAAAAAAAATAACAATACATTTTGATTTGCCCAATTTTATGTTTCAAATATTTTTTCAAAAAAGGATTTATTAGCTAATATAAATGGACAGAATGTCCTAATTTTTAAATAAAATACAAAAAATGAACAAATAATAAAATCAACCAGTTACACGTAACGTACAAAATGTCATTTAACACTAATATTAAAATGTTTTTGATTATGGTTTTTGAAATAAGGTATCGTATATAGTTAGGTATCGCCATCTTTCAGGTTAAAATGCGCCAATATTTGTCGAAATACACTAAAGTATAATATATTTTCATAACAAATTAATATAGTTAGTGATGATGAAAAATTTGTTAATAATTAAAGTATGCCTATATAATATAATAATTATAAATGGGACCAATTTCATTTTTCAACCACTAAATAGAAATTCTCATACCACAGCACAGTTGTTACCATAGTGAGCAGTATCGGACAACTAGTAGTATATGTATTATTATTACCTTGTGTACTGATACTAGAATAATGTATTAAGTTTTGGCCGTATACATTATTTCACTATTCTGAAATGATTTATTCCAATTGGATAAAACCAAATTTAATTGAAGGAATTGAGTGAATATTAAATTTGACTAAGCCTCCGCGACGTCGCTTCCTCATTTAATTAAAGGCAACAGGCCCGAATCAGGCATTATTATATCCTTTTGACGTCACCCATAATAAAACAATTAACTTAATTAAAAACTCCTCCACAATATTGCTAAGGCAGGCCACGGATTTTCAATTAAAATACACAGACTAGAGATAATTATGTAGGTACGTTAGAATGATTATTATTCATTATTTCATTAGGTAATAATCAAATGCTGTTTAATGGCAATAATTTATCATAAGAATTGGCAGGGATGATCTTAGAAGCTTTGCATATTAACTAAATAATGATAAGTGGATTTTAATTATTCGAGTTAAAGTTTTGTATGTTACTAAAATATATTTTGAATATCTTTCAATATTATATTTATGAGTATTATTATTTTATTCAGATTTTAAAACGTAAAATAATTAAATGCCTACTATGCCAAAGTATTATGAACAGTTAATTAATTTTTATGACATAATATTCATAATTACATGTAGCACAGAGTGGTAAGCCCATAAAAACTAGATTTAAGAAAAATATGGATCATTTAAAAATAGCTCTTAGTTGTAACTCAAATATCAAATGATAAATGCATATAACAAAACGTCAAATCTATTTTCAGAATGTTTGCATTTTTATAATGAAGGATTAAATTTTAATTAATTATGATATCTTAAAGTTTATAAAGAAGTATCCACAAAAAAATAATAATCATTAAATAATGAATATTACTTTAACTTATAATCGTTAAATAATTTATTCAATACACAAATAATAAATAAAATTGAAATTAAATATTAAATGCATTTAAAAACTACTAAAAAATAAAATGGAAAATAATAAACAATCCGGGAAGAACGTCAATACTCACCCCCGTTACCGTAGAGTCGCCTTAGGTTACCCAGCCCATTAAACTGCAGAGATTTCAATTAATATGCACTTCGTCATCTTTATATTTCGACTGTTCCTGGAATAATCAATTTTACATTTAATTTAAATATTATTATTTTCAAGATTTCATTTAACTGTCATCAATTATTATTATAAATGCATATTGCAAACAGAGCATCCCATTCCATTACTAACATGTGACAGAGAGAAACTTACTCAATTGTGAGAAAGAGATATCAGATAATATTTTAACTCGTAAACTGTAAGAATGTATGGTTATAATTATTGAGCTTTGATATCTTTTGACCATTTTATAGATAATAATAATTATAACCTTATCTAACGTATGTTGCCAAAATGGGCATTTCCCTTCTACCTACTGTAATATTGTCAATCTCGTATGGTAACCTAAATTGACATCACCGGAATGGGCATAATTTATTTGCATCGTAAAGGGAAGGTTTATAAAGCATATTTAATTATAGCATTTGCAGTTGACGTCTCATAATCTCGACGCGAAGAAACAATAAGAATTTAAAAAGGGTTTTTACATCAGCCACGTAGAAATTTTTTGGGAACATCTTAGTTAATATTATTTAAAGGTATTACATCCATTACCATTTTAAAATATAGAGCCCTGTTTCTAAAAAGAAGATGGTCTTCAGATTAAATTTGAGATTCAAGTAAATAAAACAAAGCATACCCTGAGGAAATTTCGTAAGAAAAATATTGTAATAGACATGCGAAATAATATCCTCATACCAAAACCAATTATGAAACCTCAAAATAAAAACTATAGAATTTTTAAATAACATTGTATGGTTGTTGTTTTAATATTAATATATTATACAGTTAAAAGTACATACGTGAAGAACATACGATCATAAAGACAATATAATACAAGTATACTGACCGTCTCGATTTAAATACTACATAGTTGCTCCATTTATCTTGCAACGTATTATAATATTTATTTATTAATACGAATTGAACGTTCTATTGTTTTATTTTTATTTTTTTTAATTAATAATTCAATTGTTTTTATTGTTTTCATTTCAGGCGTACGTGGACATTGTGAAGGCATGGGGATGGAAGTCGTTCACAATAATCTACGAGAACAACGAAGGCTTAGTAAGACTGCAGGAACTCCTGAAGTCTCATGGACTTTCGGAATTCCCCATTGCAGTAAGGCAGTTGGGAGATGGATCAGATTATAGGTAAGAATTATATCACACTATTGTTTTTATTTATTTGTGTTAACCCCCTGGATCATACCACCTCCTACAGATTTATAGTCAAGTACAATAATTTCTAATTGATTTGAATTATGTATTATTTCATTTAGTTATTTCCTCACCTATCCGCTAAGTAAAAAACTTATAAACAATACTAAGGTATACTCCATATCGGCTAGCTGAAAGCATCAACGATGTCACCATAAGGTTTGGTTAAGAAGGTTGATAAATCAGGTAAACATACATACTCACGAGCTAAGATTTTTTTATATATTTAATTCATTAACTTAAATGTGAAATTTATTAACTTAACAATGCTTCTCTAGTTTAATAAAAATCTTTTAAATATTTTAATATAAATTTGTGAATAAAACACTTTATGTGTAGTACTCCAAATTTTTTGACAAATATCCGTTTTTTTACTCGAAACTGACTCAAAATTGTACACAGCCTTAACCAATACTTTTAAATATTCAGAAATAATCATCATCACTATCAGCAGAAGTGGCCCAACAACCCAGGGCATATCCTAGCCTCCCCCAAGAACTTCCTTCATCTCCCCCTATCCTAGGTGTCCTCGCCGACTGCTTTAGCATATCCATTGATTCCGTTCAACCACTGGAGTCTGAGTCTGCCAATCGACCTCCGACTATCCGGTCTGGTATCCAGGATTCTCCTCGGCGGTTTAACGTGATAAATTCTTGCTACATGGCCCGCCCATCGGAGCTTTCCAAGTTTAACAAAATATTATTTTAAGAAAAATACTGAGTAAAACAATAAACTGAACTTTTTATTATTAAATATTATTACCACGATAAATAATAATGGCGTAATTCGTAGATTATTATTTCCTATGCTTACAACAATATTATTATGAAAGTTTTAACAGTATATAATTTGAAACATAATTATAAATTCCGAAAAAACATCTGTAAAAAGTTGGAAACTGTGTATTCTTTTAAAAGCGAGAAAATGCTTTTTTTCCGGCGAGCTTACGTCGTAACTTTTCCTGCTTATTTAATATGCGTAAAAAATATGATTATTTTTTATCAGTTTGTAACAACAGTTCTTTTTTCATTAAAACTTCCATGGTCAGGTGCCTTCAGATTCTCTTGATAGTAATACCTACTAAAATAATATTTATTAATATTTCCTACTAATTTGTTAAAATGGTGATATATTATAGCCATCGTATTATTATGTATCTACAACTCCCCTCTTTCTGATATTTCCCGAAAAACTATATTTGTATTTTTTTATCTTAGAAACCAGGTAATTATGAAGTATTCAAGGTTAAGAATATTCGATTGGTGTGATTTCAACTATTGCAATGTACTTACTCAATATTGTATTATTGATCAACCCAAATTATACATCCAATCTAACTGTGTTACTAAACACATATAAACTCATGTACATGTCACTAATACTACTTAAGTACTTACTTTTTCATATTTACAACATTATAACTAATGATTCTAATATCATTAAACTTGTTGAAACTTAGCTTTAAACTCAGCTCTACTCTATTAAGTTGTTCTACTATGGATCTAATTTCCTGAGTTCTTTCACTTTTATTTAAGTATACCATGTAACTAGACTTTGAGATTATTTGACTAATGAACAACACTAAAAATTAACACCCACTGAGTGTTATTACTGACCTACACCTTCTACTCGATCAAGGATCAGGGATCGTCGGTAAGGATTTCCGTTGCCAAACACATAACAGTATTGCCAATCATGTACATATTATTACAATTTTACAAAAAAATGAAGCCTGAAATCCACACGACTCTAACAATATATATCAAGGTTATATTTCAGCTGAGGCATGGTCTAAAAAGATCGTGACTAGGCGATGCGCGGATTGTGCAAATGACGCAAACCGAACGAAATATAATTTGTCATAAAAATCCAACATGCGTCCATTCAATGTTATGTTTATTGTTATATTACTAATAATAATAGTATATTCATTGACATGTTTTCTTTTTCAAGTACATGCGGAACGTTTTTTAGTAATCTTTATATGATTTAACAATATATTCCTCCGACGAAATCACAAAACAAATTGTCGTTCTCACACCTCGCTGTCAGTCTCCGATTGGCGACGACTGCGAAATTTCATTCCACATACTGTTGAAAATTATTTGCCGTTTCACTTATGTACGCTCTTAACAATTTCACTTAATTTATTATTGTTCAGTGCCAGTTTTGAACACTTCAACGGGACATTGTCAACTAGGACAGAGTATAATTAATAATAATACAGACATTTAGGTAAATTGAAAAAAAAGTAAATAGATTTAAAAAAAAAATATTACAATCATAATATTAAATTAATATAATGTACTTAAGCTGCATAAAACAAATAATAATATTTTAATTGTGAATAATTTATGAAGAATTTGATAATTAATTATCACGATTTATTTTAATTGGTATCACATTGCATTTGCACTTCGTATTGACCGTTTACATCGTTGAATATATTTTGATTACATTACAATATCTACACAGCTTTTGCATAGGTATAAAAACTTATATATTGAATTTGAAAAAAATACATTATGGCAGTTATGGCATCAATGCAGTTTAGACATGCGACAAAAAATCGTCAATGCAAAATTTAAGTATTTGTACCTATTTATTTTTTACAATTCTCTCTGTCTAAAGATTTATCTATCTAAAATATTCCATCATCATCATCATCATCGGGGGCGCGACAACCCGGTGTGGGTCCTGGCCTCCTCCAACAGCTCCCTACACCTGTCCCTATCCAGTGTGGCCGCTTTCCAATTTGGTATCCCCAGAATACGGCAGTCACTGGCAGCTCCATCTAACCAGCGAATCTTTGGCCTCCCTCTTCTTCTACGTCCTATTGGATTGCTGGACATCACTCTCTTTGCCGGTTCATTGCCATTCATACGGTGCACATGACCTAGCCATCGCAGTCTCCCAATCTTAATTGATTGAACTGCGCTGCAATCTTCGTACAGTCCGTAGAGCTCAGCATTATATCTTCTACTCCAATTGGTGCCATCCCTGATCGGTCCATATATACGGCGGAGAATTTTTCTTTCAAAGATGTTCAGGGCTCGTTCATTTCACAGAGTTAATGTCCAGGTTTCCGATGCGTAGGTGAGCACTGGCTTTACAAGTGTTTTGTAAAGAGTGCTTTTAGTTTGACGAGATAGTAAGCGGGACTTAAAATGTCTTAACACACCAAAGTAGCATTTATTCGCAGACATGATTCTCTTGTTGATTTCTTCTGTAATATCATTATGTTGAGTTACAAGAGATCCAAGGTATATGAAACTGTCGACCGTATCAAACTTGTATGCACCAATATCTAACTTTGGTGCGACTTCTCGTGGTTTGACATAGGCAGGCATGTATTTAGTTTTTGCCTCGTTTATTTGTAAACCCATTCTTTTGGCAGAGGCTTCTAGTGCTGTGAATGCCTTTTTCAGCGCCAATTCTAATATGGCAATGATGTCGATATCATCGGCATACGCCAGCAGCTGCACAGGCTTAGTAAATATTGTGACGCTGCCACGGGCATCAATCTTTGCATCCCGTATCGCCTTTTCTAGCGCAATATTGAAAAGAAGGCATGCCAGAGCGTCACCTTGCCTTAGACCATTCAGTGATACAAATGGCTCGGATATTTCCGCTTAAAGCTTTACCCGGCATTGTACTGGTGTCATTGTCATCTCTAGAAGTTGAATTATTTTCGTCGGAATTTCAAATTCTCGCATTGCTTCGTATAGCCGGTATCGATTAATGCTATCATAAGCTGCCTTAAAATCGATGAACAGGTGATACGTGTTAATATTGAATTCAGTGGTCTTTTCTAGAATCTGCCTTAGAGTGAATATTTGAGTAACACATGATCTCCCTCGTCGAAAGCCTCCTTGGTAGTGCCCGAGTATTCCTTCTACAATGGGTTCCAGCCGCTAGAATATCAGAATCGACAACAGTTAATATGCAGAGTTAAGGAGTGTCACCCCTCTGTAGTTACTACATTCTAATTGGTCTCTTTTCTTGTGCAGGGGACAAATCAGCCCAACCTTCCACTCTTCTGGCATCTTTTCTGAAGTCCATACTTGGTGGATTAGGCTATGTAAATATTTGAGCAGGCTTTTTCCCCCACATTTTATTAATTCACTCTGTAGGTTATATATTCCAGGCGATTTGTTTGTTTTTAACCTTGACATGGCACCTTTTACCTCATTTAATGTCGGTGGTTCTTCGTTATCATCCATGCCACTTTGTACTGATTCCTGGTCATGAGTATTAATGTTAGTGTTGCCGGCATCATTATGAGGGGTATTTAAATGTCGATCAAAGAAACCCACCCACCGGGCAAGAATACGGTGCTTTTCTGTGAGTATCATGCCATTGTCATCCTTGCACATTGTGATACGAGGCATGAAACCGTTCCTAACATTATTTATCTTTCTATAGAACAGCCGACTTTCTTGGGCTTTATAGTGTTCTTGGAGTAGGATCATTTCCTTTTTTAAATAATCACGTTTCTTTTTCTTGTGTAGTTTCTTTTCTTCACGCCGGCGCTTTTTATACTCATCGTCTGATGCCCGTGTTTTCTTCTGTAGCATCATTAAGTAAGCCTTATTCTTTCTCGTAGTGACTTCGCGGCAATTTTCGTCAAACCATTCTGATCGTTCACCTGTTTTTCGGCGTCCTAAGGTATCATTAGCTGAGGATACTATGGCAGTCTTGCACTTTTCCCAGTGTTGATTCACCTCTTTATGGTCTCTAACTTCAACATTGTCGCTCAGGTGAGTGTTCAAGCTCTCCTGGTACCGAGCCAGTTCCTGCGGAATCTTCAATTTCTCTGTGTCAAAGGGTTTTGCTCTTGCTCCCATTTCCTTTTTGGTGTTCGAGATCTTTGCTCTAACTTTTCCACACACTAGGAAATGGTCTGAGTCTACTTTAGCTCCTCTGTATGTCCGGACGCTCATTAGATCCGATTTGTGCCTGTTGTCCATAAAAATATGGTCTATTTGGTTTATTGCGCACCCATCCGGGGATTTCCAAGTTCTCTTATATATATATAAAATATTCCAGTGATAAATAATTAGTACCAAAGATTTTACATCCAAAAAGTAACCGTAACTTTATGCAGGCTTTATATAATATATTTACCGACTTTTTACAGCTCTCGTTAAATCGGCAAGTACCTGCCTAGTGCGTCGACATCAGCGTCATGCTGGCATTAAATATATCAATATACATTTTAATCGAAATTATCCGATATCCGGTCCAAGTCAAAGTGACATATATTATCGTTACGTATAAGCATAGCAATATAACATGGGGAAGTATTTATAGAAAACATGATAAAAACAGCTATTGACAACCCCTAGATTTTAACAAAATAGCGAAAATGACTAAATCATAATATAACACTATTATCTTCTTCTTATCATGCCATAACTTAGCGGAGGTCGGCTACCATCAGCGCAATCTTACCCTTATCATCTGCTACCCGGAACTGTTCAGTGGAGCCTGTACTTACTCGTACCAACTACAGAAATGTGGCATCGTCCTCTGCTACACTTACCGTTGATCTTTCTTTGAATGACGAATTGGGGAATGCTGTACTTCTGTCTTCTCATAATATGGCCGAGATATTTTCTGGTGTTGATACTCCGCAGAACTTCTCCGTTCTTTCCCATACGATTAAGAACGTCAACATATTTTGTCACCCGGTCAGTTCACGGTATTTTGAGGATGCTTCTATATAGCCACATTCAGAAAGTTTTAACCCTCTGTGACATGTATTGGTATAGCGTCCTCTCCCCTAGAATATAATTGGATTGAGAGAACATAACTATGAAACATAACATTATTATAGACCGCGTAATAGTTCAATTCAATTCAATTTATTTATTTTTAACATATTGTGGACATTACAAATTATAAGTTTAAGACGTTCACAACATGACATTTAGAAACAAAGAAATATAAAACAGTATTACATAAAAAAGAGATAGAAAGTATGTTATTAAACAGTAGAAATATGTACATACAAAAATATTAATTAGATAAGTACATGGAAGTACACCGGATGAGTTAAGCAGACCCTATTTAAATAAATATAAAATAACGTCCACCTATACTCATCTTCACATAGGTGGAATATATCAACACCCGAAGCAATTTCGTTGAACATAGTTATCGCCCTCCCAATTGGCATTACCAGTGGCAGGTTGGTTCTGCACCTTGGGAGAATAAACAACTGATGTTCTCTATTTCTAAGTTAGTTATTGTAAATATGTATAAATGTTTATGTTATTTATAAGTGATCAATATAAAGCATTTGCACAGTGTCTGGGCAGAATGATACATATTATATTTTTAATTGATTATTTTGAAAAAATTTAAAAACACTTCGTAATAACAACAAAAACAAAAAAAAAATTATGTCGGACAAGAATCAAACCTGTATTATTTGGATTCTGGCAATTTTACAAAGTTGAGGATGCAGCCATGTTGGGAATAAATGAAAGATAATTCTAAAATATACACGTGGAAAGAATTGAGAAAAAAATATCCCACATAATATAAAGGTACGGTGGATTTGGTTACTATCATCTTCCAGGAAAATCTCCCCTAAAATGAAGAAGTAGCTTATGATTCAACTTCAAAAAATTGAAAAAATCCGGATAAAAAAGACGTGACGAATACAAGTATAAAAACAAAGAGAATTTACCAATATGTTACAATTTTATTATTTATTATTATCATGAAAGGTAGATTATTTTTTAATTACTCAGTAACAATCAATTTAATTTAGTAGCTTAGATACCAGTGGCAAAGGTTGACTTTTGGAAAGAGGTAGGGTGGATAAAGTACACTTGTTAGATATATTTAAAAGGAAATAAGAAAATAATCCGATATTACTACTGATGAATAGGTACACAATAATTGATGAAATTTCAAAAGCTCACTGATGGTATAAAATTAAGCAATTAATTTGCATTATGTATTTTCCTAAACATTTATAAACGCAAGATACGCTCAAAATATATTGTGATCTTTGAAAAAATCCATTGTTGTGTATCTATTCCATAACAATTTTTAATTTAACCTGTAAAACTAGACATTTTAAAATACTTATATATTTAAAACACAGACATACACAGGCACCTACATTGTCTGAATAAATTATCTAAGTCTATGAATGAACTAACTCTAACTGATAAATAAAAATCACGAGATAAATTGAATACGTGTATTAATTAAGGCGCTAAGTACCAAAAAAATTAAAACTGACATTTTTATAGAAAAATGTTCTACATACCAAAGCCAATAACTTCAACTATATATAGTCTAAGTGCCTCAAGCAAGTCAAAAAAATACAGCAAAATAATTAAACCTGTCGACGTTGTAAGTCCGTTGGCGTGTTTTATTTATAATAGTGTTAGTAGCACTGCAGTGGTCAACGGCATTCAATATAAAATAACTGACGATGGTATATTGACACTTGCGAGTTCTTAATATCTAAAATTATAGAAGCTGCTGTGATTGCTTCACACTGTAAAACTACATTTTTCAAAAGGTCTGCTTCATGAAATTTTACTGCAATGACTCGGTATTTTGTAACTACAGGCAATACTACTTTTTGGTTCTTAGAGCCTTATTAAATACACGTATTCAATTATTTTGTATTTTTAACAACAATCAATATTTATATGTGATTGAATCCCATAGATTTTTTTTAATTATCATAAATTTAATGTGCACTTACGTAATATGTAAGCGTAAGCACTCCTTAAATAGCTTACCAATTTCAATGAGCCGCCTCAGACGTCTTGAAATTATGAGAAACAAACTTCATATAAAAAAAAACGTTCGATTCACGCGAACATAAACCATAGAATATGTGAAGCGAAACGAGATGTCGCTTATTTTTTTAAACTTTCGAGACATGCGATAAATTAATGGTGCTTAATTAAATAAAGGGAAAGATCGTAAAATTATTATGACAATTAAACGATAGATGTCGTTATTATTATGTGATTATATTATTTAATATGTCAATATAAAATTTAAAAAATATTTTTCTTACCAAGGTAGGCTTTAAATAATCGCCTAGTATGGAGTCTTTGCCACTGCTAAATACTAATTAATAATATAAAATATGGGTTACTATTGATAATAAAATTAAAAAATTATAAAACTGTCCAACACTTAAAACTTTCCAATGGATGAGAAATAAGTAATCTTACTTATGAAAATAGTCGATGAGGTTGATAATTGTGATATTATTATAATAACTATGTTATCTGAGGTTTTCCATATTCCGCAAAGTCAACAAGCTGTATAATTATATTAAAGTAATTAATATATTACTAACATGATAATAGATGGATTCCAGTAGTAACCATATCTTTTAAGATTCTTTTTGAGGCGTGTATCTTTGGTTTTTCAAAAGTATGTATATTCAGCAAAAATAATAATTAGGTATGTCTTTCCACTAAATATTTGCGGTCTTAACCGAAAATTAATCACTTCCTAATAGGATATAAGCTGATTATTTAAATTTTAACAAAATAACACCCTGACGCCTCTGCGCAAATATACTCTAAATGAAAATGTCATTTTGATTAAAACTGCAACAATCCGATGTAATTTGCCCTACCAGTTGACGATAGGGGTGAAAAAGGCCATAGGCTGCGAGGTTTGATTTTTGCTTTATTTACGAGGACGTTCACCGGATTTATGAGCAAGATAGTCCCAGCGAACGTCACGTCAGATTATTTTCCACTTCCGGAAAAATAAACCGGGAAACTTCCCCCCTGGAAATTACTTTCATGCTATAAATTATAAAACTCATTAGCTGGCATCGCTGATAAATGAATTGTGTCAATTTTCAAAGTGACTCAGTAGACTTGCGAGGGATGATTTTGTGACCGAGCAATTTTACCGATTTATGACATCCTAATACTTATGATCGCTATAAATCGCAATATAATAACAAAACTAACTTATCCGTTTCAGTATATTATTATGTCGCTGTTTTATATCAATGTTCCGTTACTATAATAAACTTAACACTATCGGTTAACGGTATTTCGAGTCAACTAAATTTTAATTAAAATTGATGATAGTTTTACAATCTATCTATAAAATATCTTTGGGCTCCACGTATTATACTCACTTGTGGTAAATATATTAAAACGTACATAACTAAAAACATCTTGCGCAATTATTTATATTTACCATATTTTTAAGTTTATAAAGCTTGAACTTGTGAGACTCGTGTAGCTGAAACCGATTCCTATAAAATAGTTGAAAACTAACATTTGTTTTTTTAATTTTACCGATAGTTTGACTGCGACCCACCGACTTATTGCCTCCATAGTATTAATTATATAATCGAATGTACTAACTACCGGCTGGCACAAAAGTAACTTTCCTAATTTTTTTTTTTTCAGCGTACAAATATTATATTTAATATTTTAATATTGTGGATCCCAGGTTCAAATCCTGGGTCTGGCAAATACACGTATTATTTTTCAATAATTTTTGTTTTGAGTCAGAGCATGGGTATGTCTAATAGGCTTAGCAAGTGGCTAACATGGTCAAAAGAATATACAGAATAACATAACGAGAAAAATACAATTATCACAGTTTAGTTACCTTCAAAGCAATCAATAATTTTATTATTTGAACTCAACAATATTACAAGCAATTTATTTCATTTGACTCTAGGATGTTACCTATATGAATGCATTATGTTAACAGTGGGTTATTATAATATTTCAGTACATGATATTTCATGTATTATTGGATTTTGAACATAACAAGTTAAATCAAGATTAATTATTTAATTGACCTTTATTTTTCATTAAAATAATAATTTACAAGAATTGATAAATCTATTTATATGGAAGATACATAATTTGAAAATACCTCAGATATATAGAAAGCGTATACTGCCTCATGAGTCAGAGCCGCATAAGCGCGAAAGTTTGTCCATAAAAGTATTCTTCGAGAGCTTTGTCTCTTGCCTCGTCTTAATTTTCTCACTATACCACCGTGTCTATGACGTAAGGATTGCCTGGATCTAAAAATTTGACTCCTAAAATATCACATAAATTAATAAAAAAATTTAATATATTCTAGATAAAATACTAAATTAATAGTAAGTACAAATTAATATTATTATAAACTTTTATTTAACAAAGAATTCACAAAAAAATAAGAATGAAATATTGAAAATATAATTTGAAAATGCCTCAGAATATAACTATATAATAGAAAAAAAAATTTAAAAAAAATCGGTGTGTGTACGCGCGTTAGAAGTTATCCTTCTTTGGCGTAACAAAACAAAAACAAAACTTGTGATAACCTAGATTCTTCGACTAGCTCTTAATTATCTTGTTAAATTACACTCTTAAGAAAAAGGACCGCTTATTGGAACGCCGTTGGTTTATTTCTATACACTTTAACTTATATTGCTTTATTTAACTATTTATCGTTGTTTATATTTTTGAAGTAACAACTGCCACTATGACGATTAATAGTTTTTTAATGTAAGGAATTGCAAATTGCCGACAATAATAAATTCGCTGCCTAAGCAACGGAACAATTCTAAGCTATAATATTATACTGTATAATCGTCATGATTGCAATATCATACTGTGGAGTAAAGGTAGTGCGTTCGGATGACAACCGAACAATCGGTGGTTCGAATCCAATCGAGTGCGTTTATTTTTATGTGAAAAAATAACGCGCCTAAAAAAGTATATCTTCAAAAATACGACGCCTGATAGAACATTGATCTGTATTCGCTAGATTTTTACTAATCTGCTTTACCAGTTAAACTACGGGCGTCCTATCTAATTACAATGAAATTAACTAGTAGTTTAACATGAAAGGATTATCAAATTGTACCCCATTCGGTTTGTATTTTTTCAAAAAAAGATTTTTATATTAGGTATATAGTAACAGTGTTACAACCGCGCAGCTTAAGCGTCACCCTATGGCTTCGTGGTTCCCAGGTTCAAATCCTGGGTCTTGTTATGTTAATTTTTAAACATAACCAACTTTAACCCGCTGGCAACTCGAATTATTATCGATGGTGAAGTTGGAAGAGCGTTCGGCGAATAAACAGATGTTGGAATTTCTGGAGACAATGTCAGGTCGCGTGGTATGATAGTAGAAACAGGGCTTTTTGATCTTGTCTGCCGCTCAGAACAGTCGTGCTCCGGTTGGATTTACCCAATAGTAATCATGGACATCACCTAACGGAGCACGATGAAGCCGTCATGTCAAGAGTCTCTGATCGTTCCAATTGGGTATTTTAAAACTATTTAATTGATCCACCATTCTTGTTTTATTTCTTTTCAAACTAAGCCGCTTGTATTTAAAGTTAGATTCTTCAAATTTCATTATTGAGCTGCTTAATATCCATTTAATGTATTTTAAATTCTTGTCTTTGCGATAATATAGTTTCTGTCAAGTATATATCGCTCTTTTATTTTATTTGTTCCCATATTCCACACTGTTTACTATTATCTTTCACGATCGTAAGATTGTGTGGCGCCCAGAAATTTATTATGTTATTCTTAACTCTGGATTCCGCGAGCCTTCAGCCGTGCAAATCCCTTTCTTAATCATCAAATTCCAATCAAATCAAATCAATTCAAAAATCAGTTGCGAGATTTCTGAAAGGAGTAGCGGAGTTTGGCTTGGAAAAGATCAGATAACTTCACGTTCCGGTTTCATGTTGTTACCGCCTAAGCCATGGCATCCTCAAAGAATCCAAGGCCATGAGGCCTGAATCATCATTAGGCGGATTCATGCAAACATGAGCAGATCGACTGCGAGATAAATTTCTAGCCCGTAAGCTTAGACGTATGAAAATTTATAGTCACCCTTTAGAAACTTAGCCAACAAAGTCCAAACTAAATAAGTATTATTCCATGAATACGTGGGTATTAAGAATAATTACTTTCTCAGCATAAATAATTTTATCAGAAGCCTTGCCATTAAATTCGTCCCTAGCATAAAAAAAAATCATTGACCTAGCGTAAAAAAAGAACATCCTAAAAGCACTTACCTACTTATATTAAAGTTATGCATAATAATAATTAAATACCTATAAATTCATTCATTCCAAGCCATTCAATGTCTAAAGCATTTAGTTTAAAATTATGTATTAATTTTGTGAAAATTGAAAAATTTGTACCTAGGTAGTTTAAATATTTCAAAATATTATATACCTATCAAGCAAAAAAATGCAGTAATAAAAATTCCAAGAAATGCACAGCCCCTTTTCAAAGCATGTACCTAGAAAAGGTCTGAAATATGAGACCCAAGATACCTACCTACAAGCCAGGTACATTGCCAGAGGCTGTTTTTGTCATTTTTCAGTGACAGAATTTGTAGGTAATATTTTTAATTCTTGCCTAGAGTTAACCTACTCCAAAAAGGTTGATTGTCATTCAGTTTTCGAACTCTCGAGCGTGACGTTGGCCGCGGCGCCGCGCTCTCCGACGTCACCGCTATTTAAATTTATTTATTTTTATAAATATTTTCCACGCTGTTACTTGACTGTAAATGTATTCCGAACAATAAAACGCCCTGTTTTCGCCTGTAATTCCGCGTTGCCAATTAATAAGCTTGTCTCCGAAAGAAGAAGCCAGCAAACGATCACCGAGACCTTTACATCATTAAGGGGTCCAGCGCCACTCCTACACCCCCCCTCCCCTTTCGGAGGTGACAATGTCTCATGCTCATGTTTGCTTATTTTACTTTACTATAGATTCTTTAGTTTGTGTAGTTTTGTTGTAGGTTGAGCGAGTGGCTGAAATCCATTTCTCGTAAAAACAAAATCTGTTAATACAAACATCCACTCTGTGGAGACCCATATGATCTTATTAGGATCGTACATGGTCGAAAAAATTTATATAATATCTGAGAAGCTTTTAATTTTTCTAAATTTTTGTCAAGGTTCTGTGCGATGTCGATTCACATTTTATTTTATTATAATAATATTATCACTTGTTATGCTTCTGTATACATATTATTATACTTGTTCAAACAAGAAAGATGAAATTTTGTTTTCACAAATATTCCACAATTTCATTTCAAATCGCGTGATTTTATTTCTCCGAACAATGATTCGAGGCCATAAAATTTCTTGTCTATTCTCTTGCTTACCTCTTCGGGCCGTTTCACAGTAAACGGTTCTTTGGCGGCGGCCGTTGTGCTTATAAAATGGCAAATTTATGCGCTCCTTAAGGGGTTGGAAAGAGTCTCTCTCGCCGGGAGACACCTGCCTCCAGAAGCACACTGAATTAATTTCGCGAAAAACTCAGAATTACTGTAGTATTTTGCTCAGATGAATAATTTATTCATGGTAATGCCTCATTGACAACTTGTGCTATTTTTTTTATACGATCCTTTTGTGATTCTAAAAAAATATATTGGTATCTTCCTGTCTCACCCTCTCTTACACGTTTTATATGTTTTCTCTCGTGTGTTACAGATAATTCAAGACAAATATATTATTAAAAGGCAATACAAATATTGAAAAAATTCTTTATCATTTCTGGTTATGTAATTCTATCATCATCAGCCTGAATTTATCCACTGCTGGATTAAGGTCTCGCCAAGATGATCCTACTTCTCTCGGTCCTGTGCGTTGCGTTGCCACGTACTCCTGCAGAACTTTATCATTTTTCATCGATCCAGCGGCCTCTAGGTCTACCTTGCGGACGTTTTGTACCTCTTGGATACCACTGGACGACTAAATTTGTGCAACGATTGTTCTTTCTTCAAACTATGTGTCCAGTCCATTTCCATTTGAGGTTATAGCAAACTCTATTACATCGCAAGCCCTTGTCTGTTCCCTAATTCGATAATTGCCCCTTTATGTCTTCGCTGAAGAATCAAATTGAGGGATGAAATACCTTACTATTAAAATATTTATTCGTACATATCTACCAGGCAGACAGCAATGAACATTTGAATTTATTTCTTTGTCCGGACTGCGTTTCAACTTAGGAGGCGATGCCGAATGCTGCCGCGGGTGAAATGTGCAATTTGTAGTCGCTGAATATTTTACCGGCGCGAGATTAAAATCACTTCTGCTCGTAGAACGTTTCGAGTGGATAGCAAATCACCGGACACTCTTCACTTCTGCTGCGCGCCTGATAGGTACAAGGACTATCAAAACCAAGCCTTTTTACCTTACAATAATAATTGTTTTAAAATTCAACAAAATAAATACCCATACAATATAATAATTCTTTCGACCATGTCCGATCTTAATATGATCATATGGGATGTCAGCCACTTGCTCAACCTATTAAGTTAGGTTAGGTTGTCTAATTGGGAACAATTAAATAATATACAATTGTATGAAAAAATATTGTAGATAAATTATTTTATTTATTTAATGCATTCATGGTTTTAAAGTTATCTAATATTTTCAAACACAAAATAAACACAGTTCTCATTAACTTTTGACTTACCTACCTAGTTTTATCATTTTGTAGAGAAGGAAATGTATGTGAAAGTGAAGGTAAGCTATCTCAAAATCAATGAAAATTAAGTTAACTAGTTGTGGTATTGTCGAGGTGACGATATGTATTTATGTGTATTTCTACAATAAATTGTATTAACATGTCGTCGCTATAGGTTTTGTTTCCCGAATAGACCAAATGTCAATTTTACAGGAGACGAAAAACAAACTTCATTGTCGTATATTTTAATATCAGTAGATGTATCAATCATTCTTTCTACACTATATGATTGCGACATTATCTAAAAATAGATTCCAAGAATAATATACTGGTATAAATCATTAAATTCACAGAAAATGCGTTTTATTTACAAGTACTCACTCTGGATATTCGGGAAATTTTTAGCGCTCTCTCAGAATAGCGGATATTCGGGACAAAACATGGATATTCGGGATTTAAGACCGTAGCGTAATGCGGCACGACCGACGGAGTACTGAGTGGTCAAAAAATACGAACCTCAAATGTTATATTTATTTACACGATAAATGTTAATAATTACTTTTACTACTTATATAAATACCTAATTATGTTATATGAAGGATCCTAATCACCTAATTTAATAGGTAATAATAATATGCGGTATTCGCTATGTTCGGTTTATTTCGGAATAAATAATTAAATACTTAGTTATAAAATAATCCATCGACTAAAAATGTATATTTTCAATTGTTTTAGGCTTTTCACCGGGATGCATAGGTACCACAGCATTACCCCTATTTCGCTATATTATAATAGTTTAGTGAAATTATTTTCCTAGCTATTACTCTCATTACCGCAAATATTGAATTTATTATTTATTACCTACCTAGTTTTGCAATGACGTATTACCTGCTGATAATTATCTGCCTATCTATTACCTACCATACGAGTCTATCGTTTATTCCGCTCCCCACCTGAGTACTTCTCAGTACCACAACCATTATGTTTACAGCAAATGCTATCTTCTTTCAAGTATTTTGAGCAATATAATCGTTGAGCAACACTGACAATCTTTGTATCGCATATTTATTAGAACCATGAGCGGTGATTAGTACTTACTAAAAAAACCAAGAGCCGTTGAAAAATGAAAAATAATAATTGCCTTACCCAAAAGGGCGTCGCATGCGGATTTTGCCTAAGGTTTGAGCCCCATGGACTACCGGACTGCAAGTAGGGTTGCCAACCATCCCGGATTTGCCGAAATTTCCCGGAATCGGAATCGCTGTCCCAGATCCCGGATGAATACTCAATTGTCCCGGAAATTTATAAATTGCTAAAAAACGAGAAGAATGATTTCATATCTGATGCTAATTGTTTTCTTACGAGATGTATCACATATTTGAAAGAAAGTTATTTATTTAACGAAAGTAATATTTTTAACAAAATAAAATGTCTTTCTTTAAAGAAAAATAAAGAATTTTCTGAATTGACATGGGAGCAATTATCCGTTTTCCCAAATATATTACAAATCAAAATTGTCATCGATGCGTTATAGGCACATTTTTTACGGTATTTTTAATGTTTCAAAAGCAATTAGGTGAAACAATGTTCGCGCTTAGGTACATACTACAAGCTTATTTTCCTGCATCATCTCATAGGAAAAGATATATCCTGGAAAACCATCGCGTTTAATATATGCCTTGAGTTATATTACCATGTCTTCAAGTGAACGTGAAAGTGAATTTTCGAAAATGAATCTAATTTTTACCCCAATAAGAGTTTCATTGAAGACCAAAAAAGGTTCGGCAGTTTTGTTTATCAAACTCGCCTGACCATCTTTGACACTTCTCGATCCTTCAAAATACGTTGATCGGTGGTTACTCAGTGTAAGACATTCGGCCATAGACTCGTAACGCTAAGAAAAGGAATCGAGACGATTTGCCAGACGAGAATTGGACTGAACTTTTAAAATACCATGGCCCCCAAAACGAGAGGGCTGACAGGGCTCTAGCCTGGGGGATCGCCCAGATAAGTGAGATAAACGCACATCACAAATTTGCTCTAAACGTAAAAAAATCGCTTGCGGAGCTTCTTTCTTTCAGGCGTATTTACATTTTAAAATAAATGTTGTGGAATTGCATTTTTTGGTTAATGTTTATGATACACTGAATACCCTTAATTTTACCTCGAACACCATTTGAAAAACGCTACTATAGAGGGTCACACTGCCTTTAATCTTAGTGTAATATGTGTGTATAGGTAAGGGTCCGCCAAAGATCCTGGACTGGGGGCCCGCTTCAGGATATGGGGACTATGGAAAGCACCACATACTTTTATTCAAATATATGTTTTTACAATATTATTTTTTACAACTTTAGTTGTTTATGTGTACCTATTTGTTTGTTTGTTTAATTTTTTATGCGCTTCCTGGCATAGAAAAGGTTGCTTTAAATTATATTTGAATGTAATTTTCTTTAGAAGGTAAGAAGTTTGGCAAGAAGTGAGTTCCGGCACCTTTGTTTAAAAAAAGCTCTGTATAGGTATATGTAATTAAGTTGCACATAAAAAGTTTCCTCAGAAAATTAGGTAATGGCTGACTGATGGTGATGTTCAGTTTTGAGATATTTGTCCCGTAATCGTCACAGGAAAAGTTGGCAACCCTAACTGCTAGGCACTTGCGCTTGCTCGATCGAAAACAGAGGGGAAAAACCGCGTGGCAACTTACGTTCGTCGCGCGGGCCATAGTTTTGAAACTTCATAATTCTTGTATAAATAAAAAAAACAAGTATTTAGTCCTTTTTTTATTAAACAACATAATATACTTCACACTGGAAAGCACAAGGCCTCTTCAATTATGTAATACAAATACGACAATTAATACTTACAGATATAGAGAAATAGAAATTCAATACAGAATAAAATAGAGAGGGTTCAGTAAACAAAAATAATAATATGTATAAGTAAAGTAAATAGTTAAACAAGTGAACAGAAAAAAATATAGCAAAATAGTGAAACCAACAAAGATAATTGAAGTGCATTGTACTTCATTCATAGTTTTTGAAACTCTCGACGAGCGCATAGTGCACATTAAAAATCATTGGTTCTAGACAGAAGAATTTTTCACAATGATATAAATAATATTCCAATATTATCACGTAGGTACCTGAGTGATTAAAATATTAAAAAAAAACATGCTACACCGAAACCAGATCGTGTAAACCGATTAGCTGTCGCGACAAAACGTGTAAAGGAAATTGATGTACCTTCAGACAACATTTTTATTGATAGCGAATAAATTTCTTCAATAAAAATATAGTTTATTTAAACAACAAGATATATCTATGTACGTATACAACATATAATTATAATACTTTATTTACCGTACGTGATTAGGTAAAACAATAAATTGGTAGGTACCTTTTTTGCAGTCGCGAAAAATATCGACGTTTTTATTAAAATCGCAATATCTCTTTAATGCGTCGACATATTGACATGGAATTTTCAGGATTCGTCAAAAATTTATCGATAATTAAATAAATATTTGTATTTATTAATGATTTAATGTTTTTCAAACTATGGTTTATAGTTTCCGAAGAGTAGGTACATACGATTTTCGTACAGTTAGTTGATAATTTATTTTGATCACCCCAATCTTTGTCAAATAAGTATTCATACAAAAAATAAGAAAACTAACAGTACACATTTTAGATTATAATAATTATATAAATAGAAAAATAAATATGGTTCAAACTAACCATGAAACTTAACACCTTGTTTCAAATACCCACATTTAAACAATGATCTTTTGTTATATTTGCCAGAATTAGTCATTGATACCGAGTCTAGACTCTTGAGTCGCCACATAAATATGTCACATAAACATGAGTGCAAATTACATGCAATGGATAAAAATTATTTACGCACGACTCAGAGGTTCTCAATCCATAGAAATAAAAGTTTTTACTTCGACAAGTAAACGGTTTTGGACAATTTGTGCCTATAATAAATTCGTTGACAGATTTGAATCATAAACAATAATCTAAATTTTTAAAATCATTTAAAATTAATCATTTTTTACCCATTATAATATTGCAATACACTTATACAAATAAGTCTACTTATAATAAATTACAAAAAAAAGACCATGGTCAAGTGGAGTCACATAGAAAATGTAGTCATAAACATGTTTTAAAACGTTTAGTTTATGCACTAGGATTACATTTAGCATTTTTTACAAAAAGCATAAAATTTTACAAAGACATATCGGTACATAATTAATAAAAATAAGTGAATGAGTATTTAGTTAATAGACGGGATCATTAAAAATGTCGCCTGGTAACGTTGATCTATGCTAATCTTAGGTCTAAAAACATTTGTCTAAATCGAATTAGGAAAAAGTCCTTTATCGCTTAATCCTAAAATAGCTTTATAATATGTGACATCAATGTCTGGCATGTATGGAAACATTGCTATCAAATCTTTCACTTTTTTCTCGGTCAATTTCGTGATATTAGTGGACATCCTTCAAATTGTAGGAAAACTTATTTCCTTGTTAGACGGTGTACGGTTAACTTTCTTATAAATATTAACTGTTATGAAATCTGAGGCAAATGATATTTTATATTCTACTAAATCAATTTGGTCGAGGTTATAACGAATATGTTTAATTTTTGTGTACGGAATTTGTGCGTACAATAGTTTTACCGCTGCATTTCCATAATCAAGACTATCACCTGCCATCATTTGTAATACGACAAATTTATTTTTAACGCTACGAATTTTTAAAAATTGGCGAACTAATCCCAATGGGCTATATATTTCGATGTTTCTTAATGATTTTTCTATGACACTGTGTGCTGAATCGATCTCCTGAATGTTTCCATGACCTGGCTCAGAAAATTTTTGCTCTACGACTTTAATTGTTTTTATCTCCTGATTCAATAAAAAGTTTTTTATGGCGGTGCTCATGAAAGAGTTTTTATTTTGTGGGACGCAACTATCCGACCATAATATTAAATGTTGGACATCCGGATTGTCCGAAGCGATAGCTTTTAATATTTTAATAAGCGCACTTGCAATATCGTTACCTGAGCGACCACTATATCCTTCGTGCCAAATTGCGTTATATATATGACTATTGCAATGACCGGTTAAATTATACATATTAATTTTGCTTCTATAATAAAAATTGGAAACATTAGCTTTGGGCAAACTAAAAACATTTTGTAAATCAAATGTTACCACAGCAGAAACAAGAGTAACATTATTAACATTGGTATTAATTATTATAATACCTCTGTCTTTGGTTCTTTCTTCAGCGCCTTCAACTTTTCTTTGGATATGTTTGTCGTTGTCCATAATTTCGTCAGCAGTTGGATTTTTCAGGTATTTAAATTTTTCACACGAATCACACCGATCTTTTTTTGGATGTTGAAATGCCAGGCTAAAATCTCGTTTAAATACTTCACGGTAAATGTTTATTTTGACCGGGTTTTCCGTTTGTGAAAAATACAAGTCGTACATTTTCTGTACGTTCAATGATGCTTCAAAATATTTCATGGTTGTGCTCTTCCGACAGTAGTGCGATTCAACAGCCGGAAACGATTGAATGTGAGACCGGACAATATCTAAATCAGTAGTGCTTGTACACCTCTTCACATATTTCCCTTTTGTCGGGGTTCTAGGCACATTTGTCACACTATTTTGCACCTTCTCGTGAAAATAATACACTCTACTATCACAGATGTCTAAAGTGCTGCAAAAAAATTTTTGGCACACCTTAATTTTTTCGGCAAGCAGTTCAAAATAATAAGTATATGAGAAGCGTTTCCGACTTGTTTCTTTCTTTGTCCGTTTTCTTGTTGGTATTGACCTCGTTGTATATTTGCTGTAATAATGGTTTTTTTTATCATCACTTAACTTATAAAATTGAGAGTGGATAATTTTTCTTTCGTCTTCCGTAAATTTACTCATACATTTTAGATGACATGTTGGGAAACATGTGCTTTTCACAATTTTTGCTGGATGTGTTTTCTTTATAATATCGACGTATTCTTCGCCATGTTCCCTTTTATTTTTCCGGACATTTCGTGTCCACTCCGTTAGATTAATTTTTCTTTTAACGCCACAGGAATTTTGAGAAGAGGAACATATTATGGACATCTCATTCTCTTCGCCTTGGGTTTGGTTTGGTGACTGGGCTTCTATACAGTCTCTGAAGGTACTGGAAAAAGGTAAATTTAAATAAAACACAAAATAAAATAAGCAAATTAAATAAAAGGAAGCTGTTTTCATATAATACAAACCCTAAAAATGACGTAGTCAAAATTTCATTAAACAATTCGAGATTAGGACCAAAGTAAAATTTAAGTTTTAATACAATCAATTTCTATATTTTCTTTCCATATTGTAACATTTTTATATGATATTCTTATTGACAGAAAAATAATGCGTCATTATGGTCTTCAATCGAACTTGTTAGTTTTATTACAAACCACCAAATAAATATTATATATTTATTATTGTAAGGAATAAGAACTATGTGAGCATGTATAAATTATTAACCATTAGCTGATAATATTAGATTAGTACATATTATATCGTAAGTGTATAATATTAACTAAATAAAATATTACTAGGTAACGTAAATAATAAATTAAATTAACTATTAACGCATTCTAAAATAAATAATATCACCGTCTTTATTTTCACAGAAATAGGTACCTACGTTAAAAGTAAAATAAAGACAAACCATGTTTGATGAAGAAATAATAATTAATTCTTTACGTTACGGTAGTTACCGGGTCACACTGTAGAAATGCTGTATAATTCATATGACCGTTGGGTTTTGTCGCTATTCATCGATACAAAATACAGTTATTTAGGTTAAAATACTCACTTCCATAACTCTGTTGTAAGTTCAGGGCGAACTGGTGACGTATCAGCCATGATTTATCTCTTCAAATTTGTTGAACTCACTATTAAAACAATGGTAACTTTAAAAACAATACTTAACAGCTCGAACTTTGAAAGATGAATCCGGAGGGCCAAAAAGTATGATTGCGGGCGTGATTGTTTTAGAGCTAGACAGCGTGAATGTGGGAGCGAGATGCACGAGATCAGCGCGGTTTGATTGGCTTAAGTGATATTCGGGAAATAAAAACTCAGCCAGTGGTATATTTAGACACAAATTAACTTGGATATTCAGGAACGGATAGTTGGACGTTCGGGAGAAAAGCACGGAATAATTGTTGCTTAATATGGCCTATTCGGGTTTTTTTTTTAAATATCTCTATTTCTAGATAAAAATATATTGTTTTTATAAATGATTTCGGTAGAGTTCGGTAAAAGAAATCAAACTGCATTGAAATGTCGATTTCGACTAAAATGGATATTCGGGAAACAAATCCTATAGCGACGATGTATTGGCATTGATAATTATTTAATATTTATATATAATCAAAATAGATGCTAAAATTCAACACTTTTAACGCTAAAATGATAAATCAAAATGCTAAAATTGAAAAAACATATATGCTAAAAACACGTGTCTCTAATCATAAATCATTTCTTTTAATATAAAAATCATCATCATTTATGGCACTACAACCCTTGGTGGGTCTTGGCTACCTTCAAAAACTTCCTCCATCCTGGACAATCTAGCGCCGACACTCTCCAATTGCTTTAACCGAGCATTTTCAAATCTCCCATGGCACAGTCCCGCCCTCTCAATTTCAGCCGTCCAGGTCCTCTCTTGCCAACAGGGATTGCGTAAATGGCCCGCCTCACCGGTATATCCTCCGGCATTCTATAC
Organism: Rhyacophila brunnea; assembly: GCF_057557595.1. Taxonomy (NCBI): domain Eukaryota; kingdom Metazoa; phylum Arthropoda; class Insecta; order Trichoptera; family Rhyacophilidae; genus Rhyacophila; species Rhyacophila brunnea. Next base: position 40,492,288 of record NW_028232796.1, on the reverse strand, counting down.
ACGTGGCCGATCCAGCGCAGTCTCTGCATTTTCATATGCCACGTGATATTTTCGCCCCATAAAGCGTGTATAGCTCCTCATTGTGCCTTGACCTCAAAATGCCACCTTCTTGAACAGCCCCAAAGATTCTTCACAAAACTCTCCTCTCAAAGATATCCATACTTATTTCATCCTGGTCGCTGAGTGCTCAGGATATATTATGTTAATACCGGGTGCAGCACAGTTTTATATAATGTTGTTTTGGTTTTCCTTGAATGTTCTAATATAATAATAAACCATTTAAAGTGTTCAGTCGTTTAATATGTATGTATAATAGCTTAATATTTATACTATGTCTACATGTTTATCTGAATTGCACGGCGTCCGAACAATAACATATTAAACTGCAGTAACGTTTTGATACAATAAAGTTACGAAGTGGGGAACTTGTTTGAAACATCCCATATACCTACTTTATGAGGCAGAACACATTGTTATATAGTACAACTTGTGTGCAAATGACGTCGATTTTGATTGGATATAGGAAAGCAGCAATAAATCCCTGATAGTTCGTGATGCAATTATTATACAGGCCATTGTGTTAAGTGGACTGTCGCGCTCTACTAAAATAGTTACCACATCCGGTACGCTGTGGGTTTTATAATTGGGTACCGCAGAAATAATATTGACTTTAACCACTACTTCGAATTTTCATGTGGAAAAATCAGTTAAAAGTTAACCTTTCAAGGTCCAATTTTATTATTATTGCTTGACTTCAGCTCTATATAGCATTATCAATAAATGCAATGTAAAAGTATTTATTACATTTTCCCTAAGCTTCTGTGTAACTTCTCAATGAGATTACAATATATTGCGTATATATACGTAGAGCATAGTTGTCAGTGTACATGGCCACGAATCCCAAGGGGCGCAAGTTAGTCTCTTGCTGAGTATCGTATATTTTAAAAATATTTTTTTCTAGTGATTATATATTTTGCAGAAGTATATCCAAATTGAAGGGTGAATTACAAAAACAACATATTATTATGTCAGAACTGAACAATTTTACAGGAGAGCAAAAACTTACTAGAATCTTCCTTGTGAATTATGATTTATTTTTTAATGTGATACTACACAATACGTGCTTATTTTTCAAAAAGAAATAATAATCATTAGAACTTTTGAATTATTTATCAAAAAATATGTAAAAGACAGAGATGTCATTTAACTTAATATATTACGAGTATTATGGTGTATTTCTAGATACTCCTTTGTCAAATGATTTTTTTTGCTGGATTAAAAAATCTTTTACCTCGTGTCATATGCTATTTTTGAAAGAACAGTAAATAAGAACATATAGATAATTGTTTAAAAAATAAAATGACATATAAATCTAAAATATGAAAAAAAACTGACATACATGTTGATTGATTTTTTACAGTCATTGTAAAAAATAAACACCTTTTTATTGTTTGTATTTTTAGTGGAAACGACAACCTTAGCTGCTTTATGAACTGATCAAAACCATAAGTAGATCATTTTATTAATTATATTCGTAATCTCTTGAAAACCATTAAAATATCTTCTAACTAATCATTTATATGATTAAAATGTGTAGTCTATTTATAAGCTACACAAGTTTTTTTCAATATTGATTCAGTAGTTTTTTTAAGTTTTAACCAAATCACCAATCAGATTTACGTGATATCACGTTTAAAAAAATAACTTAATTAATAAATTCAAACATAAATAATCTGAGCCTCCTCAGATCAGACTCCCCACTAATGATTATTATGTACAGCAAATAAATGTGGCGTGGCTGTAATGCCAGGACCACAGCCATGTATTTGTGTATCCTTTCAGATGTGTGATTTAATTTACTTCTGGTCATGGCACCTACATGAGGCAAATCGCAAATCACCGAGCTTTTATCTACCCCAACGCACAATCTACACTACTCTCGATACACTGCTTTCAAAAGCTCAAAATAATACCACTTGTTTACGGCTATTTTCAGCTCATGAAAGCCTCACTTTTTGTTAGCTTTTTGAGTTACCTTTGTTAAAAACTGATATAAAAAATAACGCGTGGGTACTAAATTATTGATATTTTGAATTACGTCACTTACTACTAGTAAATCAAGCTGTTTTTTTAATAATATGCATTATAAATTTGAAATAATTAATTTTTATAATATATTTAATATGTAGAATAGCCACGCTTTATAACCAGTTGTAAATGTATCAACATCACGTTAGTGTTCGTGTTTTAAAATGATTATAGTAACCATTTATGGCACTATAATGCTTGCCAGATATTGGTCAACTTCAAAAACTTCCCCTACCTTGGACGATTTAACGCTGACAATATCCGAATTGCTTTGGCTAAGCATTGTTGAATTCCTGGTGGCGCAATATATCCATCTCAGTTTTGGTCATCCATGTCTTTTCTTACTCTTAAAAGTTGCACACATAGCCCGTCTTACTGGTAATCCCTCCAGCATTCTAAGTACGTGACCAATCCAGTACAGTCTCTGCATTTTCATATGCCACGTGAATTTTTTGCTTCCATAAATTGTGTACAGCTCCATCATTATACGTATACTGTTAAATGCTGTCTTATTGAATATCCTTAAAGATTCATCTTATGACTATCCTTTCAGAGATATCTCATCATGTTTATAGGCCATCCATGGACTGAAACCGTATGCGGTTTCAAACCGTGTCCTATATACTAAGCTTATCTTTTCTGGTCATGGAAATAGATTTCCACAAAGTATATTATAAGCATCTGATCGTATCCATTTATACCATAAACTTACACTTACAAATTTTGTGAAAATATATTTTCATGAACAAAAATCATAATTTTAGTATGGCACACGGATCTAAACCACATACGGTTTCAGTCCATGGATGGCCTTTTAGTTAGTGCGCAGTATATTCTGATCCATACATTGATATTATATTAACATAGGAGAGTTTTTTTTATGATTTTACTGTGGCTTTGACTGTGACTCGCTGTCATATCGTCTCTTTTCTTCTAAAATGGGATCCGCCGATCAGGTCCTCACTCCAATTCTGTTAAAGAAGTTTACAATTTTGCCAAGCTCTTCCGTCTTACCCACCGCCAGGGCACCTTTCAAAACGTCGACATTCTCAAAGATTTCCGCAATTTTCAGCTGTGTATGGTTTTCTTTGGGAGTTTCATTTTCTTCAGAAGCCTTTGGAAACCAAATTTGTTGGCGAGATTGATTCAGTGATTTATTTCGCCGCTTTTGTTATTTGTTTTTGTAATAAAGGACCCGAGATAAACCTGCATTTATCCAGCGGTTGTACATTTACTGAATGACTTGTCTAGTCCATTGGTTTATATTGTGTTATTTTTGCATTATAACCAACGTGCATCTTTCCATTCCCCATTGCACTACCCGCACAGATGTCTCATACAAGGTTTCTATTTCATATGCACACACGAGCTTTGGTAATACGTAGGAATTGCAATACCGAATGAATATAATATCAATACCGGCATTAATGCCAATATTCGTCAAAATATATTATAGAAAAAACTATAGTAGTACCTATTAAAATCTATTTGAAACACTAATTTATAGCAACCTAGAGTACACACCTATATTCATTAAATTGACCTTTATATTACATCTGTATGGGTACTTAGATTATAATATTTTAGAACTGCTAATTTTTACAAATACTATAAGTATACCGAGTACATGAAAATTTCTCTCAAATTCAACATTTTGTTGGATATACGAGTACTATCAATGTTATACTCGTATCAATAGTAAAGTTACAGAATAATTATAAATATTTTTAATGCATGTTTTCTTTTTCGGAATATGTTAATAATTCATCGTGACAATTCGATTATTATATTTGAGGGATTTTATTTTATTATTTAAATTTTGTTGGTTTTAGTCAATATATTTGCGTTTTGGCAGAATTTTATACACTAAATTGACTAAATTAAATGTACAGTATATAGTAGTAGTAGGTAATGAAAAAATAACTTTGGATTCATTTTTGAAAAACATAATCGTGTATGCTTTCTTAATACCGAAAATACCGGTATTTTGTATTTTTGGAATAGATATTTTGGTATCGATAAATAATTGAACACATATTTAGAAACACCGGTATTACAATCCCTAGTAATTAAAACATATTGTTTGACTATGTATTTGTAATACCAAACATTTTTTTATGTAGTAAGTATAAGATAAAAATAAAAGGTAAAAATCCCTTAAAAATTACAAAAAACAACGAAAAACATCCCATATAAAACTGTAATGTTATTTGAAGTATAATTACTCTCATTCAAAGTAAAATCGCAACAGCAAACTTATAATCTTACCTCATTTAAATGAAAGGTTGTTTGCGAAACCCGTTCTTGTATTTTATTCTAGTCCGCACATCTCTTCTCTGGTTACCTATTTAAAGAGCTTTTCCTTTGTTTCAATCTGCTCTGAATTAACCGTTTCTGTGTATGCCATTTACCTGTGAGGAAACTGTAATTAAAATATCCCCCTCAAAATAGAGGAAAACCATGGAGAATATGTGCCAATGAACGTACGTGTGTTGTAAAACATTTGTACGCGCCTAATGAATACTTGTTGTTTAAAACTCTACAAACTAGTACTATGACCACATGTTAAGAAATCACTGACACTATTAAGTGCGAAAAGCTTATTTATACGATCGTTTCTTATTTATATATTGTGAATTTATGGATTGTAATGTGAAGCTTGTATGGTTTATTAAATTTACAATGACAATAAATTATTACATCACTGTTATACCTCGTATAATTTTAATTAAAAATTTAATATTAATTTGAATACAATGTATCCGTTTTCAGGAGTCAAGCAAGCCTATTGTACTGAAATTGACGAGGTAGATACTAGAAGCTGAACTCAATGATAACTGTAGGTTAAATAGTCCTTTAAATAGTTGAAGATGGTGACCCTTTTTTCTGCTTCATGTGTGGTAGGAGGTGCCTAGGCGTTGCTGTATGCAGCGTAGACCATTCATAGAATAAAACCGCATTACGTGGTTTTGAACCGTGCTAAACTAACCTTATGATTTCTTTTCATGGAAATATAATATTTTTTTTCGGCCATGTCTGATCTTAATATAATCATATGGGCCTCCACAGAGTAGAGGTTTGTATTAACAAATTTTGTTTTTTACGAGAAATGGATGTCAGCCACTTGCTCAACTTATTAGGTCTATACCTTGACTCACACACAAATTGAAAAACAATATATGTACTTGCCAGACCCAGGATTCAAACCTGAGACCCACGGCGTGATAGTCTACCGCTTAAGCCGCGTGGCCACCGTGGGAATATTATGTTACTATAATATATGGAATCCTAAACAGTTTTGTAGTAAATATTACAGTAGCAATACAATGAAGAAGAATAAAAATATACTGTTTTATACTTCCGAATTCGATACAAACAGATAATTATTGATTGAAAAAAAACACACAGTCTTGTGTATTTTGACTAATGGAGATACTTTTCATCTTGGAATCAATTACCTTTACAAGATGCTGCAGAATCTATAGCAAGTTGATTTAGTATGTTTTTTCCTAATCGAGTAATCATTCCAGAAACGTTCTGAGATAATTTATGTGCCGATAGAATAATGTGCACTTATCTAAAAAAAAAATACATATAAAGCACAATACTTTTATGAATTGTTTAAGATTATAAAGTTAACAATATAATTTTATTGTAACTTGTTATCTCAGACAAAATAACTTTGAAATTTAATGACATATTATCTTCTAAACCATACTGTGTAGAGTTGCACACCTAACAAATTCGGGATGTTTTGTTTTCCAAAAGCTCCGCTAGTTTGTTGTGTGAATTCGTTGAGTGCGCCAGATGTTTCCCTGCGAGCTTTCGTTATTCGTATAACGAAATGTGTGCTTTCGTTATGCAGCGAATCGTAATTGTTGGTGCGGCGATAACAAGCGCAGCCTGTCACTGTTTTTCACGTGAAAACGTGAAATCCCTCCTCAAAAGCTGCGCGTTCGAACACTCAGCGACAAAATTGAAATTCGAACGTTGAGATGAAATTATTTTTGCAGTTGTTACATTTTTCTAGTAGGCTACACAGGAATATGATATAATGCCTTAAAAGGCAGGTATTTTAAAATAAATACTACAAGTATATCGGATGAGATTTGGAGGCCGAGAAATGAATTTTATTAATTTAATCATAACATACCTACGTCTTTTGCTAGCTAATTTTTAATATTAGATCTTGTACTTATTACTAATATTTTTTTCATTTATAAAGCAGATTCTCTCTTGATTGTGGAATTGGAAGTGGAATTCGAATAACATAAGTTAAAAGTCAATTATAAGAAATAACTCAAATGAATCATTTAATATTAGAAGCATCGATAGCTTAGAGGTGAAAGTACCCACCCATAAATAAGACGTAAGTTCGAGTCCCACTCGGCCCAATTTTTTCTAGAATTTTTTCTAATATTAAGTATGTTTCTGGGATTTTTCAAAAATATCTATTAAAAATTACCTTCATAATATGTGTCGCTAGTTTTCAAAATTAGCCATGTCCATAATGTATGAATAGGAGAAAAACAGCTTTTTTTTTCTCAAGTACATAGTCACAAGGGTGAAAGTTTATATTATTTCGATTATAAAATATTTATTATAAATAAGTTCCACATTCCGATAATGCAGAAATTTTAGAAAGCAGTAGTTCTTCAACAATTCACAAAAAAGTCAAAAATACCTAAAGGTGGACCTGGCTGATTTTGAAATCTAGCGACACATTTTTATGTTCGTGTTATTATTATTGTTCGCAAATTGAATCGATTCAGAAACTAAACGTACGACTGCTAATCTACGTAAAAAAAACGCAGTTTATATTTTCAACACATCATTTTCAATTCGATTAACATTTTTATTTACTTTATTTTATTTAATAGAACATCTTTTTCTGTTACCATTACTGAAAAGTGAAATAACAAAAAAAAACCGGAAGCGAGAGAAACGTAACCCCTAATAAATCTCGAAATAGGATGTTTACTTTTTTATTATTTTTTCGTTGCCTTTAACAAATACATTATAGTCCATACTAAAATATCTTATCTCTCCACTATGTATTCTGTTTTCCTCACTAAACTATTCTGGAAATGGATGTCTATATTGTTTTTCGATTCAAACAAAACACTTTCTAAGGTACTATAACATAAAAGAAAAAATATGTTTGAAGTATAGGTATTAGAAATAATAAGCACATTTAAATATTTAGTCATAATAATTGTAATAAATGAAACTAAAACTATAACAAAACATTTTAAATTATTTTTTAAATAATTACTTGTCCTTATATCAATGAATACTTGTGAAAATAATTAATAATACATATAGTTATATTACTATAGCCTAATATTTTAATAATCACCAAAACTTTCAAAAGAATCGATTTAAAGAATATATTATTAGATTATAATTGAGTTATCGGCGAATTAAATTATTAATTAATGCAAAGACATCTACAAAAACCCATTTAAATCTTAAAACCATCTATATAATTACAGTTATTGACTTGATAAAAAAAATTAGATGGGTAATTCTTAGAAATATCTACATAATATTATACTATTAGTCGGTAGCTTAATTAGTAAGGTATGTAGGTACTTGTCAAACATGTGATAATAGTGTATAATATTTTGTATTCCACTCCACACAAAATGTCATTCAATAATTATAACAATTATTTTATTGATAATAATTTGTTTCATTATTATTTCATTCTACAGAGCTGTTATATATTATATTATATAAATTTATAAAATATTCACTTGGTAAAATTTCATTCCACAATATTATTCAACATTTTTTTTTGGATTTTAACTAAAATAACAATATACTGTCAATTATAATAATACAAAGAAGTGTATTAGTTTTATGAAAATGATGCTATCAGAACAATGCTTGTTACATTATGACTTTCATATTATTATATATTATAATACTCGAAGTAAAATTCATTTTTAATGTTGTTATAATTATAATATTCAATATTAATTTTATTGTGAAAGTATTTTACGTAAAAACCCTATAGAATGTTAAATAATATAAATACCAATCCAATAATCCGATTCGAATTTAAATGAAAGCTTCATTTAAAAGTTTTATCCTAAGCTTTCAATACTTGTTGAAATACCCGCTTCTTCTGAAATCGAGTACTGAAGGTATCTTACAGTGGCGTTTCTCTAATACAAATAAGTGAAGTGATTTTATTTTATTTATGTTTTTATTAATAATTATATTTATTTTCAATTAAGAAATTTAGTTAATAATAAAGTTATGATTATTTTTCTATAAAAATATTACTACAAATTAATTCTACAATATAAATAAAAATGATATTAGTATAATTGGTAGGTATAGGTATATAGTTCGAAAAAATAAATATACAGATATAATACAAGAAGACATAACATATAAAACATCATGAAGAGGTGATGCCTTTGAAAATATGGCTCTATCATCAAAATTCCTTGGCTTCGGAGGGAGTTAAATGTTGACGTCCTCAATCAAATGGGAAGGGCCCGAGAAGTTTTGCATAGTATCAAAATCAAAAAACTACAGTGGGTACCTATACCAAATTAGGAGGGATAAAACCACAGCATTCCTTATCTTATTATCCAAGGAAATATCAACGATAAACGTAATAGACGAATACAAAAACACTATACTTCGATATGGACATTCATGTTTGGTACAAGCGCAGCTTCAATGCACTGTCCCGGGTGACAGTCTAGGACAATTTGGCGCCGGGACAAATGGGCGCCACGCAATCGAATAAAATTCGAAAGCAAGTATACCTTTGTGAATTATATGTACTTTTAAAATATATATTTAGTATTATTATTTATATTTCAATAATTATATTATTCTTTAATACTTGGTGAGAATTTAAATATGCAAACGTAAAAATAATGATTTAATTTGTGCATATGTTTATATTCCAACGAAAAAAGAGTTCTTTTATTTTGATATTAAGCCTCATTAAAAAGAATTATATAAAAAAAAATGAATTAAATCCACTAAGTAGTAGATAGACGCTCATTAAAATTCCTCGTCTACTTTATGTATAAAATTCCAACGAACGTCTATTTAGTTCATTCGACAGTACGGCGCCCAATTATCCTGGCGCCTAGTTGTCCCATTCCCGAGCGGCAGACTATTAAACCAAAATAATCCTCATATTATCTAACCCCTTACATGTGATGATAGATCATCCAATTAATTGGAAAAATTCTACTTAGCGGTTTTATTGCTTATAATTAACCGTTTAGACCGTCATATTTCAAAAACGCATTTTCAATAATATATCGTGACGTTTCTAATAGCTTTCACATACTGTTTGGTTGAACTTTTTGGTTCACATACAAATTATGTAGGTATAAGAATTTAAGGCAATTTACCGTGTAAAATTACCCTATTTTCGGTTATTTTAAAAACACGCGGTTACCCGGTTAACCGAATTCAGTTCTCCGGTTTAAATGCCCTAGATGATGGCAAGAGAAGAATAAGAATAAACGAAAACGATCGTCAGGTTTAACTACTGTATTGCCTAAAAATAGATTCATATCTTCGGTATTATCCAGTATATCTATGTATGACAATAACTTTCAATATATCGATATGTACAATAAAATATTTTACTGATCAAAGCAAGCGATATTGCGTTTTTATCTGGGTGAATATTTTTTTTAATAATAAGCCTCCCACTGTGAATTCAAATTCTTTGGTGAATGCAGTATTTTTTTCAATTTTATCTCTATACGGTATGCTGATAAAATATTACTGTTTGCTGATGGTTTAAAAAAAATACTCATCGAATAGTAGAAAAGGTTCACGAGGTCAGCAATACGTAATATAGTTTAAAATGAACCCCAATATTACTAAATTATTGACAGTATCTAAAAACTAATAATTGAAGCTGTGACTGAATAATATTATATTATGAATCTAATGAGATAAGAAGAATAGTCTCAATAACAATAAAAACAATAATTTTATTGTGATAGCAAGGGGGATATTCTCAAAATGAGACACATTTTTATCAATTGAGATCCCAAGTTAGACCTACACTGTTATGTCTTCCCAATACTTTCTATGGTACAAGTCATTCCAAAGAGCCTACTGCGCGATGGAAAAGCAAAATGACACCTTAGTTTAATCTACGGCGATCCGCATTCTCTCTTTTTCGCTCTCCTGTGGCAGGACATGAATGATTTAATGAATAAGTATTATAACAAAGTCACATGAGTTTCCTCTTGGATTATTTAAAAACGAATTTCACGTAAAGTGGTTAAGAAAATTAAAATAAAACGTTGTAGCGGCGTGACTTCAAAAAGAGACCAATATACGGCGTGGCTTATTGACTGGATGCCGCAAGCACTATGTAGACGGATTGTGGATTTAACTCTATGTTAATTCCGCAATTTTTATCTCTCTCAGCCTTACATTCAGTCAGCTTTGTCTGATTAGCTCTAACCCTTTTGATCATACAGGTTCTTTATTTTTAAACTAAGTACATTACACTATCAAGATTCATTTCTAGTGAAAAGTGTGTTTTCTAGTTGTCAAATGTGATACCTACCTGAACTGAACTAATCCTTTGGAAAGTTCGTCTGGTTATTTGGTCGAGCGAATCATCTTATATTGTTAATCTGTTTTCGTGTACCGTTTGAATATATAAGATTAATAAAAATGAAGACACGACACTGCTTATGCGAGTAATATTAAACTATTCAATAGATTCCAAGTCAATGTTCCGTTCTATTGCGACTCCTTCGCTGCAGCAGACAAAAACGAGTATGATCCTTATTATTTTCCGATGGGAACGGCTTCTAGTACAAAAATAGCAAAGATCTCTGGTAGAAAACTATCAGCTATTTATTTTTCTTTGGGAGGGTAGAAAGACCGTTTATGCGATTATTTAAGTGGCTTTTTGGTCGGTTCAGTGGAATACAATGTACGCCTCATTGAATAAAATATTTTATTTTCAATGGTAAGTTTTGCACTAAAAGTATCTATTGTTTTGTTTTGATTGTAATTTATTAATAATTTTATTTATGTATCCTAAAGTTTTGGCTATTATGATAATATCGACGTTATTGAATGTACCTATCTGTTTTCTGATTTTTTGTATTGCGTGAAATTCCATAGGAATTGCTTTTAATAACACCCCCGTTACTGTTACGTCACCTAAGATTACCCAGCCCATTAAACTGCAAATATATGCATTTTGCCATCTTCATATTTCAGCTAGTCCTAGAATCATTACTATTACATCGTCAATATTTTGAAACAAAATTATTAACCCAACCGTTTCTGTTATCTTAGGAGACGAAACCTCTTTGATTGCAAGTATTTCAATTTAACATTTACTTTGACATCTTCATATTTCAACTAGATTCCTAGAATCATCAATATTACATATATTTATAATATTACTATTTAAAAAATCGATGTATGGAAATACTTTCATTATATTTAAGTTTTGATGTTTTTTTGATCATTTTTATAGATAAATAATTACAAGATAAAAATGACTTTTTATGTACAACGTTTTTAAATTTTCTGTTGAATCATATCATGAGTCATTTTGTCATTCATATTGATTTCCATAGTAACGCACGTATATATTAATAACTTAGCTGCTAGGACCATCCGCTTAGCAACCAATAATGGTGTCGAAATAACTTTTCATACAAAACAGAATTAACTAAAAATGAATTCAATTCTACTTAAAGATGGCTAAAAGTATTTAAAAAATGCATTGGCATCGTGTTCTGATATATTCTAAAAGTTTCAAAAGTCTAGCTAGTCGGGAAATTATTTAAAAATCGATTGCAAGATTTATACCGGACAAAGAATCACCGGACAAATAAGAAAAACGTTGTAAAATAGCAAATATTAACTACTATAAAACCTTATTAGACTTGATAAAATTTGCATTTTTTTTACCAACTGTAATATTTGACAGGTTGTGAAAATTGCTAAACGTCAAAATACTTTGTATTATTTTTTCCAGTGGATTTGCCACTATCGTTATGCTGCGCATGCGGATACGTCATGCAAGTTGTAACTATCGCGTGAAAATTCAGAAGCCTCTAAACTTGTTTGATTCATGCATGCAATCTTGCAACATACACGATAAAACGTGTTACAATTTGCATTTTCTCGATATGATCTTGCCAGTATGTATTACCGTCAGAAAATCTTTGCATGTATAATCGGGAAATTATGCTTCAATGCATTAAACTGCCACCTAAAATGCATAATATACTAAGTATTAAATTAGTGAGACCAGCTGTCATGTATAGATCGAAAATCTGCATTTCCAAAAAATCGAGAAAGTGTCCTGGGCTCATCTGATTAGTACGTGCTGCATGGTATCTTTGTTCCCAACAATGGCACAATCAGGATGTAGATTAATATACAATAATGACTTGTATGCTTTATACAGAAGCCCGCTCATGATATTATAATTCGTCAAATCGAGTCGCTTTAAAAAGGTTTCCTATATATCCAACATGGATGAATCTATACAATTGACAAAGACATTGGTTGACGCCGTATAACAAAATTTTAATACAAATGAAATTGTTAGATTTCAAAACCTTATGCAGTCAAAACTTTACTTAATTGAAATTGGACAGACCCGGAAGACGGGCTAATATTCAGTTGTAACGACAGAAAGAAGAAGAATATTTTCGGATACAATATAAATTTTCTTCAATTATTCAAGTTATACAAGAAAAAATGTTATCAACGAAAGAAACAATAAATTAGATTTAGGTAATCATTTCTGACCTACGAATAAGAGAGAATAAGATAGCAGAATTATTAACAGTTAAAAATGTAAAAAGTGCGTTACGATAATTTAATCAAGACAAGAGAAATTCCTTACTGTTTTAGTGAATATTTTCATGTTAATTATTCTTTCTCTCGCGATAAGAAAAAAAAACAAAAACACAATGATAAAATAATAAGTATAAATTTCTTTTGACTGTTTCACTTAAATAAAAGTATTTAAAGAGAATTTTAGAGACAATGAAAAAAAAACATTTTGTTTTCAATTACCCACCTAGTTTTTTTTCTCTCGTATTCTTTTTTCAACCTAAGTTTCTATAAATTTCCTTTTAATTATATCTTATGGTACGTTTACATCTGACACTTATACCGTTATACTTATTTTATGTGTCTGACATAAAATTTCACTTACTGTTTACACCTGCATGGATCTGACATAAAATTCTGGTATACTTCTCGTTGTAAATAAAGTCTCGACACTTTATTCAATGGCAACATTGGAATAAATATATGCGGTGTTTACATATGATATTGTAATTTATTCGGACACTTATTTTGTATACTTCTCAAAAACGTTATGTCAGTTGTCAATATGGGAATGTTAAAAAAGAAAGCAGTGAGTATTATTATTTTAAGTCTTTTGGCAACAAAAAGGAGGAAAAAATGGTCTAGATGGGTGCGGGAATGGATTCAGCGACGAGAAGAACTAGGTGCCTTCCGTTTAATGTCAGAGTTTAAAATCGAAGATCCAACTCAATTTGTGAACTTTAGTTTGCAAGATTTGACCTTTTGCCAAAAAACAAGACACACAATTTAGAAATGCCATAAGTGTAAAAGAACGATTAACAGTAACATTGCGATATCTAGCACTTGATCGTCATTGCATATTCAATATATTATTATCGTATTACGAGTGCAGGTGTGGGCCAAAATGAATTAGGTAATACCATTTAAAGCGCATTTTTTTTTCACAGAGTGCATCAGAATTAATCGTATGTGCCGAGAACAAGCGATATTTTATTTTCGAACAAAATCCATAGAACTCGGCAAATCCGATTTATTTCTCACTGTCTATGATTTTTGACAGATCGCTACAGTACATTATTAACGTAAACGTTGGGCATACATTCATGGTGTACTTATGATAATTGATTGTCCGTTGTTTTATAAATATACATATGCAATTCACTAGGTACCTGTCAAACTACGAATAATGTGTCAGGTACTTGATATAAAAGTAGACGGTGGTCCAACTTCGGTGATATATCGCGGCAAGTTCGGAATTGTCGAATACGCGGTGTTTACATTTGCGTATATAAGTAGATTGAATAAGTGAAATAAATCAAAATAAGTGGCTGGTACAAATATAATTACTGTTTACACTTGGTGAATATGGTGTCATACATAAATATGATATAATATACTACATTTGTGTCGATCAATGATAAGGATTTAGAGCTAATTTAAAAAACTCAAAAAAATGTGTGGTAGGTAGGTACATTGAGCAGATATTTAATATTTTGATAATGTAATACATATATTATTATATTCTTAGAAATGTGTAGGCTACAGTTTATAATATATAAACTTAATGTGTTATTTTTCGTTTTATCATAAAAAACTGAAATCACAATTTTCTGGAATTTAAAAAACAAAAACTTGTCAACATTTTTTTAGAGAAACTTTACTTTTATGTTTTCTCTTTAAAAATATGATAGTTAATTAAAAGCCACATCTGGCCTAACCAAATTATTGTAGGGTAGTAGTAGTAAAATAAACATAATGATATTATAAAAACCGAGGGTTGAGTAAATTATTATTGTTGCCTCACAAGGAATAAACTCAGGAACCCGATATTTTAAACTAGTGCTTTGTGTGTGTTACGTATTGTATTATAAACATCACTTGTTAAATTAATGAATGAATATAATATATAAATAAAATACAATAAGCATATTGCATTTATTATTTCATGAATTAATAATATTGGATAAACGGTGCTTGATAGAAAAACTCACCTGCTATCACACAATGTCTTAACTACAGGAAAAGGTCCACGTAGAAGATAAGTAACATTTAATACCTCATGCAGTCAAAGACAAAGATTTAATTAATCAATTAGCCATAAAGAAGAACATCGCTGTGATCAATGCTGACATATTAGTATGTAGAAGATATAGCGTAAAGCAATATTTTCCCATTTTTTGTTTTTCATATTTCAGAACTCTCAAGTTTCAAAAAATAGACACTGACGTACGGTCCTACAAACTTATCTAAATATTGGTCAAAAATGGAACAATGAACTACCATATGGACGCTATTTTCAAACGTCATTCGAATGTCAGATTCTGTCTAGTTGCGAGTCCTAATTGGGTAGTTTTCGACAGTGGCTACCCCATCCGTTCTTTAGATAAGTTTGTATCTCTGTAAGACGAGTTTACCTAGATCCAAAAAATGGTACTGGAAAATTTAGGATAATAAATATACATAGGTACAAAAAAATCAATTAGAAAAAAAAATGTATAATAAGTATGAATGCTAGAAGATAGTATTTTTTTCAGACTAAAAAATGTAATAAGACCTCCGAACTATCAAAAAATAATCCTAAAATCTAGCTTTCATTAATATACGAATATTTTTTCTACTACCTAATACACTTTTATCCTACAATTATAATATAATTCTACAGGTAATTTACCACTAAATCCATTATAAGAGAAAAATAAATATACTTATTATTTATATTAGTATATGGTACCTAGTGAAGAGTGTCTGCTGGAGGCAGTTAAGCAATCAGTAATCAAAAAAAGTCATTCTGTTTACGAACTTGGAGTTGAAATTTGTTTCTTCTTCAGTAAATTATTGATGCTGATGTCGGATTAGAATCCCGGATCTGGCAAATTCTCATTATATTTTATCAATCTCTGTCCGAACACAAATTATGGATAAAATATACTAAGTGGCTAACATCCATTTTTCGCAAAAAATCTCGTAATGAAACTTCTACAGTGTAGTGACTTATATGCTCCACTTGGGATCGAACATGCTAATTTACTATTATTTACTTATTTTACTGTTCATAATTATTAATGCAATGCGTCTTTTTTCACATATTATTGTGTTCGTCTTTCATATTATTATAACTACCTACTTGTAAAATATAATTAGACTATTTTTATGATTATATACATACCTTATAATTCAATGATATGAAAATAATGAATACTTAACAATTCATTTTTTATTTAAAATGAATTCCCATCTGTAAACTTTGTTATTATATTATAAAATTATGTTGTTTTCTTGATACGGTGTAGAATTGAAATATGCCGATAAATTAAATAACGATTACAATTATTTTTAGCACTCACTAACCACAATGAAAGGAAACTGTTGCTTAGCAAGGAATCTTCACCACTGATAAGTATTATATATACATAATTATATTGTAAACTACTTACTTTAGGTCAACTTATTAAAATACATCAGACAACCAACCGAGACTTCTTAGAGAGGGTGGGTTTGATGTATTCAAAAACTGTTTTTAATACGTGAGAAAATTTTATTCTTTAAAACAAGTAAGTTACATATTGGTATAATAATACATACGGATACATATTAATTATTATGTCGCTGTAGAATGGGTTACAAATATTATCCAATTACATTTTATTTAAACACGAGTTTACCTTATCTGTAGATAATAAACATCCCTTCTCGACTGACGTATTTAAAAATTCCTCCTTGGAGTTACACAATACCAGCAATCTCGCGACCAATGCTTTAATCGATACAATTTTTAAATTATATCCCGAAATGGTGGGAATTTTAAATTATTTTAATTTTGTCTGTTAAGGTTAAACAATTATTTAGCTAGGCCATACTATCACAATGGTAGAAATATTTATATACGTATCTATAATGTTTTTATCATTTATTTTAATCAGATTACAACGGCTTTTATAATTATTATGAAGAGGCTTTATTCTGGTACCCTCGTAACGTTAATATTTTTTTATTATTTTATGACAGCAGGGATTAGTTGTAGGCACTAACTTTTTTAGTATTTTTATATTATCCAGCCCAGAATTAAGCTCTAATAATAAAATTAAATTAAGTCGAGGAATTTCACTAGAAAGTTTTTTTACTGGCCTTTGTTGTCTTTGACATTAACCAACTTATACAACAAGATCTTTATCATATTATTATCTTTCGTTTTTTTATTATCTTATTATTTTACGTATAAAAAATACCCTCATAAATATATTAAACTTATTATAGTGCAACGGTTTAACAATGACTTTAGAATCATTAATCTATTCTTCTTTATCTTCATTCTATTATTTTATTTACACTGCTGAATTTGGTAAATTCTAAAAAAAAAATCGGACAATTACGGAAACTTATATTTTCATTGATCTAAGAATACAAATTACAGATGGTATCGGTTAGTTTTTAAAATAAATTTATACCCAACCCAAAGTTAACCATAATAGATATTTGATAAAAAATATTCTGCTATCTATAAATTAATATTCCATTAAATAATACATAATTTGAGATATTTCATAGATTGAAAAATATTATTTTTCTATTATTGTTTGGTTTAAGCAGGGGTTAAGCTATATTTCAAAACCATCTGCAATTTATTTTCTTAGTTAAATGAAAATAATAATAATATGATTTACAGATTACTATAATCAAAATATCAAAAAATGGGTTAATGTGTTTTCTTGTATGCAGTAATAATTATATTGATTACAAGTTTATGGATAGATCTGTTTTAAAATATCAAATCAACATGGAATGTAAAAAAGGGAAAGGAAACCGTCGCTTGGAAACTTTTATCAGGGCGTAAATAATTCGTTCGTGTAACAGGCTACCAGACCAATAAGAGAGCGTGATGCTTCACTTGAAAATTACATCGTAAAATTTCCCCTCAACGTCGCATTTTTAACGAGCCTTTAACGAAACTTTCCCGGTTTCTCCACCAGGAAAAGTCACCCGAGGCGCACGTCTAACTAGTGTGTCATGAAAATGCGTTACTACTTTTAACCAGAGCTTTTCATGTCAATTTGTTTAAAGGATAATATTACAAAGAACGTGAGTGACAATAAACTTTTTACAGTGTAGTAAAATAATACTACTTAACGATTTTATGATCGTCTAACTCTAATTAGTAATTAGGTAATATAGAATAGAGCAATAAGAATTGAAATTTTAAAGTTATCGCCACTTTTCAGCTGTCAAACGTATAATATTTATCAGTGGCGAAGGGTGACTTTTGGAAAGAGGTAGGCTGTGGAGATCAGAGAAAAAGAAAATACTTGTCAGGTATACTTACAGGAGACTTACAGAATACTTACGATATTACTACTGATGAATAGGTGCACACTTAAATGACAACGACACACTGATTCATTTTACAACTGCCAGTTAAAAACGAATATCTATCATATAAATTGTTGTGATAATATCTAATATAAGTTTTTTTTTGCCGTGTGCAAATCTAAATGAACTCTTGACCTTCCAGCTTTCATAATATATGATTTTTTAACAAACGTCAAACTCTAGAATAACATTCTTAAAATGTGGTCTGTCGTACAACAATTTTCAAAATCAATCGGAAAACTAGACATTTAATAAATACGTATATTTAAAGCGCTGACGAATGACTGAGGGTACAAAATAAGATAATCTATCCACATTCAGAACATAATAAATCACTGAATTTGTCCTACAAAATAAAACTTTACCACCGTGTTTCGAACAACAAACAATCTGACTGAATTAAAATGATATAAATTATGTTTATCTATGACTGAACTTATCTAAATAATAATCACGAAATACAATTATTTGTTATTTTTAAAAACAATTAATAATTATATCTGATTGAACCCAATAGACATTATTTTTTTTTAATCATCTTATTTATTTATTATTTGTTTAAAACGGCAGGCATAGACAATAAAATTTACATAAAGAGTTGTAAGCGGGTCTCTTGAGCGCTTACAAAACAAGACAAAATTTGTAGACTTGCCTGAAATGATGAGTCATCAGAAATATAGAAAACAATTTTCGATTCTGCTGTCAATAATCGTTATTCAAAGAACAAAAACAGATGTCGCTACTCGCTTGTAATTTTTCATTTGATTCTAAACTTGACTAATTGAAACGATCGCCATTCTAATTTCAAATTCTGACCATAGATGACTCCCAATATTTTAAAATATTCTACATTTTATTTTTGTATGTTAATTTTAAATAAATACATGAAGATATAGTTTTCTTGAAGGTATGCTTTAAATAATAGCTTAGTATGGAGCCTTCGCCACTGATATTTATAATGGATCTACTAGGTGTAATATATAATATTGTATAAATGGCAGCCGTGTCGTCAGTGCTGTATGAGTTAAAAATCATGAAAGTACCCGTTTAATTTTTTAAACAAAAAATATCGACAAAAATTATTTGACTCAGTGATGAATTTAATTGGTTGGCGATAGTATAGGTGTATGTACAAAACAGTTAACCAGAATCTTTTGTCCAAACGAAGATTGTCAAACATAAAACCTTTGTATGGTTAGACGAAGATCTTCTTTATTGCAGTGTTCTTAGTTTCAAAACCATAAAATTGTCACAGTGGCCCTGGTGAATAATTGAAGAACTAGACCAAAGAGTGGTCTAAATGATATTGGAGCGTTTTGCTATGAAAGTTTTTTTTAAATTTCACGTATCTTTTTTACGATTCCACTGATAATCATTTCGTTCTGGCGATAACTGATACCACTCTTTCGAAAAAATGTTTTTTACAGTTACTTTATTTAATATTCTGTCACCATATAATATTTTTTATTTATATGAAATTCACTATTTCAGTTTCTTTCACAGTTTACCAAAATAAATTATTATATATTCGAAATTTACTAATAATAAATATAAATTATACTTTAATTAATCATAAATAATTGACCAAATACTACAGATATATAAGTTATAATATACTCAGTATTATTAAATAAGCTAAAACTATCACGTTATCGGTCCGGTTTTTATTTCATGTTTTTACGCTTATTTTTTGATTAGTTTCTGTATATTATACAAATACTAGAAATTCAATAATAATTATATAAGTGCTAATACGGTGACAATACATTCTAATAAAATTTTAGAAGTGATACTGTACTCAAAGTATAAGGTCGCTTTACAATGTTTTGTAAAAAAAACTATATTTCTTATACTCTAAACTTAAAACCTTCACTAATAATTGGAATACAGGGGTAGAAAAGGCCCCCGATTTGAGTTTAAGCCCTACTAGTATACCTATTTATATTATAAAAATTAAACACGTTCTTTAAAAACTATATTTTCACACTTACGCTCTTCTGATATACTGTTCCTTAATAAATGCTTATCTGTTGCCATTCATTATAATATGCCTTAGTTCAGCAATGTTATCTGGAAACGCTAATGATAATAGTATAGCTCCATTATTTGGTTAGTTCGTCGGTACCTCATTCTAGGGATGATTTTGCTTTCTACATCGGTTGATTCCACCCTCTCAATATTTACCAGCACACGTGTCTTTTTTCAGTTGAAAACCGCTTGAATCCATGATTTGATGCGTTCATTTCGAAGATACTGTATAATTCTGTCCAAAATTTTACTTGGCTAAATATCACGAGTTCTTAGAGGTTGGCATCCTTCCTGTATTATAATATATGACTGATGCAGATAAACCGAGCAGAGTCGTTTTTGAATGTTTATGCGATTCACAAGACTCTTGGCATAATAATGTCATTGCTTGGCATCGACAAATAGCACCATATTTCAAATCCATTCTCTTTGTTTTTTCCAAATTTACATAATATGTATCGGAAAAAATATTTTATAAAAAATAAAAATCTGTTTTTAATTAACTATTTTTTTATTCAACAAATAATTCACAAGATTTAAGAATGTAACATCCTAATTATTGAACTCACATAATTTTGAAAACACTTTTGAGAAAATATATAACCAATAGAAAAAATCTTCTTGAAAAAAGTAAGACAACCCCGCAGGAATCGAACCTTCATCTCTCAGGTTTCGCACCCATGCACATATACCGCTATGCTAAAGGCGTAATACTTAATTATGACAAAATTTAGCTAATGGCTATTAATACTCTCTGAAGTGCTTTTCAAATTGAGCTACTATTGGCGATCGGCTTTTGTATTTGGGGTATCTTTCTTTTTTCAAAAAGATTTTTTCTATTTGTTTTAATATATTTTCTCAAAAGTGTTTTCAAAATTATGCATGTTCAAAAATCAATTTTTTAATAGGTGCTTATTAACTTCGCGTTAAGGCGTATTCTTATTATATCTAGGTGGCTGTTTCATCAAGAAAATAAAAACTCAAACCCTTTGAGCGAATATACATTTTGCCATTTTAATTAGGCATTTAATACCAAAAGTGCTAACAGGCCACTAATGGGAAGAAATTAGTTACAAAATTAATTGACCCTGAAGCAAGCGGTAAATTTTTCGAAAGTCTTTTGAGTCTCGCTAAGAATTTTCTTATATAATATAAAATTATTATTCTTTGCATATTTGATAAACATTTTGAAAGCTCTGCCAAATATTACAATAAGCTTTTGAAATTGATTACCTACGTATTATACAATTACGTAAAAGCTTAGTATTTTCAAAACACATGCCAACTATCGATACTAAATTTTCAGAATCTGAATCTGTAAGTTTTAAAATGTTGAAAAATAATGAAATAAATTAATGAGTTTGTTAGATTGTAGGTAATTTTTATATTACGTTATGTCTATTTATATCTATCTGGGCTGTCAAAACTGAGAAAAATTGTCATTCTGGAAGTAGTACCTACTACGGAATTCTGGATTTCCTAGCTTCATAGCTTTCTCCAGCTTTCTTTATCGCAAGTTTTGTCTTCTTCTTCGTCAGTACCTCATGAGAAAGGATAACTTTGGCATCTGACAGCTTTCCCCACAGCTCTGCAAAGGCACTCACTTGCAAGTTACAATATAAGTGCTAGTTATTCATAATGCAGTAACCTGTTTTACACTAAATAAAGATGTTTGAGTGTATATTTCGTTAAAATTCTTCATCTTTCTTCGGCCATGTCCACCCCTTAGCTGGGGCATATGAACACCACACGGCGCCTTCAAGAATCCGTAGAGATTACCAGTCTTCTTATGTCATTCTAAGTCATGACAGCATCTCGTTATTAATGTAATTATTCTACTACTTTCAAAAAACACTATAAAATAAAATATAATATAGTAGTTGTGATTTCATGTTACCCGATTCTGTCTGTCATTTAGTTAACATATTTATTGTTAATTGTATTTTTATTAAAATAAAAAGTGAAGTTTCTGAATTATGGAGCTATGAATGAAAGCATTTACTGACTCTTTACACCTTTCTTGGTCTTCAATCTGCAATTGTCGCGTCATGGATCCAGTTCTTGATTTAAGTAATTTATGTTGTATGGATAATGTGATTTATCCAGAGATTTTAACTGCCTATCTTCATTTAAAATTCTTTAGCAATATCCAACATGTTTCCTCTACTCCGTTACCCAACATACATTTCTGCATACCGTGGCATTCTATAATATAGTGTTCATACCTCTTTTAACTCTAAGGTCCATGTTTTATCTCCATTCTTTAATACCGATGATTGCACTGATTCAACTCTTTACACTTCGGGCGTATGTAGTGAAAACGCTCAAATATTTCATTTAGACATCCAAATTTATTCCATTTCACCCATCTCGTCATCAGGATAATTTCTTAAGAACTTGCTCCTAAGAAATACATAATCTGTTATATTATTGGCTACCTTCATATTATTTTTCATAACAGCACAACAATCCTACATGGGTCATGGAATCCTCCACCATTATTTTGTTATTTTCCAGTCTTAGAATACCTAAATCTTATCTTTAGGATATCTTTAACTCTAACTTCACACTAATGTCTTCTACCAGGTCTTTCTATTTTTTTCAGCTTTCCAAATATATATTTTTTTGTGATTCATGAATCATTTACCGTATGTACATGACTTAAGTTAAGGTAACTTACTTAAGCTAATACCACCATTCCATGACCATTCAGGTCATTTGCAGACTGCACAACCATCCTTCAGGATTTTTTATCCCGAGGTCTCTCTCTCCACTTTGTGATAGTTAGCCTATCTACTTCCTTCTCGACTCTATCCGCCCATTTTCTTTAATAGCAACCCAGCGGCCGACTACTTACAACAAATCCTTCATAAACATTCTGAAGGACTTTAGATCCAACGCATTTAACAACAAGACAGACCAATTTATATCTCCACGTCTCTACTACCAAATACTTAGACCAGATAAAGAATGGCGCAAAAATGTAATACTAAGAATGCGTAAAATATTTATTTTACCAAATGCCGCCTATTCGACGCTTGCATTCCGACGGTGTTGCTTTACGGTAGCGAATCATGGCACCTTACGAAAGCTGAGAGCAACCGTATACTGAGCTTCGAAAACAGATGTTTCCGACGTATACGGTGTGCGGTGGTATGACTTCAGGAGTAACGAAGAGATAAGAGAACGCACCAAGCAATCTCTCATCACGCTGAGAGTAAAAAGGCAACGTTGGACCTGGATCAGCCATGTGCTGCGGAAGCTAGAAGAGAACCTCAACCTGGTTTGCCTGTTCTTCAAGCCGACCGGACTACGGCGTCCTGGAAGGCTGCTAAATACTATCTATATAAAGTATACGGAGGAGCTACGGGTTGCTGGTTTGACTTGGAATAAAGCAAGAAGACTGGCGAGCGACTGGGATCCTTGGAAGCACCGCGTGGTGTCCATAATAAGCTCTAACTAAGGGGCAGATATGGCCGGAGAAGAAAATGTGTCTTATGAGATGGATAAAAATATTTCAATATAAATGTATATTGACATCTATTTGCGTGATTTTTTTTTAAATATATACTATTTTTAACATAGATAAAACAAATCGCAGATGTTATGTTACTTTAGGCATCCTTATTTATTCGATGTCTGGAACGTAAAAAAACCTTTTAAAATAATTCTGTTATGTCTGCCATAGACATCATAAATGACAGGTTTTCCATAAAGGAAACATTTTCTTAGTACAGAGGATCAGTTGTATGTAAATACACGTTCCAAAGAGAAGATTATACTCTGTCACTTTAGCCTCGAGTTAAATATTATTTGTCACGTCTTGTTTAAACTAGAAGGGCTTTAATTTTAGTACAGCGAACTCCATGAATAATTATTAAAGACCTTTCTGATGATTAATATTGCATTATTTATTGCACGGAATACTTATATTTATAAACTTAACTATGTATACTTCTTCTTGATCGTTCTTTCATGACTGAAGATCGTGACGATCTTGAAATTTAGTCACCTTTTGAGCGCCAATGACTTTCCATCCCTATTGGTTCTCTGCTTCTCTGAGGGTAGTGAAATACTGTCACCAGTAAACTCCGATACTTAGTCGTTCTAGCAAGCCAATGCTCTTTTTCTACTCTACTATCCCTGGAGTCTACCTAAAACCATCAGTTCTTCTAAGTTACTCGGCCTGCACCGAATAATATGACCAAAATCAAACGTATTCTATTATAGCCGTATACTTCAAACTCAGTTTATTTCTAATGTAGTTATTTGATAATAAAAGTATTTTTTTTCTGTTATATTTTTGTTTTTATTTTGATACAATCCCGAAACTTTCGGGATTAGGTTTATCAATCCCGGGATTTATAGGTATCGAAAATAGCTCGGGATCCCGAGTGAGTACTAACTTATATACTTAAGTAAAAATAAGTACCCATAAAAAATATTTATCATTGGTTTATATTTCAAAGTCATGAATGTTATACTTCGTATATAAAATATTATTTTACGATTATTAGTCAATATATAAAAAAATATTTTACGGCAAGACAGAAAAAACTTTCCTAAGTTATTTTTCAACTTATTTATATATTTTTTTATTTCTTCATAACAGTTGTGACCAATATGGTGCCATTTTTAGAAGATATTGAAAATCCACCCGAAGTAAATATTCAAACCAATCGATAGGATTAAAATTGGCATACGTCTTAAATTTTAAATACACATCGACAGTTCCAATCACGTCACTCACTAAAACAACCCCGCACCCTAGTACGATACTGGAATTTTAAATACCCACCTTTGCAGGGAAAAGTGAGTCTTGTTTGATAAATTGCTTTTGAAATAAGAATATGCGCCCTATGTGGTTACCATATCAGGGCTCGGATTAAAGTGACAATGACATAACGAAACTGAGTTGGTAGTAGTTCGTAAATATTTGAGGGACTGAAGGACACATGTAACAAAATAAATATTAAAAAATACACCGTAGACATACTATGAATGAAAATGAGATAGGGCCGTTATTATTTTATGTAATTTTTAAACATTACAACAATCTATGAGGCGTAATGATTGTAATGTAATGAAACAATAATGTAGTATGTAATAGAAGTGTAACAATCCCAAACATCCAGGGTTTGAGAAAATCACATACTTAATTGTATTTTTTTTAGAATTACTAATAACCATGTCCTTGCTTTTTCATACAAGGTGGTTGTTAGTAATTTTGAATAATCACAAACACCCAGGCTTAGAGAAAATCACATAAATATTGTGTCCTCACTGGGAATCGAACCCAGAACTCTCGGGTGGGAGGCCAGTGCCTTACGCACTGCGGCATGAGAGCCTCGCACATAAATGTATTATAACCTCAAGAGGAATCAAACCGGAAGCCTCCGGATGAAAATACGCACTGAACTACGAGAGCCTTCTAATACATAAAGAAATATCAATATATTTTTTGGAATAGGGAGTGTGTATCATTTGAAAATCAGATACCATTTACAAAATGTTAAAGCATTTATATTGGATTTATAATTGAATAATAAACTCGATTTAATTAATGTGATTATTTGTATACTTGTTCTTCTTATATCGGTCATGTCCGCAATTAAGTCGATGCGGCTTAATATCCCTGTCACTTTTAAGTCTTCTTTCATCTTCCCAGCATCCCGTGGTTTTACCATAGTATACTCTGTAGATGGTAATTAGCTGCATTCTAGGTTGCTGGAAACCGATTGGCTCGCATAACAGGCAAGAGACTCTTGTGTCAACTTTAGGTCCAATATCGCGTATACACTTTCAGCATCTTAAGAGGCTGCGTGGTCCACTCGATTACCCTATCGTTACTCCCAAAGTTATCCTACTATACACTCAGTATCTGCCACGAACATAATATTCTCTAAGCCCAGCATAGTATACGATTTCTCTGAACCTTCGAAAGGTGTAACTATTTGTGGACTTAGATACCTTTACCCATTAAGTCCACAATTGTATTTGAATAATAATTTTCTCAATAACCCATATCTTAAATCAACCAGCATCCGAGATATTGGTAAATTGATTTTTCCGATACAAATTAGAAAAATCTACTACATCTTGCTCACCAACCATCATTAGAAGAAGGAATTATTAATAATTTATGTTTCTCATATTATCAGTACTTATATTCAAATTTAAAAATCATTTACAAAATTAATATTCGTGTAAAAAATAAGTTTGATCGTTGGAGGGTTGAATGTTTATAATCTGAGTTGTTGTCGGACACTCTTTTAAGTGAGCATATTAACGATACCGATACTTAATGACTTTAGCAAGTGTTGTCACAGTACCCCCCTCATAGTGAAATTCTTTAACGATCAAATAAAAAAAATACTTTTAAATATTATTATTATTGCTGTGGTATCTACGAGTGGTGGTGTCAATATATACCGAGACTTTTATGTATGATTTTTTTTTACATTATTATAATATGATGTTACAGCCTAAGTAAAACTTTTTTGATTTCACTTAAACCTACTCAATTCGGTAGTCTTTTGCTGTTTTAAATTTATATCTATTTTGAGTCAAGGATTTCTCGTCTATACGCACTTTTCAAACAATCAAAACAATTATTTCTATTTTTAGAGTCATACATTGTATTAATGATGTCTCCGAAAATAGCCTTTCTTCTCTCTGTTTGTCAGCAGACAGCATTTTATTAACACAATTATGTTTTATTATTATTAAAGGTCCATCAGTAGGATAATAATTCACAGGGTCAACAGAAAGACAGCACTAAAATAAAATGATACGAGGGTAAAAATAAAATGAACCCGGAGAATAACAATTATTATTAATAAAGGAAAGAACGTAGACAGTCACACAGTTTTTATAGACAAATAGTGTTTTTATAAACAAGAATAACAATACATATTATCTAAATAAATAAAAAGATATTTTTTATTTTATTTTATTTTATTATTTTATTTTATTTATTAAGGAATCAAACCGTTACATATTGTTACAAAAATTTAAAATATAATAATGAAAAGTTATTGCAACCAGCAAAGTTTTCATGTATACATTATAATATAGTTAAGCCTAGCAAGATAGAGAGTAAGAATAACATAAATATAAAGAAATTACATAAGAAAATTACGTGAGAAAAATGAGGAAGAATAATGAATAATTAAATTATATACAAAAAAGTAACATAAAAAAATATAGATATAATATATATCTATTTATACACACTTTTATAGATAGCGCATTTAAATGAAACATGTGAATTATTAAAAGGATCAACGGTTGAGAAATACATATTATAATTTAAACAAGAGCGCCGAATAAAAGAGTTTTGTGCATATAAATATGTTTAATAATACATCGATATAAGTATCTTGTATTTAGTCCATTTAATTTTGATAATGGTAATTAGGGATTGGAATATTTTTCGAAACCGAAAAACCGGTTTTAAAATCAGATAATTCCGATATATTCTGTATTGAAAGGGGAAACAAAATGTATTAATTAACATAAAAAGCTTGACATGACTGTATTTTTTTTTCTGGTTACGCGATGTCAAGTTTACTTCCATGGCATTCATCGTCCTTGGTAACCAGCAATGACACTTGCTTAAAATATTAATATGTTAAAGAGATTTATAGATATATTTATTGTTAGATATTTCTGTTTTTTTTTTCAAATTATTATTTCACGAATACCAGTATTCAATAGGAAATACGGAAATACTGGTATGGGTATTTTCATTTGCTATTGCAATCCCTAAGGGTAATGATTATTTTCGACAACTTATAGTAAAGTAGCAACTTAAAAGCATTTATACTATTAAGGATAATTTGTTTGAGTACGATTTTTTTTTTAAAAAACCTTTAATATTTATTTTTATCAGTTAAAAATGTAGTTTTATCCTGATAAAATTGGTAATATTTATTTATAACGTATGTATATCTCTAGACTGAGACATCACCTAGCTCCGTTTATCTTTTTAGGTTCCCAGTTCTTCACTGCCATGTACATCCACCGAACATTATGAGTTCGTCTATCCAGCGGGTCTTAGGGCGTTTCTGTGGTTGTTTATTGACCCTTGGGTACGATTGCATGACGGCATTTTGCACCCTCGCAACTAAACCACCACAGGTCCAAATTTACGTGTTTTGAGTTAATTACTACGTTTCATTGTCCATTTCATAGTATATATACCGAAAATTTCATACCTCTAAGTCATCAAATTCAAGTCAAAACTTCATTCAATATCCAAACATATTTCAAAAACACAGTACAAAAATGCGAAAGGTAAAAACTTCACTGCTGATTTTCTCTATTTGACGAATTGGATTGTGACAGTTTAGTTGCGAGGGTGCGATTTATCCAGCGGTTGTTCACGCAAGGAGCGATATGCCCAGTCCATTGCTTTCCAGTATTTTACGCTTCATTACTTTTCACTTGTAATACAGTGATACGTTTTGTGTATAAAACATAAAATTATATCAAATGACATTCATATTTAATAATAATATATTATGTAGTAGTAAATAAATAAATAAATAAATAAATAGATAATATTTTTAGAATATATTTTGTACATTATGCTCATTCTAGAGCAGGAGTGCAAAGTTATGAAATGGCAACTCTACTACTTAGCGACATCTCTAATATCGCGTACTCTTGTCTGCTTCCTTGTCCATTGGTTTATTTTGTGGTCTCTCCGCGTTATGCACCTTTCCATGCCACGTTGCCTTACTTGTATTTTTTTACATTATAAATTCTCTTACATTAAGACTCCAGGTTTTACATGCATACGTGAGCACTGATAGCATGTATTGATTTACGGTTAATACACAAATAATAGGAGGTCAATTTTAAAAATATCCGAATGCAATCCATGCCAGTTTAGGTGTATTTATTGAGTGCCAATGATGAGGATCGCCTTTGTTTCATCAAAGTATTTCACCATTACTTTTATCTATGAGACAATTTTATTTTAACTTACTTTACGGCTTTCATTTGTAAGCTCCTACATCATATTCGAAAGCTCTTCAGGGTCGTTGAAAATTTGAATATTACATACTTTAACATATTATTACATACAGTGTATCTAGTACCATATAAATTAGAAGCATCAGTTGTTTGTTGTTTTAGGTTGCAGAACAAAACTGCCAATTGGTAATGCCAATTAAAAGGACGATAAATCTATTCAACTCTATTTTATTCGATCCCACGATGGTCGCGCGGCTTAAGCATCGAACTATAGCGTCGTGGGTCTCAGGTTCGAATCCTAGGTCTGGCAAGTACACATATTGTTTTTCAATTTGTGTATGAGCCAGAATATGGACCTAATAAGTTGAGCAAGTGGCTGACATCCATTTATCGTAAAAGCAAAATCAGAATTCTGCTAATACAAACCTCTACTCTGTGGAGGCCCATATGATCCTATTAGGATTGGACATGGTCGAAAGAAGACTGTAATCTATTTAAATGAGGGTGAGTTTAAGTGGACATCATTTTATAAATTTTGAGAAACACTCTACTAAGCTTACGGGATATGTTTTTTTGTATTTTTAATTACCCTGTTTTTGTATAAATCATTAATAATGTCACTAATTTTCTTTAGTCTTCATGTTATGTTACGAATTTCTTGACTTAATAATTATTATTTTTTGTCTCATGTAAGTAAATAAATTCTAAATTCATTTAAATTTAATGGAATAACATATTAAAAGAAATTTGCACGACCCACGTTAAAAATATTACGATTTGAATAATTTTCCCATATCCCGCACAACTGTTGAATTATGATCTCGTAAACTTAACAACTATAATATTATATGATATACTCTACGCAGTTCACAAACTCCATTGCTTAAAATCGATATTTTCAACTTCGAGCACTGATCTATCGAAAGTGCTGTGGGGGATGGGAGAGGTTTTGCTAAGACGCTGAAGAGCCCTAGACTAAGATTTATGCAAGCCACAGGGGAAGATTTATGCAAGACAGTTGTGTGAGGGATGAAAGTGGCATGGAATTTTAGTGCAGTGGCGCATTAAGACGCCATGATTACCAAAACACCTTTGATCCGCCGTGAATATATTCACATAAACGGCGCCCACTTACGTCCCGATGTCACATCCATTTAAGCAATTATTCATTATTCAAAGGCTTTTGGGATATATCTAGATTTATTGTGAAGGTGTATTCTGTAGGTGATGTTTATTTATGATTCGTCTCTGGGAGAAAAATATTATTTTCATGATTTATTGAAACGTAAACATCTTATCAACCCACCTGCCTTTTCCGAAAATCATAATATCGTTGTTATCTCATAGATCGGTAATATTTTATTCGTTAAAACACTCGTTTGGTAAGCCTGATATATGTGATTGAATCTCACTAGGTCTAATATTTGTTTCGATATTTTTTTTTGACGGTTATATTTATATTTTCCGAAAAAATTGTACTGCATTTTTTTTAAAAGATATTGTGATAGCCAAACGGGAGAAGAAAGGGGTAAATTTCTCCATAAATTGATTGCGTGAAAACAGTTATCAAATAAATGTTGATAAGCCTACGCCATGCGTATACTCGAGAATATACACTCTCTACTCGCTACATATTGTATATATCGAATTTTTACTACGTTGCTGAATTATGTTGACCTTACCTTCATAATCTTGGATTTAAACACACTTAATTTATTGTAAATATTTATTATAAATCATATAGTTCAACTAACTAAATAACATTTTCTGTTGAAATAAAATTCATATTTTATTTAACCTTTCTCTTACCGTGATAACAAATTCCATTCTGTCCTCAGCCGTTACATTGCGTTGCCGTAGTAGTTACACGGAATAACACTAGGTATATAAAAAATAATTACTTCAGTAACGTATATAAATTTATAATAATAATTATTATGTCAGCATTTGTAATTTATTATAAAAGGAAAAAAAATATAAAGCACTCAGTTGTAGTAACTTGACACCACAGAATGGGCAAGGCTCACTGTGTATAATCGTAATTGTAACTACTTGATCAATTTTCAACTTTAAGTCTTAAACTCACCCAACCTTAAATTGATATCTCGTATCATGGCCATTCTACACGAGCAATTAAAATGCCGCGTTTCTCCCACTACCAACTATGCCGTCAAACAGAACCATTGGTTTATGCTCAGCATATTTATACAAAAATTTTACAGGTTATGAGAGGAAGCGGTCAAAATGCCTCTGGATGCGATAGTATATGATTATCCCGCTATACCGATTGCATTATGTCACTACGCTATGCGTTATAATCCAAACTGTATATATTCAGATTAGCCGTATTTTTATGGTCACGTCTAGCAACATTTTGAGACGGTCTTTAGCCAGTAACACTCTTTACATTATACGGTTTTGACTGTATGGCAACTAATCGAACGGCGACATTCTTTCAGTGGCATGAAGAAGACGCTCTTTTAATATTACACGGCGACGGTTAAAAACCGAAACGGTGCCGTATAGCAGCCGTCCATAACACTGTATTCACAGCGCCCGGACGGCCACCGATGACTCAGTTGTGTACGTGACCTAATGCACGCTTTCACATTAGACGGTTTTAAATCGTACGGCACAGCACAACACTCAACCACAAATTGAGCTTGTGACGGCAAAAACCGTGCATAAACCGTGTAGTGTGAAAAGAGCGTGAACTTGTTGCCGATTTGGATTATTACTGTTCGATTTTTTTCGTACGGTTAAAACCGTACAGTGTGAAATAAGGGTACCCGCGGCAACTTGCCTGCTAGTCATAACGTTACAGTAAACGAATAAAAAAAGAAAGGAAGGAACACACTGATTCATTGCAGTAGAAAAACGGGCAACCAAATTCGCCATTTTGGAAATCGACGGTTTTGCGTAAGCAAATATCACGTGGTCTGTACGTGTGCATATAAACTGCGTATGCGTTTGTAATTTTGTGTATTTTATGTTTGTATATCACGCAATGTTGGCCATATTTGCCCCTCTTTCTGATTGCCGTGATTCGTACATATTGTGCTCATTCCTTCTTTTTTATTCGTAGGTTACAGTACAAACAATTTATTGAGTTCAATAATAATTAGTTAAGTTGATATGAAGGTAGTAAAAAAGCTCTTAATACGTCACTGCACTTACCTGTCTACTATTTACAATTTCCCAACAATATGTTCCGAGTAGCGCTAACTCAAGAGGATGGCGTTTGTTTATACACAAAGTAAGTCAAAAGATACTCGCCCTGTTTGTGATGAATCTGTTCCACGGCAGTGAGGCAATAATGTAAGAATATTCTCCCTCCTAGAAGAGCCAAGAGTGATTGAGACTCTTCCCAAATTGTTCATGATTGATATCTTTCGCCTGCATGGGGTTACACAGTGTACTGAGCTTACTTTACGCTTATATCAATTAGTGAAATTGGATTTTGCTGAGGCTTTGTACGTCGCTTACTTTGAAATAAGTTATGACACAACGGAAGAAAATGTCGTTGTAATTACATATGTATATTATATATTGAAATATGTTTAATAATACAGATATAATCTACAAAAATATTTTTTTTAAATATAAATGGTTTTTGTTATTAAAATATTTTGAACACAACAATAAAATTATTTAATTATTGATTACACAGCATGTAGTACTTATTCAACATTGTCTTATAATAATCAGTTGGTCTATTCTATACTTATCGACCGCTAAAGTGATAAAATGATAAATATTATTAAACTTAGAGTAGGTTTGTATCAAAGTATTAGCACGTATTGTAACAGTTACAATAAGATATTTGTAATTGTTGCAATAAGTGCTATATTTGAACAGCAGCAAGAGAGGTGCTGTTAAAATATACCACTTATTGCAACAATTACAACCTAGTTAGTTAGTACAACCAGGTTAGTTGTTATTATACATTGCGAAAACAAAGCCATAATAGATAGGTTATAGTCAAAAATACCCGTCTATCCATAAAATATCTAAAATTATGCAATTAAATCATACACATCTTTGAATATTTTGTAGATAGAATAATATTTTTTATCTATAGTTTAGCTTAGGCAGGGCTTAATGAATTTAAAAAAAATGAACAATCAATATGTGTAATGTGTATCATTAATCCAATCGAAACACATAAATATGAAGTAAAAAGAGCACAATTTTGTCGTTTCACCAAAAATATACCAAAACTACTATGATTTGATTTAGGCAAGGTTTATTTGATTTTTAAAAACTAACCAATTCCATCTGTAAATAATTGTAGTCTTAGTTCAATAAAAACAAAATACGTATGACTAACAAAGTTTATTGTGCACTATTTATGGTGGATCTTAACAGCCTACCTCCACCCTTCACAGTAACGGTTGGGTTAATAATTTCGTCTTAAAATTTTCAAAATATTGACGTTATATCTATATAAAACCACCTTTGAAATAGCCCCCGCGATGATCCCAACAAAGTTTTTCACTTCAAAATTAAAAACTTCTTTACTTAATAAATTGCAGGTAGACGAAAGCTTTATATCCCATAGCGAAAAAATTTTAAAGCTGTAAAAAAACCTAAGCTTTAAAAATGTATAATCTGCGCTGAGCTTATTATAATCTTTCACGGATCCGGTCTGACAGCCTCCCTTTCTCTTGTCTTTTTCATTGAAAACTTTCTTGCGGTGTGGGTACTCTCTCGAAGACCCCACTAAATTTTTTATATGCAGTAAAATTCACTAAGGATGCGACCTAAATGAGTGGAGAGAGTGCCTAAAGGGAATATTTTATGAACTAGGGATTGTATTAAGTGTACATACATACCGTGAATACTTAACCGCCGATTCGGTACTCCGGTTAAGTGTGCGTTACGTCTCGTTTGACCTATGTTTTATGGCGAATAGCTTAAGACCTTTTGTCCTAATACATTATTAATCAAATGTTTCGTGTTATAGACATACTTACATTGTGATAATTAATTCTATTCTGTCAATACATACCTACATATTATAATATACTGAATTAAAGGTTATAATCGACATTCATTTATTATTCACACATAATAATAATAATATGACCCATTTAGAAGTTAGTAATTTTATTTATTTTATTTAAAAGTTAGTCATTAATTTATTTATTTTGTAATCATAATTGTATTGTATTTATTTTGTATTCGGCAGGGTAGGTCATCGATTGCTCAACAATGATCTAAAAAAAACTTTTAACTAATTAAACGTAATCTAAAACATACAAGTTTGTAGGCAAACCCAAAAGGCCAAAAAGTCTCCCTACGATGAATATCACGTTTGAACCGGTCGGATAAGCAAAGATAAAAATTGAACTCGATAACTGCGTTCCGGTAGCCATTTTTTAATATGTCATTTATAAACCATTCATGTATGCTAACTTCGACCAGAACCGCCGTCGCTAGTAGGTCTCGTTGTTCAGTGCATAAGGCATTGGCGTTTCTGGTGAGGTCACTACTAGAGGTCACCACTGACCTGCCTATCAAACTAGTAACCAGGTTCAAATACTTAGGTGACACGTCTTATTAGTTTTTTTTTATTTATTTTTTTAAATGTTTCTGTTTAATTTCAACAACTTGTATTATCTTTGTCCACAGACCTTTGCTGAAACAGATAAAGAATTCAGCGGAATCTCACATAGTGCTGGACTGCACCACGGAGAGGATCTATGATGTCCTGAAACAGGCGCAGCAAATCGGAATGATGTCAGATTATCACAGCTACCTAATTACGTCTCTGGTGAGAAACCATAAATAATGTATCATTAATCATACATAATAATCATTATAGATAATATTCAATATTGTATTAATTTGATGGCAGGTTATATGAGTAAGTAAAAAATTGTGTATTCAAATTAAATCAAATAACTTAAATATTCAAAATTTAAACAAAAGCCAAAGTAGTTCAGTATGCTCAGTTAATAATATATTATAATATAATAATTTATAACGTGCCTTTTTTTACCCTTCAAAACTATGTGATTATTGTTATGCATACATATCAATCTGTAAGCGATTGAGAGAAGATTTTGATGTACGGTACGCATAATATGTGGAAGCCAACATATTATTATTAATATGAATAAACGCAAGGCACTAGTGAAGCTTCAATCCTTCCAAACGCGCTTTTAATCATCAAAATTAAAATTAACATTTTAATTATATTATTTATGGGTGAGCATTACAACTTATATAATATATATATAACAAATTCAGTAATGTAAATTATAATGTTTTTATTGTACTTTTTCAAAAATAATCGTAGAATAGAACCAAGTAAATATTTAAATTAATAATTGTGGGAAACACAAATTATATTTTGAAGTCACGTATGTTAAAATCGATGCTTGTGAGAAAAAAATATTAAAACCAATCATAAGGTAAATCACAAAATGAAAGTTTGAATACAATAAGTTTTTATTTGTTGTTTTTATTTAATAAAACGCATTTTTTTGTAGTACTTGTTCCACTTTTAATCAATAGATTAGGACTGGTTTCGTCCACTATTGATTAAAAGTGGAATAAGTACTACAAAAAATTGCGTTTTATTGAATAAAAACAACAATACAATGCAGTTTCATCATGAATTGACAGTTAACAAAATAAAAGAAAAAAAAGTATTCATTTCACAGTTTATTTTTGATGAAATGAGGTGTTAATAATACAATAACATAATGAAACAGTGAGCTTCTAAATTTATATAGATTTTTTGAAGTTATACTTCTTTAGGCGCGTTTGGAAAAACAGGTCAGAGTGTATTTTTGGCGTGTGACATGTAACACATAATTTATTTTTTCACAAGAAAAAAACGCACTCGATTGGATTCGAACCACCAATTGTTGGGTTATCAGACGAACGTACTATTAGTACACCACAGTGTGATACTGCAATCGTGATGATTATACAGTATAATATTATAGCTTAAAATTTTTCTGTTGCCTAGGCAGCGAATTAATTATACAGTATAATATTATAGTTTAGAAATGTTCCGTTGCCTAGGCAGCGAATTTATTATTGTCAGACATTTGTAATTCTTTACGTAAACAAACTATTAAATGTCATAGTGGCAGTTGTTACTTTAAAAATAAAAACAACGAGAAACCATTATATAATATAGTAATATAAGTTAAAGTGTATAAAAATAAACCAACGGCGTTTTGTTACGCCAAAGAAGTATAACTTCTAACGCGCGTACATAAGTACACACACCGATTTTTTTTTCACCGTTTATTTTTGATGGAATGAGGTGTTATTAACTTACAGTAACATAATGAAAAC
The DNA here is from genome assembly GCF_057557595.1 of Rhyacophila brunnea. Classification (NCBI taxonomy): domain Eukaryota; kingdom Metazoa; phylum Arthropoda; class Insecta; order Trichoptera; family Rhyacophilidae; genus Rhyacophila; species Rhyacophila brunnea. The sequence continues at coordinate 40,455,691 of NW_028232796.1, read as the reverse complement.
AGTGAGCTTAGAATTGATGTAGATAGGCATTTTTTTAAATATATAATATAAGTACTGTAAAAAATGTAATTACTTAATTTGTCAAATTTATGTCATTCTTCTTAACCGTTTAACTAATGAGGCACCTACCCAAATAACCGATATATTAAAAAGACGATAATAATAATAATTATAGGCTTTACAGTTGGTTACTCTAAAATAATACAAGAGAAAATAAATTTGTGTGGTTTTAGTGTTACGTAATATCTTTTATAATTTACTAATTAAAAAAACAACCACATCAAAGCCAAAGTTAATCCACTATAGTCTGCAGGAAAACCGAATTGTTTTTTTTCACTTACACCAGTGCGGTCTATCCAGTTATTCTGTTAGCATAACTATTTCACAATTAAATTGCCATCAAGTCCTTTTAGCGGGGCGGAAACTAAGGAATTTTTAATTCACCCTAAAAGTAATAAATGATGCACTGAAAATGGCACAAGGCCAAACCGGGCAATGAACGCGGGACTAATGGATTAAAAATCCCGTATTGAACGAGCTGCTTCGCGAAACATATGGTCATTAGTCATGCACTTTTTCTTCGCTGAAATTTTTCTCCCATTAAACACTTTGAACTCCGCCAATGAACAATATTTAAGATATTTTGCATAAAAATGAAACACTATGTAGAACTTTAAATTAATAAATTAAATGATTGTCATGGAAATTAAAAAAAAAAACGAATACACATTGTGACGTCCCATGGAGATAGGCAGGTCATGCGTTGCGTAGGGCATGTTGTAAAGGGCGGCGAATATATATAAATTTTGAAAGCAGTGGCGGTTTTCAATGAAGCAGACGATTCGGTCGCTTCATTTTAAAGTATTGACATTTAGTTTAAAAGATAATCTAAATTCTGACAATATAACTATTGTTGTATGCTAATACTTATTATAATACATATTGCAATGGCAGTTTATCACCCAATGAAAAAATTTGAAAGGATGCTTCCAAGTCTGTCCGCTACACACTACCATTATTTGAGAATAAGTATCGTGGAAATACTCTAACTGTTAATAGATGGTGCGTATGTAATTTTAAAGACATTTGGTGTATTTATCTGTTTAAGATTACCAAAAATAAATAATAAAATGGATAAGTAAATTATTAACAAATTTTCAGACAATTTAAAACTAAAAATTAAAAGGGGCGCCATTCCAAGTTTGCTTAAGGGCTGCACTTTTCCTAGGGACATGACCGAATACCCCAATTTCTATACTATAATAATATCATCTATTGACAATAAATGGTACCACATCGCTACCAGAAATTATCTCCACTTTTCTCTGTCTGACACAAGCTCCATTCACTGACATATTCCCAATAAATCTGTATTCCTTCTTATTTAGCCCAACCATAAAAACCTAGGTTTTCGTACCCTTCTTTGACCTTCTGGTCTACTGCAAACAAGCCTCTTGAGTGGTATTGGTGTACTATTTTTTAATTCTGATCTGTTTACCGTAGTGGCCCTACTTTTACGTTTATCACATGGGATTCACTACAAATGACCCCTGAGAATTGAACAATAACAAATGCTACATTACTATTATATCGTAAATAAAAAAATATTAATTGTGAAAAAGAATTCAGTTGACATTCATACACCTAACATAATACTTCACTATAATATTGTCTCTTGAGAGTGGCTTCCGCAACGAACTCAAAACATCAACGCACAAAAGAGTGTACACAATAAATATAATGATTGAAAAACCAAATACCTACTAAAAATTTAAACTACATTTAAAAGGGTTGCTAGTATCAAACTTTCACAGGTTTGTTGACAATTCGATATTTATTTCGGTTGCAAAACCATTGTCAATATTACAAAAATAAACGATTTTTATCTCATCCACTCCAGTGGATACAAGAATAATGCCTTAGCCCTAGTGCATGGAATCGAATTTAAATATTAAATTAAATATTGAATATACACAGGTTTGCATCCTGCTAGGTGTCGTTTTTTTTTCAAAAATATTCTTAGTGTTTTCAAACTTTATAAGCTTTCTGTATTTAAACCGAATACTGCTCAAATCAAAACCACTAAGTTGCGTAGTTCAATACTTTTTTATTCCGGATTGCGCGGGTCAATATAATGTTAAATAATACACAATGCGGTCTTTTGGATATCCGCATATTGCAAAGAGGAAACGTCGCGCATATTTTGGCAGTACTCTTTCGCAAAAAATGTTGCGAACTTGCTAAAATGCAAATGTGAAAGCCTCTTTCTGGCCGTTTTTACGACTCGACGCACGCCACTGTGCATATGAGTTACTCCTACACATAACGATACGGATTCGCCGATAAATTTGCACGACTTTTGTACTCCACTGCTGCGAGATTCTTTTGTGTTTATATTTTTTTGTTTTATTCTTTGCATTAAAGTATTATTTCCGGTCCCAAATGGATGTAGAACAATTTTTATTTCGCACATCCAAATATGGATCGTATATTCAAACAAAACATAAAAAGTTCTTTATTAAGGCAAAACTCTCGTCGGTCTAGAAACAACATTATGAAACATGAAATTTAATTTTAATTAATTCAGTGTAAGTACTACACTGCTACTTACTTACTTCACCCTGTCACGCCTCAGTATTGGGGCATAGGCCAAGTACAAAGTCGCGTCACTTCCATCGATCCATCGTCAAATCTCGTGGCTCCCGTCATGTGAGACCTGTTGTAGTACGTAGTTCGCTTTTGTAACATTGCTACAGGGTGAGGAAGAACGATCACGCCGACAGACCCCTTGAGTTTGTACCACAAGGATATGCAGTGTCACAATCTCTGGTGGCATCTGGAATACATGTTCCGGCCACGTAAAGCTGATTCATGATTTATTACTTCAATCACCGATGGCTGCCATGTTCACTCACGAACTATAATGTTTGTAATGTACCCTTTAGATTCGGCTGAGACATCGATTCTCAAAGCTCAAATCCCTAGAAGCTTATTGAAGTGACATATCACACAGTTCCACGATTTCCGGGTGCTTAGACCCCTCTGACCCATCTAACTTAAATCACTTAAGTCATATAATATGATATCATCACGGGTGTGATAATCATATATGGATGACTCTATATATAGGGCTGTCATAACGAAAGAAAAGTTATCGATACCTGGTATCAGTATCGATGGTTGTTCGCGAGAGATTTTTTTTCCAAAAAAATATGTTATGTTTGCACCTACAGAACTTTAAAATATATTATTAAGTCACTGATTAGTTAACATGTATAATTTGAAAATACTACTTAATATATGAAATAAGCTTAATGGTAAAAATCTTGAAATTTTTTTTCAAATATTTATAAAATATAAATGTTAGGGTTACTGCCAATAGTTGGTAAGTCTCTAAATCATGTTATAGCGTAATTATTGCAGTTTGAAGTTTGACATGCCCTTCTAAAATCAGGCATAAAGATAGTTTCTTTGTGCTTTATTTGCATGTTCTGTATATCGGATGACTTTTATTTTTTTTTCTAGCATACATCACTAGTGGCGAAGAGTGTATGTTGGAAGAAGGTGAGGTAACTGAAAAAGTCCTAGAACAGTCACAGGATTTGAATTTGAATATATGTAGACACATTATCCGTTGTTAACTCTAAATACGTAAATTATCGACTTACCAACTTTTTCCAGCAACCCTAGGAATTATTCAATAAATGTTAAATTCTCAAATCTTGTGATTTTTTTCTTTATGATATTTTAATTGTATCTATCGATCTAATGAATGATTAGGTACCTAAATATTTTTCATTAAAATCTCTTGACTTTTTAATTTCTGAGTTATCATAAAATGTTAGTTTCTAGAAAAAAAAGTATTTGGGTTAAAAGTTTTAGTTGTGTTTAATGGTGGAAAATAATATTTTTAAGCATTTTTATATAACATAATATATAAGTAATAATTTATTATCATTATGAATTTTTCTTATTTTTCAGGATTTACATAGCGTAGATTTGGACGAATTCAAGTACGGAGGAACTAACATCACCGCCTTCAGACTCCTGGATCCAGACAAGCCCGAGATTCAACGCGCTGTCAAAGACTGGGTTTACGGCGAAGCCCGTTTTGGACGAAAATTGCAGCTGGGACCTACTTCATCGAAGGTGACAGAACAACTAACCTATTTATATCACCAGTTATGGTTTTAATGTTTACGTATACTACATTCTACAGTTTTTCTGTATGTCGTTAATGTCTAGTTAAGCATACTATTGTAGCGGAAAACGACCTCGGACCTTATTAGCGTTATTTCGATAACGTTAGCAAGTCATTTAACTATCGCACAATCGTTGCATCTACAGTGAGCATATTCTACAGGTGTGACATATTTTTTTGGGGTTCGACTATCTCGGGCTTGTTCATTAAAACGCTTCGAAGTTGCAACAATGCAGCGGCCAACAGATTTCCCAAATGCGAACTATACCAACAATAGCTATAACCCCCAGTACGACTTTCATCTCTATACCTGTCACCCCTAAAGCGGTCTCATCCCTTTACAACGAGACCGCCAAACTATTATTGTGGGGGACTAAACCCCTAACAAAATAAGTTTTATATAAAACTATTAAATTATATATAAAACTACTAAATTTATATATAAATAAGCAATAATAGATAATATTATATTATAGTAACAGTTCATTGGAAAAACAATATATATATATATAATATGTAGGATTTGTGTATACATGTGGTATTCTTTGGTTTGACAAAAGATAGGTATTGCACACAAAAATAAACGCACTCGATTGGATTCGAACCACCGATTGCTCGGTTACCAGCCGAACAAACTATCTTTACGCCACAGTATGATACTACAATCGTGACGATTATACAGTATAATATTACAGTTTAGATTTGTTCCGTTGCTTAGGCAGCAAATTTATTATTGTCGGCCATTTGCAATTCCTTACATAAACGAACTTTTTAACGTCATAGTGGTAGTTGTTACTTTAAAAATAAAAACAACGATAAATAATCATATAATTTAGTAATATAAGTTAAAATGTATAGAAATAAACCAACAGCATTCCAATAAGCGGTCCTTTTTCTTGAGTGTTTAATTTAATAAGATAATTAAGAGCTAGTTGAAGTATCTAGGTTATTACAAGTTCTGTTTTTGTTTTTTTACGCCAAAGAAGTTTAACTTCTAACGCGCGTGCATAAATACACACACCGATTTTTTTCAATATTAAATGGACAGGTACTACCCCATAATTAAATATTATACTGTTGGAATTGGAATGTGACTGAGTAAATTCTGCGTCTTTTATTAATTTAAATTAAAATATTAGTCCTTATTTTCTGTAATATCCAATACACATGGTTTATGGGTCTAAAATCCGCAGTTTCTTCATAAATATTCAAATATTAAGCAATCAGTTCATATTTCAAATTAATTTCAACCAAGTTAATAATATCGTGCGAGAAATCCTTCGACAATACATGTGGGTAGATTGTTAATCCAAATACCACAGGAATTCGGGTTCATTAAGTAAATATATCAAGGTAAAACCATACGTCATCCATGTAATTTAGGCCACGCCTATTATTTTGGGGATGTTCAAACCGCCTCAGCTGATAAAGTTTACCGAGTTACCAGAATTGTCTGCACATGCCATACATTCACACATCCGGAGTGATATGATAACGTAATACGATTCGGCAATATAAGAATACAGTATTTGTAACCTGATAAAATTACTGCCACGTTAGTCAAATATAATATATGTGGTTTTTTTTACCTAACGTTCCGATTTCGTATTTAAATACTTTGTAAATAAAACTTGTTTGAATTACAAATTAATTTAACATAATATTATATAAGTTGAAAACACTTCAGATGCAATGTATACCTATGAGAAAAAACTTGTTAAAAAAATTGCGATGCCCAGCGAGACAAAGATTCACTAACGAACGCGCGAACGTGCTTCTTCGGTTCTACTATAGATCCAGTAGAATCCAGTGGATGCAGATTTGAATCCTGCTAGGAACCGTATTTGTTTAGAATGATTATAGTTATATATATAGTATATATTATACTGAAGTGTTTTAAAATTCTGCATCCTAAATAAAGAGTGCTTCATTCTCAAATCTTGTCATTTTTCATTGAATAAAAATATAGAATTTAATTTTTAAATAACCAATTTTTTATTCAACGAATAATTCTCAACTTTTAATAATGTAAAAGTATTAGCAAGTTCAAGTAAATTACAACAAAAATCATGGAGTGATCCGTGACGTCGGTTAGTAATTAAAGTAATACCTACTTTGATTTAAAACGCAAAAGCCGATCGCCAATATAGTAGCTCAGTTTGAAAAGCGCTTCAGTGAGTATTTAAATTTGTCGCAATTAAGTATGACTCCTTTAGCATAGTGGTATATGTGCGTGGGCGCGATACCCTAAGAGATGCAGTTTAGATTCCTGCTTTATTTCTTCTTTATTCTCTATTCAATGATTTCAAAATTATGTATGCTTATAATTTAATTGATTTAAGTTTTGTACTTTTCCATTCGAATTGTTACTTATGTCCAATTAGAAACGATAGGGCACTAAAATGACATTTATTTTTACTGTAAAATGTTTACCAACTATTTTAAATTATATTTATCACGACTTATAACTATAACTGGACGTATAACTTAAAAGTTTAATACATTATTTAAAGTTTTATACGTACCAATGATTTAAAATAAACAAACCTTTTCTTTTCCATAAAGTTAAACCAAATAATATATTATATTACCATGATATTTTTGGCTTTCAAATACATAGTTTTTTGATAAAGTTATTCAAATTTATTCCACTTAGTATTTAATACAAGCACGGTAATACTGCGATAAAATGAGACAATAAACGGATGGTTTTAGTACATAAAGAAAATTTTAACAATATTCTGAGCGAAGGTACCTAATACATTTTATTATGAATATATTATTTAACATGCATTTTATTTTTCATATTTAATTAATCAAAACAGGATTTTCATTCCGTTTCAAGACTGAGACACTTTTTAAATACAAAATGTACGTCCAAAGAAGAAAAAGAAATATCTCCACAATTTTTTTGTTAACAATGTTAACCAAATGTTTCAGGAAACTCAATTAGATGATGAGGGGAAATGTAAGATGACTTGCGAGTGCGAAATAAAAGGGAAAACTCAAAAAAGAAAAACATTAAACGTGGGTAAATTTTCACGGTAGAAATTTTATGCAAATGTCGTAATGGATTCTATTATTTAAGTAGGCATCTTTTGATCCTTTTTCTTTCTGTTCTGCTTTTCTGCTATTTGTATATCAATATTTGTATCTTTTCTTTTTCATGTGGCTTTTCCGACATCAGGATAACATGACATTCATCAAGGTATGTTGTTACATTCTTTTTTAATATTACTCCCCTGTCATTCAAAATAAAAACATACATTCCATACGCAGACTAATTCATACAGATTGCATTTGTTTTTTGAATTTTGACTTTTGACTTTGTATATTATATAAACCAAGCCTCTTTTACCTGTATGTTAAGTGTACAACATTGTTTCATTTACTGGTCCACTACTTTATAAAAACACTTTCTATTGAGCTGTTTACTTAATTCAATAAAAAAACAATTTTATTCACAAAGGGTAAAAAGCGATAAATCTAAAATCACTTCATTTCAGGACAGTTAAAAAAAGATTGAGTTTTGGCCAACAATGTATGATATTTTATATATTTGTGTACAATGTATTAATTCAACAGCTTTGATTCAACTGGTTTCTGTCATTATTTATGCATACAATATATTAATTGTAACTTAATTGTAATTATTGTACCTAATAATATTAATTTTGCAATGAGATAAACATGCAATGCATCAGTGCATGATGCCGATCACATCCTGGGGAGTGTCTCCATATATCGGTTGAAAAAGAAGGGCTTCTTTAGTCGGTCCGATCTTTAATTGGACCGGTCGGCTATTGCGACTTGATATCTACGAGGGGAAATTTCTCAGCTTTTAAAATGTTTCCGCAGCGATAAGGTTTTTTTCTCATCGAGAATTGACCGAGCACTTTCGGCGGAAATTTTAAAAGCGCCTAACTTCGTTACGCCATAGTATATGCCCGGATAACGGATGTGAAGATGTGGCGGGTGGTGGAGGGAAAAGCAAGTGTCACGTGACTAATGAAAATTGTTATTTATTTTATTACCTAATCAATAGGTATAATTAATAAAAATATTTTCATTTTTTAACAAACTAGTATAAATGTTATTTTAACATAATATATATTATTTTAATTACTATTTCAAACATTCATATAAAGTTTAATAGGATTTTTTTCTTAAAGGTTTTCTAATATTTTAATTTAACTTTTAATTAATTTAAAAAGCAATAGGTATGTTTTTAGAAAAAATTGAGTATTTTTTTGCGACCCGGATTTCACCATTCGGCATCTTCAGGCACTACGTGCACTCACTAAAAGGTAAATACACACATACTAAGTAATAATATCAAATGAATACGTTATATTAGATTCATTTATTACTGATGTAGAAATAAACATAATAAAACAAAAACTTTACCACTATGTAGATAAAAGAATCCCCTAATGGGAAATATTAGTCTTAAATCGGTCACGCTTAGCAAGACGGATTGTGAAAAATAAACCTCGATAATTGCATTCCTGCGGCCATTTATTCGCATAACTTGGTAAGATGTCTGGCGACTTATGTTTTAATTTATAAACCATGTATTCGTTCAATACATACAACAAAACAAAAACATTCAAATGGCTAATTTCACCAAAAATTTTCGGTGATAAACTTAGTTCTATGTCTGCAAGTTATGGGGTTCATTTAGGTAGTAAACGAATGAAGCTTTTTAAATCTATTTTTATAATGTGAAATCAAAAATCGCATGTACATAATCAATTTTTATTTAATCATATTTTGTGTTTTTGGTATTATTTAAAAAAAAAAATGTAGCATTACTGTATTTTAAAGAAAAACAACTATGAAAGTAAGAATAAAGCGTCTTTGTTTTTGACAGTGACACGTTCAAGAGTAACCCTGCAAATAAATTTGATTATTTGTTGACTTGAAATATCCAGTTTCACAGAATTCTAAGTTAATTGTTTTTTATTGTGAGCAATGTTTTAAGTGGTATTAAGCTGTTTTTGCCTTATTAAAACTCTATTCAATATTGTTTACCAAAATAAAATGATATTCTGAATTTTATTGGGGTCTCAATATAAATAACTCTTAATGAGTATTTGCGCGAAGATTGCAAATAACAAGAAGTTACTGTTTAAATGTCAATATTGCAATAATAACAAAATCATCATTATATTTGATTTTATGAAGAGTTTTAAAACAGTTAAGTGGAAAAGTTATTACGTATGAAACTTTATGTAATTATTACTGAATTATCATTTTTTTTAGTTTCACAAAGTTTTTCCAGTACCTATTCTACCTATGAATCCGTATCCTGCCTATGTTATTCGGTTATTTACAAAATCAAGTTCCAGTTATTTATATAGCAATTATTTTTGAAGTCTGCTGGAATGAAATTACAAGTGTAGGACCCTAGCTCCAAATTTTCCTATTTTTCTTCCCTATCTGACCATATCTTCATTCTTGGACCAGTTGTTTTATCCGATCTTTGAAGATATTGCTCTGCGATATAGCTGTGTCATCAATTCCAGAAAGATTTTTGTGATTGAGGTAGGATTAAGTTACCAATTATAAAAAAAATCTCTACATTGACTGAATTGTTTATAAAAAAGGCCAGTTTTGACGTTGGGCCTTGGTAAATTACGTGTTTGAAATTTAACGTGATAAATTGTCTTTGGCTAAACTAAATAACGATTGGCACATTATACAAAAAAAAATGTTATATTAATTGTAAAATAATTAAAAGCCATTTATTTTTATCTCAGTGTAAAAAATATTCACGATACAAAGTGAGATTTTTTTTTATAAATTAAGCCAAAATGCAATATAATAACCCGAAAGCAATATAATCATTTGCCTTGGTGACCGTTATTTTAGCCTTTTATCATAGTTCTGTATATGTTTTATAAAAGAAAATATAATCAATATACCGGAAATTATATAGGTAATACTTAGTTTTTGTCTGATTTTAATTGTCTACGCTCTACGTCTACGACAATCAATTTTCCGTATACTTTTCTCAAACTCACCGTTGCCAATAATTCAATCAAATTGTTATTATAATTATGTCCTGCATTGGGTAAGGTTTCCAGTTTGACTATTATTTATGTTACCTCAGCAGAACCTACAAGATAGGAGGCATATTATTATCCACTCAAGAAAAGTTTTCATATACTTATCCCTGTAATTAATTATTTTCTTCACTAATTATTCACATTTTTCAGACGGAAACTGCGCTGATGTATGATGCCGTCCACCTGTTCGCGAAAGCTCTCCACGATCTTGACACGTCGCAGCAGATTGATGTGAAGCCTCTTTCTTGTGACGCCGAAGACACGTGGCCGCACGGTTACAGCCTTATCAACTATATGAAAATAGTAAGTGCACAATATAATTAAACTAGTTAAGTGTTATTCGAGAGTTTTTGATTAATGTAAAATCTACGATCTACGTCAAAATAGTTGGAAAATAATTATTATAATATGGTAGCGCTTTTTCAGTGGACTGTAATTTTGAAGATGATGGATGTGCATGCTAAAGGGGAAGGTTACAGGTAGGATGATAGGCACTGGTGTTCTGGTGTCCGGCTCAAGCTGGTCCCTGAGCAGACACTCGCACGTTACACGTTTGATGAATGATGTGATGATTGAGGAGACACCTGTGCCAGGAACACGGACAGAGGTGATTTGATTTAATAGAGTTATGGTTTCCACGACGGTTGCACTGGACACGCTCGTGGTATGCAATTAACTTTTTGAATCGGTCTGTATGCATAGAACTACTCGTTAAACGATGGAAAAGCTATACCAAGCCTGCATGCGTCCAATTTCTTAATGTAACTAGATATAACTGAATGTAATTCAATAAAGGTCGACTGATGATCAGTAATTGCTGGTTATTCATTATTAATTATAATTCGTGAAAATTATGATAAAGCTTGTAAACGTTTACAACTACATTAGTTACTGAACGGATGTTTATTAGAAGGTAGTCATATTTTGTTGAATAGGCACATGAGGGTATTTGTAAAGTTTCATAGTCGATAATTTCGATTTTAACTTTTTTAAATATGTTAATTTATTCTGATTTCATAAATAATTTTCCATCATCTACATATTATTATATTCATAAAATATTTAATCCAGATATCTACACTTGTTAGGTAAATAGAATTAAACCAGTAATTTATTGCAAAGTCGTTTATATTCGTAAACCATCATTATTTAATCCAACTGTTTTTGAATCATTATTATTGTGTGACCCGGGTTTCACCTTTCAGCATGTATTGTATATATATGCGCATTCATCAATGATTTATTTATATGAAATTAATAATAATAAGTAAAAAAAACGGGAAAACCTTATTACCTACTAATTTCAGATGTAACTGGTATAGTAAATTTTAAGTGTTAAAAAAAACTATAGTCGGTACCTACCTAGTAGATACTCACTATAAATACATTCAGTCAGCGTATTGTAATAATGTAAATGGAATAGTACATAACTTACTGAGTCCATACTTTTAATTTTGGTATCGTTCTTTATTAAACTTACAATTTTCAAAACAAAGATTATTAAATCATGTAGGTATTTTCAATAAATAATGAATGCAACATTTTACAATATGGTGATTTTTTACATTAATATTAACAATATTTATGAATCTCAATTATAAATAAGACAAACATTTCATACATAATAACAATGATTTGTTTCGAATTCAATTTACAAAAAAACACAAAGTTCTACTAAAATATTACCGCATTTTTTTTTGATTTTCTTACATAAATAGATCGCTACCCTCTCTGGCAGAACAAATAAATGGCAGATCAAAGGTCTAACATCCATATAATAAAGCCATCCGCCCTTTTAACCAATAAACTATTGGACATGGAAATAGGAGCAATATCTCTTCTGATATACCTATTATCTACTACTATCGATGGACTTTTTTATACACAATGGAAGGTACTCTCGGAATATAACTATTTATTATTTTTATTGAAAAAAATATAATATACCTATATCTATAGCGGCTTTCGCGTTAGTTTATATTGTAGTGGGTCCCATATGCGAGTCCTGGGTCTAATACACATATTATATTTAAATTTGTGTTTGCAGTAGTCAGCTTATAGGTTGAGCTAGTGGCTATTTCTACCATTTCTCGTAAAAACAAAAATCTGTGGAGGCCTATAATAATCCTATTGGTATCGGACAATGCCAATAGAAAATATATCTATCCACTGCAATATGAAGGTTTCACCTTTCAGTTTCCACTCTTCGCGGTTCTCAGTCATTCTTCGTCACGTGATTCCACTAATTATTGCATCGATATAATGGGATTTTTGTCGCCTTTTATAAATTGTAATATCTCTTAGGTAGCACTGAAGGATGCTATTAGTCCTTTGAGCATAAAATCCGCCAATTATTGCCTCCATCCTTGCCATATTCTTATGTTTGGCGCTGTATCGTTTAAAACATCAGTTCGTCACGTATTAATTGTATAACTACCAAATATAAATTCAAAGGTTATTAACCAACTGTTGAATTTCTTATTTTTTTAAATATCATCTTGAAGAGGATAACTTTACTGACAAGATTGGAGTATGTACAATAAGAAAGGGCCTTCCTCTAGTAGTTAAAATAAATTAGCTAAGATCATGACGACACAAAACGATAATTATTAATAATTTCTATTACATATATTAAACAGATTTTAAAAGATATGAATATAAAATTAATATTATTTCATAATATTAAATATGTGGGGTCTAGAAACAAAAACGACATTTACCATTTTTGAAAAAGTCAATAAAAATGTCTTATTAAAAAAAAATTTCTTTTTAAGTATTCTTTGTATAATAATAATATAATTATACCATGTTATAATATATTTTTTTGAAATCATATCTATAAGAGAGAAATAAGACATTATTATTGAATTAAAACTGCCGTTTTTTGTTTCTAAAGTCCTTATATAAATATATAATTTGGAAAGATAGAACTCACCAACTAACAGCAATTATTACAATATTTTATAGAAATCAACAATTTTCAATATCAAATAATATAATTATTAATGGAATTGGCATTTACATACGTAATAATATAATGCTTTTAAAACAAAGTTGTTTGTTAAGTTTTTGCAACGTGATATTAAAATATGCACGTTATAGGTATATATTATGTCAGAAATACAACAAAAAAAAAACAAAAGGGAGAAGAAGCAGACAAAAGTACCTACGTGAAAGGTCGAAAATATCGTTTGTCGAATGAACAACTACTGAATAAATAAATAGTAGTCATATCCAATGGAAGGAATTAAACCCGCTAGATTGATGAACTTATGAAGTTCGACGGATCTACGTGTTAGTGAATATCTAGGGATGGTGATCAGTAGAATGAGCAAGGGGAGGCATGCATCTCATGGTCGATTTAGCCTGGTCGATTATGAATATAATATATCCAATTATAATAATATTATTATCCAATTTATTTTACTAGATTTTTGTTCTGGTTCTGGACGGTCGTACTAATTCGCCGAAATTTGCATTAGTTTAGACTTACGGAATAATTACATAGACTTCTAGATTTTAACGTCTTTAAACCTTATTACGAGGTATAATAGCATGTCTTCTATTCAATCAATCATAATTATATACTAACTTTAGAAACTTCTAAATAATTATTGACCCGTTTTCTAATACTGTCAGGTCAGAAGAAATTCAACTTCTAATTATGATTGATTTATGGCTTCTAATTTTATTTCAAGGGTCAAACTTTTAGTATAAAATGTCTTTTAAACATAATTATTTTGATCAGTCAATGAAAATTAAGAACTTAATATTGCCAATTAATTATTTTTTTAGTATGTACCTATTTGAAAATCAAATTCTCCGAAAAATACTTGCACTGGTTAATGACAGCCAAGGGTGATGCGTCCGTACGATCGCTGAGCTCTGCTACAAAGCTAATATCGTGCGCATCCTGAAACTTCGACGTATGCAGTTCGCCATATCACACTTCACCGTGAAATGTTGTATCGGTAATATATGGCCATATAATTATTAAAGACCGTCCAACCTCTCTGTGTAGTATAGTACTGACGTAAAATTCATGTCTAAATAAAACACGGTTCTTGTCGGTTTACACTTCACACAGGAAGCCAACACCAAACAATTTTTGAAAATAGCCGATATACATACGTCCTGGATTATTTGTTAGGTTAGGTTAGGTTTTCATTCTTGAATTCATGAATTTTGCCAAAATCAGCAATGAAAATTAAATTAACGTTCCTTTTGAATCTAATAAAATTGGTGACCGTATAGTATACGGTCATCTTTTTCCAATAAGAAAGCTCATGGCAAACTGTGCCACGGTGAAATTTTTTACGTTTTATTTATATTTATTCAATATCTTGATTGATCAACCAATATATTGTTACATACGACGAATATAGAGCTATTCATAAGATTTATGTACAACACAGAGTACAGTCATTTGATGATGTGAGTATCGAGACCAAAACCCACTATATTCAGGCCGCGGCACGAAATTTTGATGATAATGCAATACAAATAAGTACTACATACGTGTGAAGTTCGATAGTTTTGAAAGAAAATATGACCTAGTTAGAACAACGCCGAGCGAGAGAAAACGATGCAATATGCTTTATGTAAAAGTAGATGGAAATAATAACAAATAATAAGAAGAAATCGCAATCTGCAATATTTAAAGGTTAAGTTGTTCCACTATAGTTATTGCGTATACCTACTTCGGATGCAATATGATAAATAATTAAATATTGAAAAAAAAATTGTAATACGTACGATAATAATTGATATAAATACAACATGCTATCGTACATCTTCATTTACTGCAAACAGGTTATAACATTGCATTCGATGTTGCGAAATGAATAACACTACCATTATAGCACGCCATTTAGTACCACGGCCTGACTATAGACGACTTTCATCTATAATTGATTCTGTGTTCCATCCAGGATACCCTCAGCATTCATCGTCAGCATTACATCTCGAAAACTTCGAGCATTTTTTTTTCTTTGGCTGGTAATATTCAGGATTTTGTCCCATACATCAAAATGATGAACACCAATGACTGAACCAGCAATACGTTTTGGTTTCTTGAGATATAACTATCAATATAAATATTATATTATGTGTTAGTCGGGTCATAGCGAATTTACTATACAAGACTACTATAGAAACTATACAAAGAAAAAAACTGTAGGTACTATTAAATATAATTAATTTATGGAGTTACTACATAGATTCAAACTCTCTGCAAAATGTGTCCTTGTGTGACAATTATTTTTGGGATCGATACAGATTAGGGAAACGGATACTCGATTTCCTCCCAGCGCGTTCAAAAGAAGATTGTGAATTATCTGAGCCACACACAATAGGATCTAATTACAGACAGCATTAGCGAAGATATATGAGGTGTTTCTGCAAAGGTGAGGGGACTACTACTGTTTCCCTTACATTTTTGTTCAAAGAAGTTACTTACTACCACGCTAAATCCAAGACGCACACCATTATCAAAGATTTACTGGTTTTAGAACATTGTAGAATCTTTGTGGAGGCGTCTTTACAATATCTTTTCGGTAAATTAGAACACGCAACATAAACTATACGAAACAACTTACTAAAATTATATTTTTAGCTTTCGTTATGTTTTATGAAATTGGGTGTTTTTAATTAGATACCTATTTTACAAAAGGGTTAACTGTCAAACGAAGCCGTGATTATCGAGGGGAAATTCTACGTTCAAATCTTATCCCCGATGTTATGTATATGTTCAGAAGGTTGCGTCGTATGTGACATATGTGATGGGCAGCATTAACGAAAACACAAGTTAGTATTTGTGTGGTTTATATTATTGAGCAAATAGATTGATCATTATTCCATGGCACTAAGAAAAGTATCTTAATTAAAGTTTTGAGTAAAGGCGTAACATGATACTTTTGGAATAGATATTTAAAGGGAACGGCGAGATTCTTAGGTTGACTATATTTTAGGAGCACTCTATGACGACTGCGTCATTTCCGTTGCGTTTTTGTTTATGCTCTATAAATGAGCATATACAAGGACATTTCAGTTGTAAGATTGTATAAAATCTCTGCATATATGGATACTGCACCCATTTTTTGACATTTATAACTAGTATAGTCTAGTAAAACACCATGAATATAGTCTTGCTTAAACAACGCTACCAAGTATCCAAATTTTCTTTGAAAATCAGTTGTCTATTCGCTCAACTTATAAACGTTGTTTTACCGTAAAATTGCATTCAACAAGATGCTTGTTTTTGGCTTACTGTGCTTGTAAAGTTTTCGCGACCCTACAAAATCCTTTCATCAACAAAACATTACCATTTGGTGCAGTTTACACGCTGGTAGCATCATCTTCATAAATTAAGTCGGAGCTTGCGCTATAGTCAATAAAGTCGTTACCGGACCATTAATAATATATATAATTAAGATATATTTTATTAATATGGATTATACTCATTATATGGTACGGTTTTAACAGGATGGCGACCATCAACTTATTAAATCTAACATTGTTCATATTAATTGTGATAATATGGGACCAAAAAATGGCCCAAAATTGGACGTCTAGAATGCGCATCGTCAAAAACAGTCGTGGTGGTCATATGCTCGAAATTAATTTCTAATGATATTATTTCAAATATTAATAAAATGATAGGAAGTTAATTTTTTTAATTAATATTTTTATTTTAGTGTTTCAAGTTCTATCAAAATTTAAAAAAACTGTAATTTATATTTTTGTCATAAGCAAAATAATATACCTACTTATTATTTTGACATATTATTATAAATATTTTTGAAAACATTAAGATTAGTCCATCATCCAAGTTTAATGAGCATTGCTTTAGTAAGCTATTCATTATCACTTACATTATGCGAAGCTTTTAATGTAAGGTGATGTTTAATAAACGAAAGCCAAAATGAAAAAATACGTTTTTTATAGATCCGCGAATCAACTGACAAAAGATTACGTCTTATTCATTGGAATATAATCTCATCCCCAAAAAGGACTAATATTATTACGTCTTCATAGAAATAAAAATATTATATTTTCATGGTAATAAATATTTTTGCCAGGTCTGAATTAAGTTATTTGAGTGCCCACTGCAATTTTTAATATTGTTTTTATGTTTCTTTTAAAATATGGATATTTGTATGCTATATTTGGATATAGCTATGCTGTAACTCGGGACATTGAAGGCACTCGCAAAATGATGTCATTGTGACGTATGCGCAGTACACGTATCGACGCTAGGCACCCAATGCGCATGCCCACCATAGATAGATATTAAATGTACATATATCCCCATACACGTCTTATTTGTGTATGGGGACAATAATTGTTAACGATACTATTTGAGTAGCATAAATTTCTCAAAGAGTATTATAATGAGTTAATGACTCACTCCGGTAGGGTCCACAAATACGTCACAATGATGTAATATGACGTCATCATATACCAAGATTGTCATATTGACCGAATTGGTTATGTAGTGATAGGTATGGGTTTACGTAGGGTGTTGATTTACTCTTTTTCACTTATTATAAACACTGATTCAGGGACATTAAGTATTTTTTACGTCAGTATATTTCGCTTGACAAGTAACTGAAGTAACAATAAATTATTAGCAACATTATTTTATAAACGCACGCTTTGGCGCAAAAAGGTGGCAAGTTGTATTTTTAGAGGCGACGTTCGAGGCTCAAGGGTAGGTTACCGACTGACCGTACCAACTCTTGACCCTTCATCCACCCAGAAACAGATAACGGTAACTTTCGTTTTCTTTGTTTCGCTGTGCATCCTAGTCTAGCCTTGACTCATTTACAATTACAATAATATCATTATATTCCCAACTCTGTCGATTGGAGGACTTTTGATGGGGGATTTAGGCATTATGATATTTGGTATCAGTAGGTACCTCATTACATATAATATGATTATATTATAGTGTGCAGATGTTGGCAAAGCAACCTTTGGATAATTAAATTCGACTTCAATTTGACATTTCAGGCATCTTACATAATGCAATATCAATGCAGACGTTTGAACAAAAAATAACTATAAATACCCGTAGAAAAATCTTCTACAATTATTATAATTAATTAGACAAAAGCAATACATTGACTATATTCATTTTCAAATGAATAATTACGTCAACATCAAGGAATGCTTACTTAAGTTATGTAATTAACGCAATAGCCAATAAACGGAACGGCCATTTTGTTATTTGGGTTGCCAATAGAAGAAGAAAATAATGAATTTTGTTACCAATACAACCATATGTAGTTTTCACTTCGGTTCTAGGATGAAAATGATGATATTGTAATATATTAAAAAAAATACATATATTATCTATTTATTTATTTATTACTACAAGTGAATATCATTTGATTTCATTTTATACGGCGTAACCAGGGAAAGAGGCATATGAGTGTAGTAAAAAGTGCAAAAAAGGTGCAAAGTTATAAAACAATCCGGTGTTGTTTGGGCATAACCTGATAACTGCTTTTTTGGTATGAGTAAAAATTTGATCACTATAGTATTATCTTCCATTTGGTAATAACCCGATATCTATATTTTACTTAAAATGCTCAAAACACTATTGTAATAATATGATGATATGTGAACAAACACAGTGGTTGATTTGGTCAAAACATGACCAAAGACCTTATCATAGTTTGATCACTGCTAAGTGACCTTATTTTCCTAATCAGTGAAATAATTGACAATCTAAGTATTGTCATATTATTCTTCTTCAGTTTGCTATTGCAAATGTTTTTTTCAATTTTAAACAAAAAAAATGAACTTAAATTTATGTGGGCAATTCAAAGCTTAAAATGGCTCTCCTGTAAATTCGACGTTTTGCAGTTAACAGGTTATGCCCAAACATCACCGGACATACTATACTCTACAAGCGTTTGATTCTAAAATAAAACTGCTTAAAAACATATAATACGAATGCGTATAAGACTCATTCTATCTAGATGGAGTTCTAGCCATCTCATCATCATCGCAGCTATTGCACTGCTGGATGAAGGCCTTGCATGCTCCACTCTTCTCGGTCCCTAGTTCTTAGCTGCTATGTATATCCAATAAACTTTATGAGTTCATATATCCAGTTGGTTTTAGGGCATCCCTGTGGGCGTTTTAATCTTCTCTATCAATGTATGACGGCATTTGTGCAGCGGTTGTCCACTCGCCGACCGTCATGATCAGCCCAATTGCCATTTCATCTACTTAGCGGCCTCTATGACATCGCGTACTCTTGCCTAGCTGACTACTAGCAATTAACTAGCAAGAATGGCCGAAATTACCATTTATAACTTAAAAAAATACGTCGTCAAATATTAAATAATATCTTCTGTCTTTTAAACAGATATACCTACTATGTTGAACTGTAGCATTATCAACAGAAAGTAAATTGAACAAATCGTATTACTGTATGTTTATACACGGAAGATGATACGGCACGTGTTTTGTTTCGTAAATTCAAGGTAAAGATCATTTTAATATTATCATAATTTCTATTTCAATTTCAAATATAATTCTCGCTTTCACGTCAGAAAATATTTTCATGGCATTTCTCTACCTTACAGTAAACAATATTCTGTATAAACAGAAAGTATTATTCGAGATAAGTGGATTTCTGTAATTTCAAATGTAATAAGTCGTAACTTGTACCAATACAATATTATTGGGCACGTGTTGTGTATTATTTTTGTGCACGTTTTTTATTACATTAGTTCACTTCAAGGAAGATAAATTACTAACAAAACATTTTCAAAACCTAACTATTCAATCTTTATTTTATTATAAGATACCAAATATTATGTATGTACATGGTTAATTTCAATTATTAAATAATTACGAGATAAAAAGAACTTTTTATATACCACGTTTTTAAATTTTCTGTTGAATCATATAAACTTGACAATTCTATATAATATTAATAATTTAGGACAAATAAGGCAATTATCAACAAATCATTTTTTTGCTATTTTGCAACAAACAAATCGTCTCTGTTCTGGCAGAACACACTAACTGGAGAATACTAATTTTGAGTAATTTGACTTTGAAGTTGTTAAAATGTTTGAAATAATGGACTATCATGTGAGTTTATCAAGTAATCGTAAAAAGGATGACTTTAAAATAACGACTGTTTATTTTTTAGGAAGGTTTCCAGACGGTAAAGTTTGAAATAAGGAATATTTTGGTACTAACTCAATACGTCATTTTTTCGAATTAGTGTTTTCTGCCAGAACAGTGACGAAATATAGAATAATGAAATGTCATTTTGATTTCCATAATAATGCACATATAATATCAAAAATGTATTGCTAGGACCACCCCCTTAGCAATCAATACTAGTGGATTAGATTACGGATTTCTCCCGAAATAACTTTTCATACAAAACAGAATTATCTGAAAATTAATTCAATCCTACTTAAAGATAGCTAAAAGTATTAAAAGAATGCATTGGCATCGTGTTCTGATATATTCAAAAAGTTTCAAATGTTTAGCTTGTCGGGAAGTTAGTTAAAAATTGATTGCAAGATTTATACAGGATAAACAACTACCGAACAAACAAGAATACGAGCTAAGAAAACGTGGTAATAAAAATACACATTGTACGTGAAATGAATCTGATATGCAATAGATAGCAGTTGAATGACGGTATAGAAAACTTATAAATTAGGGCTTAAAGGCCCACGTGCACCACGTAGGTGAAAATGGAGGTTTTATGATATTTTCAAAGCATAAGCCTGGACATTCCTTAAACGTTGTAGATAATCTATATTTATATATATATATAATTTTGAAGCCTTATTATCCTTATTATTTATTTTAAACATTTGATGACTGCATAAAGTATTTTTATTACATAAAATAGTATTCTTTGAACCTCTCGATCAAATCTCTCTATCGTCCTTCCATTTTAAACTGACTCTAGTAAACTTTTGAGGGCTAAGTAACTGAATTTGTTTGGATACTATCCGCGGTTACATCTTAAGTAAAATCAGCAATAAATTGTGTTGACTTTTGAATGGGATCACAATCACAAGCCTTTTTCCTGCCGCTCAATCATCTAAATGTGATCAATGAGCTCGCATGCTGTTCTTATATCTCGCCATGGCTCTTCGTTGTACCTTGAATGGAGCTGAATTATTCTTTGTAGGTCTTCATGCCTAATTCTTTTTGACATTTTTATCTTATCTTAGTATTTGTATCTGTAGTGTATCATTCTGAAATCTTATGCGTATTTGGTGTCAAATAAAAAATGATACCAATTTATAATTAAGCATAAGACGTATAAAGATGATATAATAAGTTGGTTGACGCCTGGCGGCATCTGTGAGTCGTGTTAGTATCATTAGGTACTTCAATTCAATTATAAAGTTTGTGATTTTACTTCGGCAAAGTTTTGGAATACCTCTGATAACGTTTATATAAACTGCATGAATCATGAGTCGGCTAATAACTCAATCGGTACATATATATAAATTTTGATTCGCGCTTTGTCTGACTTTTTCTAGGAGTTATATAGTAGCCACATGTATTTTTGTAAGAATTAATATGCAATAAACTATTTTTTGAATTCAATAGATAATTATTCACAAGATTTAAGAATGTTACATTATTTATTGAACATACATAATTTAAAAACAGCTATGAGAAATAATATAAATAACCACTAGAAAAAATACGACACTCAGCATAAATCAAACTCACTTTCCCTTTGATTCGTTTAACACATTTGAATAGTTAATATCGTAACAACTAGATAAGACACATAGCTTCAGTACACATTTCCACAAATTCCAGGGGCCACGGGTTCAAATCCCGCTGGGCTTTGTATATTTTTTTCATTTTTTTTATCTATTGGATAGTATTATATTTTTTACGTGTGTTTTCAAAGTTTTTACAGCTATTCATTTAATCAACTGACATGTTAATGTTAATATTAAACTTAACACAGTGAAAATAGTATTATGATTTTTTTATTGTATAAGTCCTCAACCACAAAACTTATGTCTCTCGTTTTATGTATGTGTATCATAAATGGCGTACGTACCTATATCAAATACTGCAATGTATAATTTCCAATAAATAATTATTATAGGTATTACATGGCAAAACATTTTTTTAACAAAATTTTCGAACATTATTTAATTGTGTAAATATGATGAAATTATATTCAAAATGCTCAAATTAATATTCAATAACGAATCGATGTTGCAACCTCAATTAAATTTGATTATATATTCAATATCCGGTTATCCCAATGCGGTCAGGCAACATTGAATGTTATTTTGAGTGAAATAATATCATTTAACTATTTTGGAACTATTAAATACACTTTGAATATTAATATATTGAAGTAGGTACCGGTAAATCAAACAATGAAAGTGCTAGGGTTAACATATTATTTTCTTGGTCAAATGTAATGGGATTTATGGATTACAATGTTTTGTATTACAGTTAAAAATAAAACCATAAGTATTTCCAATAGTATACGCTAGATATAAATGTAAGAATTTACGTGTCAGGAAATGTGTACGTATGCAGTTCGCTGTATCACACTAAATCGTGAAATGTTTTATCAGAAATATAATATGGTCGTATATTAAAGACCATCTAACCTCTTTGGGTCGTAAAGTACCTATTGAAATAAATGCATGACTAAATAAAACACGGTTCTTGTCAGTTTGCAGGAAGCCAGTGGCAAACAAATTTTTATCGGTCATCTCTTTCCGATAAGAAAGCTCATGGCGAACTGTGCCACCGTGAAATGTTTTACGTATAATTTACGTTTAACCAATATCTTGATGGCGTCATATTGTTACATAAGACGAGCTGTTCATAAGATTTATAAAAGATTATTTATGTACACGGAGTACAATCTTTCGATGATGTGCAGTATCGAGACCAAATCCCACTATATTTAGGCCTTCGCACGAAATTTTGATCATAGTGCTCTATACATATACTACATAAGTGTGAAGTCGGATAGTTTTGAAAGAAAATATGACAATAAAAATTGGAGAGCGTATAGAATATTACGGTCATTTTTTTCCGATAGAAAGCTCACGGCAAACTGTGCTACCGTGAAATGGTTTACGTACAATTCACATGTAACCAATAATTTAATGATTGGCCACGATGCTTCATATGTATAGGTTATCGTTATTTTTATATTGTAAAAACAAATGATTCTGATATTTTTCCACTTCAACTCAAGAGTTTTGTACAAATATTTTTTTATTTGCTATAAACTTATCCAATGAAAAAATGGTAAAGAGATGCACTATGTTCTGTTGTCGGGCTTTCTCAATCTGCGTAATTATGCAATCATTTTCGAAAAGTGGAAAATATTTCATTTCTAAGTAGTTTTAAAAAAGCTATCGGCATACATAAGTAAATAATATGTAAATATTATTATAAAAATAAGTAACATAAAATTTCTTTTTTCGAAATTTCTGCGCAAAATTTTGATATTTCGTTTGACATGAATTTTTGAACACCATTGAACATAAGATATTTTTAATTATTAACAAGAATTAAATATTATTCGAAACATCAATTTAAAATATTCATATTTTATTTGACGTTTTTTCTACGCAGCATTTATTAAGTAGGTACCTACGCTAAATCCTGGCGATTTTTCGCATTTGACTTTAAAAAATCAGATATTTGCGTTGCGAAAAAAGGCGTTGGTATATTATATATCATATAATACGTCTTAGAAATAGGGGTTGAGAAATGAGATGACGATCACATTCATTGACTACATTTATTTGATACCAAATAGTTTTTTTGAGTACCTATATGCTTATGGTATGATAATTATATATTATCTATATATGTATTTAATCTACCGACATAGTTTCAAATTTTGACAATTTTTATTGTTTGTGTAGCTCCGATACGTAATTTATACTTGAAAGACTGACGCAATTCAGGCTTTTTTTACACTCCCTTCTTTTGGGATATTACTTGTTAATATCTGCTGAATACGTCCTGTTAGCACTAATAACGGAACCAAACTGAATGATTTAACGATAAACTAGTCAATAAACATTTTTTTTACTTTAAAATCATTCCATCAAACAATATTATTTTTCGCTCAAAATATTTCAATGCCGGGTTTGAATATTTTCTCGGAAGTTGACTCCCTAGTAATATTAATAACTCTTTTTATAACTGTGTGTGTATAATGAAAGCTATATTTGATTCAAATTATAACCCTGGACATTCCTTAAACGTTGTAGATAATCTATTTATATAATTTTGAAGCCATATTATCCTTAATATTTATTTTAAACATTTGATGACTGCATAAAGTATTTTTATTACATAAAATAGTATTCTGTTAAACCTAACGCTCTAATGTTTTAGAATATAGTCATATTTCAGTACGTCCATGTGCAGTGGTGATAATATTTTTTAGATTTATTAATTTTTAAACGCATTTACAAAACCATTAGTAAAATTAATCTTAACATTATATAGTGATATATTTACGATAAAAAAATATATTTTATAATCTTTGTGATCCCAAATTTGACAATAATTAGGCATTTTATTATTTAAAAAATGGGCAAGATTCACACATTTGAAGATTATTCTAAAGATTCTGATTATAAGCTATGTTTTTGACCATTCAAATGTGATAAACATTCTACGAATAATGTTTGCTTTATAATAATTATGGACCTAAGAATAAGGTAGTATTTTTTTTAAATACGACATTTCTATTGGCATTTCCCAGTGGCTAAGCTACAACATACGGCCGTAGCCATAAATTTATAAACGATAAATGAAGTAGAGAGTAACCTAGCTATTATTGGTGGGGTTTGAGATATCCCCCTATTTTATTAGCTATTGGACTAAATCTGCAAGAAAAGCACTTACATACTAAATTTAGTAGTCATGTGTGTTTGATGTTTACTATTTTCGTATTTCTATATCCCAGCTTATTCTGTATTTCATATATTTTCTTACTATGCTGTTTTATAATGCAAGCATTTAAAAATAGTCGTCCGAAAATTATTGATGGTTTAAACAGCTTCCTTTTATATTATTTCCCGTTCTTTTTATAGAAGGTAGCGATTTTTCAATCTTCTTTCGGGCATTTCCCTTTTGCCCTGCGATCAAGCTGAGCTTTTGCTTCAGTCAAAGTGGTTTTCGGTTTTCCTACACAGAGTTTTCCTTTGCCTGAAAAAAGGCTTACAAAAATCTCAGATACATCCCCGATATAAACGATTTACCTCACGAGAATCTCGTTAAAGTTTTTAGGATGCTACCTTCTTATGGCGGCTACTGCTTCTTTTAGATTTATTTTACTGCTGCAAACAAACAGTCAATAAGCTTTTTCTTTAAAATAAAAACCGTTTTGTGCTTTATGTACTTACTGCAGTTTTTAAAAGGTGGAATAAGAAATTCTCGTTCACATACACTAATAAAATTGAGGTTGTACGAAGTTGTACGTAGTTGTGTGAAGTACTACCTAACCGATTTTTTTAACGGCACATGTTCAAACACGCGAGTTAACACCATATTACTCCCTATATCAATTATAGTTTGTCAATTTATGGCTACAACCGTATGTTGTAGATTAACCACTGGGGAATGACAAAAGAAATGGCGTATTTCAAAAAAACACTACATTATTCTTATGTCAATAATTATTATAAAGCAATAATTATTCGCAGGATGTTTATCACACTAAAATGGTTAAAGACATAGCTTATAATCAATATCTTTAGAATTATCTTCAAATGTGTTAATCTTGCCCATTTTTTGAATAATAAAATGCCTAATTCTTGTCAAATTTGGGATCACAGAGATTATCAATATAATTTTTTATCGTAAATATTTCACTATAATAATGTCGATATAAATTATACTAATGGTTTTATAAATGCGTTTAAAAATTAATAAATGTGCAACACCACTGCACATGCATGTACTGAAATATGACTATATTCTACAACATTATAGCGAGAGGTTTAAAAGAATACTATTTTATGTAACAAAAATACTTTATGCAGTCATCAAATGTTTAAAATAAATATAAAGGATAATATGGCTGCAAAATTATATAAATAGATTATCTACAACGTTTAAGGAATGTCCAGGATGATGCTTTCAAAATGCAATAAATGCTCCATTTTGACCTACGCTGAGCATGACCGGCCTTAAAATTTTATTATGCATTGTTCACAGTTAAACTCTCTAAAATCAATGAAATTGTGGATGATGCTCCGCATTTCATGGACAGGCAGGTATACCAATGTCTGAGAAAAGCGTAGCCATCTGCAAAAGACACGTTTTCCAATTCTTCGATTACATAGTAAGAAGAGAACCGAGCAAGCTCGAGGCCAGAATGTTGACTGGCAGCATCGTATATCATGCGCCTTTCAGATGGAGCGATGTCATAAAAATTGACTAAATAATATACAACATCAGAAGAACAATATTAACACAGGATCACTTTTGATAGAAATAATAATTAGGTACAGAGAACTCCTGTAAATTTCAGTAATCTGTATTTATTTGTGTTGCAAAGGATTATGTATGAAAGATTATTATAGTGTTTCATTTCATATTGTAAATGTCTTCAACTAAAAAAGTTTGTAATGTTTACTCACGTCAATAAGAGAAATGAATTGTATTTAAAATTTAATTATTATCATTGATTCTGCAATCTCTTACTCAGACCAAAGACTTTGAGATCTAAAAATAGTAGACAAGTTTGTATATCAGGGTTCAATTCATTGATTTACTATATAGGATACGCGTTAAGCTAAATTTGCGTACACAATTTCTATCAATTCAAAATACATTCGGAGTCATTTATTGGTCGGCGTAGTGGAATTAAACGAAATGCAACCAATGAGATATCAAATAATCAGCATGGAGTGGTTACGGGCCACTGAGATTTTATATCGGATTTGCGCAAACTGAATGTGTCATTAGTTGAGAAGGCAAATGTGAAGCAAGCAGAAATAGACACAGTTTGTCAAATATGCCAAATCACCAATGAATTTAGAGAAACCAATAATTTTGGATTGCCGTAAGGAAAGACCAATCAGAACATCACAAATACTAATCCAGAATATATTAATATTCATCAGTATTTTCGAAATATTTTCTTTTCAGAAAAATAATACTTTTTTTGGTTTATATTGCCTTTTTCATATTATAAATAATGACAAAGAGATATTACTTATACATAGGCTCGTTTATTATTCGGACCGAGCATTTTTTTGCGGGTTTAACTTATATTTTACAGGAAATCACTTCGCCTGATGATCAAAGAATATTATTTCCCGCACCTTTCATGTCAAAGAAACGTAATATTAACGGGGAGAGAGAAATATTAAAAATTCAATTGGGACTGCCAATTTTTGATTAAATAAAACGACTCACCTGTGTGGAATAAAAAATGAGAATCATTTTCCTAGCGTTGTGAGGAATATAGTTTTATTTATTCATCTTGGATTTTTAATAATTATAACTTTGTAAACACCACAATAAATACAGAAAGAAAAATCAAAAATACATATGGCTTTTATCAAGATCTCAAATCGTATTCGCTAGACATTTTTGCCTTTTTAACGAAAATGGTTATTTCTGAGGTTATAAATTCAACGAGTATTACATAAAATTAAATTTGAGAACCAATGTAACATTATTTATTGAACATACATACATACACAATATATATCTATATCTATATTCTCAAATCTTGCAAATTATTCGTTAAACAAAAAAAAGTTACATTTAATTATTATTAGAAAGTACCTACAAGTAGGTACTACTATCTTCTTTTTCTTCTTCGACCATGTCCGACCCTAATACAATCATATGGACATTTGTTTTTCGATATAAGCCATTTGCTCAACCTATTAGGTCATTACTCTGACTCATACACATATTGCAAAACAATATGTGTACTTGAGAGACCCATGATTCGATCCTGGGATCCACGACGCTTAAAAGCCGTGTGGCCATTGTTGATGTATAATAGTACTCTAGTAAATTTCGTATCAATTAGATAGGAAGCATATAGTTTAGTTGGTACAGCACATGGGTGCAAATCAATCAAAAACATTTTCATGGTGGTTATATTTCACTAAGGT
The DNA here is from genome assembly GCF_057557595.1 of Rhyacophila brunnea. Lineage (NCBI taxonomy): Eukaryota > Metazoa > Arthropoda > Insecta > Trichoptera > Rhyacophilidae > Rhyacophila > Rhyacophila brunnea. The sequence continues at coordinate 40,427,270 of NW_028232796.1, read as the reverse complement.
GTTTTAAAATATATAATATGTTTAATAAAAGAATTTTACATATTTAAATCTTGTAAATTCACATTTGAATAAAAAATGGTTTATTAAAGTACAACTTGGAGAGATCCTGACGTTGGATAGGAAACAAAGTAAGTACCTACAGATTATTGGTACATATAAATGTTCAACTCACAAAAGTCAATTGCCAATATTAACACAATTTGATAAACGCTGCTAGTTATTAATTTTGTCGTTATTAGATAGGACGCAAGTGGCTCGATGAACGTTGGCCGGTATTCGTTAAATTATATTGTCGGCTCGTGTCTCGTCCGTCGTTGTATTTTTAGAAAGATTTTTTCTAGAAGGTAATATAATTAATTTGAAATATTTATTAGTGCCATTTTTAACCCTAAAATACAAACTTCCATATTATTAAATTGAATGTTAAAGTTATGCAGAATTCAAAAATTTTATGGCAAATCTAAAAATGATAAGTCTTACCGATTTTGAAAAGTATTTACGACACTCATTCTTTTCAATTTAAGATGAAAATTTAATATTTCGCTTGTGCAATATAAAATTTTGATAAAATCGTCTTTTAAGTTTTCCTGGGGTAGATCGTAAAGTTTCCGTAACTAACGATCCAGAACAAAGTGTCAGCGGATAGAACAAATGAAATATTTACTGCCCACCTACACCTAACTCTACACCTATAACTTGGAATAGGAATTGAATGGAATTGCGTTAACCGCCTATAAAAGCCGAAAGTTTACGTACCGCGATATTGGAAAATAAAATGCTATGACGTGGTCCACTTCATATTTTGACGATAGTAGAAAAATTTTATGGATTTATCCAGAATATGGTCAAGAAAATTTTATGTGCAAAGTTAGGCTACGCTTGAATTTTAAGATAAAATTGAAATCCTTTGTTTATGTTATATTATGTTAAAGTCACTTTATATAGGGTTATCAAACAATAATATTAATTTAATTTAATAAAATGCAAATTTTTGTCGTACTTTTATTTATTACTAACTATCTAGGTCTATTCAATACAAAGGCTGCTTTCGTCCTCTAAAACCGCTAACTAGGATATGTTTGTATCGAATTATTAGCACGTATTGTAACAATTACAATTAGTTGGTATTAATTGTTGCAATAAATGATATATTTTAACGGCATGCCCCTTGGCTGTGCTAAAATTTAGAGCATGAGCGATAGAGAGAGAGCGAGAAAGAGACAGATTCGACTGATTAAACGGCTAACTGATTGTTACAAATATAATATTTCAATATAAAATGTAAGTAATAAATACTAAAATATTACCACGTTAGCACGTTAGCTGAGATCAGAGATTAAGAGATCAAATCATAGAAAAACATATAGTAACATTAACACAGTTAACATGATTTTGAATCTCAAAGATATTAGGACTGAAAAATAAGAAAAAATATTATGATAAATCTACCAACGCACCATAATAATCATTATCTTCATTACCTGGGCTTAGCCCTAGTATTGTTAATTAAGTGGCAAATAATTTTAAGTCCTAAAATGTACACCTAGAATCTGTATTGTCGTACTATAATTCGCGTGGATATAATATTATATCGAATGCCAAACTTAATTTATTTTTTGCATTTTTGTAGTATAAAGATGTATCAAAAACTGTACCGTTATTTTTTTAAATATGTAACAAGATAATTAATTAGTTAATAAATAATTTAAATCGAACAAATTTAGTCATAACATTGAAAAAAAAATTAAACTGTAGATGTCGTTAACAAGAGAAAAAAATCCTTCAAAAAGTCCAATGGAAGATATTCTCAAAATTATGTTTTCTGTAAGAATGTTGTCTACTTAGTCTATATTCTATGGTCTACGAGTTGGGTTCTGTTCAAAATATTATTGAATTTACTCGTTACTAGGTTACTTCATCATTGAATTTACAGAGATCGTGTTCGTTCAAAATACTCTGCAAAATGACGAAACCATAGACTGAACGTTTCGCCGTAACAGTGTGATAGTAGGCAACATGCATCTCAATATAATCACAACTTAAGACGTTGGCCTGGTGAGGTCACAATATATTTATATGATTTTCTCAAATCCTGGGTTTTTTATGATTATTTCTTGTCTATTGCTAAATAGGTACACTACTATTAGACTACACTAATGTCATAGGCCGCATGGCTTGTGGTAGTGTTAAATAGAATATATTATATTATGTAGAATATAAAGTGGATGGGACATGTTCAGATAAAACTGTTCTACACAATATGCCCGGCACACCAACATAATATAATTAAGAAATGGTGGTGATGCTTACAATGTTTATAATGTGTTCAAAGTAAACCAATATTTCACTATAAGTACCTACGTAAACGCGTTTAAAATTATAGTTGTAGTTGTGTTTTTAAAACCTTAACTAACATTTTCGTAACTTTACAATAGCCTGGTAACCGAATGACAAGTAAAATAAGAGCAGATATCCGGTTATAAAACAAATCTAGCTATTAGCATGCGTATTCATAATATAAACATCAAATGGTATGGCTTGTTCAGAGCTTGCTAGTTTCAAATTGTCAACAATGTCCACAGAACAATTTTAGTTAGCATATTCATATTTTCATAGTGCATTAACATCGCATCCACTAGATGGCAGTAATAAATGCAATTGCATTGTAGCATGATAAAACTATTATAATGACGCATCTACAATATACAAACATTATTTTTTAGGGACTCAACCGAAACATTTACTTATAGAATTTATTATTAAATTATTTTAAAGTATATAGAAATCGGACGGTAAAGAAGTGTGTGAGTGAACACGAGAGGGCATACCGACTTAAACACTACACGATGTCAGCAAGTGCTGAGCACTCGATGGATACAGGTTACAAATTTGACTTCGAAACCAAGATATTGGGTCGGAATAAAGGATATTTCGCACGATTGGTAAAGGAGACCACCGAAATCCATAAAAACCCTGAAAATATTAATGGGGATGATGGGTTACGATTAAAAACGTCATGGATTCAGGCACTGTCAGCAAAATCCAGTATTCAATCCAGTATCTCTGGTCGTAACGATTGACACGTTACTCTGATCAACGTTTGCTCTTGGCTAATCGCATTCTTAGAGCGACGTTTGCATTCATACACCTACACTACACTTATCTCGCCGTCTTATTAACGTCCAAGAAAAAGGAAGTAGTACGCGCGGTGGAAACCCAAAAATCTATTATGGTAAAAAGACAACTGTGAGAGTCTCAAACATTAGAAATATAAATCATTTAAATGGACTTTAATTATTCATAGTTAGGATAGGTAAGGTGAAACTTTGTACTCCGGGCACTAATCTCGTTGATGGTGAGGAGAGGAAGTCCCACACTCTTAGCGACCACTCATTTATGCACACGGTGTCATGGTTATATCACTCGTAGCTTTGAAACGTAAGGTATGGACTGATATGCGCGGTCACCCTGTAGTTTTAGTGTTTATTGGTTTCGATTAATTTATTTTATGTTTAATTGTTGCTTGTTGTTAGTTATATGGTAAATTAAATATACCCAGGGGATACATAGATAGGCATGATTTGGGATTGTTTGAACGAAATACTACAGGAAATTTAATTTACTTTCAAAATTATTATTGTTCACCTGCAAACCGTCCAAATTGGCTATTTTTTGTACATATACATACCAGGCAGTGGCATGTAGTACATAAATGATGTCTTTGCAGAACTTGCTGGAATATATTAGATAACAACGCAATAATATTATACAATGGGGTGGAATATTATATTATTTACCTAAGTATATTTTTCTATCAGCATTCTATGTATCATTATAATTATAAATCATAAAAAAAAATTGATATTCATTTTTAAATTATAGATTTATATCAGAGGTTTGATTTTTTCACTGTGTTAATGATAACGCCCTAACAAACCAACATCGTAGATTAGTCACCTTCAGTTTGGGCAAACCTGTACCATAACGACATAATATGTCATTAATTGAAAACCACTCTATACTAATCAGTTGATACCGCATTAGTTTCATACTATACCAATACACCGACCAAGGAATGGTTGAAAATGCTTTACAAACAGTAGAGTGCTAACACAGGGGAGAGAGTAGGTAGGTTCAAATATTGTGAATTTAGCTAATGGCCTATTCAATATGCCAAATCAGTGATTAATGTAGATTTTTCTGACAGTATGCCGACAAATAATCATCACCGCACGCCCCCAATACTGGGAGTGTGTAATATTGGTAGTAAAAATAAATTTACATACACAAAATATCTTTCAAATAATTGAAAAATACTCCAATTGCAACTCAATCATGAAGTGTTCAACCTGTGCATGGTAGCATTTTATTTCACAGTTTCTAATTTTTTTGAATAGGTACCCATCAGTTCAAATTCAAATTCATTTTTCAATTTTATTTATATTTACATATAGTGAACATGACAAATTATTAATTCAAGATGTTCGCAACATGACATTAAGAAACAAAAAAATATTATTTAAACAGAATTATATAAAAGTTAGTACACCGTAAAAAAGTGTTAATACAAAAAATATACATAACGAATGTAGAAAGGAAAAAGGGCGGAACCCTCAGTTTTTTCAAAATAAGTTTTATTGCATAATAATGTTGTACATGACTAAATACACGTGCCCATAGGATGGAAGCTGCAAATACTAATTCATTATCTAAATTTTGCAAGCAATTAAAAAAAAGAGGGAAGCGACATAGGAAAAACGACCTTATCATCATTTTCGTTAATTTTTTAATTAACTCAATAATTAATATCAGATTAGAAATATAAAAACCAAATTATTAATTATCATGAACTTCAAGATTATGTTTATTTCGTTTTTTTAACTTTGACCAAAAACCATAACAAAAACATTTTTGTCCCTCCTGTAAAATTTGATTTATATGGATTGCGTCCTTTTTCCTTTCCACAGTCGATATAAATTATTATACATTAGATACATGAAAGTACACCGAATGAGCTAAGCAGACCTTATTTTAAGAAGTTATAAAATAATTCCCACCTATACCTACTCATCCTCACGCTGGTAGAATATGTCAATATCCGAAGTGATTTGTTTGAACAGAGTTATTGCCCTCCCAATTGGCATTACCAATGGCAGATTATTTCTGCGCCTTGTGAGAACAAACAAGGACAATCAGGGATACACAGGTCAATACTTCCAAGAATAGCAGCGTTCTTATTTTCACCGCGTATAAGTCGGAAAAAATACCGAGCCAAAATATAAATATCGTTTAGTGTTTAAGCTACAGTATGTAATCATACCTAATAGGAAGCCCGTTTGATAAAGCCACGGATAGTATCCATACAACGGCAAGTAAATGAGTCTCAAAAATTTATTTTGAACTCGTTCCACCATAAGGTCGTATTTCAACTGATTCGGGGCCCAAACAATCGACCCATTCACAAATCGGCTTCTTACTAAAGAGTTATAGAGAATTTTTAATACCGATGATAAATCGTTTTAGTATATTCAGTAGACATCGCCTAAATTTATCAATATACCTTTAGGTTTACTACCCAAAATACTTTATGAAAATCCGTAAATTGTAAAAAATGTAATTTTTTTGATTCAATCAACAAACTAGATCAATTCAAAACTACTAAATTGCATTTTCAACAAGAACTGCGGTAATTATTAACAGAGTTTCAATCAACGTAAAATTAATTGGAAGTACACTTTAATGTAGTCATTATATTAATTGCTTTTTCTCTTTATCTTACAGGTTGAAATGAAGGGGCTGACAGGTGTAATAAAATTCGACCACCAGGGTTTCAGGAGTGACTTCTCACTGGATATAGTAGAACTTGGAAAAGATGGTCTCAGAAAAGTCGGTACTTGGAATTCGACAGAAGGCGTTAACTACACTAGAACTTACGGTGACACTCAGCGAGAAATTGTGGAGATCTTGCAGAATAAAACGCTTGTTGTTACGACTATATTGGTAAGCTAAGATTTAATGTATCTAATTATTTTCTAAAAGTAATACCTTTATATTATTATGTTACGCTACTGTGTTACTAATATTAGTCGAGATTTTTGAATTTAATGGAGAAAACCATTTGATTTGGTAATTTTAATTTCTAAGATTTCATTACAAATGCGGCAAAATCTTTATAATACCAATATTTCTGAAACTTAATAATATAACTTACTTAATATACATACATGCATAATTTTTAAAACACTCATGAGAAAATATAGCCAATGAAAAAAAAAGATTTTTTCTATTAGCTTCATTTTATCATGAGTGTTTTCAAAATTATGTATGTTAAATAATTAGAATGGTACATTCTTAAAATCTTGTGAATTATTCGTTGAATAAAAGAAAATAACATACATACATGTAAAAATATTAATTTTACTCTATATCTCCACACCCATTTTGGTAAATAATATAGCGTTACAATAACAAACATAATATAAAAATTCACAAAATCTGAGTTGCTATTTCCAAATACCAAAGTGCGCAGAATTCCTATTTGACTACCTACTTATACTGTCCGGTTTGAGTTGTGTTCTCATAACTTCAAACGCTGACCGAACTAGACCACAATCGATGGAAACATGAATAAGGTTGTGCTCTGAGACTTGGTATGTTTTCAGTTGTTAAATGAATGATTTTTGCATACCGTGATGGGCAAAATACTATCGACCATTTGTATAAATTTCGGGTAGTGGGTATTATTTCATACTGTTTTGGATTTACAATTCTATTGTGATTATTAGCTGATTCAAATCTATTTGTAATTTGGATATCGACTTGAGAAAGGGAAAAGGGCGTAACCCTCAGTTTTTTCAAAATAGATTATATTGCATAATAACGTTGTACACGACTAAATACACGTTATGTCCAAAGAATTTAAGCTGCAAATGCCGATTTATAATCTAAATTTAGCTTTAAAAATTAAAAAAAGGAAGTGACTTGGTAAAAACGACTTAACCATCATTTTTGTTGTTTTTTTGTAATCAACTCAATTATTAATATCAGATTAGGGATATAAAAACCAAATTATTAGTTATCATGCACAAGGTGATGATATTTTGCATTTTAACTTTGACTGAAAATCATAACAATTTTTTTTGCTTCTACTGTAAAATTTGATTTATGTGGATTACGCCATTTTCCCTTGCCACAGTCGATATTATGAGTAGAAACAAAGTATAAACAATAATTTTATTAATAACCATGCAGTATTGTGACATCACAATAAATAATATTAATAATTAATAATTAATTATTATCACCCACTTCTTTCAACAGAGTTCTCCATACTGCATGCGCAAGGAAGCGAGTGAGAAGCTCACCGGAAACGCACAATTTGAAGGATACGCCATCGACGTCATTCACGAGATATCAAAGATTCTGATGTTCAACTACACTTTTCGCCTGGTGCCGGACGGAAGATACGGATCCTTTAACCGGGAGACCAGAGAATGGGATGGCATGGTGAGAGAACTTCTAGACCAGAGAGCTGATTTGGCGATAGCAGACTTGACTATCACTTATGACAGGTGAGTTTAAAAAAATGCTATATTATGATTGTACCCACACAACATTTTGAGTTTGCCGAATAATCTAATCTAAGTCTTGTATTGATTTCAACATCATTTCCTATGATTAAGCCAAGCAATATATAAGATCATAAACGACGTATGCCTTAAGGCCATGCATTAGTTGAGGCACGGTCTAAAAAGATCGTTGCTAGGCGATGTGCGAATTGCGGGTCGCGGGTGCAAAAGACGCCTGTCAAACGAAATATTATTTCTCATATAAATCCAACATACGTCAATTTTATGTTCTGTTTATTATTCTATTAGTAACAATAATAATATATTCATTGACATGTTTTCTTTTTAAAGTAAATGGGTAACGTTTTTAGTCATCTTTACACGATTTTAGAATTAATTGGCCCGTCGCCATCACGCAGCAAAGTGACGTATGTCTGACTCGACGTTCTCTCAATGAATGCGAAGCGAGTACAAAATTTCGTCGCGCGTACAGTTGAAAATTATTTGGCGTTTCACTGATGCGTCACCTTAAATGTAATAATTATATTCGATCACTACAAAACCGGCTTACTATTCAGCAAGCTTAGCCCGGAAGAGTTGAGATAAACAGAAAGAATCCTGTAAACTTGATAGTGCGTATTCAACGTTTTTTGTGTGTCCAGAATAATTTTCCATAGCATGTCAGACACATAATTTTCTTTATATTATAAAAATAATGTGTGTTTAATAAAGAATACCATAATATTCTTCAATCTTTTGTAGGTCTATGTGGATTAAAATTGATAATGATAAGCAAATTACAGATGTTTGTCCACTAAAAATACTAATACTCACCATCTTTGGCCTATTTTGACTTTTCGTTTGGTATGTAGACAAATAAATGTGAGCTTTCATTATTATTCATCTAAATATTTTTAATACCCAATCATATTTTGATAATTTAGCTGACTGTTTATGGTCAATAATTGATACAATACAGGCAATTATAAATAAATTCGTAGTTTAATGTGACTGTTTTGATTCTGGCTCATACACACACGCTAGCCAAATGGTGATCTGTCTGTTTATAATATCGTTATTCCCGGATTATAATCTCAGGTCTGGAAAACTCACACGTTGTTGTATCAAAGTGTATTTAGACTTAATAGTTTGAGTGAAAATTCTGTTATTAGAATCTCTACTCTGTGGATGATCCTCAGAGGAATTAACACGGTGATATAATAAAAAAAAATATACCATATTTTCATAAAATTATAGACACGGGGTATATCATGGCAATATAAGTAATTTACATTTAATAATAATTCTTTGGTTTCGAAGTAAAAGTGCTTAAGTCAGTTTGGTTGCAGCTGAGATAACCAGTTTTTAAATAAATCACAGTTTCCAAAATACTCTTGCTTAAAAGTTATTTATTGATGTATCTTTTTTATTTCTTTTATATTATTTATGTATAATAAAAATTTTGATATTGTGTTATATTCAATGTTTTGAATAAGTAATTTTACTTAAATGTTTTTTAAATTTTAGCTATTTCTACAAATTAAAATATCTATTTATTTTGTATATGTGACAAAATATACACAAAAAAGAGCACAATACTTTAAACACATTTGCATTAAAATGTTAATTTCGAAAAACGCGACTTCAGAACTTTTACCCCGCAACCACAGAATTTATGGAATCAATTGATTGAGTGATTCTCTAATTGAATATTTTGAAATGAAATACTAGAAGTTATTGGCAGACTTTACTATTATAGTCTGATAGTAGTGACTTACTATCACTATGAAGTCACAAATGAATCTGCAATACGATATATAATTAAATTATCAGTTTTAGTAACCTCTTTCCAAATTTAATTAATTTTATAGTAATATATTTATGCTCTATTTATATAGTCCAAAATCAGATTTTGTACCTACTTAGTGTCTTCAACATAAAATACTGAATGTGGCATAAAATAAATTCAATCCTTAATTGTATGGTGTCACATTTCAGCAACAAACTGTATTATTATTTTTTTTGTTTGAATGAATTTTTATTTAAAAATTTGCAGTTTTTTTCTGCATTGAATAAAATGCTCTGACAAAATAGTTATATTTTTTTTCACAGGTGCCATTTTTAATCTATAATAATATTAAACATCAAATGTGATTGATTAAAAATGTAATATGTATCTATAATATATAATTACATTAAATGGTTGGCATCACGCATTTAAGGGTTAATGTAGCTGATATATTAAATAAAGTTATAAAACTATATGTTATAAACTCTAAAAAAATACCCTTTTCCACAATATTTTCTATCGAAAGTGACAAGATAATGTAAAAAATAAACCTGTGTGAAAGGAAAATAAATTAATTTTATAGATTCCCTTTCAGTAACCTTTCCGTAGTGTGCAGTGCCCAAAAAAATATCACAACAAAAACATAAAATGAACATTATTCTTCGCTACCCTTTATCAGCCGCAGAACACGACATTGAACCTAGCAAGGATACAATCACATACTCAAAAAAAGAGTTTTTACTGGCCAGAGTTTTTGAATAAAATACAGTTATAAGTATAAATACTTCACTGTACCATTGTATTATAATTGAAAAAATAAAGTATCTCTAAAAAAATAATAGGAATTATTTTTTTTATAATCATGAATATTCACTATGCACTGTTTTGCTGAACATAAAGCGATTCTCATCAATGGCACTCAAATCGAGCAGGTTAACAACTACGTTTATTTCGAACAACAATATTGTCAATTGATGGATGTTTGTATGACGAGATTGATCGTTGAACCAGACTGGCATGGAATGCATTTGGGCGGCTGAATAGTGTCTTCAGAACTGACATCCAATTGCGTCTTAAGCATAAAATCTATAACCAATATATGCGTGTGATAGAGAGAATTATGGAGCGGTAAATTATATCGAAAAATCAGTGTGTTACCTACAAAATTTAAGGTTAATTATAATAAAAATAGGGTGCTGTAATCTATTGTAACCTTAGGCAATATATACAATCAATCAAAATATAGAAACATTATGAACAATGAAGAACCTTGCTTTTCCCTCCACCACCCGCCACGTCTCCGCACCATTTATGCAGGCGTATACCGAGGCATAATGGACGTTAGATGTTCTTCAACTTTGTGCCAAAAGTGTCCCAGGAGCAACTTCCCAAGACTTTGATTGGCGTGCACTCGAGTGAGCTTGATTCCTACTTGGATAATATAATGTATTATGGTAAATTTATTCTCGATGAAAAAAGACCTTCTCGCTCGTCGCTAAATGTCGCAAACTTTTTAAAGGCTAAGAAATTTTCCCTCATAGATACCAAGTCGCAATGGCCGACTGGTTTAACTGAGGGTCGGACTGACTTGAGAAGCTCTTCCTTTTCAACCGCCATTTGGGGACACTTCCAGAGGATGTGATCGGTAAGCTGACAAAACTTGGAGGCAAAACCACCGTGTCTAGTTAAGAACTGAGAAGTCCAATGGTCTAGAGTCAATTTGGTTATCTCTGTGCGCCATTTAATATTAGTAAAAAACCAAATAGTCCATTGCCCGTGCCATACATGCAGCGCGTGTCATACGCCAGGTCACTTATAATAACTTTTCGAGCACACCGGCCCATGGATCCAAGACCTGAAAGCGGCGATATTAAGATACCGCTAACCTTCACCCTCAGACCTCCGAGCAAGGCAGTTGTGGTACCACGGACTTGAATGTGCAAGTCTAACGGAAGCACTCCAGCAAGGACAGGCAACGCGTCGGTAGAAATCGTCTTATAAGCCTTAGCGAGGGCAACTATTGCTTACATCTACCCACATCTATCATAAATAAGGCAGAATCACCAACCTAGCGTCGTCGTTTAGCAAATGAACGAATTCATTAATGGAATGCTCGGCATAGTCAGGAGACTCTACAAAGGCTCCGCCAGGCTGATGCAGCAGCTCACAGACAAATATTGCATCTAAAACATCAGTTCAAAAACGTAAACGTATGAGAGATAGGGAGACTGGGAGATGACATATGAAAATATTGACATGTAGTACTGCCACCTGGTAATCTCTTCTTTCACTCTGTCACGTCCCAATATTGGGGCATAGGGCAAGCACAAGTTGGCACCACTTCCCTCGGTCCATCGCCAACTCTTGTGCCTCTCGCCATGTCAGACCTGCAGCGCGTAAGTCGCGTTTGTAGCACCGCTGCACTGTGAGGGAGGGCCGGCCACGGCTATGGAACCCTTGAGGCTGTGCCACAAGGATACGAAGTGCCGCTTTCTTTGGCGGCATCCGGAATACGTGTCCCAGCCATGTAAAGCATCTCTTCGTGATAACTTCAATCACCGAAGGCTGTTGTGTCTGCTCACGAACTCGGGTGTTTGTAACGCGGTCGTACCAATGTATCCCTAAGATTCGGCGGAGACATCGATTCTCAAAGCTCAAAAGCCGAGACTCTTGAAGCTTGAATAGTTGCTACTGTAAATATATTTATCTAAAATACTTGCATTTACTACGACCTTAGACCAATTTTAAAGTCAAATCCTGCAGGGCAATATTGTCGCGTGTTTTCCTATTTACGTCCATAAGTACCCCGGGATCAATCCTCTGAGACTTTCCCAGTACCTTTACTATAGAAAACTCCCAAAAGGAATGAAAGTAAATAATAGAAGACCTTATACGCCTTTCTATCTATTCGTTCTCCCTTAGGACGGCGTATATTTTCAAGATGCAATGTAATTTGGCCCATACTAGATTCGCAACCAAGTAAAGCTCGACCGATGTTACAACTACTTTGAGTAATTGTATTCTTCTTCTTCATTGTTCTTCTATTGATATTCCTACAGGATATCATCAACATTCTTTGATATATCCAGAATAGATTACTTACAATACTTATTTTTATATTTTCTCATATCAAAGGCATCAACATTCATATGTAGTCAGTGATGAAATTTAGCATTTTTTTATTCCCAAAATCAGAAATATGTAAGCAAAAGTTATCCAGCAGTAGTACCCAACTTATTTGTTGTTGCAATCGAAATTTTACGTTATAAATTTATAGTACTATGCCTATAAAATTTAGCACATTAACACACAATATGTTAAACTATGATACCATTTACAATACATAGTAAAGATTATTAATTAATATATTCTAAATCGACTTATATTTTCTATAAAAATATATACATACATTTAAAACACTATGACTTTATTTAAAAAAAAAATTAAAATAAATTTAATTTGAAAACACCTCAGATAGTTATTATACCTAAGTTCTAGAAAAGGTATTTTTTAATACGATTCGTGCCAATGTATTTTACTAATTACGCTTCGAGCATCCTATCTACTTATGACCATTAAAAATTTAAAAAAATGTTTCGTGATGTATCTGTTGGCAATAAATACATGATAAATATTTTTATATATTATCAGCTGTGCCTACAACAATTTCATACCGTACTTTTTCAATAATTACATCATATATAAATGAACGCAGTTTAAAAATGTATCCTTATTAAGATGCATATAGAACTTTTTGCCCACCACTTAACTCATTCGATGCTGACTATATAATGAGATTTTAATTCTTCTTCTTCTTCTTTCACCCTGTCACGTCCCAACGTTGGGGCATAGGGCAAGCACAAGTTGGCGCCACTTCCCTCGGTCCATCGCCAACTCCTGTGTCTCCCGCCATATCAGACCTGCAGCACGTAGGTCGCTTTTGTAGCATCGCTGCAGGGTGAGGTAGGGCCGGCCACGGCGACGGAACCCTTGAGGCTGTGCCACAAGGGTACGAAGTGCCGCACTCTTTGGCGGCATCCGGAATATATGTCCCAGCCACGTGAATCGTCTCTTCGTGATAACTTCAATCACCGAAGGCTGTTGTGTCTGCTCACGAACTCGGATGTTTGTAACGCGGTCGTACCAATGTACCCCTAAGATTCTGCGGAGACATCGATTCTCAAAGCTCAAAAGCCGAGACTCTTGAAGCTTAGTAAGATGCCATGTCTCACAGCCATACAGGAGCACAGGTAGCACGCACGCGTTAAAAAAACGACAGTTGGTCCTCACAGAATACAGCCTTGACCTCCATGTGACTCCAAGTTGGTTGAACGCAGATCCCGCCACACCCATGCGGATTCCAAGCTCACTAGAAATACCACCATCATCGGCAACCGTGGCACCCAAGTACTTGAATCTGGACACCAGCTCGACGGGCAGACCAGAAACCCGCAGAGGAGTGTCGGCGTCGATGCAAGCAGCACTGCACATGGATTTGGTATTTTTCTTTGGATTTTGGCATTCAGATGAAGACCCACACGCATCGAGTTCGCGGCTAGCCTGTTCACGGTCACCTCCAACCTTTCGATCGTCGAGTCAAACACGACTTTTTATTTAGAGATTTTAATTAGCACCTTTAAAATGCACGTTAATTACATCGATCGGCCGCCTAGTAATGACGCGCATGTGCGTCTTCAGCGTCCAAAGTATTAAGTGAATAAAAATGCTTTGATAAGACGGAGCTACCAAATACTGCCGTATGCATAGATTACCAAACTGCAAAGTGGCTACTTTGGACTGCGCAGGTAAAAAGGGTAAGAGGAACCCATAACCCACCCAGGGTTGTCGCGTTCCTGATAATAACCATGAACCTCGACAAGTAATTGAAAGTTACAACTAATAAAAATATGAAGTATCTATAATTAAAACAAGTATGTACTAAGTAAGTCACGTTGTAATATTGCCCACGCATTCCAGTACATTATTTATTTAGCTAAAACATTTTTTCCCGTACAAGTGGCCATGACAGTAAACGGAACATTATTTCACACCCTCGTCAGCCCGCACAGCCTGACCCGGCTGGGACTACTACCCACACTCACCCCCCCACCCCACTTGTCATAAACGTTCGCGGATTTCCAAAGCTTTTAAGCTCCATAACTCTGTGCTTAAAGCTCTGACTGTATTAAATAATTGAGCTAACAGATATATATTTTTCGGAATTCGTTGTTTAATTTTTATTCGGCTACAATGTTTAAATGAATTTAATATGTATTGCCGGTGAGACAATGGAAAATTTTTATGATATTCACATAAAATATTACGTGTTCGTTATTCGCATTATAGGATATCAGAGACAGAGACATTAATTTTATTTAATTGTTAAACGTAATAAGCAATCCAATAAAAAAACATATTGTTGGATTATTGTATAAACATGAGTGTTCTCTTTAGTTTTGTGTAGCATTGAGTCATTCATAACCCTTGAGGATAAGGGAGCGAATGGCAATTATTGATACCCTAGAAATAAATGTAGATAATGTAAATAAAAGTATTTCTTAGACCGCTATCTTTCTCGCAAGAGCTCGTTTTACTACCAATGATTCTACGGGTTTAAATCTCGTCGAGTTTCATATTTTTTTTTCAAATATATTTTTTTCTAGTGGGTACATAATATCGGAGGTGTTCTCAAGTTATGTAGTATGTTCAAATACGTTAAGTTTATAGCCAACGTCCTATTTATTTTATTTTATTTAATACTCTTTACCAAATTGTTTGTTAAAACAATTACAAAAATTGTTTTAGTAAAAGCCAATAAGGAACCATACTGAAACGTAAAGCCAATACTCATAAAAATATTCAGAATATTGAGAATCTTCCCGGAAACAAAATGTCCACTTTGACCTGGTGCCATATACCTAAATATGCGTATACAAACTCACGAATCACGTAGAAGGATGTGTGTTTTAAATTTTCCCAACCGTGTCGTTTTGAGGAAGGGATTTTTTATTTTCGGAAAATGTTGAAATCCCGTCAAAGGTTGCGCGTCTCAGGGGAGCTTTCATGGGATGCGGCATGACGTCCCTCAATTTTATGGTTATGATATTATTTTATTATAGAAAAATCACATGCTTATATCGTATCTGTCTATTTTATGTGCAATATTCTATTCGTGACGGAATATTATTCTTATATAAAAAAATCGGTGTGTGTGTACTTATGTACGCGCGATAGAAGTAACACTTCTTTAGCGTAACAAAACAAAAACAAAACTTGTGATAAACTAGATTCTTTGACTAGCTCTTAATTATCTTGTTAAATTACTAAGTAAAACACTCAAGAAAAGGGACCGCTTATTGGAACGCCGTTGGTTTATTTCTATACACTTTAACTTATATTACTAAATAATATAATGCTTTCTCGTTGTTTTTATTTTTAAAGTACCAACTGTCACTCTGACGTTTAATCGTTTATTTACGTAAGGAATTGCAAATGGCCGACAATAATAAATTCGCTGCCTAGGCAACGGAATAATTCTAAACTCTAATATTATACTGTATAACTGTCATGATTGCAGTATCATATTGTGGCTTAAAGGTAGTGGGTTTGGCTGATAACCGAACTATCGGTGGTTCGAATCCAGTCAAGTGCGTTTTTTTTCTGTGAAAAAATAAATTATGTGTTACATGTCATACCCCAAAAACACACTCTCTGATTTTTCAAACGCGCTTAAAGAAGTACAACTTCAAAAAGTTAAAATTCAATAATATATAATATTTTTATTTTCTTCTAATTTAAAACATTTGTTACACCCTTCACATTGTTTAATATTATGTATAATATACTTTATTTCCAGTTTCGTCTATTTTGAATATTAAAATCGTGACTGCTTCTAAATTTAGCCATGTTTAGCGCAAGTAAGAACCTATACCCCCCGTGGGCATATCATTATCAGCTAATGATCAGAAATATATACGACAAAAATATTGCAGAATTAATGCGTCTCACATAATATACTGTTCTGACAATATTAATCATAAGTACTCTGTATTTCAAGTTTTTAGATGTTTGAAGCTTGGAAATCAATTTTAAATATTTGGCGCCAAAACCACAATTCAAATGCATTATCTTGCATTCGTTTGGTTCATGACTCTGTGAGTCCAAGTAAAAAATAGATTAATCATAAATTATTTCAAAAAACTTATGACACCCAACCTAATTCGAACTTGTATGCATTCGCTTTTTTTGGAAAAAAAAAAATTCTAGTGATTATATATTTCTCAGATAAATATATTTTTAATTATAATATATGGTTCAATAAAAGAATGTTACATTCTTTAACAGATGAATATTGTAGTAACCCATATTTTCATGCTTCATTCTTGCTTTCATTCTTCGATTCTTCGTCTTCGTGCGTCTTTTTATTACTGCTTCACATCCGTCTTTTCCACTGATTGTCGAACGTAAATCAAAACTTGATAACATTATTATACATAGAAATTCATATACGATATCTTGTTCTCAGAGTGAGTAACAGCTTAGATTCAATAATAACAATTAATTCAATCTTCCCAGATATTTTTATAATTTCATCCAAGTATTCACGCTAATGTGTTTTACGAACTAAGCCACGGGAGTCCGTCATAAGTTAGGACGATAGGTCGTGATCGTATTTTTTTCAAAGTCTTTTTCTAGTAGGTGTATATCTGATGCGTTTTCAAATTATGTATCTGGTTGGGCCATTTATGTTCCCATTCCACTCCTTATCTCTTCACCCACCTCCTAATCCCCAGTATTATTGTTACCAGACAATCAATCAGCAATTACGGATCATGAGAGACGGTGTTACAAAGAACAACCAGTTGCATCTCGACAGCGGACGCGTGCGGGCTTCTAATAGCTTTCAGTCGCTTAAGTGATTCACTCAATAGATACAAACTCATTCATAAACTATCATCATCATTCATACACTCTCACATATAATCCATAAAACTGTGTCACAAAGTGCGGGAGTAAACGAACAGGGTGACCCAAAACAACTATACCGCGCGAGCGAAAGTTGAAACCAGATCACGGAGCCATCATACATCATCACAAAGGTCAGTATCTGCCACTCTGTTCCATCGCCCCCACCCCTAGATCTGAACTCCTCATCTTCCCTTAAAATAATTACAGTCCACTTAAAAAGCTAAACCAGTATCATTTACAGAAGTACAATATGAATGAGTTTTAATCTCTATATATAAAAATCTCGTGTCACGATGTCACGAACGTGCGTGTGAGCATGTTGCAATTGCGTGCATCTCAATCACAAGAGGCACGAGCTGAACGAAATCAACAACGACAATTGGAACGGAGCCAAGCGCGCCGGTTCGTAGTTAATACACGCTTTACAAATGACTGACAACGCCAACAAGTACATCGAGCATTTACATCCGCTTCGTTCCTTCATCTCGCATTCGAGTACGAGCCAGATATTGAACATTCCGCTCATCCAAAAGTGCTGATTAGTGCTATGGACAAAGAATGTCCCCATTGTCATGCGCTCAAATTCAAATATAGTCAGCCGGGATGTGTTGCGCATCAGGAAAAGTGCAACTCCCAGAAATTGAGATACCACCAGAACCATTGAACGGCTTGCTTATCGGCACGGTTCCAGATTCAAACCTGTTCCTGAAGTCCATTTGCACATAAAATTCATGCTTCCAAATGACTTCGTTCGGAGCAACAGAAATAGTTCACAAAAGTGTGGCAATGGTCAACAATTCCATTCTACGTTCAAAATCAAAGGCCAAGTATACCGCAATGTAGGCTCATTGCTGCCAATGCCAAACGAACCACATAAATTTTTACAAATCTACTTCATGGGCGGTGAGGACATCAATCGTGTGGATGCACGTTGCGGCTACAATAACCTCAATTCGCCTAATGCCAAGCGCATCGTCGGCAAACTTGACGCCCTATTGCATGAGCACAATGAATTATTGAAATTCTTCAAAGCACACATGCACGAATAGTAAAGTGACAATCACGCTATTGTCATCAATCCTGATAAAACACCAGCTGGAGAGCACGTGCGTCGATTCAATGCGCCTGTTGTTAACGACATTGCTGGAATCATGGTTGGCGACCGCACATCGACGCGAGAAATCGTGATTCGAAGAAGAAACAATAATCTGGAGTTCATCGCTGACACACACCGTTCATACGACGCTCTCCAATATCCGCGAATTTTCTGGAAGGGACAAGACGGATATTGCATAAACATTAAACAACAAGATCCTATCACAGGTAATTCATTCATTATGAACATCATTACTCATTTTGAATTGAGAAAATGAATGGTTGGTGTTTTTTTGTTTTTATCGGCGGTCATCGTCTACAGCGCTCCATTCCTCTTTCTGTCATAGATCCCATCCCCACACACTTACGACACATTCGTTATTTTTTATTTAACAACCAAAATATTCACTAGAAATAATTTATACGGCAGAACAACGTTTGCCGGGTCAGCTAGTATTATATAACAACGTCCATGTAAACTGACATCACGCGCAAGTATGTCGCTAAATTTCAAAATCAGCCAAGTTCACAATAGGAGAGAAGGAGAAAAACAGCTTTTTTCAGGTTTCAGAAGGGTGAAAGCTTATATTGTTTCGAGTATAGATTTTTTTTAATTAATAAGTTCCACGTTTCTATAATGCAGAAATGTTATAAAGCATTAGTTCTTCAGGAATTCACAAAAAAGTAAAAAATACCTAAAGGTGGACTTGGCTGATTTTGAAATCTAGCGACACAAGTGGATTAAATCCATATCCTAAGTTATTTATGTAAATATTGTTATCGTCCTCCTAATTTCTATTACCAATATCACATTGAGAGAATAAACAACTGATGCTCCTGATTTATAAGATAGTGGCTCTCTTACCGTTGTAATTATAAGGTAACCGTAAGAAAGGTGGTTACAGTACCTACTTAATAATAATATTAACTGAATATGGGTATTCAACATTTAAGAGTGATGTTCAAATCTGTCTATCACAATCGCTCATCAAGATAACGTCGTGCCGAAATCAACCTTCGTCTTCTAAAATAGAACTGCCACAGTTGTGAATTCTATTCATTACATTAGTAGGTACATTAATTAATCTCTTGGGCATAGTAATGATTTAATGGATGTTACGATGTGTACACATAATTATGAAACTACAATTATTATTATTCACTGTGATTTGAATAATAGGCTCAAAGTAATTGAGTAGATTTATTATGCTCTGAAATTACTTACCATATATTCTTACTACTTTGTGTTCAAACATTGAGATGAAAGCTATCGATTCATAGACTATAGTATCGATCAATACGAAGCTAAATAATATTTCATTTCCTTGCATCATATATTTGAAAAAAGAAAAATATAGAAAAATACCATATATTCTATATCTGCAAAAAAAACATGACAGTTCATAATATTATAAAATTACATATTCAGCGACGTATCTAGGCAAAGTGCCGTCTTTAAGATGACTTAGAATGCTGTCTTCTATTATTTTTAGTTTTAATTCGTCTGCAAGCTTATTAGGTTCCTACTTACAGATATTACAATGTATATTACGCTTTCTTAAACAGACAAATACACAAAAAAAAATAATCTGTCATTAACACAATCAACCGAAAATTAGAGCATTTCCGCGAAACCTACACTCAAGCAGTGTTGTATTTAGGCACGTATCTACAGCGCTGATATTTTTGGATGCACCCTTGTAAAAATGTTGCTCGTGCAATAAACCGGCATAGGTATATAGAAATAAAATTAAAAAACAATAATAATTTAAAAAAAATACAAATTAAACAATAAAATAGAATTTTAAAAACAAAATACATAATGCATCGCTAAAAATGTCTACATCTCTAGGAACTGCATTGACCAGCCGCACAGCCCTCGCTATTGGTGCCTGGTGAGCCTGACATGAGGAAAAAGCTTTCACCCAAAATAGGTCATGGCTGCGACCACGCATATAATTGACGGGTTTAATATGTAATAGAATGGTATTAAAACACAACGATAGTTACGTTGACGGAATTTTAAGCCTCGATTTTTTTTATGTACATCTAATATGTCGATACTTTCTAATGAAGTAACGTCATCGTCTGCTTAATGGAAAACCCCCACTGCTCTCAAAAGTTGTTATATTTGTATTCGTTCCTTCATTCGCCGCCCTTTGTGATGTGCCGCTCTATTGTAATGCATGACCTGCCTACCCCCACGGGATATTACTGGATATAATATATATTTATTAATATTATTATTATAACTTAACTATACAAAAATTATGTATTATCGTTCTCTCTTAAAAATGCAACATTTGGTACAAGCCGGTTTACGTGAAGCCAGGCAGGAACCGCGCTGATTATCATGGCCGATTTTGGCTAAATTCATGAATTCAAGAATGAAAACTTAACGTAACCCAACAGAATATTCAGTATATCGGCTGTTTTTTAAATTTGTTTGCCGTTGGCTTTCTGTAAACCGACAAGAACCTAATATTTATTTTTTTATTAATTGAACTTAACTCAACTGTAACTACTCTACTTCTTAATGGATCATTAAAAAAAACAATCATACATTAATTGTAAAAGAAATACAATAAATATTTTAATCACTTACATAGTTTTGAAAAACTTCTGCAACATTTTCCGTACACTATTCGACGTTTTCAGGTTCAGACATTGAATGGTCAACTAAAGTTGTAATAAATCAAGGTTACGATATTACTAATTTATAGTAATAATATTATGTTACCTCCGGCATATCAACCGGTGTTAACATAATTAATTATTAATGACATCTTTAAACTGCTGAATAATTAGTAATTAAGTTATTTTTTAATATATTATTTTAAATATAAATGGTTATATAAGATTTTACAATAATAAATTAATATTGTATCAACATAATCTTAGATAAAAACCACTGAATTAAACGATACAATATAATCCTATTCAAGTAAGTGTCAAATATATATTTTTCGACAAAAATAAAACATAATATTATTTTACTCTGCATTCTTGGACACGTAGATCATAGAGTACTAGCCATAGTAGAAGTATATAGAGTGTGTTTATGTGACTGATATTTTATTTGAAATTAAAATCGTCTTCTTACTTATTTTTCAAAATGATCTAAATAATTTTTTTCATTCGTAAAACATTTT
The DNA here is from genome assembly GCF_057557595.1 of Rhyacophila brunnea. Lineage (NCBI taxonomy): Eukaryota > Metazoa > Arthropoda > Insecta > Trichoptera > Rhyacophilidae > Rhyacophila > Rhyacophila brunnea. The sequence goes on along the minus strand of NW_028232796.1, from coordinate 40,405,698 downwards.
TATATACTTACATAAAGTAATAGTTTTAAAAATCGAAATTTATATAATAGTATTAAATAATAGTATTCATCTATATAATACAACAACATAAGAATAGTTACTCACCTGCAGCCCTATGATGTAACTTGTGGAATGAAGTAACCCGACGACATGACGTAATTGTGACGTATGCTCAATACACGTATCGAGGCGAGCCGCCCAATGCACACGGCTCACTATAGATATTATTATGCTGAAACACCTATTTGTGCATGGGGACAATGAATAGCGCCAGTATTAGAGTGCCATTAATTTCTCGAAGACTATATTGACTCACTCCGGTAGTACATCACAATGATGTCATATGACGTCATGTCGCCGGGCGATTTCAACTCACAAGTTACAACATAAGGCCCCTGATGGCTGGAGTAACTTTATCGTGGGCATACACGCTTGCTAATTAAGGGGTCAATACATTGATCTCGCCTGCCGGTTTTTATTTTATTATTATTATTTCATCACAGATCGGCAGGATGTACTCTATCGGGAATTTTTGTAACACTTCAAAAAGTTTACATGGTTGTCACTATGTATAGTCCATACTTTTTAAATAAGTCATATTTTAACTTTTTACCATAAGATAAAGCTGGAATGATGACGATATCATGTTGAATCCTAAATTGGTCCAAATACCACCGATTTGTATTATGTCGAATCTCATGTACGGTTGAGCTAGTTACCATAACATGGGTGTACAAATAACAGCTTGTCAACACGGCCCCCAACTAATCCCTTGATTACAAGCTTCCACAATAATACGTCTGCCACAAATTGAGTGGACGTAAATTGAGAGCTACACCAGTGCCTTGCTAAGTGTCAAAGTAGTGGTTCTGATCTAAGTAACCAGTGACGTTCCTAATCAAAGTGTGCCAACTAAAAATTTTGATAAAACAATAGGTTTTCTAATGATAGTCGTTATAACCGACACAAGGCACTATTATATAGTAGTAAGTACTTGTTTACATAAGTCAACTAATGCACTAGTTAGCCGATTTTCAGGTAAATTCAAAATACAGCATAGTAACTTTTGCATAAGTATAAACGGGTGGTGCTGCTGGCGACAAACCATTGAACCAAAAATGGCTAAATCGTGTTATTAATAATTACATTTTTTAAATAGAAATAGTAAATATAGTTTAGGGCAAAGCAAAATTGTACTAATATCAATTATCTAGGCAAACACAATTTAAAAAAATTGCAAGCATTGAATCGGGTTACCATTTTTCGTTAAGTAGGTATATATTTATATATTAAATAAATATCTTATTTGAATACCACAGCAGTCCATGAGGCCTAATGACAGTAGTGTATTAAGTGAAATAAACAAAACATAATACAAACACGTAGATTAAGAGAAAATCATATAAATATATTGTGATCTCAGCGGGAATCGAACCCGAAGCCTCCGGGTGAAAGACCAGCGCTTTAGGCACTGGACTATGGCTATTTTAAAAACTACAATGGAATTCTTAATGGCAAGTTATATTGCAATGTGCACCTTGGGAGAATTTACTCTTCTATCATTCCAATATTTATCATTAGTAATAGGGGTTACATTTTAATACCAATCATTTTCAAGTTATTCTCAAATGTCGTTTAATTAACATAATTCATGATCTACTATATATCGTGCGGTTGATCAATAAATAGGCCGGTTATGAATGAAGCAGTTTGTATATATATGCAATTTCTTAAAATTTAGTGAATGCGCGTAAATTGTTATACATTGATTTTAATTGTTACTTTTCGGCTCTTCCTCCAGATTCATAATGAATATTTAGTGCATTTTCTTTTCATTTACTATTTATAACTGAGTGTTGAAGTTATACAAGAGCACCAGTGACCAAATCGAGTAAACCGACCGCAAAGTAAAATATACGATGGGAAATGTGAAACGGTTTTTTGTACTCTTTAATTAAATGATCTCGAAATAATATAATATATTTAACCTTTTAAGTAAAAATACTGATCATGCTTTATGACATTTTACTTAATATGTTAGTCATAAAAGGAAAAAATTACATTCAAATATTACAAACATTTTATACACATAAGTCCATAAAGTGTAATTATGGAACTAAAGTTAGGAATATAATGTTCAAAACTTTTGATACAAACAATTATTTAGCTAGTAACTGTATATTTGTAACACTGTTATGTATCCGTTCCTCCCCTCTCTATATCTACCCAATGACAATAAATTGTCTTTTGTTTAATTCATCGACACACTAATTATGTACTATTGTTAAGAATATTCGATCGGTGTGATTTCGACTATTACAATGTAGGTACCTACTCAAGATTATTATTGATCAACCTTAATTTATCCACTCTACCTCGCTGTGTTACTACACAACTATAAATAATCCTTGTATATGCACTAAGCTTCACTAATATTACTTACTTACTACAATTCCATATGTATACTATTGTAAATGATTCTAATATCATTCAACTCAGACCATTCAACTTGTTCAAACTTAACTAAAGCTCCGCTCACCGAGTTGTTTCACTGCGGATCTGAGTTCTTTCCCTTTTATTTTTACACCATGTAACTATAAATTGAGACATGACGAATAACGTATTTGAAGATTTGTTGAAGATTTGAAGATCGAGTCTCGATAAATAAATATCTGTACTCTCATTTTTCAACCCCATTCAACGTACCACCCTGAGTCACTGCCTTACTTGCCTATATAACTCTTACCGGTGACGTCACTTCACGCAACATTGCTTGTCATGCAATGATTTCGATTGTCATTAAAACCGCCTCAAATTAGACTAATGAATCACGCTTCCTAAGAGATGGCGCCAATTTATGGGAAACGTCTAGCATTATTAAGCCTTAAAACTAAATAGAATACGACTTTGATAAACTTACGATGTTGGTTTTAATTTTAGTCTCCTCTCAAATTTACATACTGATATGAATTCCTATTTTGGGTAGCCTTCATTCAGTTTTCTCCCTGCGCTCAACATAATACAAGTTTTTTTACAATATCCATTTTTAGCGTCAATGCCAAGAATGTGATTAAGCTACGAACTTTCCTCAAGAATGCAAATATTTTCTAATATCTAAGCTATCTTAAGTATCTTAAAATCGTCAATAATAATTGGTATCCCAGGTATTATAATATATTTTTTATCCTCACTGAGTCTTATAGTTTCAATACATCATGTTAACTCACATTTACATAATATCATGATATGGCGAAAAATTGCCATTTTTGCCATTTAATCAATATAATAATAAGTTTTTTTTATTGTAATTGAAATATTATGAATCATTAGAATCATTGTAAAATATAAATATCTCATCTAAAATTATTGTAAAATCTTCAAATTTAGCGCTGACATAGTTTGAAACTAACGATTATCACGTCGCGTTACATTATACTGAAGAAAATTAAGACATGTACTATAATATTATGATATCATCGTTATCGCAACTGTCAATTTTCCAACAATTCTTAAGCTAAATAAGATTTTTTAATTTTTATTTTCTATGGTTATTTGTGCAATGTGGAAGTGGCAATGCTAATTCAAATTCAAATTTATTTATTTTACATATAATGAACATAACAAATTATAAATTTAAAATCTTCACGACAACACATAAAATATGTGTTAACAATTTTTAAAATAAAAATACAGAGAAATGTGAGTTAATAATACAATAAGTAATAAAATAAGAAATAAAATAAAATAACAAAAATAAGAGTAGATGGAAGCACACAGAGTGAAATTTGATAGACCATATCTTAAAAACTTATAAAATAACTTCCACCTTAATGCACCCTCACGTAAGTGGAATATATCAATATCCGAAGCGATTTCATTAAACATGATTATTGCCTTCAGAATTGGCATTACTAATGTCAGTTTAGTTCTGCACCTTGGGAGAACAAACAACGGATGCGCTCGATTCCTAGGGTAATTATCAAAGACACACAAGCCAACACCACCAAGAATGGCAGAGTTTGCATTTACGTCGCGTATAAGTCTGAAAAAATATGTAGCTAAATAAAGATCCCTTCTAAATTTTAAGCTACAGTATGTAAGCATACCTAAGAAAAAGTCAGTCGGATAGAGCCACGGATAATATCCATAAGGAGTCTCAAAAATTTCTTTTGAACTCTCTCCACCATAAGGCCGTACTTCAACTGATGCGGGGCCCAAACGACAGACCCACTCACAAGTCTGCTTCTAACTAAGGAGTTATAGAGAATTTTTAGAACCGTAACATCCGAAAAGACCCGGGAAGTACGCAAGACAAAGCCCAACATCTTTAGCGCCTTTTTACAAATGGTATCTATATTACCACTAAACGTCAGTTTACTGTCAAACGTAATGCCAAGATCTCTTACAGATGATATTCGCGAGAAAACTCTGCCATGCATCGAATACTGGAAAAACAATACTCGCGAGGCTTTAGGCTAATATCACGTCCAGACCAAGATACATCGATCTGCGAACAAATAAACATTGTATACAAACTGTTCCAAATTTGTATAACAAACAAAAGTTTTCAATTTAATGTATAGGTATATAATTATAATATTATATCAAATATGTCCATGCATTTCTGTATTCTAACGTAAATGGATAACATCATTCTTATAAAATATGTAGATGTTGTTGGTCTGAACTAGACTAAAATTTGAATTAAAATATTTTAAAACTACATGAGTCAATTAATGCTACTTAAAAAAAATAAAATTACATTCAGTCTTCAAAAAAACATTAAAAAATAGATAAGTATTCATTCACGTTTAAAAAAAATATTTCCACCTATAACATAATATTATCGTTTTAAAAACAATAGCATTATTTTATCCAATTATTTTGCTTATATGATGTACATTATAAAAATATAATACATTTTGTGAATGTTTTATATAATCCTGTTTAATATTATTATATTTATATAAATTTTTTAAAAAGTAATGAAATTTCCGAGAGCAGGTGATAGAAATTCGTTGAAACATGATATTATTTTGCTTAATCGTATTCCAGGTATTTTTTTATTATTTTCGCATCTTTCAGAGAATTTTTTTGTTTTGAAATATTATGAGATCAAAATTAAAGCATTATTCTTTCCAATAATACAGCTTTGAAGAATGCTTTTTTTTTAATCTTACCAAATGCCTCAAATATTGCTCTGACAAGTACAAAATAACTTAAATTGCTTAATAATATTATGTATTATTTGGTGTAATGCTCACGATAGCCGATCGGTAAAGTATCGGTTTATAATGTCGTGGGTAATAAGTCTGGAAAATTGACATCTTGTTTGTCAGTGTATGTTTGAACCCAGAGTATAGACCTAATTTTTCAATAAAGTGACTAACATCCATTTCTTGTAAAAACACATATGCGTTAATACAATCTTCAATAATTGGATGCCTATATCGTCTTAGTATTGAACATGGTATTGTAAAATGTAGTGTAATTATGATTTCGGTAGTGTTGAGCCAAAAGAAAACTTATGAACATTATAGCGAAAATGAGTAGGTAAAGCAAGCACAAGTATGAGTTATTCCATGATAAATTTACTATTATTACTAAGACTTATTGTTGGCAGAATAGTAACGGAATAATTGGAATTTTAATTATGATGACACCATTATTAGTCAAAACTAGGGATTGCAATACCGGTATTTCAAAATCGGTATTCAATTATTTATCAATACCGAAATACCGTTTTCAAAAATCCAATATACCGGTATTTTTGGTATTCAGAAAGCATACACATTTATGTTTTTCGAAATTGAAATTAATGTTATTTTGACATTACTTCCTACTATATTGTATATTAAATTTAATGTATAAGTTTTATAGTTCCAAAACGCAAATATATTGACTGAAACCAACAAAGGCTAAAATAATATGAATACAAAATTCTTCAGTTACTCTCATAGAATAATAAGTGTCGCGCTGAATTAACATATTTCAAAAAAGAAAAAAGAAAACATTCATGGCCAATATTTTCAATTATTTTATAACTATTGATCCAACGTTGATAGTATATCCAACGAACGTTAAATTTCAGAGAGATTTTTTGTAATTTCTTTTATTTTGTTAACTGTCAATTCATGGTGGAACTGCATTGTATTGTTGTTTTTATTTAATAAAACGCAATTTTTTATATATAGTACTTATTCTACTTTAATTAATATATTAAAACCGGTTTCGTCCGCCTCAGTGGGACATTTTCAACTGAATACATTTTTTTAAAACAATATTTATCAAACAAAATTCAAAGCGATAGAAATAATATAACAATAGGTACATAATAATTATCCGTCCAATAATACCTTCCCAATAACAGACTAATTTAAAACTAATGAGGTTGGACATTAATATTTCATACTTAGTCTGGGGCATTAAACAAATTATTTAAAATATTAACAAACCACAAAATATGAAACAATCTACACTTACAATAACATTAATATCAACAAATAATTATGATTAGTCAAAATTTACAATAAAACTTTTTATAAAAAATAAAATAAAACAATATTATCAATTGAAGTGAGATCGAATAAAAAACAAATACAACCAAAATATGAGTCAAAATTAAATAAAAATTAAAATAATAAATAATGTACAATATATAAAGTTATGTTATGACAATCCCAAATATTAAATAGGGAATAATAATGGAAAAGACACAAAATATAATTGATCATTTAACAAATTAGAATTGGGCAAAAATTTATACCTATTAATTTCTAGGATTTCCTGTTTATCCAATTTTATAGATTTCTCATTCAAATGCAGGATTTTAAAATTTTTACTGATATTAAAAGAGTGATTATTTAAACTAAATGATTTCCAAAAGCTGAAGATTAATTACCATTTTTGGCACAGGCTAAATGTTCTTTGATCCTAGTACTGAAAGAACGTCCCGTTTGTCCAACATATTTGGCATCACAAGAGTCACAACTAAATAGATAAATTCCACTTTGGTTAAGTTTATCTAATCTATCTTTAGTATTCACCAGTATTGAATTTAAATTTTGTGTTTTGTAAAATGTTACATTGAAAAGATTTTTATCTATTTTTCTTGAAATATTCTCAGACACTCTTCCTAGGAAACATAATTTTCCCAGCGTTTTTTAACACTGGCTTTATCTATCACTAAGCCAGAAGTCACATTTAATAAAGCTATTTTTTTAGATTTTTTGGCCAGAATGCGATCAATCACACGTGAGTCATAACCGTTATTAAGAGCGATTTGTTTAGTCGTCTTTAACTCCAAAGCAAAACTATTTTCGGACATAGGAACCATTAATAAACGATGTATAAAAGCATGGAAAACTGATAACTTATGTGAGATATGGTGTCTAGAAGAGTTATTAATAATGTTATCACTGAAGGTATCCTTTCTAAAAATGCTAAATGTATGTTTGTTATTTGGACTATTTGTATGGACTTATTGTATTTGTAAAAATTAGGCCTGTCCGTCGAGCTAGTGTCCAGGTTCAAATACTTGGGTGCCACGGTTGCCGATGATGGTGGTATTTCTAGTAAGCTTGGAACCCGCATGGGTGTGGCGGGCTCTGCGTTCAACCAACTTGGAGTCGCATGGAGGTCAAGGCTTTTGTGAGGACCAAATGTCGTTTGGTTAACGCGTGCGTGCTACCTGTGCTCCTGTATGGCTGTGAGACATGGCATCTTACTAAGCTTGAAGAGTCTCGGCTTTAGAGCTTTGAGAATCGATGTCTCCGCCGAATCTTATGGGTACAATGGTACGACCGCGTTACAAACACCCGAGCTCGTGAGCAGACACAACAGCCTTCGGTGATTGAAGTTATCACGAAGAGACGCTTTACGTGGCCAAAGAGTGCAGCACTTCGTACCCTTGTGGCACAGCCTCAAGGGTTCCGTCGCCGTGGCCGGCCCTCCCTCATCCTGCTGCGGTGCTATAAGAGCGACCTACGTGCTGCAGGTCTGACATGTCGAGAGGCTCAAGAGTTGGCGATGGACCGAGGGAAGTGGCCCCAACTTGTACTTGCCCTATGCCCCAATGTTGGGACGTGACAGGGTGGAAGAAGAAGAAGAAAAGTTAGCAGTTCTAAAATATCATGATCTATACACATTTACAAAGGTCAACATAATAAATGTAGGTAGGTACATTAGGTTGCTATAAAATAGCGTTTGAAATAGATTTTAATAGTTATATTTATTTTTGTATTGTTTGCATTTTTTAACAAGATTTTCCGAAATACCGGTATTGATATATTCATTCTGTTTTACAATCGCAAGTCAAAACGAAACAAAATTATTTGCACAGTCGTAGAATCGATCCATAACGGACCTATCTACCAACTCGTTAAGATTTAAATATTAAAAGACCAAAAGTAACTTAATGCTATATGATAAATGTATGTTGGTCATAACCCCCATGAATAAGAATAGTAATAAAAGAGTAAATAAAGAGAGAAAATGAACGTGCTTTTATCATTGCTAAAAGCGTATTATTCGCGTATTAAAAGAACACACCATCGCTAAACAAGTCTTATCATTCAATCGTATACTTCTTCATCATCATTTCTAGCGCAACAATCTGGGGTAGACCCTGGCCTTCTCAAGTAGTCTTCCCCTGTCTGGTTTATTCTCTGGAATCCTTAATTCCAATTGCTCGTGCATTCTAGGTCATTCCATCCAATCACCACAAATTAGATACCTATCCTAACAATCTTCTGCCAAGATGACTTCGCATCAAAAACTTTCCAGACTGATCGGCTTCACTTCGTTGAACATGAATTTTGATTGTTCGAATTAATTAGCTTACCTACCATTCCTCATTGACTACGCGATTATGACGTATATGCCCACATTCCACCCTCTATATTTGCCGGTATTATTGGAGAAATTATATTAAAATAATTAAATTTCAACTAAAATCTCACTGAATCCATGAGATAATCTAATCAAGGAGAGTGGAAATACGTGTCAATAAAAGACTAAGAACTGAACTGCTGGACACAGCAGGGAGAAACTTTAATCCACCAAATAATCGAGAGTAATTAAGATGATAATAATAAAGTAATATTTATCAAATACTATAATCTAGTTATATTATTCGTAACGATACCACAATGTTACCTATGCTATAAATATGGCCGCAATAAACCAAGGTTTTTTACAATATAACTTTCCAAAGAAATAATACATAAATAAGGCAAGTGTTAAACTTGCGTGTTGGATTTAATTTCCCTTATGAGCATTTTCACCTAATTAGGAAAATTACACTGCCATGTTTTCCTACTTTGTGAGGAAATACCGAATGCAGTAGATAGTACTTCAAAGTAATTTAGTATTATTAATTAAATTGATAGAACTTAAGTATCTCCATATATAACCATAGCTACCTACAATAAGGAGTCGAGTTTTTTTTAATACAATATTTTAAGCATATTATATTTTTTTGTAAAATAGCTGTTCACGGTGATCAAATAATTGTATTGCTGAGGGGTCCAAGAATAAGGGCAATTTAAATTACCTATGACATTATTTTTATGGAGATCGCTACCTACGGTGGCATGCATTATTTTATCATTTATCACCCATCAAGGAACACAAAATTAATTGGATCTTTCGAAATAAATGGCTCAATCAAAGCACACCACACCCAGTCTCAAGTGCTTTAAATTGACTCAAGACTAAGGCTGCCATGTACTCAAAAGGGCTTTCACTGAATTAACATGACTTTAAATTCAGAGTGCCCATAGGAGTTCATAAGGAGTACATAAAGGCAAAACTAAAAATTATAATAAGTAACAAAAACTAGTAAAAAACTGCCCAACAATCTAAATGACAAGATCTTCACGTTATTAGTATGATATAGCGAAATTCTAAATGCAACAAAATTAATATTTGTGTTTCAAATCGGTTCAACCTCGTGTTGGGCCATTGAAACCGTCTAACCCAGTTACCACAATCAATAATAACTATGTGTATATCGGCAATAGGACGCATTGTTATAGTTATGTATGGTGACTAGTTCGGACAGCTGGATGAAACAATTTGATCATCTCTTCTCTTTTGAAGCACATTTTCGGACATTCTCATAGAATGTCGTTTTTACCCTGTACCTAGCACGTACTCCGGCATAATATGGACATGATCGGGTAAAAAGTCCAAGCTCAAAACGTTTGGCAGAGAATCCACTGTGGCCCGTCAAAAATTGACTGGTGTAGTGGTTGGACATTGACTAACCCTGCCAGATGTGGTAACAGTTTAGTAACAGGGCTCGCTTTATTACTTTAGTCCATAAAACCTAGCGACACAGAGCGCGCCGACTGTCGTCAAAATAAATATTGAATGCGCGTTATTTTTACGTGATAAACCTCAATGCATATTATGAGACAGACGTAACTATAGAAAAACATAATATTAGTTAAGTTTGTCTCATATTATATTTCTACACTGTATATCCGTACCCTATTATACCACATGTTATTAGTCATATTAAACGTATGCGTCATACGCCGTAATGAAAGAGAGATCCAAAAATGAAGACTAGCGGAATGTTCTCCGGCAATGTGTATGTTGGGCATAACGCAGAAAGATCACAAAATAATGAACCTCTAAAGCACATTATAAACCTGCATACAACTTCCCGTATATTATAAATCATATTGATTTATACTCATACACAAATGCGTGGGAACAATTATTTATTTTAATTTCAATGCCTCCCCAAGTACTATACCTAATTAAATATTTATTATAGTTCAAACAGTTAACGATAAAAAAATCCACGTGACCACGCGTACAGTAAATATTGCTTACTTGTTTGTCAGTACATTTTCACATGTTTTCCATTCAGGCAACACGTGCATTTCCGGAAAACGGAGTATCGAGCTTTTGATGAGGAATGTGATAATAGGAGAACTGTACCGGATATTTGATACGTTCATAATATTGGAGAGGTTCTCAAGTTTCTGGGAAAATAGACAATATCATCCGATACAGAGTTTATAAAAGGCTTGCTATTAGATAAATAATATCATGCCTTACGAAAATGGATGGTATTGTTGTGAAAACTGGTGGCAGGACATAACTTTTTTGTTGTTTTTTTGTTGTCTGCACAATTATTGAAATAGTAGCTTACGAAAAAAATTCAGTCATTTGTTTCTTCTTATTGTGCCATCCCCTAGCGGAGGTCAGCCACCATCAAGGCGATCGTATATTTGTAGTCTGCCAACCGGAACAGTTCAGTGGAGCTGCATTCGTACCAATCACTGAGGTTTTTAAGCCACGAAATGCGGCACCGTCCTCTGCTACGCTTACCGTTGATTTTTTCTTAAATGACAAGTTGGGGAATGCTGTACTTTTGTCCTCTCATAATGTAGCCGCGATACTGTAGTTTCCTGGTTTTGATACTACGTAGAACTTTTTGGTCATTCCCCATTCGATTGAGAACTTCAATATTTGTCACCCGGTCAGTCCAAGGCATTTTGAGGATGTGTCTATACAGCCACATTTCAAAAACTGCAAGTCTCCGTGACATTTCACTTGTTTAAGTAAGTCATTAAGTAATGTTATTTGTTTAAGTAAGTATATAAAATACGTTCTTCAATAAATAAATAACATACATAATTTTAAAAACTTTTGAGAAAATAATATATTATAACCAATAGCAAAATTTTGAAAAAAGTAATACACCCCCGCTGGAATCGAACCTGCATCTCTCGGGTATCGCGCCCACACACATAGCCACTATACTTAATTGCGACAAATTTTAACTAATGGCTTTTAATATTAACTAAAGCGCTTTCCAAATTGAGCTACTATTGGCGATCGGCTTTTGTTTTTTAAATCAAAGTAGGTATTACATTAATTATTACTAACCGACGTCACGGATCACTTCGAGATTTTTTGTTATAACTTACTTGAACTTGCTAATAATTTATAATTAACTATTTTTTTATTCAAACGAATAATTCACAAGATTTAAAAATGTAATATTCTAATTAATTTATGAATATACATAATTTTGAAAACAATTAAATTAAATTGAAAATATTTCATAACAAATAGAAAAAATAAAAATTTGAATACGAAAAATAGTTAATTGCCTTACAATTCGTCATATTGTTTTTAATAAATTCCTAATAACGTTTTATTATTGAAATACGTATTACATTTTTTTTTTTAATTTTCAATGTAATTTTCCTTGTAATAAATGATATTATGTACCGGTAGTCCCAGAAGTACCCAACCTGACGTATAGATAGCAGTTGTTTAAAAATAATGACCATTATAGAAAGTACCAATCTTATAAAGCCTAAGTTTGAAGTTTGACGACGCTACGTTGCTCAGTAATTATTTGTCAGCCATCAACACTGAACGCGTGATGAAATCAAGAAAAAACAACCGTATTTGTGCGAAAAAGAATGTTTCGTTTCATCAGGACAATTCGTCAGTTCACACATTCATTATCGCGATGGCCAAAATCAATGAGTTAAAGTTCGAATTGCTTCCTCACGTACCTTATTCGCCAGATTTAGCCCCCTCGGATTATTTTCTGTTTCCAAACTTGAAAAAATGGCTCGGTGGTAAAAAAAAAATTGCCAACAATGAAAAGGTGGAGTCTGCGGTTGATGGTTATTTTGAGGATCTCGACGATTCTCACTATAAACAGGGTATCGGAGCTATTGAACATCGTTGGGAAAAGTGTATCGACCTAAAAGGAGACTACGTAGAGAAATAAAAATATTTTTTCCCAAATTTGTTGTGTTTTCTATGTTAGGTCGGGTACTTCTGGGACTACGACTAGTAACTGTTTGTTTGCAATGGCATTATAATTCATATCTTCAAAGTAAGTTGGCTTTTTAAAATTTGTTAGTATAAAATATAATATGTATTGCATGCCAGTTGATAATATTACTTTGATGCGGACAAAACTGGCCCTGATTACCTAATATTAAAATAATATGTGGATCTAGTTACTAGTATCACAATCTGTGTTTTATGTATTAAATAACTAAATGGAATAAGCATAGCACATTTTATTTTAAATAATGTCTAATTATTATATTAATATGTAGTTCTTCTTGTAGCTTATACTCAGCACATTATATAATACAGTTTGTGTTTTATTTTATTAACACATTTTCCTCGCATCACGTTGAGAATGAAATTGACGGCGTTTCATTAAACACGCGTTGAAACTTGCACGCAATTAATGTGTTATTATCCCAGCATGGATGTGCAGTGCCTCGTCGTGTCTAGTATAATTAAATACTTAATCAACCACCAGATGGCAGTGATTTCAAAGAAGATTGCTAATTTCACTTTGTCGACAGGGTGAGCATAGGAAAACTATACCTTATGTATTGTATTTTAACACATAAATTGTAAAAAACGTGGCATGGAAATGTGTTTGGTGGGTATAACTTAAAAAAATAACTAAAGAGTTATCAATTAGCCTGATAGAATGTAAAAATTATGAATAAAATCCAGAAAATTGATACCACAAGCCCAACAAAACATAAGTTTTTTCTAGGCGTAATTTAAAACATAATACAAATAAATAAGAAATAATTACTTAGTTAAAATTTGTCACAAATAAGTATAATTCTTTTAGCATAGTGGTCTATACGGCTCTACAGTTCTACAGGTTCCATTCCTTACTTTCATCCTTACTTTTTTCAAAAAGATTTTTTCTATTAGTTATAATATATATTTTTCTCAAAAGTGTTTTCAAGTATGTTCAATAATAAAAATTAGTAATAATATTATGACGATAGAGAGTAACGTCAACGAGTGACCCTTAATAGATAAGAAGCAGACAAAAAATGTATGTAATAATAATATTATGATAGTGTAAACAAAATACTTGACAAGATGCATTGTTTTGATTTGCTAAGATTGTACCTGGCAGTGTTTGTGGTTTTTTTTTTAATTTTTCTGCATGTCATGGGTTACTGTATAGACTCGAAGTCCTAAAACATGTGAGTCTAGATAATATCTAAACTCTGTGTCCATACGCTCACCGCAAGTTGCCGGTAAGCATTTATTAACTTGTTGCAATATGCAGCAAACTGTGGTAGAATATATTATAATAATTATAACTTTATAACTTTGCACTTATTCTGCACTTTTTACTTCAAGGATACACCAGCTATTTCACTCATTACCTCGCATATAATTAGATCAAATGATATTCAATTTCTTTTATTTTGTTAACTGTCAATTCATGGTGGAACTGCATTGTATTGTTGTTTTTATTTAATAAAACGCATTTTTTTGTGGTACTTATTCCACTTTTATATAATAGATTAGGACCGGTTTCGTCCGCCTCAGAGGGATATTTTCAACTTGATGAAAAATTTTGATTCAGTTGAAAATGTCCCTCTGAGGCGGACGAAGCCGGTCCTAATCTATTATATAAAAGTGGAATAAGTACAACAAAAAAATTGCGTTTTATTAAATAAAAACAACAATAAATGATATTCACTAGTATTAAAATAAGTAATGATAAATAAATAGATATTAATATAATGTAAAAAAAATATTTTTTGAATATAATACATCATTTTCATCCTAGAGCCGGAGTGAAAAGTTATGAAGTAGCAACTCTAGCTTGCGGTATCCGCTGCATTCGTTGGAAGCAGCCACGTTATGCGGTGCTTTAGCCTAAGACAGGTGTTTGTCTGTTGAAATCGCTCGCAGGAACCACACTGGCATACAATGCATTTTCAAAAGTGACATTTAAAATCACCTGTTATTCTGGAAGGGAAGAAATATTCAACTAAAGAGAACTTATCATATAAGTCAACTGGGAAAATGTATTTTAAAAGTTGTTTTGTTGAATACCTATAAATACGACCATAACATGCCTGCATATAGGTTTTAAAAATCGTAGCAATCAATAGTGAAAAAATTGTCATCTATACGCAGATTGTATGCAGCTGACATTAAAAACGACATTCGTTTGTTGTTGTTTTTTTTTGTACTTGTATATTGTATACAATGAGTAGATTTCATAATAATGCATTTTAAATAAATTGGGAATGGTTATAATCTCCTATATATTATTATCCTAAGAGATTTTGGAAAACGCACCATTTTTTTTATTTAAACACCATTTTGTGGATTTTTAAACTATTTCAATTCATTTTTTAGAGTCCCGAATTTACTTCAATTTGAATCTGGCACAATCTGATAGGTATAATACCTATTTCTATCGTCCTTATCATCATCGACCTGAACTAATCCACTGCTGGATAAAGGCCTCCTTAGCTTGATTCTACTCCATATGTCATTTGAATTGCTGTATTTATCAAAATAGGTGATATTATATTATATCTATTTATATTGCCATTATCATCATGAGCCTGAATCAATCCACTGGTGGATAAAGGCCTCTCTAAGTTGTTTGTATTTCTGTCGGTCATATGAATTGCTATATTTATCAAAATTGCTGATATTATATTTACCCATTCATAATATCGTCATTATCATCATCAACCAAGACCAATCCACTGCTGGATGAAGGTTACCCCTACCTAGTTCTACTCTTTTTAGTCATATAAACTGCTATATTTTTTTAAATTTGTGATTTTATATACCTATCCATTTATATCTTCATTATCGTCATCAACCAGTATCAATCCACTGCTGGATGAATGCCTCTTTAAGCTGATTCCACATTTTTAGGTTTTATAAATTCATATTCTTATCAGAATTGGTCTATTCGTCTCAAATATAATATGTATTGCTTTATTATTTATCAACATTTGTCTCGATATGAATGTCCCGCACCTGGAAACTGTATCGGTTAAGGTTAATTTTGAATTCAAACTTTGATTTTTTAAATATTATTCTATGGCTACAAGCATTTATTTTTTATAGACAATGAAACAAAACAATGTTTAAATTTTTTTTATGCTGCTAACCTTTTTCTCTTATGTAAATGGGACCTGAAAGAGATTAATATTTGAATATATTGGATCGCTTTTTATGATAATCATATAATATTGCTGTATATTTGAATGAATGAGAATTATAATTATTTATCATATTTAAATGCACATACCTACACATATATTGTATTAAAATTAAAATGTGATTGGTAGCAATCGACGATATTGTGAAGGCCAGACTCCAGAATAGACTACGCATATGACTCCAAATTTGTATTGGCAGTGGCGACATGCAAATCGTAAAACTGATAAATCAGCGAAATGTCAAACTGTCTGACGTGAATGAAAATCTATCCCGAAGGGAAAACTATGGCGCCGTCTATACATACTTTACAATTATATTAAAATCCAACACCATATCGTCATCATGACGAAAAGCTATCTGCAAGACCTAGCGAGACAGACTGGCGAGAGCCAGCTGGCTCAGCTAGTATATTATTAATATCATTTCAATATCTGAAAATAACCCTTATGATTTTTATATAATATAAATTATTATGATTGCTAGCAACATAACAAAATCACACGAACTCACATATATACTAACAAGCTACGGAGTACTGAGGGCATATCTAAAAAGATGTGGCAAGTCATCAACGACTGCTCAATACTATAAAAGGAGCGATGACCTCTCAAAGTTTTGTATAGATAACAAAACAACACAAGAGCACTACAAAAAATATTTTATTCTGGTAATAAAGAAAATTAAAAACATAAATGTAGGAATATAATAAATTAACTGCACACTTCGCCTAAAAACTGTAACCGAAATTTTTTTTCAATATCACCATAAATGCGAAAATGTAAATGAATCAATGTAAAAAACTGTCTTAACTACCTTGTACGAAAAAGAGAAGGTGTGTTTATTTAATTATATTATATTATCATGATTACGTGAATATAAAACAACACAATCTATTGAGTGTCAATTTGAAAACAATTTATTATTCGTTGAAGGCATTATGTATTATTTATTTTTCAGTAGGTACAATTTAATGAGATACGCCTATTTAATTCTTTGTAATGTGTTGTACTCAGGACTTGTATATTTCAAGGTGTATACAGACGCAAGTTAAATGTTGCGGAACATTTAACTATTATTGCAACCGTAGGATTCCAATAAAACCAAGGTGACTGGAATGTGAAAACTTTCCTCAGACAAATGATGGCTGAATGTATTTGTTCCAACGCTTTTCTCAGTTAAAACGTTATTTCTTAGAAAAGCCATTTCCACTGGCGATGGTTTCTACTTTAAAAATCGTTTTACTACTTTAGCAGTTATTTTAATTGACAACTATTTCAGATGAGATTAGAAAAATCGCCTTTGAAAATATCAGTTAAAGATTTGTCAAGTCTGATTTGCATATTTAAATAGTGGGTTATTGTCGGTTTAAGGGAAGCCAGCGACAATTAAGTTTAAAAATAATTACAAGATAAAAAGAACTTTTTATATACAACGTTTTTAAATTTTCTGTTGAATCATATAAACTTGACTTGACTAGCTTAAGCGATCAAAAAAAATTGTACTTGTTAGAAATAATACTGAAATGACATATTTATTTCCATAGTAACGCACGTATATATTAATATTAATAATTTAGTTGCTAGGACCTACTTAGCAACCAATAATAGTTTTACTTTTTAAGGATTTCTTCCGAAATAACTTTTCATACAAAACAGAATTAACTGAAAATGGAATCAATTCTACTTAAAGATGTCTAAAAGTATTTAAAAAATGCATTGGCATCGTGTTCTGATATATTCTAAAAGTTTCAAATGTCTAGCTAGTCGGGAAGTTAGTTAACAATCGATTGCAAGATTTGTACCGGACAAACAAAATAGCCGATATATTATTGGATTTTTTGTTAAGTTCGGTTAAGTTAGGTGAGGTTAGGCTTTCATTCTTGAATTCGTGAACCAAAATCGGCTATGAAAATTAATTGGCGCGGTTCCGACTTATACAAAGTAATTTTAATTTTCCATGCAATTTTTTCTTCAGTTCCTTTTAATCTTCTTTTTATTGTTATTGTGTACACTGTTATTTTTTTATTAAATAATACATCTGCCATTTCATGTAAATTCATATATCCCTAGATTCCACGTTTGCCTTAATACTATTTACACCGCTGTGTTGTGTTAGTTATACTATTATTATATACGTCACTGTGGAAAAAAATTGTTAATTATATTTTAAAATGAACCAAAGCAAATCAAAGAATTAATTGAGAATTGATCATGCATAAAAACGATATAGTGTACTAATATGTATGTGTGTTTTAGTGGCGAAGGGTGGAGGTAGGCTATTAAGTCATTTAGTGCTAACAACGCGACTGGCGCGTTTGCATTACCTGGCCATTAGATATAATTAACATGATATTTAAATGTGGTAATTAAATATTAAATAACAGGTCAGCAGTGATTGTGTTACTCATATCACTATAAAATATCCAAAATTAAGCAATTAAATCAAACTTAACATTGAATTTTTTGTAGAAAAAAATACTATTTTTTTCTATTATAGTTTGGCTTAGGCAGGGCTTAATGAATTTAAAAAGAAAATAACCAACAATATATTTGATAGTGTATTCTTAATGCAATGAAACCAAATAAGTATGAACGAAAAAGTGTACACAATTTTATCGGATCGACCAAAATATACCAAAACTATTTTGTTTCGGTTAGGCAGGGTTTACTTGATTTTTAAAAACTTACCAATACCATCTGTAAAATATTGTACTAATTGGTAAATAAAAACAAATACGTATGACAATCAAAGTTTAATGTGCAATATTTATGGCTGATGTTAACAGCCTACCTCCACCCTTCTCTACTGGTCTGTGTTTAATTTATTTAATATTTTAAATATCATCATCATCAGCCTAGATCTATCCACTGCTGGATAAAGGTCTACCTTGAGGACGTTTTGTACCTCTTGGATACCAGTGGATGACTAAATTTGTCCAACTATTGTCTCTTCTTCGAGCTATGTGTCCAGCACATCTCCATTTGAGGCTTTTAATGAACTCTATCACATCGCAAACCCTTATCTGCTTCCCTATCTATTCATTCCTCTTTTTGTCCATTCGCGTTATGCACCTCTCCATACCACGTTGTGCTTCTCCAAGTTTCTGAATCTTTCTTTTACTTAGGGTCCATAGTTCACACGCATATGTGATTAAGGGACAAAAGGGAAAGTCACTTTTGAAGACATTATTCAGGCTGCCAAAAGCACTCCAGCCTAGCTTTACTCTGCGAACAATTTCATTGAATCGTATTTTATTATAAAATATATACAATATAATAACTATTTTGGAATTAATGTGGTAGGTATAAATTTTCTTTTTTTATCATTTTTTGA
This sequence comes from Rhyacophila brunnea, assembly GCF_057557595.1. Classification (NCBI taxonomy): domain Eukaryota; kingdom Metazoa; phylum Arthropoda; class Insecta; order Trichoptera; family Rhyacophilidae; genus Rhyacophila; species Rhyacophila brunnea. The sequence goes on along the minus strand of NW_028232796.1, from coordinate 40,386,354 downwards.
TACCGGACCATTACTCTTCCAGGTACTAATCAAGAGTAATACGGTAAATTTTTATTAAGTACACTGTTGGAAAAATGTGCGATAGCCTAAAATCCTGGTGTGCAATCATTTGTCATCAATTACGTTTTAGTAATGGAGATTGATCACGGGCACCCTTTTCTTTTTATAAATCACCAAAATGGCGCCACTAAAATGGAGCCATTACAACCGAAGAAGTTAGCACGTTTTTAAACGGTAAATTACAACCTTTTTATATTATAATAACGCAGTATGTATGTGACTTAACAATCATATTGAGTTATTATAATAAATTATTATAGTGTGATTTGAAATATATGAAATTTATACTTGTTCCATCATAAAAAGCTTGATTTATTTCAAATCTGAGTTAAACTTAAAAAAATGAAATATTCATATTAATGAAATTATTTCAAAATAAATTATTAAGAAAGGAAAGACATGTATATACGATTTTCCCCCTGACCATATCTTCCTCGGCCCTCCTACGGCCTCCACATAGTAGAAGTTTGTATTAATGGATTTTGTTTTTTACGAGAAATTGATGTCAGCCACTTGCTCAACCTATTAGGTCCATACCCTGACTCACACACAAATTGAAAAACAATATGTGTACTTGCCAGACCCAGGATTCGAACCTGGGACACACGGCGTTATAGTCCAACGCTTAATCCGCGTGGCCACCGTGGGTGATGGACATCTATTTAGTATAATGGAAATCTATATAAGTATAATTATTATATAAGTAAGTATATAATAATTATAATAGGTATAGAGCAAAATCTCGGCTATAAAAACACGATAATTAAATTGTGTACAATTCAAAATCTAGATGCGTTGATCCATCTATCAACATCCCACATTGGTTCGGTTACGTGAACTTGGGCTTATATTGCTTGTGTACGTGCATGAATTTACTAGCACCAATAGTGTGTATTTTAAACTATGTGATAATAACTGTTTAGAAGCAAAAGTTCTGACTGTCTCTCCAATCTCATTCTTCAATCGTAAGCGAGACGCAATATTGTCATTTTATGATACTATTTGACAGGTCGTAAAAATTAACCTAAAAATGAGTCTGCGTGGTGTAGTTCGTTTTTTTACCGTCAGGTTTGCCATTATTGTTCTACTGTGCAGGCGCAGATATCGAGCAGTCCAATTGTCGCGTGAAAATTAATTAGAAGCTTCTGAAATTGTTCATTCATGCATGCAATCTTGCAGTTTGCACGATAATACGTGTTTACTCTTGCATTTTTTTGTTATGGCCGTGATAATACGTACTGTCAGCAGTAAATCCATGCATGGGTAAACGAGGTATTAGCTTAAAATGAACTTCGTTTCTCCACCTAATCTGTTGAACCATTCTTCCATTGACAATCTCGTGATGTAAATTTTATTAAAGTGCATTGTACTAAATTAGTTCATATAGTTTTTCACTGGAGTAATCTTGTGACATATGCATCCGAAAAATTACTCACTACATAAAATACATATTTTAATAATTATTGTGATTAAAACAAACCGATATTGATACAGTATTTTATTAGTTCTTTTTTGTCAGCTCCGCTTGTATACATTATGAGGCATCTATTTCCAAATACCGATTAATCCACATTCAACATTTTGTTGTAGGTACACGATTGTAACGTTTTTTTCTTTTTCCATAGAAGCCATTATATTTTTAGATTATAATAATATTCCCATTTGGATAAGCCAATTAAATTTGTATTTTTATTTATCGCACGAGGCATTTATTTGTATTATTATTTAATTAATCTGTCCCTATCATAAAGTTTTTAAATATTTTTTTGATATGCCTGGATTATGGATTGTGAAGTTATAATTCTTAATCTATTTTGCTCCACAGAACCCTTGAAAGTTTTTGTGAAAACAATCCCGTATTAAACTATAGCGTGACAGATTTTTGAAGCGGCTTGATATAAATAATAAGCATGATGCATCGATCATCATTGATACTACCTTAACATAATCACTACTGAACTTTTAATTACCACATTTAAATAACACGTTAATTATATCTAATGGCCAAGTACTCTAAACACGCCAGTCGCTAAACGAGTTAAATCCATTGTTTTTAATTACTTCATTTCTTAGCACGTCGAGACAAATTTGAGTCGTCAATAATTAGCTCGCTGGTTACTTGAATAATAATATTATGATGCGATATATAATCAAAATTAATAAAAACACATATCAATATTTAAAAGTGACAAAAACCTTATTTCTACTCTTTTACCAAAAAGTTTTCAAGTGTACTTTTTTTACAAACTTTTTACAATTTTTCATGAAACCCTGAACGCATTTCGCGGAATTCTAGTTGGGATTCAATACTACAAAAAATACCAGGTGACAATGCTGCCTATCAACATCCTATCAATATCCTCAGTTCTGTAACATAAATTATTTTGATTAAAGTCACATTTAAATTTTTTATCAAATATCAGGAGACAAGAATCTATGTAGGTACTATTTCAAATAACTACAAGGGTACAATATAATAAATATAGGTACCTGACGGTAAGTAGTGAGATGTCCAATCAATTCTGACCCGCTATTTATTGACCGGTGCACTATGAAATAATATGTTGAAATTATTATAAAATCATATTATTATGAAATTGCAGATACGCTATCTCATAACATTACTAATCATTTTATATCTACGTACTGAATGGTTGTATGTGGAAATTGAATATTTAATAAATAATATTATAGAGGTAATTGAGATCTGGGTTACACGAATCCAATGACAGCCACATATAATATATAAATTAAAAATATAGATTATGCGCGTATTTTTGAAGTTATATTTCTTTTGAGCGTTTGGTAGAGAGTGAAATAATTGAGAGCTACGCGCGCACACCGTTACGAAAGTGCCCGACAGTATGAAGTTAGCTGCGAATCAGTCATCTGTATACAAACGCAAGTTTGATAGTAGAATTGTTCCGTTGCCTAGGTAATGAATTTATTATTGTCGACCATTTGCAATTCCTTACGTAAACAAACGATTATACGTTAAAACGTTTAAACAACGAGAAATAATTATATAATTTAGTAATATAAGCTTAAAGTCTATAAAAATAAACCAACGGCTCTCCAATAAGCGAACTTTTTTCTTGAGTGTGTAATTTATCAAAATAATTAAGAGCTAGTCGAAGAATCTAGGTTATCACCTCTTAGGGATGCTTTCATACTATAGTTTAAAATTAGAAGGGGTCTTTATTTAGCTACATATTTTTTCAGACTTATACGCGGCGTAAATGTGAGCTCTGCCATTCGTGGTGGTGTTGGCTTGTGTGTTTCTGATAATTACCTTAGGAATCGAGGGCATCCGTTGTTTGTTCCCCCACGGTGCAGAACTAACCTGCCATTAGTAATTTCAATTGGAAGGGCAGTAACCATGTTTAATGAAATCGCTTCGGATATCAATATATTCCACTTATGTGAGGGTGAATTTAGGTGGACGTTATTTTATAAGTTTTTAAGATAGGGTCTATCAAAGTTCACTTTGTGTGCTTCCATCTACTTTTATTTTGTTATTTATTTTATGTATTTTCTTATGTTATTTCTTATTTTATTATTTATTGTATTATTAACTCACACTTCTCTGTATTTTTATTTTTAAAAACACTTATTTTATGTCATGTCATGAACACTTTGAATTTTAAATTTGTTATGTTCATTATATGTAAAATAAATAAATTTGATTTGATTTGATTTGATCACAAGTTTTGTTTTTGTTTTGTTACGCCAAAGAAGTATAACTTGTAACGTGTGTACATAAGTCTTACACAAACAAGTTTTTTATGAACTTTGAATATTACAATATTATGTACACTTTGGAAGTATAAGTCTCATATTTGTGATTCATCGAGTAATGGTGGTTTTTTCAACCCTTTAATAATGAATACATGACTCGTCAGTTAAATAAATCAATAATTGAATCGGGTAATACTCTTTTTTAGCCCAGTTACATACGCTATTGATCATGAATAGAATTACAACAAGCGGAATGAACAAAATTCCGGGTTAAACGTTCGGAGAATAATGATGAAAAAGTAGGGGTAGGTGGTAAAGGATAAATAACATTAACCACCCACGCCCATTATTTGTAACACTAAGGGTTCGTTTAAGTTATTTTACACACGTCCATGGTGATGCTCTATCGCGATTCTTAATGCTATTAGGTGGTGAAAGTAATAGAAAGCCTGACTACAATTAACTTCCGGCCTTTTAGAATTGAGTTTCCTCTATAGAGGTTTTTAATGATAATGCATTATCTGTAGTAATTGTTATCATCAATAACCTACAGAATAAATCGGTATGTGAGCTTTCTACTAAATGAGCTTTGATAGAGTACCTAACCGTGGATGCTTTTCCCTGTTCTGTTGAGTATAATAATATATCATTAAAATAAGGTACTGAGAATTATTTATAATGTTATAGTTTATTCAATTTTATACACAATATTTAAGATTGTAATAAGTATTCATAATTATAATAATATATACTTAACTATTTTTTTTTTGATGCTCCAAATATTCTTTTGGCAGTTAATTCCTTAAACCAATATAAATTGAGAATATTTTCAAACTTAGTCGGCATATTATTACAATATTTTGAATTGAAATCAAAGAAAGTAATATACCAGCCACCAATAAAAAAATATTAAATTATATAATATTTATACAATTCAAAGATTCATAACAAAAACGTCGTAAAAAATGGAGTTTGAATATATTCTAATGTCATATTTATCATAATAAATCCCTTAATATATATAATGTTTGAGGTTTTCACGATTGTTTTTCATCGTAATAGATTTTTGGGTTTCCACTGTGTGTCCGTCTTCCTTCTTTCCTATTTCGGGCTCGTTGCAGAGGCCATTATCAAGAGATGATATGTTTTTATGATGAAATTTAGCGTAGGTATATGATTGTAGAAACCCTGAAAATATTAATAGAGATGATGGATTACGGTTAAAAACGTCATGGCTTCCGGCACTATCAGCAAAATACAATATTCGAGCCATTATCTCTGGTCATAAAGATTGACACATTACTCTTTGCAACGTTTGCTCTTAGCTAATCGGATTTCTTTTGACATTTTTAGAGCAACGTTTACATTCAAATACCTACACTACATTTCATCATAAAAACATACCATCTTTTGATAATGGCCTCTGCCACGAGCCTGAAAAGTCGAGGAAAGAAGGACATACGGTGGAAACCCAAAAATCTACTACCCTTGACATATACTTCCGAAATCCCAGACACATGGCAGAATTTCTGCTTCTATATCTGTGGTCGACGAGTTTGAATACCGGATCTGAAAAAATCAAGAAGCGTTGTATGTTTATAATAATAATACATTCAATGTATTATGATCCAGATCATAAACTTAATAATATATTGAATGAATGATTATGTCAAGAATACTGTTAACACGTCAACGACAGGAAGCCAAGATTCAAACTGAATCGTAAAGCTAACGATCGTGAAAATAGTATATTACAAAGCTAAAGAAATGTAATGTTGAATAATAATAAATTATGTCAGTTATAAAAACTATAATGTTATTTTTCTTCTTATTTACAGAGAGCAAATGGTGGACTTCACAATGCCTTTCATGAACCTGGGTATATCCGTGCTGTACCGGAAGCCAATCAAGCAATCACCCAACCTCTTCTCCTTTCTCTCCCCACTCTCGCTGGATGTGTGGATTTATATGGCGACCGCCTACCTCGGAGTCTCTGTACTGCTTTTCATTCTGGCCAGGTATGAATTGCTTATTCAGTCAGCTATTTTCTTATTGAAAATTACCGACGTATTTTTTCCATAAGAAATTACGCGTGTATTAACATTTCTTAGATACATTAATGGCTTTGGTAAATAAATAAATCAGACTTGACTTTTCAGTTCTATTAATTTATAATAAGAAAATAAATATCTTAATTTTAAAAAGATATTTATTTTGTCGACACTTTTATTAAAATCACTCATACAAATAGACAGCTTTGATAATAGTGTATCAATGGTTATCAAATCTTAATCAAATTACAGAATTTAAGTATTATAGATCAATAAACAATTTTAGATCGTTACCTACTAAACAAGTGAAGTATAAATTTAATTTCCCTTTAAAATTGCTGAGCGATACTTGAAATAAAAAAAATGTGTATAGGCACGAAGTTATATTGATTTCTTTTATTTAAATATCAATAAATATTATTTATGAGAAAAACAAGAAGGCTCTTTTTGAACTAATTTAAAAATACCTACATTAAGATATATTTTGGTAAAAAGTAGGTACTTAAGTATTTTGAAGACACATTTTAAATTTGTAAAACCTTCAAATGACATACAAAATAGGCAATTGTAGGTACTAAATATTATAAAAGTAAATTCGTTAAGCTAAATGCTTCTAAAATATTACAATGTTACCCCATTTCAAACTTATTGTAAGTTCAAATTTTTTTCGCTCTATGTAGGAATTTCTATGACATCATCAATACAAAAAGTTTGAACTAAGGTGACGAATAAAGATACATTGGTGTAAACATTATATAAATGTGTGATTCATTTTTTAGTACACTTGTAATTGTTATTGTGTCTTTAATATGCTTATCCCTGTACCCTTCATATAAGATTTACCCCATACGAGTGGCACAAGCCCAACCCCTGCAACCCTTCGGAGCCAGACAAGCTGGAGAACATCTTCTCGATGGTGAACTGCCTCTGGTTTGCCATCGGATCCCTCATGCAGCAGAGTTGCGACTTTCTTCCCAAGTAAGACCACGTGGACGGGCAGTGAAGAATTGCGTCCCTACGATGATTAAATGAGCATCTTTTACGAATGATATAAAAGTGTAAACTTACCCTAAAAAACATTATTTATAGTCTCTTAGCGATTCTGCATTAGTATTTTTACTAATAATTAAAAACCCACAAACCCAATGGCCACGCGGCTTGAGCGTCGGACTATAGCGATCTGGGTCCCAGGTTCGAGTCTGGCAAATACACATATTGTTTTCCAATATGTGTATGAATCCAACTAGGGACCTAATAGGTTGAGCAAGTAGCTGATATTCATTTCTCGTAAAAACAAAAATCTCTTATTACTAATAGAGGCCCATATTATGATCTTATTAGAATCGGACATGGTCGAAAGAAAGAAGAAAGAATTAAAAAAAAATATCTAACCACAATTTCTCTACAAGATTTTTACAATATCAACCAAGTACTGGATATTTATAACTGTGTACACCTACATAGATAAATTATTTAGTCATCACTGTAAGATAAGGGTCAACCGAGTTCATGGGTTAAGCCAGTGGTATTCAAACTGTACGCTACCGAAAGTAGTTTGAAAAATTTAATATTTCCAAATAATCTAAATACAATGTATTGATGAACACGATGAAAATCCCTTTATTGCACCAGTTTATCACCTCCAATGAATGCTTTCTCTGACGACATAAAATTAATCAGTTTACCTTAATAACAAGTATTAAAATACTTTCAGGAATATAGTATGGAAAACATCAAATAGATTTTCTAAAATCTGGGAGAAATGAAAGTATCCGCTGTACCTTTCATCCACGTGGCTAGAAAATCATGGGTAGTTTGGGTCGGTAATATAACTTCTGATTGGATTTTTGATAGTGGATTCCTTGGATTTGATAAAACTTTCGCCTTTCGTGAGATTAAGAGCATACTTATTTGTTGCACTTTGCCTAGGTGTATCTTCTTTGATTCCAATATATAAGAAAGGGAAAAAAGACTTTGGATACAGTGGGGTTGTCTATCATACTAATTGGTGTATTTTTAAGTCTTGTTAAAAACTATTTAGAAAAACGAAGGCACCACGAAATGAAATCACTGGGTTAAGCTACAAGAGCCTGAATATTGCACTGTTAGACGTCATCCGTAAGACGTCAATACAGATGTTAAAAGAGCCGTAACAAGGTATTCATGGAAGAATTTCAAGTGTTTCAAAAAACTATTAACAATTCACCGCGATATTAAAAAGAATCAATCAACATGGCACATACTTTGTTTCAGTATAACATAAAAATATCATTAAATAATAGGGTTGAAACGCCTGTTTTATAAATTAGAGTAAATAGTTCTTACAGACCATTTATTTAATAACACAAATGGATTGTTCTTTTAATTTATTCTTGAATAATCTAGGAACCATAATAAATCAAAGAATTATTGGTATAAAATATAACTTTTTAGTTTTATGTATGAACTCAATTATCCATGGCGAAGCAAAAAGCAACAATACAATACTTATATATTTTTATATAGTGTGTTCCAAAAAACAGTCGCAACGATTACGTTTAAGAAAAAAATAATATTTAATTTTAATATTATCTACCTTGTCCTAGTGGCAGTGGCAGTGGCGAAGGCTCCATACTATGCGATTATTAAAAGCCCATTTTCTAATACAAATATATTTAAAACATTATTAAACAATGTTAAAAAAAACAGACCCATATGCCATCTGAAGCTTGAAGTATTGAATTTAGAATTCGTATCAAACGTAAAAAATATACAACAGGCGCTATCTGTCGTCAGCTATTGTATTTATACGATTATTTTGTTACCTTTGAATTCAGATTTATTTTGTATGACCGTCAGGTCATGTGACCTCAGTCCCGTCTACCGAAGTGTATTCAATACGGTAAGCTCAAAAAGCGAAGCTTAACACCTTTGCGTATAATATTATTGTCTATGACTGCAGCTTTGTATATTGTCGTTAGTGTGTTGTACCTATTCATCAATAGTAATATCGTATAAGTTTATTATTTCTCGTCTGGTGAGTGTGCTATTCTCTCTAATATCCAAAGACACCTCCACCCTTCGCCACTGGTAGATATTTACCTTTGTACTGGTATTTAATAAAAAATCGTTTTCAATAAAGAATACAGTTATTTCCAAGCACGTTTTACCCATACTCTCAATTTTATGGCGTCTAAAAATGTAACAGTATTGAACTCAATATTTCATTTTACAGGTCGTTTAATTAAGCCAAACGGCTGTGGAGTGAGCGCTTGTTTATCAGGAAAACAGTAAAATTGGCAGTTAAATATTTTAACTGCCACTTTGTTTGAAGCAACAGTCTTCCTTGAGCGGCAGTTTCCCTCCATGTCCCAAGTAATGGCTTTGACAAATACGAAATCAAATTACGTAAGTGGCCGACTGCTGTGTATTTTACCCTAATTTGAATATTTTCAAGATGTTTAAACAAAAATCTGTTTTCATTTTACTATAGACCAAAATCAGGTAAGCGACTCTTTAACATAAATTGTATTAAGAGGGTTTTCAACGCAAAGTGTTTCTATAGGGTTAGCTTACATAGGGCCGTCATACCAAAAAACAAGCATCGAAGCTTTATATTATTATAAAATATACAACTTTTTATATACAATATTTTTAAATTCTGTTGAACCATATAAACTTGAATAGACTAGCTTAAACGATCAAAAAAAATTGTACTTGATATTTCATATTGATTTCCATAGTAACGCATATATATATTAATAATTTAGTTGCTAGGACCCCAGACCCCTTAGCAACCAATAATGGTGTCGAAATAACTTTTCATACAAAACAGAATTAACTGAAAATGGATTCAATTCTACTTAAAGATGGCTAAAAGTATTTAAACAAATGCATTGGCATCGTGTTCTGATATATTCTAAAAGTTTCAAACATCGGGAAGTTAGTTAAAAATCGATTGCAAGATTTGTACCGGACAAATAAGAATACGAGCTAAGAAAAACTTTGTAAAATGCAATATATCCGTGGGAAACAGTAATCTAAACTAATTAAAACAATAATCAGTATAATCTCACCTAATTTCATGGTCCGTACCTTGTTAGGTATGCAATAAAAAATAATTCGTATTACTTAATCACAATCCGGTAGTTAAACGTTTTTGACACATCGACTCAAAGTAAATATCATTTTTTTGTTTCATATATTATTATTTACGATTTAATATTTATTGACAGATAATGAAAAAATAATATTACATTCTATTTCACATCTATACGCTCTGTTTGGAGCAAAAACGTACAAAAAATAGCTGAAAATAATGGCTGCAAATATGTTAAGGCTTTCTCCAGATGGCGCGATTTAACTCACGTGCATTCCATGTACATGTGATCTCATTACGCCGTCCACATGAACTCGTTGTGTGTCGCATGTCACGGGACATGGTCAAGCGATCGCCGGACTCTCGACAACACGTCGTTTTTATGGCAATTCTAAAATGAATTACGACCGCTTCTAGCTATAAACGACAGTTTTATAGCCATTTCAAAATAAATTACATAATCTAGCTTATACAATGGCAAAAATACATCTTGCCAGTTATCGCGACATTTAAATTTTCAAAGGAACCGTGTGTCATGATTGAGTGCGTCGCTTTTGCTTTTTTTGCCAATTCAAAAATGAAAAACGTCACATAGTTTGTTTTCTGTTAAATAAAACGCGCTAAATGGGCATCTGCATAAGGTCTCATCTATTATAATCGCCAATCTGCATTATTTTTTTTCAATTAAGGTAAAAGTATCGAGAGATTCAATACTGGTATTTTATTGGAAGAAAGGTTTCGATGTCAAGTATTGATACTTTTTTACAGCCCTAGTCTCACAATTCTCTTACACTCTAGTCCCTGAGCGATCGCATCATTTCCGTCACTTAGTTGTCACGTTTTATGTGAAGTATTGCAATATGTATATTCCTCTTGTACGGTTGACAGGTTAATTTTGCATTTTTTCGGCACTTTGGCATCATTTTCAGTACCTAAAGCTTATCTTGAATCGTTCCACTCCGGCCCTGGTATTCACTTGGTTTTAAACTTTTCCTGTAAATTTTTCAAATCTCATTCAGTCGTCGTACACATGCGCAACAGATTACCTCATGATGCATGACGACTACCTACTTAAACCCACTAACCAAAAATGCAATATTCGAACACCTACATACTACAAGTTTGAAATAATAATGTGATGTAATACGTTATTACGAAGGTTTGACATTGCAAAATTACAATGAAAAAACCCTGGATTATGGTTGTGTGAGTATAGTGATACTGTTGAATTGACGTCAAGAGGGCAAAAAGTGGACATCCATGACTTTTCACTGATTCCGGTTTCATACTCGGTAGGCTAGAATCTTTTGATAAGAAAGCAAGCCATCCAGGTGATTGACATAATTAGACGCATCGATTAAAACCTGAAAGATCACGCGGGATACCTCCAGAAAGGACAGGAACTTTTTTTTTCAAATATTACAGAGCCACTAAGCCCGGTCTCATGGAAAATCATCTCGACTAGGATATGGTCATAGATCAAACAAGGTTGCACAGACGGTTACAAAAAATACGCCATCGGTTCTACATGCGGCAGTACATTATGTTACATGTGTTTTGTGAATGACTACAAACATTGACATATTTTAGTCGAGTATCTGTGTGCGACTGGGCTAATTATACAGTTTATACCACTAAAGATATCGATAAGCAGCGACGCTGTTTATTGGTTTGGAGATTTTTCCTCTATCGATTATTCATGATTAATTTCCAAATAAAAAATATTAAAAAAATATAAATGCCGTCAATTTACTTTCCGAGATAATTTATGACAAATAGATCTATATTTTTTTTCTACATGAGCTATGAAATCAGCTGTATGTACTGACCAATGCTTCGTAAACCTCTCGTGAAGTTCACACCTTTTAATATCCCATAACTTAAAATTTGGAAGTCCATTGGTCACGTCATCACTTGTATTGCATCGGTTATGAAAAGGGTGAGTTTTGTTAAGTGTTATCATATCTTCATTGATGCTCATTTTTTCATAAAGGAAAAACGTATTTCTGTATTCGTCGTAATCTACAACAATTTTGGGAGGTGTATTTAGATTTATTTGTATATAAGTTGTACATTTTTCAACAATATTTCCTTAGTTATATAGTGTTTCCCAATCTTTAGTTATGTTCCCGCTTATTCCGATTTTGTGTTTATCATTATCACCCCCGTTTTCTGTTTCCGGGTCGCGCCGTGTTCAGGTTCAGCCCCTACGAGTGGGACAACCCTCACCCTTGCCTGGACGAGCCCCAGGTCCTGGAGAATCAGTTCTCACTCCTCAACTCCTTATGGTTCACCATAGGATCGCTCATGCAGCAAGGATCTGATATTGCGCCCAAGTAAGTTCTTACCGACGACAAAGCGAATGGGCAATATTTTCACTGTAAATATCTAATTCGATCATTTTCGAATATAATATTTTCGCAATTAAATTTATTTAATCCACTTTTTCATATTTTAATCAAAAATTGTCACCAGGACATAAATATTACGCTTAACACAGATTTAATAAACTGTTAATATAAATTACAAATATTTTATATTATTTTTCGCACGCGTGGACTAATCAAATCGAATATTATCAAAAAGCATCCTAAAAAATTATTCCAATTTCATTATTTTTTTGTTCATATTTTTTTGTATATTTATTTTAATTTGTCTGTTTTAAATCTTTTTTTGTACGATCGTTTTTGTTATTCGGAACTCCCAAAATTATTGTACATTTTATAATAGTAAAGTACCTACATTTATTATAGACTGCATGTTAATCATTTATATTATAATATATTTTTGTAAATAATATATTCTAAGCATATTGAAATGAAGTATATTTTTATAGATGAAAATTCATTACAAATATATTTAAGTTATGTTATTATTTGCTTTATTATATTATGCACGCATTACATTATGTATAAAGCTAAAAATAAATATATTATATTACCCCATGATATTATGCCTTCATAAAATAAATATCATTAACGCATATTTTAGTCAAAATTGATTTAGGACTGAAAAATCCTTTTTTAACCGAAAACCTAAAATAATACTATTTGCACAGTGTTTTAAAATGATATTTGGATAAATTATGACTGTTGGCAATTTTCTAAATGAGTAATGATCATTATTAAAATAATAATATGTGACTTACATATTAATATTATTATATATTAATATACTCGTACCTCCTGTGTTTTTTTTATAATTGAGCCCTTCTCCGAAAAAAGAGCATTGTCGCATTAGCACTACTTTCACGTAAATCATTTAGAATCACGCACCATGCATTTTTATAAGTTATACCAAAAAATATTTATAATGTCATCTTGAAAAGATTATGTAACCTGATATATTTAATTCGTAACATAAATAACAACACACTTGGTTTGTGAAAATGGTGCGTTGTGTACAATAGCTACTGGATATCCCAAAACGAAGATTTCAGGACAATGCTTCTTTTCAAGAGAGGGGCTAAATAATAAAAAGTTTGTTAATATTTTACTTATAATATACAAAAATATGAGCATTTTTATAAGTGAAACATTGGCGCCATTTTTCTTTTAATCCCTAAAACAGTGGTAAAGTTACTTATTTTAAGAGGGCAATATTGCTATAAATTTTTACAAATTATTGTGCAAACAAAACTTCCTTTTGAAATTCTTTAAAATACTATTATTATTATCTATTTATTATTCAATAATAACTTCTTTTACTTTATTAGTTTATTGCTGTTGAAGTATGTGATCTCTTACTACGATTCCCTTATCTAATACTATATTTTGCTAATTCCAGGGCTGTGTCAACGCGAATGGTAGCTGGAATGTGGTGGTTCTTCACCTTAATAATGATATCCTCGTATACTGCTAACCTTGCTGCTTTTCTGACCGTGGAACGGATGGACTCTCCCATTGAGAGCGCTGAAGACCTTGCAAAACAGACCAAGATTAAATACGGAGCACTGCGGGGAGGATCCACTGCTGCTTTCTTCAGGGTAAATACAGAGGACTATTATTTATATCTAAATTTTACCAAATTAACTAAAATATAATATCAGCTAATTTTGTAAAAACGGTAACAAATTTATTCTGTATTAACATTGTTGATAACAAACCATACACATCTTTTAATACTATAATCATCTTAAATCATCTTTTGAAAAGTCTGCTGTATTGTACGAGTATGAAGAACGGAATAATTTTAATAAACGGAAAAAGTACTTTCAAAGTTATTACAATTCTGAAACCAAACCATGGTATACCAATAAAATGCTAAATAGGGAAACAATCGTCACAATCAATCACTGCAGAAGGCCAATTCTTGAATGAAACAGTATTGCCGGTTGCACAACCTAAGCGCAAACCTACTACAAGGAAGTATATTAAATGTCAACCGGTGGTGTCGGGTTCAGTATGCAATTTAGTATATACGCTTTGCCGGTAGAGGCGCTTGTAACTATCCGTTTGACTTTGACATATCGTCGGTCTATCTTGTAAACCTCGTAAATCCAAATCAACTAATTGTTCAGGAGACAATAAAAACTGTCTAATTTTGGTTTTAAATGGAATTTCGAAATTTCAAAAATCCATTTGGTTACTTTTTAAATCAGCAACTGTATTCAGTAATTATTTTTAATAAATTCTCATTATACTTATTAAAAATAGCCTTTTTTGGATTTATGAGGTTTTCATACTTAGTGTATTTTGCCTTTTGATGGATTTAGAAGGTTTTCAGTCATAAAAACGAGTACTGTTTAAGACAATTGCAAATTAAGACACATTGTATAGTTTACAAAAATATCAAATGTAATGTTTAAACTTATTAACAATTTTACTTATATAGGTATATTTAAAAAAAATAATAAATGAACATGTTATTTTTTTTTAATGTGGTAGATTATCGTAGTAATCGTGAAAATTTTTCGACAAAACAGTCTTCAGTTCTTGCAGATCATGATGTTTCCTTGGTTTGATTTTAAGACGACTGGCATGTAGAGGTGAAAGGTCAGCAAACTTTTTAGGTGTGACGTCCTTGTCCTTTTTGTGAGGCAATCAATGACATTATTAATGGACAACGCACTCAATACAGTAGCTAGCAAGTAAATTCACGCACAGCGACATTCGCACATGTATAGGTAGACGTCACGCAATTTCCATTATGCGATATCACGCATCGGGAATTGATAGCAATATCACCTTTATTGTAATGGCGTTAGAACAGTGTTTCTAGTGTCAATGTTCATTTGAGCGAACCCGTTTGAACCAAACCGTTCGGCAGACCCGACAAAAAGCATCAGGAATTTATAGCAATACCACCTTTATTGTAATGGCGTTAGAACAGATTATGCCATTCGGCAGACCCGACAAAAAAGTGAGTGTCATTTTTATTCCCAGATGCTTCGTCCATATTAATGTCATTGGAGGCAATACACTCCAAACATCTGAAAATCTTAATTTATACTGTATAGTGCCATTTGGTTCATATAATGATGCCCTTATATCAGTGACAACCGGATTACCAACTTTTTTTCCAGGACGAACACTTTTGATAAATTTAAAGTCAAATTTGTTGAAATCGTTGTGATACAGATATTCACTATAATATGGCTCTGGTTTCTTTCGAGCATTACGGCATTTATTCCGCAGGAACATTTATATCCTGTTTTTTTCAGATACCTTTCAATGGTAGAATGCATCGAATCAACTGGCATTTGGGTGTGTCCTTTTTCTAATATCCTAATATCATTCATCATTGCAATATTCAATAGTGAATTTTCCATCGTCGAATTTCAATTTTGATATGTTCAACCATCGCTATATAGGATTAGTTCTCTTCTATCTGTTTCCGATAGAGATGGCAAAAACTTTTTTGATGCTTAACAGAACATGCTCCCATGCATGTTCTGTTTATTTCCTTCCGAAATATTGCTCACCTCTTTCTATATTTGCCTTCTTTTTTTCACTTTTCCACTCGGACTTATCTGCCTTGCATTCATTTTTTTTCCTCCTTTTCCTTTAAGTGTCCGTACTGATTTCCTGTAACGAATCATCAGTATTGGAATAAGGAACTAAATAATGGCTTTTTCACGAGATTTTCATAGTTTGAAGATCTGTCAATAGTCTCGATTATATTATTTCCTGATAATTTTGCTAGTTGGGGTCTCACACTTATATTGTAAGAAGCTTCGTGTTGTGAATCATTCATTAAAACATTGTCATCGCTAGAAATGACCTCATATGGCGATGATAATGGAATAATATGTATGGTCTCATAATATCCCCTTGGGATTATTTCTATATTATTTCCTTCCTTAGCAGCAGTTGTTTCAATTGTGCTATTTTTTATTTGTAGCATGCCCATAATTTTTTGAGCCCATGACATCTGAAAACAGATTAAACTTTGTAAATTTTGCATTCACATAGTAAGTGGGTACTTGAATGTAATTTGATTTGTTTTCTTTTCTAATTGTATGTGCTAATAAACTAAAAACCATTGAAAACAACCAAACATCATTAAATATGCATGTCATGAAATTCTAACCTGAAAAAAACGTTCTATTGTAAATGTAACATTGTGTGCATATTATGGGAAATCATTATAAATAAAACGCTTACCTTAATATTTAATCTATATTGTATCAATATAAATTAATTCCTCTCGTAATATGATACCCAAAGTATAGTTGTATAACGAAACAAGACAAAGGTAATGTAATACTCAAGACACTGTGACAGTTCTCCATACGAAATGGCGGGATTACGGTATTTACGAGGTTTGCAAATTTTATTGTTGTATGGACGCGATTTACGAGGTTTTTGTGGATTGATTTTTGAAATTATTAAACGAGATATGGATATAAGAGTTTAACACATTCGTAGATATTCAACCATTCTAACGTATTCGCTCAAAATCTCATTTTTGACCAAAACGGGATTTACGAGGTTTACAAGATAGACCGACGATATTATTAAACGTCAAAAATTTGTACGTAGTGAGCAGGCTGTTATTCTATTTTTTCTATTACTGAAAGTATTATTTTGAGTTTAAATTCTCACTTAAATATTTATTGTGATTTTGTAATACAGAAACACACATGTTTGATCGCAAAATACAACGGAAATTCCGTGTTGTAATATTGTTATATTGTAGACGTAACTAGCCTGTTTAAAGGTTAATTGGCTACGTACTTCAACAATGAATGATTTAATCATGCAACGTTAACAGTAAGTACTGATTAAATATGAAGTCATTACCAAAATGGATAAAAATGTTATTTAATTTCTATGACATTCACAAACGATCCGTTTTGGCATGTTTACTTTCAATCTTACTCTAACGCATGGACATGGGGTATAAGCATGCTGAATGCTTTCTCACTCGCACGTATTGATGTCGTTCGAAGCTCTACACACTCAATATCTCCTATAAAACTAAAAATTTTACATGCTTCAGTTAAGCGGTGTTTTTTACTACTTCGTTCGTGAATTGCCCTTCAGGGCGGACCATTATAATCTTGCCTCATCTCTGGCTCGCTTGGGTATAATAAATGACCCTGGGTGCCGGTGCGGAAGTGAGACTGAGGATGCTAACCACGTTGTTTGGCAATGTTCTCTGTATGACACCCAGAGATAGCGGCTTCTTAATGATTTAAGTAAACAAAAGTACCAATTGCCACTGGATCTCACGATATTTTTGGCTCGGCCAAATATCAAGGCGTTCCAGTGTGTCCAAATGTTTCTGAGTGAGTGTGGCTTACAAGTTTAAACTGTTTTTGTTCTTTTTCTCTTTTTTTTCCTCTCCTGTAAATTTGTATTGTAATAACTGTGTGAGTAATTATTGTAATAATATGTGTTAATATTGTATGTTAAAAGTAAAGCTAAATAAGACTCAATTGATACTTCGGAGCTTAAAAAAAAAGAGTTTCAGTACCTATAGAGATCATTTAATTGTCACTAAAGATAAATGACAGCAGCACAAGACTAGATTCTTTTTTTATTTTCTAAGCTTTTTCTTAAAGCACCGAGGTGCATTGTTGATAATATAATCAGTCCCGTGCAACTTTGTCTCAGTACAAGGAAGTGTAGCACTAATTTTTTACCACGTTTTTATTAGCTATAGTATTTTTGTTTGTCCGGTATAGATTTTTTCTTGTTTGTCCAACTATTTTAAGTAACTTCCCAACTAGCTAGACATTTGAAACTTTTAGGATATATCAGAACACGACGACAATGCATTCTTTTAATACTTTTGGCCAGCTTTAAGCAGAATTGAATTCATTTTCAGTTAATTCTGTTTTGTATGTTTCGGAAAAAAATCTTTAAAAGTAATATTTACTACTCACTATTATTGGTTGCTAAGTTGGTCCTAGCAACTAAATTATTAATATATACGTGCGTGCCTCACCATGGAAATCAATATGAAATATCAAAATGACATTTCTGTATTCTATAATATTTATTCAGTATTTCTATCAACTAAAATAAAAAGTTTTTGTTAATACATAGAATTGTCAAGTTTATATTATGATTCAACAGAAAATTTAAAAACGTGGTATATAAAAAGTTCTTTTTATCTTGTAATTATTTTTCATTCAGACACGTTCATGGCGTCATGAAAGGCGACCGTGCTCATACTATAGCTGCGTAGTATAGGTATATGACGGGTGAAGATGGTGCAACTCAAATCATCTTTATATTAATCATTTTACATACATTATTTCGTCGCATGTTTTCTTGGTATCTTACTTTTTTTACTACCAGTGTCCTCCAATGTCGACCAATACTATAAATATGTAATACGTAACTATAGATAAAGTGAATTAACAGATGTAGTATTTATATAGTTAGGACGAAATAGTTCGCAGTGAAATTTAAGCAAGTCCGAGACGAGTATTTTTTTCATAATGGTCGATTTATTACACTTGTGTGCCGAACCCGGAGCCACCGGTTGAAAGACCAGCGCCTTACGCAGTGGACTACGGGAGCCGCTTTTTATATAATGATCTTACATTGTTTTGTAGAATATATTAATATATTTTCTAAAAATATAAAATACTACGAACCGTTTTGATATCAATATTACAATATGTGCAAAACTTTTTCTATTTTTGGAGAATTCTTTACAGCCCAAATTAGCTATTATTTATAATATTATTAGTATATAATTACATTCACTATATTACAGGATTCAAATTTCTCGACATACCAACGAATGTGGAGCTTCATGGAATCAGCGCGGCCAACCGTCTTCACCTCCAGCAACGTCGAAGGAGTGGAGAGAGTCGTCAAGGGAAAAGGAAACTATGCCTTCTTGATGGAGTCCACTTCCATTGAATACGTCATCGAGAGGAACTGTGAACTGACACAGGTCGGAGGGATGCTGGATTCTAAAGGATATGGAATTGCTATGCCACCGAGTAAGTTATAATGTTTTATTTATAAATATACAAAAAATACGTCATATGATAGTAGAATGTCTACTTTGATGACATATTTCGGTTCAGGGCGACAAACCTTCAAATTAGTGCCGTAAGCGAAAAATTTGTAATTTTCACGTTATCTATCACCATAAATTGTATTATTTCTGTTCCTTCCTAAATCTGTCTTCCCTCACTCCCTTCTTCTTAGTGTGTATTGCTGTAAGCAACGCACGGCCTGCCTAATAACACAGTATGTCACTACCGTTAGCAGTGATGTCCCGTGGGGGTAGGCAGATTGAGCATCGCTTGGGGGCTGCAGTTACTCAAAGGGCGGCAAATCGAGGAGAATCATTTGGAAAATATAGAAATAATTACCTAAACTCAGTAATAACAAAAATATGTCTCCATTTAAAAAAATCTGCTCACTGGTTTTATCGGGTTCGCGGCATCTAGTTTTCTTCCGTTGCCCTTCGACGACTTCTTGGTGACCAGAAACGACTGCAGATGTGCGAATAATTAGTCTGATATTTTTGTTAGTAATGTACCCATACAAAACATTTCTTAGATATTGAACTGAATCTGAAAAGATGATAAAATACTGTATAAAAAAATGAGGCGGCTTTTTGGCGCTACCTAGGGGCGGCAGTTTAACTAGGGACATCACTGACCGGTAGTGTTATAAAACAACTAAATTACTCATGTCTCATTCCCTCACAATAACTATGATGCAATATCTAAACTTAAATCAACTCAATTTTTCAAATAATTACACCTTTTCGGTGAGCTTTTCCGAATTCACGTGAAGCCCTTGGGTTCTGCGGAGCTCAATTGGGTTTCAGTATCTTATATAACATATTAGAATATTCACGTCATACGATTCATACGAAAAAATACAGTTTTAAAATATTCAAAAGAGTGTTTTTCAAATAATAAGTTTTGTACAATAAAAAATAAATACACACTGGTATCTACCATTGGCGAGTGCGCATAGTTCCTGAAGATGCCAAAAGGTGAAACTGGGCTGCAATAAATGACTCAAACGGAATAGTACAAAATGTAAATCCAATAGAATTCAAATTAAAATTTCAACAAGTACCCTCAACCGTACCGTCAACAGTATAAATACTATTTTATTAGTTGTATCTTCATTTTTTTCGTAATAAATTACCTTGCCAAAAATAAGTGCAACTTCTGTAATGCTGAAGATAGTTTTTTAAATAAGTTTGTTTTAATAAATAAATAATTTTCTAATGTAACGTCCCGTCGTATCGACTCAGTAGCCTCAACGTGTGTATCTACAAAGTTGTGGTTACATTAACAGGTTTAACTTAACCTGTATAATTATAGTAGGCGAAACAATCTCATTCTTTCAAACTTTGGTATTATGGAATCTTAAATGATTCAATGAAATTTCTGTGCTTTCAGATTCTCCTTACCGAACCGCGATAACGGGCGCTGTTTTGAAATTGCAAGAAGAAGGAAAACTTCACATACTGAAAACTCGCTGGTGGAAAGAAAAACGAGGTGGTGGATCATGTAGAGTGAGTAATTTATTACATTTTTATCTGTTAAAATATATCATCTACCGGTATTAATTATTTATCGCTCTTTTAAAATAGCTAGTTCATATCATTCACACATTAATACAATTTATACCAAAAATAAAAATCAAACCAGGCACATCAATTATTGCGTGATGTTATTTATTTATTTACGAATTTTTGATGTATATTGTGTATTTATTTATTTACAAATAAAACATCAATACTGTAGCCATCTTAAAGGGGGTGCAAATACCAGCAGAGGCACTAAGCGGAAAAATACGAAGTTTGCAATTTGAGATATTTTTTGATAATTTACAATTTCAACTGTATTAATTAATAAATGTGTCTGAAAAAATCAAAAAGAAAAATATTTTATTTTTAGTCAAAGATAAACTTGTAAAAAAATGTTATAAAATGTGAATTTGTCACAGGCCCACATCTTATTATTACATTATAATGTATGGTCATATTTATTATTACAACGTTTTTCTTAGCTCGTATTCTTATTTGTCCGGTGGTTTTTGCTCCGGTACAAATCTTGCAATCGATTTTAAACTAAAAGCTAAGCTAGACATTTGAAACTTTTATAATATATCAGAACACGATGCCAATGCATATTTTTAATACTTAATTCTGTTTTGTATGAAAAGTTATTTCGACACCATTATGGTTGCTAAGCGGATAGTCCTAGCAACTGAATTATTAATATATACGTCCGTTACTATGGAAATCAATATGAATGTCAAAATGACATTTCAGTATTATTTCTGTCACGTACAAATTTTTTTGATGGTTTAAGCTAGTCAAGTCAAGTTTATAAGATTCAACAGAAAATTTAAAACCGTTGTATATAAAAAAGTTCTTTTTATCTTGTAATTATTAAAATTTAGTTTATTAAGTTTTCAACCTTTTCTTGTACAGATTTTTGACTAATTCGTAGTTTTATTATTTTTTTATATTTATTTTAAAAAACATCGATTTTTATAAAAATATAAATGTGTATAACTTAAAATCCTTTTTATTTATATCAAATCGAGGTTAAAAATAGGACCATATCGGTTGGCCGCCGTCGTGGTTCCAGGTTCGAATCCTGGGTTTGGCAAGTACACATTTTGTTTTTCAATACACTCTGTGGAGGCCCATATGATCCTATTAGGATCGGACATGGTTCTAGAATACGATAATTAGTATTATTCAAATTATATTGTTTAGAAGAAGTTACCTTGTGATAAAATCTTTGTTTTCAGTGTAGCGAAAAATTTAAAATACTTGCCGATCGTGAAAACTGAGTGAAAACAATTATTACCCGTTTAATGACTAATATGCTGTTGTTTCCAGGACGAAACATCAAAGTCTTCATCAGCTGCCAATGAACTAGGGCTGGCAAACGTGGGCGGCGTCTTTGTAGTGCTGATGGGCGGTATGGGTGTTGCATGCGTCATCGCCGTATGCGAGTTCGTCTGGAAATCGCGCAAGGTCGCCGTCGAAGAGCGGGTGAGCACTATCCTCGGCGGGATGTAGGCCTCCCTGCAACACGAACAGATTAAATATATTATAGTAATAAATAAATAACACTTTGTGCCACAAAAAATCACGTTAATAGAGTAGGTAGTCAAACAGTGTAATAAGACGGTAGTCCTAATGTAAACGGTCTAGTCAATACGAACTCATTTCATTCGTATAATGTTACGTTATGCTGTTCATCTTCTTTT
The DNA here is from genome assembly GCF_057557595.1 of Rhyacophila brunnea. Lineage (NCBI taxonomy): Eukaryota > Metazoa > Arthropoda > Insecta > Trichoptera > Rhyacophilidae > Rhyacophila > Rhyacophila brunnea. The sequence continues at coordinate 40,363,762 of NW_028232796.1, read as the reverse complement.
TAAATTGAGTCATTAGAAAAATATTTGTAATGACTCAATAACATTCACAATGAGTATCAGTGCACAATGCATTCCCTTCATACTTTATGACCAAATTGTAGTAACCTGAAAAGTATTATATTGCATTTCGGTGACAAATAATATAATATTTTTTGTGTGAATGATATTTTATTTGAAAACTTGCAGTTCTCTGCAGTGCAAAAACGGCACGTATATTATAGTTTTCATAAAAAATGACAGTTGAAAACTGAAAACTACAACTATGAAAACTTATTAGTCTACATTTTTTTTAAAATAAAATTCCATTCACATAAAATATAAAATATAATTTGGTGAAAACGTATAATACCATGCCTTTAAGTGTGTGTTTGAAGAAATATAACAGCAGTGTTGATTATTTTCCATCGAGATACCACAGTTTTTTTATTAAATTTTTTTCTGATTATTTAGAAATGTTTTTTTTTTAATTTTCCAATTTCATTATAAGTATACATTGCTTTGGTACATACGGAATAAGTACCGGCGTGTGTTAAATCAAATAATTGTTTTCAAGAGATCCAGCGGTTACTTGTTATTAATTTATTAAAATTAAATTACTTGGTATTCACCACATTTTTAAATCATTTATTAAGAATTTAGGCAATTAAGAACACATTTAAAATCATATTTTGAACATTCAAATGAATTGTACTAACTAAATATTTATTTGAAGCCACATTATATTTGAATAGTTTTAAAAAGTAGTATTCTAAATTATTTTTATTAATCACTTTAAATGCGAATGCTAACCTAACCTTCAAATAAAAAGGGCGAAAAAAATCCACTCATTATAATATCTTATTCAAATAATACTTTTCATTGTATAAACTATCTAGATATGAATAAACTGTTTATATTATTTTAATAATATATCAGACAAAACCATTCATATTATTTGCATAATACAATTTTTCTTGTAATGTTTACTATAATATTATTAATAATACTTTTTCCAAGTATAAAAAATATATATATTTAGTTTTATTAATTCTAATTATAATAGCATTTATTGGCCAATATTTCAAACTACATGAGTAGTAAAATTTTTTTTTTTTTTTTCGACCATGTCCGATCCTGATAGGATCATATGGGCCTCCACAGAGTGGAGGTTTGTATTGACAGATTTTTGTTTTTTTTTTTTTTTTTTACGAGAAATGGATGTCAGCCACTTGCTCAACCTATTAGGTCCATACCCTGACACACACAAATTGAAAAACAATTATTTTTTTTTGTACTTGCCAGACCCAGGATTCGAACCTGGGACCCACGGCTTTGTAGTCCAACGCTTATGCCGCGCGGACAAAATTACAAAGATTCAAAATAATAGTGTGACAACGACTACGCATACATAAAAAAATAAATATTAAAATTATTAAAGTACTACAAAGAAACCAAATGCTCAGACATAAATATAATAAAAATTCATACGAAACGTAATTCGTCCACATGAGAAACTTAATTTCTTAATTATTAGATAAAGTTTATTATCCGAATGAAACACGCGTTGTGTGAAAACGTGGTGAATATCGAGTGGTATAATCGAGGGGTTACTGCTAACAGAATGTAAATCTCTAAATCGTTTTAAGTGTAGCTACCTACTTAATTACAATTTGAAAGTTTGACATGCTAATTTCTTTATGCTTTGTGCACAACGGATGACCTTTATTTTTTTCTAGCATACATAATATGTATACATAGGCACATAATCCGTTGTTAACTCTAAATACATAAATTATTTTTGACATTTTTTTTACCCCACGATATAATGTATTATTAGGTACAATTATGTTATAATAATTTTACTTACACATTTTTTAGTGTAAAACTAAGAAAAACTATGTCAGATTCTTGTGGCAGTGCAGGAGACTCATTTAGATGTTGGTTTCGTTACTTTCAAATGAGACTAACATCGTTGCCAAATAATTTCGTAGCGGCCGCAATGCCAGAAAAACCTACCCTTCCTCTACCTACTTAGATACGTATTATTGAAAAAAAATGGCAATACGTATCAATAATAAAATTTATGTGTATATTTTGTAAAACACAAAAAAAATCATAAGGATAATAATGAATCATTTTTTTATTTCTTATTTTAATATTTATTATTTGTATGTGTTGATTTTACATTATTTTTATTTTTCTTTTTTTTAGAAGCGTCTATCATAAAAGTAACTCCTGTTATTGCTACTGGCTCCATCTACAGGAAAATTATGTGTTTTTTAAAATTTTTATTAGGTTATTTTTCAGTTTTAAATATTTTTATTTAATTCATAATGCATGTCTATTCCCAAAGGATTTGTAGATTTCACTTTTCGTCAATTGGTAAATATAATATTGGAATGTATTGTTTATCGTTTTAAAATATAATATTTCAATATTTTTATTTGTAAACATAATATTATTTAATATGTTATTTCTTATCAAATAAAGATATATGTTTATTTTCAAATTAAATATGACTTATTATTTCGAATACTACTAATGAAATATAAATTTTATACCTACAAGAATAAGTATTGATAAAAACTTAAGTGAGTCATCTTTTATCAGGATTTAAATTCTATTTTTTTGATAATATTCTAGTGTGGCAACATATATATTTTTTTATAATTTTAAATCGCTTCCATGATTACATAAAATGACTATGTCTGCGTATTGCTTTGTGCTTTCCTTGGGGGTTTTTTAATTGGATGAGTAGGAGGTGAGTAAAAAAAATATGTATTACTAATTATATATTATTTATTTAGCATAGCATACAAATATTTATATTAAAATTGGAGAGCATTAGCCGGTTCGCACATCTTAACTCACCTCGTGTGTAACACAGCCATAAATCTGTAGAGGTTTTCTCAACTCTACAACTGACGTATTATTGTCTATGCTCATTTGTATAGCATAGATAATAATACGAACAGGAAATGACAGTCAATCAAATCAGTTGCGTTTCGGCCCTTCAACGGTATAGTCAAATTATGCGCGCAACTCCGCGTAACGTTCAACCTCAAATCTAAATCATAATGTAAACCTTCAAACGCAATACAAAACAATGCAATAGTGCTGTAAAGGGGGGACATGCTCGTCGAAGGTCAAAATTGAATTTTTATTGTATTTTCAAACCATGATCCTGGACACTCCTTAAACGTTGTAGATAATCTATTTATTTAATTTTGAAGCCTTATTATCCTTTATACTTATTATAAACATTTGATGACTGCATAAAGTATTATTGTCACATAAAATAGTATTCTTTTAAACCTCTCGCTCTAATGTTTTAGAATATAGTCATATTTTGGTACATAACTGTGCAGTGGTGTTAAGATTTTTTACATTTATTAATTTTTAAACGCATTTATAAAACCATTAGCATAATTTATTATGAGATAATTTTTGTAAAATATTCACGATAAAAAATTATATTGATAATCTCTGTGATCCCAAATTTGACAAGAATTAGGCATTTTATTATTCAAAAAATCGGCAAGATTAACACATTTGAAGATAATTCTAAAGATAGTTATTATAAGCTATGTCTTTGACCATTCAAGTGTGATAAACATCTTATGAATAATGATTGCTTTATAATAATTATTGACCTAAGAATAAGGTAGTGTTTTTTTGAAATACGCCATTTCTTTTGTCATTCCCCAGTGGTTAAGCTACAACATACTGCCGTAGCCATAAATTGACAAACTATAAATAAAGTAGGGAGTAAAATGATATTGACGCGCGTGTTTGAACATGTACCGTTTAAAAAAAAATAAAAAAAAAAATAAAAAAAAATCGGTTAAGTTCATGTTCAAACACGCGCGTTAACATAGTTTTACTCTCTACTTTAATTATAGTTTGTCATTTTATGGCTACGCCCGTATGTTGTAGCTTAACCACTAGGGAATGACAAAAGAAATGGCGTATTTCAAAAAAACACTACCTTATTATTAGGTCAATAATTATTATAAAGCAATCATTATTCATAAGATTTTTATCACACTTGAATGGTCAAAGACATAGCTTATAATACATATCTTTAGAATTATCTTCAAATGTGTTAATCTTGCCGATTTTTTGAATAATAAAATGCCTAATTCTTGTCAAATTTGGGATCACAGAGATTATCAAAATATTTTTTTATCGTGAATATTTTACAAAAATTATCTCGTAATAAATTATGCTAATGGTTTTATTAATGCGTTTAAAAATTAATAAATGTAAAAAATTTTAACACCACTGCACAGTTATGTACCGAAATATGACTATATTCTAAAACATTAGAGCGAGAGGTTTAAAAGAATACTATTTTATGTAACAATAATACTTTATGCAGTCATTAAATGTTTATAATAAGTATAAAGGATAATAAGGCTTCAAAATTAAATAAATAGATTATCTACAACGTTTAAGGAGTGTCCAGGATCATGGTTTGAAAATACAATAAAAATTCAATTTTGACCTTCGACGAGCATGTCCCCCCTTAAGTGCCGTGTGTATATACCATGTCACGCATTACACACCAAACAACCTTCTACGATACGAATATTAACATCGGTGGCTACATCAGTAACTCAAAGATACTCTTGATAAATCAAACCTTTTATGAATATTACATGCATGTTGCATAGCCGCCCTTGCACGTAGAAGCCTAGCGACAGTGACGATCGCAACCTTCCGAAACGTCACTCTCGATCTCTCCTTGTATAATCATAATATGCATGGATATTTTTCAAACTTTTGAACGAAGTAAATATTGGTGCGCTCGCCTGTCATTTTGTAGGAGATACCGGTGACGTTTGAATCTAAATGGCCGAGTCGTAAAAGTTTGCAACAAGGCGAGCAACTTGCAGCGCGAGTCTTGTGAATTTTGTTGCTAGCAACACCAAATTTTTTTTCAAACTTAAATGTCGCATTCCAGTAATATGCGGAGCTACATTTGGTGACATGTGTTTTGTGAATAACAACTACGTCACATCGACATAATATTGCAAACAAGACAAGTTTAGATGTGCTAGCATGGCTAAGGGATCATCCAAATATGACGTCACGTTTTAATTGGCCTCAAAGGGTTTGTTTAATGTTACGATTTATGGTAAAGTGGCTAAGGGGTTTGTATACTACCGTATTATAATATCGTTGACTTTATCTTTTCTGAGAATAAATTAATATTCCAAGGCGACATTTAACTAAAATCAATTATTTCAAAAATTAACATTTATTGCAAATGTAGGTCGATTCAAAAATGTATCACAATTGAGTCAGGATGTAAAATACTTTGGGGAGAAGACGTATGGCAATGAGAAAGGGCGGTCAATAATATGAAAGAATGTGTAACATGACACATGAATGAAGACAAATTCAAATCTTATTGTAAAATTTTAAAACTCATAACTATTGTTTTTTTCTTTATATTTAAAAAGCTTGTACATTTTAAAATGATATATATATATGGAAATAATATCATTGTTGGATTGAAGCCTTTTTTGATAGAATATCAATAATATAAATTACGGTTATGGTCAGGTTTAATATTATTCATTATTATCACCCCATTTATGACTTCTCTAGAGTAAAACATATAACACAGATATTTTGGATTGTAATCAATTATCTGTGTTAGTCTCTTTTATTTATATTTACACAACATTAAGTCTCTATTATATTCGAATTTAATAAATTGTGATACGTCATATTGCCATATAATTATAAAGTCTTAATTAAAAACTTCATACTTAATTTTAAACCAAAATGCAATATTTTTAATATTTTACTTTCAAAACAAAATCGTATAATTGCATGCAGAGTGTTGTGTTATATTATTTATATAAAAAATATAAACTAGGTACTGATAGTTTTTTGTCCAGGTGAAGATCTAAAAATGAAGTTATTAGTTTTATATCAGTTTTTAATTAATATACATTGATGACATTTTATAAATGTTTTTCCTATTAATCTCCCAACAGATAAATTTAAAATATTCACTTTCTAGAAAAGTGGTCTGTATCACAAACCAATACTCAGCTCTTAAAGTAATTATCCTTATCTCACATGTTCGTCAAAGTAGAGTTACGATTAGGATATTGTTTATATTATTATAGAGATCTATAATACATTAAATTTAATTTAATATATTATGATTTTATTGGGATCAGACGTGGTCAAAAAAATCATTACTTTATCAATGTGTAGTAGAATTATTAGTGTATTTTTTTTATTGTAACTATAAAAAAGTTACAGATTTAATCACAGAATGTGAAGTAACGGTTATTAAGATAATAAAGTAACGGCCTATAGTCTGACGATTTGACTACATTATTATTCTCTCTCTCTCTCTCTCTCTCTCTCTCTCTCTCTCTCTCTCTCTCTCTATTTTGCAATCCGTTTACTTTAATTATTTTGCAATGCAACGAATACGTATTGAACGAAATTCAAAATATTATGATACTGTTGACTATTCATAACCAAAATATTATGTTTTAAAATGCAATACACTCTGTCATACATTTCAGGCTTCCCTTTGTTCTGAAATGGCATCCGAGCTCCGTCAGGCTCTGCGCTGCCAGGGGAAGGGAGTGCCGGGTAGCGTCTCCAGCGGGGGGAGCAGTCGGAAGCGCGGGCCCCCGCGTGACGACGTCGCGGGCACCCAGACGACCCCCCAGCCCACGACACTGGGCTCCCCGTACATGCACTACGGCTTCGGAGGCAAGGACCCCCTCAATTGACGGTGATCCGTGACCTTCGCTGGTGACTTTGACACCGGCGGATGCTAATTACCTTAATTTAATTCCAATTCAATCATTATCAGTAAAAAATAATATTACTATAACATCAAAACATTAATAATTATTAAAAAATATTTCTTAGCATTGTTTTAAATTATAATTAAATAATAATAAAAGTAATAATTATTATCGAGGAAATTGCATTAATGAATACGTTCAATTTGAAGTATGTATCAAAATATTGTATCTCCAAAATCACAATTTTTAATTGAACATAAAAATGTTTACATAACTTGGAATGCATTGATAAAAATCTTATAATAATAACAAGATAAAAAGAACATTTATATACAACGTTTTTAAATTTTCTGTTGAATCATACAAACTTGACTTAACTAGCTTAAATGATCGAAAAAATTTGTACTTGATAGAAATACTGAATAAACATAGAATACTGAAATGTTATTTTGACATTTCATATTGATTTCCATAGAAACGTACGTATATATTAATAATTTAGTTGCTAGGAAGTGTTTTTTATGGATTTCTTCCGAAATAACTTTTCGGACAAAACAGAATTGACTGAAAATCAATTTAATTCTACTTAAAGATGGCTAAAAGTATTAAAACAATGCATTTGCATAGTGTTTTGATATATTCTAAAAGTTTCAAATGTCTAGCTAGTCGGAAAGTTAGTTAAAAATCGATTGCAAGATTTGTACTGGATAAAAAACCACCGGAAAAACAAGAATACTACCTAATAAAAACTTTGTAAAATAGCTTGGACCGACTGGACAGCACATACTCGTCTTTTCTTTTGCCGGGCAAGGGAACCACAAACATACCATCGCAAGTATTGCAACTATCTGAATTGTTATGAAATTCCGTTTATAAATTGTTATAATTTGTAAGAGGTAATAAAATCAATTCATTCAGTAACAATGAGGTATTAACTACAAGCTTGATAGATAGATTAAAAAAATAGAATTGGCAAGTTACAACACATAACTTGAACTATATATACCTAATTAACATGGAAAATTTAGAGTCGACCTAACAAAAACTTTAAAATAATACAGGTAAATAATTAAAATTACAAAAATTGTTGGCGGATTTTAAAACTTTCCAAATAGTATACCTACCTATTTTTTATATAACACAAAGTTGGTTACATTTCTAAATCTTTTGTTTATTCGATTATATAAAAACGTATGTTTTCTGTGGCTAAAAATAATAATATATGATGTTTTTATCATTGTTATCATTGAAAAATGGAAGATGTTGAAGTAGTTTTTTTATTTACATCTAATAAAATATATAACATTACTTTGATTTTTACAAGTATTGTTTTGTATTTTACACATGAACCTTTTATAAATTTATTTTAGAATAAAGTCCTACATCGTGATACACTTCCAACAGTGTATTTCGAAAACGATATTATTAATTTTAAAGTTACTTGACATGTAATTCCTGACATGCCATTAGTAAAAAAGCAAAAAAATTCAATTTTACTGAATTAAAATATTGTTACAAAGTTTTATACAATAATTACAAGGTTCTAAAACTAATGAGTTCAAAACTATTAAGAGGAGTGAGTAGCCTGGTAAAACGGTGTTATAAATGAAAATTGTTTGCCAAAAATAAAATAAATTTAATATAAATTTGTACATATAAACCACAATACTTTTAAAAAGAGCTTTGGAATGAAATAATAATATATTAAAATCATGTTTGATCATAAATATTACAATAATATGTACTAAAAATGATATTTCTTCTGCATAAAAGACATTTCAATATTTAATATGAATATATACGTAAAAAAAGAAAATAATAAATGAATTACTATTTGTGAGTGTGAAAAATTACAAGAGATATAAAACTATATTATAATATTAAGTTAATTTATTAATGCTAAATACACAATTACGATAAGGATTGTAAAAAATTAATAGGTGCGTATTTATAAAAAAAAACACTTAACAATAATAATTGTGACATACTTAGCATTTTTATCATATTTTAGTTAAAATAAAGTTAATTTAAATTAGTTTTTGTTAATGTACCTATATTGAAAGTGTTAATATAAATAAATACATTCGTATTGATTTTTAACAGCCAATCAACGTGCCAAAACATATTGATAATGTATAAAGTATTGACAAATTAATAAAAGACAGATCTAAGGTTTTTTTAATACCTGGATAATCAAATTATTTTATTTTGAGATACTCGTATTATGTTTTACATCTACAATATAGAGAATTTTTTAAAAGTGTTTTCTTAATATTCAAATAATTTTTAAATAATATCAAAATGTTGAAGCTTGATACAATTAATATTTTTTTGTATTGGTAAACTCTGTGTTTTTGATTTTTTTCCACTCATATAAATTTTAGGAATAATTTTAACAATTAAAAAATGTAAATATTATTGTAAAGGTAGGCCTAAACGAGCATTATAAAATAATTGTATCGACGATAAATTTAATTAGAAAATCTAATTAATATTGAGCTCAACATATGTGTATAACTAGGCACTTATATAATATTTTAATTGTTTATAGTTTTTAAGAAAATCATTTAGACACATAATAATATAATTACTATTATTATCATATTATATATGGCACGTACATAAGAGGCTTAATTTATTCATAGTGTATATTATGTATACGCATGGTCATATTACTAATTATATCCATTTGTTGCTAAAAAACTACAAGTCGTCACTTCTAGGCTACAGCTGGATCATAAACTCGATGTAGGTATGCTATTTTGGATAATTTTAATAATATTTATAGCTACATTAATATTTCATATTATAGGTAATTAATAGTGCAATTAGCACAAATTAATTAAAATAACTAAACGGAATATTTTATACCTATTGTAGGTTATAAAAATGTGGATACCTATTTTTATTCTACAATTGGATATCTAAATTCAATATTCTACTATCAATTTATTACGCAAATATTGTGATTTGTCGTGTAAATTAGTGTTTAAAATTCACTTGCTAACTGATAATTGAACAAACATAATAACACAACAGAAAAATATTTCTGTGATTTCAAAAAAGATGTTTGAAAACATACGACGTCCTTGTGAATTATTTGTTGAATGAAAATTGTTAAATTATTGGCAAGTTGAAGTACGTTATAACTAAAATTTTGAGTGATTCGGGTGTCAGTTTGTAATTAGTTCATAATTTTAAATACAAGAACCGATAGCTAAAAAATACTCATTAATTTCGCTGTAATTAGATATAATGCCAGTAATTAGTAAATTACATTGGCGCGAATCCAGTGAACACAGGTTCATGTCCCGTCGGGCATCGTATTTATTGAAAAAAAGATTTTTTCTAATAGGGAAATATCTGGGATGTTTTCAATGTTACGTATTTTCAATATAAAGAAATGTAAATTATTCGTTGTTTTAAAATAAATAATTGTCAATGTAAAATTTATTCAAACCAAATACCAATGTTGACTTTTTATAATCGTAGTTATTTGGTTGTAGAATTGAGGTGACGATTAATGTTTGTGATATTTTTATATTTTAATGTATGTAGTATGTGCACACAACAAAAAAATGCTAATTAAAAAAAAAAAAATAACAATCCAGACTTTTAATTAACATTACAGTACCATTAAATTGTGTTGATTAATTCATGGATAAGTTTTTATGACCATGGCGATATAAGAATATATTATTATATGGTTGAAACATATTATTTTTTGTGTAATAAAATAATTAATTTTATCAAATTCAGAGCAAGATCTCAAATATAAACTAAAATCATTATTTTTGTATGCCTTTCTTTTAGTTACAGTGGTTAGGGAAAGATCATATAAATCAGATTCGACTCAATTTGTTTTTTTTTTCATTCAAAAGGTAAATCCATTTTTTTGTTATTTTTGTACATTTTAAAGTTTAATTATTATTAATATTAAAACTTTTTTCAACCGTAGTAATTTTGCCCAGTTATTGATGTAATTAATTATTGTAATTCACAATAATTGTTTTGTAAATATGTTTATTAAAAATCACTATCGAATAAATAAGTACCTAACATAAGATTTTTATTTGTGTTGATATTGTTAAGGTTTTAGAAGCATGGAATAGACGGGGTAACTATAATTGTTTCAATTTTCTAAGAAATCCAAAATTATATTGCGTTTTAATTATTGCAATTGTACAATCTTCAAATTATGTACCTATTAATATTAACTTGATTCGCTGTATTTTGATTTATTACGTTATAACCCCCAACGACCTGTATTTACGATTCAATTAAATCTATATTAAATCAAATCATTATAATATTATGATTTTTCGTTCATATAATTTGGCAACGATGGTTTGTTAATAATAAATAACTTCTAAATAAATTATTATTTTACAAATATAAATATGGCGGCAGTTTCAGATTTCACAGCGACATCAAATTTGTTATCCAATAAAGTTTAAAAAAATCGGTTCAGTTCGGTTATGAGGAATACAGCGGAAAATACATTTTGAAAATAGCCGATATACTGGATTATTCGTTAGGTTAACCTAACCATACCTAACCTATTCCAACCTAACCTAACCTAAGCTAACCCAAACTAACAAATAATAATCCAGTAGATCGGGTATTTTCAAAATGTGCTGTATTCCTCATAACCGAACTGTACCAAAAAATCTTTTAGAAATATAACTAAATATAATTGAAAACCTCAGTGCAAAACAGCAACTAGGAATGTAATAAATTATTGATCTACATACCGAACAACGTATTACGTGATACTACTTGAATATCTCACCAGACTAGTGTAACAGGTATGAATGGATCTGTATCTTTATAACATACTGTTTATATTGTATGTATAATATAAAAATTGACACGGTGAAGGTTTTTCGTCTTTGAAAAATGACTTCGTGCTTTAGTCAAACCACTAAGAATCTTTACCAAAGAAATATATCTTCAGGTATTATTTTTCCATTTATCTTCTCCTGCATGATTAACTAAGGCACTGTGTAATAATATGTTTAGCTTCCATTTTAAAGGAGGCGAATTAAATCGTGCAATAATTTTTTTTTGCAGCCAAGCGGTTTTAGTGGAGCATGGAACAGAAAATTAATATTTAGAAATTTCGTGAGTCGGGTTAACTATTCTATTTTATATTTATTCACAATATATAAAACCACTGGAATTTCTAAAATAATTCTATCAAGATTTTATTATGATTTTATTTTTTTTTATTTAGCACGAAAATAATTTTAAACATAAATACCTTAGTATACATTTATATCTTTCAATCTGGTTTCATTATTTTTGTACTAGTGCAAAAAAAATATTATAGGTACTAATTCGTCACCCTACTTCTGATTATTATTCATAATAACAAATGTATATGGTTGTGGTCAACTTATATTGAGATGTTATACCTCCATAACATCGTATTAACCATACACTAACCCAGTCCGTTCTGTTATGTTACGTATTTAATTTTGTTAAATAAATCTTTTATTTCAGTTAATATGTACTTACTTTATCCTAGCTCTACTACCAAGAATCTTCCACAAAAATAGCAAATAATGGTGAGAAAATATTTATAAATCTATTTATTATAATTTCAAAATCATTATCTTTATTTTAAAATACTGTCATATTGTAAAACTATTACGGTAACAAAATGTGACAACACATGACAGAATGGTATTTTGTTAACACAGTAAGATAAAGGTTTAATAGATGGAAATAGGATGACGAACTATTTAAATAATCAATTAACGATCTTCCAAATTTATACAATACGCTAAAGTTTTGTTGAGTATATGAATTAAATTGTATGTAAAAAAAATATTATAGGTTATTATTAATTATTAAAATCTACATAATTTTCATTGTTTCCTTATTATTAGAAAAATATTCTTATTATATTGTTAAGATGTGAGAAAATAAAAGTTGTAAAATATAGTTATGCTTGTGACACCTCGGTTATGTAAGGATTAAAACTAATATTATAATTAAATTAACAAATTGTGTAGTTTATGTTTGAATGACCTCAATATTAAATATTAAAATTATAAAAAGATTTGTGGATAACGGGCTTTGTAAATGACGCCGAAAATATTATGAGCATTTCAAATAAATATAAGTGTTTCGTATGAACGAATTTTTATTTATTAATTAATCTGTGTTCTAATGATTTATAATGATTGATAATACATATTCTTTTAATAAATGTATGCGTGTTAGGTCACGACTACTCGTAATAGAGAATCTTATTAGTGGTTTTAGCTGCAGATAATATGGTGCCCATTGCATGATAAATAGGGCATGGAAAATTTACTGGGAACAGCGAAGAACTGACGAATCGTGGTAACGTAATAGACTAGGTTTGAGCGGTACTCAATCATTGTGACTGTGGTGTGATAATATTAGAGTGTAAGTAACTTTGTGGGGAATGGCAGAAAACTGGACACAATCTCAAATTTGAGGGTAGGTAATTGACAAAGGGCACTTTATTTTCAAACAAACACATTTATTTCGCAACTACTTTATTATACATTTGACATAATATGGTCATAGTTATTTAGTTATTGTTAAAATTTAGTTTATTATGTTTTCTATGCTGTGCCTAAGATATTTTTGACTAATTCATATGTTTAATATTTTAAATAATTATTTTGTAAAACATCGATTTTTATAAAAATATAAATGTGAATATCTTGAAATCCTTTTTACGAAGCTTACAATTTGAGATATTTTTAAGATAATTTGCAATTTTAACTGTTTTATTTTATAAATATGTATCTGAAGACATTAAAAAGAAACATATTTTAAGTCAAAGATAAACTTATTAAGGTATGGTCCCAATATTGAAGCCCGATTTGATATAAATAAGAAGGATTTCAAGTTACACATATTATTTACGTTTTTACAAAAATCTATGTTTAAATATAAAAAATATTAAAACTATGAATTAGTCAAAAATCTCTACGACAAAACATAGACAACTTAGTAAACTAAATTTTAATATAAAAATATGACTATTAAAGTATATGTAATAATAAAATGGGGTCCTTTGACAAATTCACATATTTTATAATTTGTAAGTTTATCTTTGACTTAAAATATTTTTCTTTTTAATGTTTTCAGATACATATTTATTAATTTATACATTGAAGTTAAAAGACCCACCAAACCACACCCGGTCTTAATCGGGCGTATCACGGGACCCTGCGTTTGGTGTGAAGCATCATTTTTATGACTGTATATATCTCAAGAGCAGTGCCTCAAGACTAAGATCTTCACGTTGGCAGTATGACACCGCAAATTTTCTAAATGCAATAAAATTGGCTTTTGTGGCGACTAGGTCGGACTGTCCGATGGGGCCAACAGCTGGTTGAACCGACTTAAGCAGCTCTTCTCTTTCCGTACACATTTTTTGACATTCAGAGGACGTGGTTATAATTAATACAGTTGTTATTGTAAATTATCAAAAATTGTCTCAAATTACAAGCTCCGTATTTTTCCACTAGGTGCCTCTGGTAGGTAAAGACATCGCCTTTAGACATAATTTTCCATACAATGTTAATTCCTATAGTTTATAACCTGCCGAGTTTTATTTTGAATAGAAAACAATATCAAGGAAATGTACGCAAACATTATTTTTATCGAATGTAGATTGATGATGGAATCTAAAAAAAAGAGTTTTAATCCGCTACAATGGTTTTTAAAAAAATGTGGGAATCTATCGTCATAGGTATCACTAATTTTAAAAATAAAGAACAATATCATTACATAATTCTAATTAATTTATTATATAGGTGTTTATTATATATAAAGACATCTTAACACTATACTGTTTTACCTATACCTATCAATTTTATTGTTACTCTATGATGACTAAAATCCACCAAAGACAAGATTTTGTTATTATTAAACTGGATTGTTCCACCCCTGCATGATTAAAGTTAGACGTACCTATTTTCAGTTATTAAGGACATTAACGGTATGCTGAACTTCATCTACTTAACTTATACAATGACTATTAAGTCTAACCTTGACTAAAATATAATATGACACATTAAGTAACTAATATAATTGTGTATATTATATTATTATAAAAGGTCATATATCTGTATCATTCAATATAAGCATAATACTATTTTTTATTACTAATGAATTTTCACTTCAATGGAAAATACGTAGTCCGGGAAATATTTTTTTGCGTAGGTTGGAAATATTTTGAAATCATTCTAAATTATTCAAAATGGTGCCAAAAAATTAGACAACACATTTCACAATTTTGCAATTTTTTTCTCGGAAATAATCCATTTTTTTTAGTGCTGGCTAATAAATCGCATGCCTATGAATGTTACGAAATATACTGCATATTATTATCTACATGTAGGTACATATTAAAAGTATTTTTTTAGACTCTTTACTTGGGGTTGTATTATATTGATACTATCCGTGGCTTTATCCAACTGACATTCTCTTAGGTATGCTTACATCATATTGCAATATAAACGCTATACGATAGGTATCTATATTTGGCTACGTTTTTTTCTGACTTATACACGGTGTAAATGAAAACTTTGCCATTCTTTGTAGTATTGAGCTATGTTTCCTTGATAACAGTGATAACTGTCTTAGAAATCAGGATAATCAGAACACCAGACAATGTAATAAATGTCTGTGACTGATAGATGCCGTACGATATGTGTTGTTGGCGATTTTACAAATCGTTATCTAAGGAATAATCAATGATAAATATGTCAGAGAACATTTCGCGTCTTAAGAGCCTTCGCAATTGATACCACTACAGCTCCACTTAGTTGTTATAGGTAACAGATGATGGGACTGTTACAACTGGACGCCAGGACAATTGGGCGCCGCACTGTCAAATGAAATAAATAGACGTTATACAGAAAGTAGACGAGGAATTTATTTACCACTAATAAGTTTTAATTCATATTGTTCTTAAAAAATTCAGTTCTCAAACACGCCTCGCGTGTGGCCATTAGATACATATACATTCACTGCTGACCAGTTAATTACCACATTTAATTACCATGTTAATTGCTACACACCAAGGGTATATATAGCACTGACCGAGTTGTGTTAATTAACTGTTCAGCAGTGAATAAGTTAACGTAGTGTGTTTTTTTTTGTGGATTGAAAATTATTATGCTTGAGGCTATATATAAAAATAAATGAGCTCTCTCATCGTTGGAACTTAAACATAATATGCATAATTAAATCATTATTTACCTGTGCATAATATTTAAATTCTCATCAAGTATTAAATAATAATTCAAATATAAATAATAATATTAAAAAATATATATTTTAAAAATATCTATAATAATTCACGAACGTCTATATATTTTTGAATTTGATTCGATTGCGTGGCGCCAAGTTGTCCCGGCACCGAATCGTCCTAAACCCCAGATGATCGAATAATTGATAGTGGATGACCTCCATAAGGCGAGGATTCGAAAAGAAGAACATCAAACATAGAGATGTTTTAAAAATTGCTGTATAATTTCTTTAGATTTAAGACTACCAGTGCCATCTCTGAATTTTAAAATAAACATTCGCTCAAATTAAAACAACAGAACAAACTAATTCATTCATAAAAATAAAGATATACTTCTGAGAACTATTTTTCAACTGTTTGCCAAAAGTATTTGTATTTTTTCCTTTATTTTGTTAACTGTATGGATAGGTAGGTATACACATATTTAAAAGAATGGCCAATATTTTATTCAGATTCCGATCGCAAGTAGTTTAACATTAGAGATAGTATTTCTAAGAAATTTGCTTATAATGAATCTCCCAATACTTGTATTTTTTAAATATTATTTGAGCCACATGTTTGAGATGTCACAGTTAAAAACTATAATTAGACATCGGGCACTTGGCCAAACACCAGGCGTTTCAGAAGACAGTGTACAAAATTTGACCTGGTTTGATTATTAGACCAAAAATAGTTACAACATAATTAAGATGTTTTAGTATCTATTGCATTTCTTTCTTATCATAATAATTTTTTACAAGAAGGTAGTTAACGAAGTTTCAAAAACTATATCTTCTTCTTTCATATTTGTTATCCAAGATTTCCCCCCGTCTGTTTTAAATTAGGATGGACTGCTTAGTGCTGAGCCCAAACCAATCTCTGATAGCGGCGATCTTGTTTGACGCAAATGACGCAATCAATTCGTCAAAAAATTTAAAAGGGGCCTTTAAATAGTTTGAAATATTTTCTATTCTTTGAAGAAGAGTCGTAAAATCATATTTTTTCGGCTTTTGTGAATTTAAGGGAAGCCAGCGGAAAACAAAATTTGAAAATAGCCGATATACTGGATTATTTTTTAGGATGGGTTAGGTAAAGTTAGGTTAGGTTAGGTTTTCATTTTTGAATTTATTGAACAAAATTGACGCTGTTCCCGCCTGGCTTCCCGTAAACAGACATGTACCAGATTTAATATAATAATAATCTTGTAATAAGACCGCCAGAGCCGATTTATTAATGGTTTGAATACAATTTAATAAAATCCTCTCATCATGCTGAGAGTAAAGAGACGACGTTGGACCTGGCCAGAAGAGAATTATTTCAACCTATCTTTCCTGTTCTTTAAGCCTACCAGATTCCGGCGTCCTGGAAGGCAGCTAAATATTATCTATAAAGTGTATACGGTGGAGCTATGGGATGCTGGTTTGATCTGGAAGATGCAAGAAGACTGGCGAGTGACAGGGTTTCATGGAGGCGCCTCGTGGTGCCCGTATGCTCCAACTAAGAAGCGAATATGGCCGAAGAAGAAGAAGGAATAGTATTTAGCTTCATATTAATTAAAATAGTTGGGAAGCTTTTACTAACAAGTATAACTAAAATTAATGAGCATACTAAAAGTATCATAATATGCTATTCTTCATATAAATTATCGTAAAGGCTTCATTTGTATGTAAGTAGAATGAAGTTGAAAGTATTTGTAGTTTGCAAAAGATATTAAATTTAATGTCGTACATATTAATTTATAAAATAAAAATCAAAGTTTTCGTATTATTTTGAATACGATTCGTTTTAAATGAGTTTATTTACAAACACTCTATTGGCGAGAAATTCTAGTGGTGTTGATCGCGTCTCATATCGGATTCAGTGGAAACCTCGCGAAACTGTGTTACCATTTTGTATCATAAACAAACACCTAACAAACGGTGCTAAAATTAAAATACAACCAAACTTATAGCCAAAATCTTATATTATTGTATGCAATTCCGTGGCAATAACTCGTGTGAGTTAACCGTACAAAGTACAGCAGACGGTAGAGCTTTTTTTAGCCGGAGCTTTTGAGCGATCGAGACGTATAAACAAACCTCTCCAGAAAACGTGTTGAAAATTTTACGATCACTCTGATTCAAGTGCGCTTTTGCGATAAATTATTATTTGTTGTTCGATTAAATTCTGTTACCAGTGAACTGTTATTGTTTGTGTTAGGTATCATTTTACCGGATTTTATAGTTCTTAGTGTTACTTAGTGAAAAAAATAATTATTGTGAAAGTGAACAGGTTTTTCAAAGTCCAAATCAAAGAAAAACTTAATTTATTTGATTATCACTTATGTGGTAATAAAGGTTTTACCAAACATATTTGCAATGTCGACTTAAATATTTAAATTTTCTATATATCCATGATTATATACTGACGTTTTAGAGTGACTTATCGTTAAATTTATATGAGTAAAAATGACACATTGTTTTTGACATTCGAATATTCATTTCAAAGAATATTATAACAACTTTTAAGTAACTATTTTGATAATAAAACATTGTTATTTTTTATTTCTATTTACAGTTATATTCTCAGGTATAATACAAACTCTAAAATATTTTATTTCAGTACGATAAAATACATTGAAAATCAGCTGTTAGCTACAAATATTATGATTTTCAATGTGGTATGATAACCTTGACTTAAAAAAAATCGTTTGATACACCACCGGCTACAAAAAATCGAAACATAAACAGGATAATATGTAAATATATATACAAATTATTATATTTGTACTGGAATCAATTTATGAATTAAACTGACTATGCCTGACGATTTTATAAACAAAAATATTTTAATAATGAGCTTTCTTTAAAATTATGGTAATTAAAAAACCAACTTTAGGTTAATTTTAAATATTATTTCCATCTCTGGTTGCTGACTGTATTCATTACTGAAGATCGCTGTGACTCACTTGTCTACTTTATTATGTCGTATCCGTGTGTCAGCTTTGAGAGTAATACTAGATTACTTCCAGTGATTCATTCGATCTGACCGCATACCATGGGCACCTCGGTTACATGTAAATGGTACGTAAAATATTTCACCATGGCACAGTTTGCCGTGAGCTTTGTTGTCGGAAAGAGATGACAGTATACTAGGTATATTAGATTCAATATGAACATTAATTTAATTTTCATATCTGATTTCGGCAAAATTCATGAATTCAAGAATGAAAACCTAACCTAACCTAACAAACAATCCAGTACGTAGACTATTTTCAAAATTTGCTTGCTTTCTCTAAAATGTAAACCTACAAGAACCGTGTTTTATTTAAACATGAATTTTATGGCAGTACCATACGGCCCAAAGAGGTTGAACGGTCTTTAATATACGGCCATATATTTCCAATTAACGTTTCACGGTGAAGTGTTATACGGCGAACTGCATACGTACAAGTTTCTGGACACGGGGCACATCATCCTTCTCGCAAGTTGCAAAACATCTGTCATGTTTATCTAGCATTATAAATACTTTCCACCCGCGTTAGCCTATTGCGAAGAGTTGCCGTTCTGTATAATCCAATAAACCTGTGGTTCGTTTATTATTTCAATGTGTATTTTATCTAGATACAGCATTATATAAATAGACAGTATTGTAGTTAGACGAGAAGTACTGGAGAGCCGCAAGAACCCAATCCCACTCGATCCAATGAGATGCCCGTAGCTTAATTGGAAAATCATACTGGTGCGAATCCAGCAGATACAAGTTCAAGTCCTGTCGGATGTTGTATTTTTTCTACAAAATGATTTTTTCTAGTGTGTATATGCATGAGATATTGTCAAATTATATATATTCAATATTTTTATGTTTGATCAGTTTTCAAAAAGAGTATGTACCTTACAATAATCCAAGTAGGTTATACATAGATGGAAACTGCATAATATAATTATGTATGGTGTATTATATTAAACTTATGATTTCCATCCATGCTAATATATATTCGCTCTTAGGTGTCATTAATTTAACACATCTTATTTTGTCCTGTTCAGACTAATTTTATTAGTTAGTCATACAATACTAGTTGTCATACAATTACTTTTACCACTTAATATATATGGCATATGTGACCACTAAGCCACCATTTTAGTTAATTCCGAATGAAAAAAAATACTAAATGTCAACACTTTCCCATGGGCACCATATGACGAAAAGACCACCAGTCCAAATTAACTTTTTTTAATGGCTGCCACACACGCACTGTTTGTTTTATACAGAGTGAATAAAATGTATTTAGGATAATCTGATAAACACTAATTAAAAGGTTTCAGTGATTATGAGTGAAAAAACTACTGGTGTTCAACTAATCTTTCAAGATATTCATTAGTACTGATAGTACTAATTGGAAATTAAATTTAAATTAGATCTTTTTAAAATAAAATTATACTTGTTTACAAAGATCGATCTTGGCAAACAAATTTTTGCCTTTCAGCTACATCTACCAACAAAAATATTGATCACAACCGCATACTAAAAGTCTGTCATCAATATAGGGATTTTTCACCCTTCATTTCCTTTGCCTAATTACTTTGAAGGGTGGAGGTAGATTGTTAATATCCGCCATAAATTGTGCACATTAAACTTTGTCAGTCATACAAATTTGTTTTTATTGAACTAAGACTACAATTTACAGATGGTGTTAGTTTTTAAAAACCAATTAAACCCTGCTTAAACCAAACTATAATAGTTTTATTATATTTTGGGCGATACGACAAAATTGTGCACACTTTTTTATCCATACTTATTTGTTTTCGTTGTATTAAGAATACATAAGTATTACACATTTGAATTAATTGTGAGTTCATTTTTTTTAATTCGGTAACCCCTGCCTAAACCAAACTATAATAAGTGGATAAAAATAATATTGTCTATAAAATATTATATCCAAAGTTATGTATGATTTAATTGCATAATTTTAGATATTTTATAGATAGACGAGTATTTTTTGACTGTTATCTAGTATGGCTTGGTGTCGCAGGGTTTAATTGAATTTTAAAAACTAACCAACACCATCCGTAAATTGTAGTCTTATTTCAATGAAAAAAAAAAAGTATGACTAACAAAGTTTAATGTGCACTGTTTTTGGCGAATCTTGACAGCCTACCTCCACCCTTCGTCATTGTGGCGTACTAATTCTGACCTTATTTTTATCTCTAAATCAATTAATAATTATATCTTATTCCCTAGGGTCCCTCTCCTTGTTTCGATTCAAAATTCAATAACAATCGTACGCAAAACTTTCCTTTCAAAGGAATTCAAAATTCCAGCAATTCTCGTAGGAACTATCCATGCTTCAATGACATACGCAATTATTATCGTTTTATACAACCATAATTAATTATTTCCATGAACATTACAGCCCATAAAACAATGAGTAATAATATACTTAATTTGTTACTGTCGAAAGTTGCCGTATTGTAGCGAATTCTTCATACATTGGTGATGTTATAATCATATTATGTAGGTAAAGCTATTCAGCATTCAAAAGTCATACGAGTTTAACGAGACTATTTAGGCTAATTAGCTTAGAAAATTTTAGTTTTAAGGCATTCATAAAGTAATTTATAGCCTTGATAGCGCTTGTTAACCCACCAAAGTATTTAAATAAAAAGTACAATATATGCGTAACAAATCGAATATAAAATTAGGTAATATCATTATGTCATTAATTATTTTTATGGATAACTGAAAAGAAAATTAAAGCACCTTGTGGCAATAAAATAATCTATTAAAAATAATATATTACCATAAATTTACTTTCACTTCTTTTCTTGTTGCATAGAGTGGCGCATACTAAACGTTATACATAGGTAGTCTAAATTTAAATATTAATAAATATGCCCTCATTCTTAAAAAAGGCTTTGCTAAATATGCAATCACTGTATTTTTCTTTCTGTGACTATCAATTATTGTAATCGAATGTATATTTCTAATGATAAGTTTATTACCCGAAACAACTGTCGATATCTATAAGTAAACACGTGTAAAATTGATAAATTCAAAAAAAAAAAAAAATAATAACAATAATAATCACTATGATGGATGGCATTACAAAACAGTATATTATATTATTGACTTCTTTCTTTCAAATTCAGTTTAATGTGAAACAACTTATAGATATTGTATATTCAACTGTCAGCAATTAGGTATAAATTTTAATACGGTTTTATATAAATTGGACGCATAGACTATTATACTAAATTATATTACATGCTGTTCTAAATTTTTGCTAGGCAAAATATAAAATTCACTAATTAAAACAATAAAAAACACTTTTAACAACTGGCCAGCTGTCATTTTAATAAAGTTTGATTAGTGTTGTCCATGACTTCAAAACAAATTAGTGCCTAAACGTATATTATATCAGCAAGTTGGAATGTCAGTCACATTAGGTTTTTGTTTTATTTAATTAATATCAAATCCTACCCATACGGCAAATAAAATCGTGTTCAGATAGAGTTCCTCAAATTTAATACAATTTGATGAAGTGTTTCAATTAAATAATAATATAATATTTAAATACACTGAAGAAATTATTTTTTACCGAATACAAACGAAAACTATTATGTAATGGTTAATTGAATCATTAAAATGTAGCAATAGACAATTGAAGATGTTTTCCAAATGTTCATAGATCTTCGGTATTAGATACATACATACATACCAAATCTCGACTAGATAAAAACAAAAAAAATAATTTATATCAGTTAATAAAAAATCGCTCTGATACTGAGATTATTGAGAAAAATAATAATAAAAATTGCATAGCAAACTGTCATTTTATAAAAGTTCTTTTTAAATTGTCAGTTTAACATTGAATTGAAAAGTTATTTATTTTTCTCGTTGGTGTAATAATTATACGTTTTGAATAACTTAATAATTTACAGTTTAATTTAAAATGTAAACTTAGTTAAGGGGGAGAGGCATGCCAACAGAGAACCTAGCGGAAAAATACGAAGTTTGCAATTTGAGATTTTTTTTGATAATTTACTATTTCAACCGTATTAATTAATAAATATTTATCTGAAAACATTAAAAAGATTTTTTATTTTTTTTTTAAATTTAAAGATAAACTTACAATTGTAAAAAAAATGTGAATTCGTTGTAGGGTCACGTCTTTATGGTCGTATTTATTATTAAAATTTAGTTTATTAAGTTTCCATTTTTTTGTCGTTTAGATTTTTAACTAATTCATCGTTGTAATATTTTTTATATTTATTTTAATAAACATCGATTTTTATAAAAATATAAATGTGTATAACTTGAAATTCTTTTTGTTTATATCAAATTTTAGTTTAGGTATGGTCCCAATATTGAAGCTCGATTTGATATAAATAAAAAAAATCATGTTATACACATTTATATTTTTATAAAAATCGATATTTTCTAAAATAAATATAAAAAATAATAAAACGATGAATCAGTCAAAAATCTAAACGACGAAAAATTGAAAACTTAATAAACTAAATTATAAAAATAAATATAACCATAAAATATAATGTAATAATATGTGACCCTGACCCTGCAACGAATTCAAATTTTATTACATTTTTCTTCAATAATTGTAAGTTTATCTTTAAATAAATAAAAAATAAATTTTTTTAATGTTTTCGGATACATATTAATTAATGAATACAGTTGAAATTGTAAATTATCAAAAAAAATCTCAAATTGCAAGCTTAGAATGTTTCCGCTTGGTTTTCTGCTGGCGTGCCTCTCCCCATTAAGTATGTGCATTGTATTCAGTCATTAGAAGTATTTGATAAAAATATTTCTGTCAAAAATTTTTAATTAAAATGTAAAGTTAGTTACAACGTCGTATATACCCTTAATAATCCGTTATACTCGTATTATTTAATTATTCTATTTGCAGTTTTAAGAATATCTCAGAATCAAAGTTTATGGATGTAACTGATTTTGGCACTGTATTTTTTTATGAATTTAGAATTAACACCATGTTCGAACTAACTCTGTATTTTTGATTTTTTTTAAATGTGTAGAAAATTAATTTATACATAAATAGTATCAAATATATTTAAAAAATAATGGAGTGAATAAACGTGGGTACATTTTTAATCCAAAAAGTGATTGTTTACTAAACATAGTGGTCAATAGACATAATTAAGACGATCGATGATAATAATATAATGATAAATACATTAATATCGAGTATGTATGATTAAAGTCAAAGTGAAAATGGAGAAGTTACAAATATTTCTATCAATATGCTTTCTCATCTTCAGTCAAGTGCCTGCCAATGTCAACGGAATCAAAATTGGTAAGTATTTAACAATTAACACTTAAATAATAAAAACAGAAAAATAATTTTTTATTTAAAAAAATAGGTACTACACGATTTAATCGGATGGGTTGAAATTAAAAAATAAACTTATTTACGAGTTATTTACAATTTTACGTGTTTTTTCTCCTCA
Source organism: Rhyacophila brunnea (assembly GCF_057557595.1). Classification (NCBI taxonomy): domain Eukaryota; kingdom Metazoa; phylum Arthropoda; class Insecta; order Trichoptera; family Rhyacophilidae; genus Rhyacophila; species Rhyacophila brunnea. Next base: position 40,339,247 of record NW_028232796.1, on the reverse strand, counting down.
ATACTAATAATAATTTAAATAATGTAATACTACTAATAAATGTATTTTGCTTACACTTCACTTTCAAAAATTTATAAAATCTCCTTATTACTATTAACACAGTCTCCCAAGTCGTGAAGTATTAGATACATGGACTATGATGTAAAAAATAATAACCAATAATTAGGTTTTAATGGAATCTTTATGTTTGAATAACACAATAATATGGACTTACTTCGAATAAAAATTCATATTTAAATTTCGTAATTTAATTTGCGTACCTACCTATTTTAATTATTATGTTAGACCCTAAAAACCAATACATAACTAACAATGTCGTATAGGAAAAAACCATTTCAGTATGAAACGAATAAAACAGCATTAAATATTATATCCATACCTACACAAAACAGTCATCGTGAACATAAATGATGGGTAGGTACACGGTAAAAACAGGCTAATAGACAAAATGATAATTTTACATGAGGTTAAAGAGAAGAATGCAATCGTTATTGGTTGGAAAATGGGTTTAATTTTAAGTAAAAAATATATATTATATTGATTTCTCATTTATTTTGAAATATAATAAAAGTGAAAAAAAAGTAATAAAAAGATAGCATACGTTTTTGTGCAGATTCATACACAATGAGCTGATTTTTGCCTTGACCACGATTTTTTTCCCTTCATGTATGAAGCAATGGAATCGATGTTGGTACTTTTCTTGAGTAATTCCTCTATTGAACAAATTCTCATTTAAATCTCAAAAATAAAAAAATGCGATGAGCCTGTTTTTGCCGTGTACCCTTCAAATATGTTAAAGAAAAACCTTTTTCCATAGAGATGTATCATATATGTATGAAATTAAAACAAAAAAGAACATTCGGTCTACTGATTATGTTAACTACAAGCGACTTTGCATTGCATCTTTTACTATGGCATTCCAATATAATTTAAAATTCACCCAATTTCTTAATTACATACATTATAATGGATTCAAGTTTTATACTATTCCATTTGAATCGTTTTTTTGCAACCCGGGTTTCTTCTTTCGGCATCTTCAGACACCATGCACACTCACCAACCTCGTAAATGTACACGAACAACAAATACAGATAATTCTCGCTTATGTAATACATCCACTAGAATATAAATTCAAATTCCATATTGTGGTGTAGATGCTTCCAATATAAGCATTGAATACTTAAGGCTATACTTCAGTTGAGGCATGGTCTAAAGAGATCGTGGCTAGGCGATGCGCGGATTGTGCAAATGACGCGTGCCGAACGAAATATAATTTGTCATAAAAGTTCAACATGCGTCCATTTAATATTATGTTTATTGTTGTATTACTAATATTAATTGTATATTCATTGACATATTTTCTTTTTTAAGTACATACGTAAAGTTTTTTATTCATCTTTACACGATTTAAGAATATTTAATCCGACGCCATGACAAAACAAATCGACGTGCAGACACCTCGACTATCAGTCTCCGATTGGCGACTAGTGAGAAATTTAGTCGCACCTACTGTTGAAAATTATTTGCCGTTAAATGTATAGGATTGGATGATGTATGTTTAAATTAGACTTCAATTGGATCCTTCAGACATAAACATAAAATTTATCTTTATTATACTTCCTCGTCAACTATATGTAGGAAGCCAAAAGTGACACATTGACATTATCTTTAAGATGTATAATCACATAAAAATGCATTTGTTTATGTAAGCTACGAGGGTGGGTCAATAATTCCTTAGAAAAAAGCATTAAAACAGTTTTTATTTTTGTATTTTTTTTTTTATTTCTCAACATAATCTCCTTGGAGCTCAATACACTTGGTTAGACGTTTCTCAATTTTTTTAAACCGTCAGAAAAATAAGTTTTCGGAAGGTCCTCAAAATAAGCATTTGTCCGATCGATGACTTCTTCATTTGCAAAAAAACCTTGTCCACTTAGCCATTTTTTTAAGTTTGGGAAAAGGAAAAAGTCACTGGGGGCTAAATCTGGCGAATACGGTGGGTGGTCGACCAATTCGAACTTCAATTCTTCAATTTTAGCCATTGATCGTAAACATGTGTGAACACGGGCATTGTCCTGATGAAAGAGGATTTTTTTCCTGTTTAAATGAGGCCATTTTTCTTCCATTTCGTTTTTTAGCTGGTCCAATAAAGATGCATAATAATCCCCTGTTATTGTTTTTCCTTTTTCCAAATAGTCAACGAAAATAATTTCACGTGCATCCCAAAATACAGTAGCCATAACCTTACCAGCTGATTTTACGGTTTTCGCCTTCTTTGGACATGGTTTGTCTTCGCAATCCACTGCTTTGACTGTTCTTTCGTCTCGGGAGTATAGTGGTGTATCCATGTTTCATCTACAGTCACAAAGCGACGAAAAAATTCATCCGGATTGCGTTGCATGAGCGACAACAGGGCTTTAGAGGCCACCACCCTATTGCATTTATTGTCGACTGTGAGCAAACGCGGCACCCATCTTGCAGAAATATTTTTCATGCCCAATTTGTCATGTAAAATAGAAATGACGCTACCTTTTGAGATCCCTGTAACCTCAATTATCTTACTCAACTTTAATATTCGGTCACTTAACACCATATCGTGGATTTTATTGATCATTTCTGGTGTAGTCACTTCTACAGGACGTCCTGAGCGTGGTTCATCCTTTGTTGATGTACGACCACGTTTAAATTCATTTAACCAGTTATAAATAGTTGCGAGTGAAGGAGCAGATATGCCGTGAACTAAATCCAACTCATTTTTTATTTCCTTTGCTGTTAACCCTTTTATATTAAAATGTTTAATAACAGCTCTAAACTCAATTTTCTCCATTTTCCATTTTTCCATTTTCCACAAGCAAATTTTTTTTTTAAATGTACGAAAAACACACAACAACCCGACCAATCTGATTGAAACTTCGCAGCATACTGAATCGGTAGTGCCGCTGCATGAAAACAAACCGCTTACAGTACTAGTCGCGCCACTTGTCGGCTTTTCTAAGGACTTATTGACCCACCCTCGTATTTAAACAAAGTAATAGATTTAAAACCAGAACGCTAATCGCAATTTCGTTTGTGGGGCATTCAATAGAAAAATAAAATAATGAATTTGTTAACTTAACAATATAACAATAATTAGAAAATCGAACTGCCTTCAAAATGTATAATATAAAATGTATATAAGACTACTTCTATCTGAAGTAAAGTTGTGCAAATAATATGGAGTTAGGAGGGGTGGGTCGCAGGTGACTTGGAAATTATAAAAAATCTTGTCACTTAAAATTGATTATGACTACTACTTTACCATGTTCGATCCTAAGAGGATCATATTATGGGCCTCCATAGAGTAGAGGTTTAATTAACAAATTTAGTCTTTACGATAAATGGATGTTGGCCACTTGCTCAACCTATCAGGTCAATACTCATACTCATATAAATTGTAAAACAAAATATATATTTTACAGAACCAGGATTCAAACCACGACATTATAAGCCGACGTTTAAGCCGCTCGGCCATCATGGGTGTTTTGAATGTTTTGGGCGTTTATGAACCAGTTTATTAAAAATATGTTTAATCTTAAAACGTCGTTGGTTAATGTTATATTATTTAATATTTTTTTATAATTCCAGGTGGTATATTTGATGATAGTGAAGAGGCTCAGGAATGGGCATTCAAGTACGCCGTTGATGCCATCAATGAAAAGAGGGAGATTCTCCCTAACAATCAGCTCATTGCCTTGACAGAAAGGGTTCCAAAAGATGACAGCTTTGCCGTGTCCAAGGCAATATGTCGCCTATTGAAGGTAAAATATTCATTGTTTTTATGTTACGATAAAACCGAAGGATATTTTCTTAATTGAATGCTATATAAGATAATTCTTAAAAACTGAAAAAAATATTCACATTACACCATAAGTATTAAAAAATCATAAATTACCTACTATATAAACATCACAAGGCAGCGCATTGGTAAATCATAAAAAAAAAATCGATCACTCTAGCACCCTTTTAACATTTTTAAGGTCTAAGACTCTCTCGTCTTGTTCATTCTCTGACTGACTGGGACTGTCAATATTAACAAAATTTAATAAACACTTCCATCAGATGGCTATTAGTTACTTTCATCGTAATTAGGTGGGATTAAGGTGGCGTAATTGATAAAGTACATTGGCCGGTAGTCCCGCCCTGTATAATAGTTTTTCAAGTTTTTTTCTAATAGCTATGGTTTTGAGGTGTTTACGAATTATGTTATTAATACACAATTATTGTTTTTTTTATTAGTGCATAGGATATCCGGTAGTGGTAAGATTGTTCAATAAATTCAATTTTATTTATTTTTACATATTATACTTAGTGAACTTTACAAATTATAAATTTACGATGGTCAGAACATGACACTTAAAAACAAATAAATAGTATTAAAATAATATAAAGAACAAATAAATGTAATATGCACTATACAGTATAAAGAGTAAATATTTACAAACATTATAAAGTAGATACCTATATGGAAGTACGCCGAATGAGTAAGTAGAGTAGACCCTATTTTAAGAATTCCATCCATTTAAGAGTGCCATCCTCACGTAGGTGGAATATCAACATCCGAAGTGTTTTTGTTGAAATTTGATAGCTATTGCTCTTCCAATTGGCATCATCAATGGCAGGTTATTTATGCACGTTGGGAGTACCAATATGTAGATCACTGAGAGGAAGCGCCACGTGCAGGCTTGTACCATGCTCTCAATGCAATGGTGCCCAACCAGAAGCTGCCACCTGGGGGTACCTACACAGGACTTCGCAGTTTGGATAAAAATGAATCGAATGCGATAATGAATAACTAGGACCAAGAAGTGGGGATACTCTGATTATCCGTGATATAAATGAAGCCTCTCGCTCAATAATGATTTATGTTACATTTTGACAGTTTTGAACTAAATATGCAATAATGATCTACAACACATTGCCTGTGTTTTGGCATATTTATTTTTTTGATCTAAGTAGCAACATTAAGTCGCTTCTTTTTGATCAGTTATGTTGGCCTGTCTACAATAATAATCTACGCATTTGTCAAAATGGAGGATGACACGAGAGTTTTTGTTAATCCTGCGGATGCAAAAAGACTTCACAGAGAAAAATTCACATGGAAAAGAGGAATACAAAAAAGTGATTAAGAAATTCAGGAGAGGCTTTTTAATAAATATAAATAATTTCTTCTCAACAAAATAGTTTTCTTTGATTATCTCAAAATGTCCAAATGTAATATAGATCATTGCTGAACACCCAGTGATCTGTCTGCTCGTTCCAACCAACTGTACAATGGATGATATGTTAGACTCTAGGCGCATGTCTTGCATGGCAAGGACAAAAGAAGAATATTGAATTATTAATATTGTACATAATTATCATGTAACTACTCAATAAAAGTAATCGCTGTATAAAAGCTCTCTGCTAATAAAAATTAATCATTTTGTTATTTCCGTTTGTTCCAGGCTGGGAGTGTTGGTATATTCGGGCCTACTGCCGGGATTACATCACACCACGTGCAGTCCACGTGCGACACAAAAGAAGTTCCTCACATACAGATGAGTATAGATCCGGATCAAGGTCGGGGAAACTGCCTTATAAACGTCTATCCAGATGTCGTTGCGCTATCCATGGTAATAAAATATATAAGGTTACTAGAAAAACAATTATGATTTCAATTTTAGCTAGTAGATGAGTTTCATAGAGATATAAAAGTTGTCTGGAGTCATAACTCACATATTCCTAAAATTGAGTTTTGAAATAAACGCCAAAATTCACTACAGCACTATTTTTTGTAATTAGAAGATAATTTTTGAACTCCCTTGAATATTAATGAGTGAGTGAGTCGATTTACATTATTTTTTAAATATATATAACATATATAATATAATATATACCTATACATAATACTCTTATGGGTGAAGAGAAATAAAGGACTCTGATTGGTTAGAAAGACCATGATGACTGAACTATTCATTGAAAAGTTATGACTCTCGGCAGCTCAAAGATCTAATTCGTATGAGTCATAGGTAGGTCAATAGATCAATTAAGAGAACCGTCACCCGAATAGTGAAAAATCTCTGAAGAATCTCACTTGGTGAGCCTTTTTACCCAGTATTTTTTCTAATATTTGTGTTTTCTAAGGTTTTTTAGATTTTTTTTCAATAATAAAAATCAAACTTCCTTAAATATTGTGCGAATTTAAAATCTATTACAAAATAATAATTTTATTCATTTTAGGTTTACGTATCTCTTGTCAGAGCATGGAATTGGGATTCGTTCACAATTTTGTATGAAAACAGCAACAGTTTACCAAGAGTAAGTGAACTCATCAAAATGCATCACTCAAAAGGCCACTCTGTAGTCATGAGGCAATTAGATAATGGAATCGGAGACAATTACAGGTAAACATTGTGATAATATTGTAAAATAAGAATTCTTAGCTTTCAGTGATTTTTCTGGCTATTTCTATATGTTGGCAAAAAAAGTGCAGTGCAGTTAAAAAAAGCTTTCAAAATACTACCGTTTGAAATAATCAAGACGTCAGTAAATTAGTGGAAGATATAAACAGACTTTGCCTTTTGACTGAAGCTATTGGTAAATGATGAAAAAAAGACTTTGAATATCCATCCTTAAAACAAATGGACTGCCTCAAATCTAGAATATGACGTATAACATACTAACTTATAAGTCTCATAGGTATACGCAAAAGGCGATATATCCGTTGACACAACGCCCAATTAAGTCATGGTTATGTCACCACATCACTCGTAGCTTAAGAGCACACGGTCTGTAAATATGTGCGCGGTCACCTTGTAGTTTTGGTGTTTATTAGTTTGTATGAATTTAATTGACTATTTTTTATGGTTTTGTGGTTAATACATCGATCGGTGAAATGGTAAAGTTCTGCGGAACTAAGTGGCAACGCAACTCACATGACCGAGAGAAGTGTAATCAGCTTGGAGAGGCATTCATCCAGCAGTGGATAGATTCAGGCTGATGATGATGATGACAGCACTAAATTGAATATGTCTTATTTTTGTTTAATTGTAATGATTTAGGTGTTTAGTTGTGATTCGAGCATAATTGATGCAAACAATAATTTTTAAATATTAAATTACGGTATATTTCAATAAGATGGTGACATATTATATTATGACATACGTCAAGTATACATAATATAACCCGAGTTAAGGGGAGATCCTTATGCCAACATAGAACCTAGCGGAAAAATATGAAGCTTGCAATTCGATTTTTTTTTTTTTTTGATAATTTACAATTTTAACTGTTTTAACGATGAATTATTCAAACATCTACACAACAAAAAAATAGAAAACTTAATAAACTAATTTTAATAATAAATATAACCATACAAATAATGTAATAATAATATAAATAAGTAACAAATTCACATTTTTTTACAATTATTGTAAGTTTATCTCATCAGATGATTGTTGACTAATAAATAACTTCAATTGTCATTTTCAGACCAGTTCTCCACAGAGTCAAACTATCCGGTGAAACTCGATTTGTTTTAGACTGCTCCATTGACAAGTTGAAGATAATTCTGATGCAAGCCCAGCAAATAGGCATCATGTCTGATAGCCATTCGTATATCATCACGAATCCTGATATGCACACCATTGACATGGAGCCATTTAAGTACGGAGGTGCCAATATTACCGGTATGATCTCTATTATTATCAGTATACATAATAATAATTTTAATTAAATAAAATTAAATAAGTCAATTTCCACAAGGTTAAACTGTGTTTCTATTTTTTTTCAAATACGAGGTTTAATGATTAAGGGTGAATTATTTACGGAAAGATATTTATCGAAAATTCTCATTTCACTCAACATTGTCCTTACCATTATTCTAAGTAGTATATGTAACATTGTATTTTTATTTATTTATAACATAGAAATACTTTGCGCCCACGTTGGTCGCCAGTTATAGTATGCTACAGTATTTATAACATAGAAGCACTTTACTTTACTTATAAAATAGAGTTCACAGAGGTTTAATCAATAATAACAGAGAATACTTTAAACGGTAAAAGAAAACAGATTAACAAGATAAGATGATTCGCTCGACCAAATAACCAGATGAACTTTCCAAAGGATTAGTTCAGTTCATATAGGTATCTCATTTGAAAACTAGATACCACATTTATCACTAGAAACGAATCTCGATTGTGTAAGGTGCTTATTCTCAAAATAGAGGACCTGTATGTCTAAAAGGGTCAGAGCTAATCAGACTATTTTGACTGGCTGCGAGACATCTGTGAGAGATATCAATTTCGGAGTCAACATAGAATTAAATCCTAATCCGTCTGAATAGTGCTTGCGCATCCAGTCAATGGGCATCGACATCTATAGATCTCTTTTCGAAGATACGCCGCTGTATATAGAGTTAAATCCTAATCTGTCTACATTGCGCGTGCGATGTCTAGTCAATGGGCCACGCCATCATGTAGGTCTCTTTTCGAAGTTATGCATGCTATAATTGTTATTAAATTCCTGTTATGTTTCAGGAGTCAGGCTTTTAGATCCAGACGATCCTTACGTCAGAGACACGGTGGCGCAGTGGGCAAATTGGGACGAGGCAAGAGGTAAAGCTCCAGAAGAATATTTTGATAGAGAAACTCTTCGCGCTGATGCGGCTCTGACTCATGATGCAGTATACGCCTTCGCCCATGGACTGGCGGAGTTAGACCCAAGTCAGTTTCTTCATGAGTCTATTGACTGCGAAGGAGAGGAAACTTGGGAGCACGGATTTACGGTTATTAATTACATGAAAACGGTATGTTGATTATATCTAGATATCATAATATAAATGCTCCATTAACAAGCAAATCAGATGATTTAGAGTAACACCAAACTTAATAAAAAGGTTTCATAACAAAATAACATGGCAACCCGACTAGACCAGCAAACTCGTAGACCCAACCAGATTCAACGATCATGTTGACATATTAATATTATCGACAGAGTGTATTTGATGGAATTTGATTTTGAATTTTAATGGATTTAAGTTTTGTACTATCTCATTTAAGTCGTTTTTTGCGACCCGGGTTTAGCCTTTCGGTATCTTCAGCAACTATGACGTGCACTCACCAAAAGGCAAATACACACTGACAACAAATACGATTAACTCTAACTTATATAACAAATTAATACAATAAAGTAGGTAAAAACTTTATCACCCACCCCACCTATTAAGTTAAGAATCACAATAAAAATATAACAAACAAATTATGAATATCAGTCGGAAGCCAACAGCGGCGGAGTGAGGTTGTACAACTTCGCTTGCGTATTCGGGACGCTACTCGCCTGGTTACTCGCGAACGGTTATAAATACGGGATACAACAAAAATAATATTGTTTGTAAATGAATTTGACAATAAACTCAACATGTGTGGTCCCATGTGATTTTGACAATCAGTGCCAGTGCTTGAGAAAAAGTGAAAAATATTTATTGTTGCACGGATAGTGCACTTTGTGCGGGGAGTGCGTCAAACGCGGTGAAGCGAGGGGTTGTCCACACTGTTTTTTGTTCACACTGTTGCGCGAATTCCAAGACCGCGTGAACGGCAAAAGCAATAAAATGGAAAACACCACGATGGAAGTGAATGAAACCAAAAAAACGAAGAAGAAAAGAAACGATGATGAAGAGGAAGTGGTTGGAGAAAAAGAAGAAGAATGGCAAACGGTGACCTCTGGAAAAAAACCCAGAAGAGACTCTGGGGTCACTCCAAAGGGAAACCAAAACATCGTCATGATAGCGACGGGAAGTAAAATTCCATTAAAATTGAAAATAGCGCAGATGCTGCATAAGGCAGGAGTAAAAGTACAGAAAATTTACAATAAAAATTTAAAGACGTACATCCAAGTAGAAGACGAAAAAGAAGCAGATAAAGTGAAACAAGCTGGAGAACTCAAAGATCTCGGTTTTGTGACCAAAGAGAATGACTCCTGCTCTTATGGAGTAATAAGAAAAGTCGATATTGATATGGACCTCCAAGAACTGCAAATGGAAATCAAAAGTGATGCAAAAGTAATCAACCTTAAGAGGTTGACAAGAAAAGGTGATACAGGAGAGCTGACAAAGACCTCGTCAGTCAGTATTAAATTTGGGGAGAAAATATTGCCGAGAACAATTTACATATATGGAGTCTCTTTTGCTGTAGAACCGTATGTATTCAGGGTTATGCAATGCTACAAATGCTGGCGATATGGGCATATCGCGAACAATTGCGGACGTACAGTAGAAACGTGCCCTAAGTGTGGTGAAAACCACAAAACCTGCGAAAAAAATGAGGAAATTACGTGCATCAATTGCAAAGGTAACCACGCGGCAAACAGCCAAAAATGCCCAAAGTGGCAAGAGGAAAAGAATTGCAAAGAAGCAATGAAAAAAATGAACATACCTTTCAAGGAAGCAAAAAAAAATATGTTAAATAATAGCTATGCTGACATATTAAAACAAAAAAAAATCGTAGGAAGAGATGAAAACGAAACAATTCAAAAAACTAAGGAAAACAAAAAGAAAGAAGAAGCGGTGGTAGAAGCTTCAGGCGCAACAATAATATCTACAGGTAGTAGCGTAAAGCCTACAAAAAATAAGAAAAATTCAAAGGGGAAGACAGAGGTTAACGCGATGGGAGAAATTATGAAAGTCTTGCTGAAAGGGGGAGACTGGCAGCAGATCATTAAACAACTAATAATTAAAGCAGTGGACTGGGTATGCAAACAATTCAAAGAAGGACACTTAAAGGAAATTCTAGGGGAGGTTCTGGAGCAAAATGGATAATAAAAAACAAATTAGGATTTTACAATGGAATGCCAGAAGTATGAAGCAAAAAAAGGATGATATAGAACTCTACTTAATAAGACAAAAAATTTCAATAGCATTAATCTCAGAGACTTGGCTGAGGTCTGAATTAGACTATCTGAAATTCAATGATTACACGATGTATCGAAAATACAGAAGGGATGGATACGGAGGAGAGCGATTATGGTGCATAAAACACTGGCGTCTAAAGAAGAAAGAAAGAAAGACGGAAGAGCTAGACAAAATAATTATAAAGCCATTTAACAGAATAGGAGTGAGGACCTGATCGAAGGATCCCCTTCTAGAAGAGAAGAGGCGATATGACAGCGAGTCGCAGTCAAAGCCTCGGTAAAATCACAAAAAAAAAAAAAAAAAATTATGAATACTTAGTTGAACTATTGTTGTTTTTATTTAATAAAACGCAATTTTTATAGTACTTATTCCACTTTTAATTAATATATTAGGACCGGTTTCGTCCGCTTCAGTGAGACATTTTCGACTGAATACATTTTTTTTTTAAAACAATATTTATCAAACAAAATTCAAAGCGATAGAAATAATATAACAATAGGTACATAATAATTATCCGTCCAATAATACCTTCCCAATTACAGACTAATTTAAAACTAATGAGATTGGAAATTAATATTTCATACTACGTCAGGGGCATTAAACAAATTATTTAAAATATTAACAAACCACAAAATATGAAACAATCTACACTTAAAATAACATTAATATCAACAAATAAGTATAATTAGTCAAAATTAACAATATTTTTTTTTTTTTTATAAACAAATAAAATAAAATTATCAATTGAAGTGAGATGGAATAAAAAACAAATACAACCAAAATATGAGTCAGAATTCAATAAAAATAATAAATAATGTACAATATATAAAGTTATGTTATGACAATCCCAAATATTAAATAGGGTACAATAATGGAGAAGACACAAAATATAATTGATCATTTAACAAATTAGAATTGGGCAAAAATTTATACCTATTAATTTCTAGGATTTCCTGTTTATCCAATTTTATAGATTTCTCATTCAAATGCAGGATTTTAAAATTTTTACTGATATTAAAAGAGTGATTATTTAAACTTAAATGATTTCCAAAAGCTGAAGATTCATTACCATTTTTGGCACAGGCTAAATGTTCTTTGATCCTAGTATTAAAGGATCGTCCCGTTTGTCCAACATATTTGGCATCACAAGAGTCACAACTTAATAGATAAATTCCACTTTGGTTAAGTTTATCTAATCTATCTTTAGTATTCACCAGTATTGAATTCAAATTTTGTGTATTGTAAAATGTTACATTGAAAAGTTTTTTATCTATTTTTCTTGAAATATTTTCAGACACTCTTCCTAGGAAACATAATTTAACCCAGCGTTTATTAACACTGGCTTCATCTATCACTAAGCCAGAAGTCACATTTAATAAAGCTATTTTTTTAGATTTGTTGGCCAGAATGCGATCAATCAAACGTGAGTCATAACCGTTATTAAAAGCGATTTGTTTAATCGTCTTTAACTCCAAAGCAAAACTATTTTCGGACATAGGAACCATTAATAAACGATGTATAAAAGCATGGAAAACTGATAATTTATGTGAGATATGGTGTCTAGAAGAGTTGTGGTTTGTTAATATTTTAAATAATTTGTTTAATGCCCCTGACGTAGTATGAAATATTAATGTCCAACCTCATTAGTTTTAAATTAGTCTGTTATTGGGAAGGTATTATTGGACGGATAATTATTATGTACCTATTGTTATATTATTTCTATCGCTTTGAATTTTGTTTGATAAATATTGTTTTAAAAAAAAAATGTATTCAGTTGAAAATGTCCCACTGAAGCGGACGAAACCGGTCCTAATATATTAATTAAAAGTGGAATAAGTACTATAAAAAATTGCGTTTTATTAAATAAAAACAACAATACAATGCAGTTCCACCATGAATTGACAGTTAACAAAATAAAGAAAACTTAGTTGAACTGTTTGTAAAAAAACCTTTACCTTATCACTGATGGTTGAGCTTTTTAAGTGGACTTTAATTATTTTGTGGGAAGATGAGGAAGTCGGATCTAGGGGTGGGGGCGATGGAACAGAATGCCAGACACTGACCTTTGTGATGATGTATGATGGCTCCGTGGTCTGGTTTCAACTTTTGCTCGCGCGGTATTGTTGTTTTGGGTCACCCGGTTCGTACACGCACGACACAGTTTTATGGATTATATGTGAGTGTGTATGAATGATTATGATAGATTCTGAATGAGTCCGTATCTATTGAGTCAATAACTTAAGCGACGGAAAGCTATTAGAAGCCCGCTCACGCCCGCTATCGAGATACAACTGAATGTTCTTTGTAACACCGTCTCTCATGACCTGTAATTGCTTATTGATTGTCTGGTGACAATAACACTGGGGATTAGGATGTGAGTGAGGAGATAAGGAGTGGAATGGGAACATAAATGACCCAACCAACTGATAATACAATCAATAGCCGTATAAATCGTCAAAACCCCAATAAAAGATCATTTTCATTAGATAATAATCAATAATAATAATACTACATTCAATATGTGTAAAATCGTCAATACTGTGAAAACAATGGCAACGTATTGGGAATTTAATGGAGTTAACTAATGAGATAATAATATATGCCAATGTAAAAAGATTAAAATATCCTTTTTCACATGGTAGGCATATTATATTGTGTTCGTCATGTTTTTTCAAATGACTTTTATTCTACTGTATCCTATAATGATGGATTAGTCTGCCCACTAAGTAAATTGATTTAATAGCTTTAAGATTTTTTTTTCTTATTTAAAATTGAATTTTCCGTCTTACTATCCAGTTATACATATTTTTATTTATAATTAACTATTTGTTTTATTCAACAAATAATTCACAATATTTAAGAATGTAGCATTCTAATTATTGAACATACATAATTTTGAAAAACACCTTCTGAGAAAATATATTATAAACAATAGAAAAAATCTTTTTTGAAAAAAGTAAGCCACCCCGGCAGGGAATCGAACCCTACATCTCCCAGGTTTACGCCCCATCCACGCATTACCTCTATGCTACGCGGTGACATACTAATTGCGAAAAATTTTTACTATTGGCCACTTTTAATACCCACTCATCAGCGCTCTTCTAAATCAAGCTACTTTGGCAATCGGTTTTTGTTCATTAAATCAAAGTAAATACCTATTACTTTAATTACTAACCGACGTCGTGGATTTCTCCAATATTTTTTTATGATGTAACTTACTTGAAATTGCTAATAATTTATAAATAACTATTTATTTTATTCAACGAATAATTCACAAGATTTAAGAATGTACCATTCTAATCATTAGAGATGCATATTTTCTCAGAAAGTGTTTTCAAAATTATGTATATTCAATATTTTTATTTGTTTATAATGATCGATATATGTATAAATAAAAAACCTTAAAACTATGAATTTCTCAAAAATCTTTTCTGTATGTTAGCTGAAAACTAAATTTTAATTATAAACTTGACTACAAAATAATCTGTAATAATAAGATGGGATCATTTAACGAATTCACATTTCGTAACATTTTATTTAACTACTTGATACTTGATTTTGAATTGGAATAAAACATATTTTTCTTTTTAATGTATTTAGATAGGTACGTAATTAAAATACTTACTTTAATTTTAAGTATCTCTGGTAGATTGAATATTTGTATTAATAGATATTTATTATTTTCCAGAACTATTTAAAAGGGATGACCCGAGTAATAAAATTCAACCATGAAGGATTCAGAAGCGACTTTCTCATCGACATCATTGAGCTGACGAACGCTGGTTTAACAACGGTATTTTAAATGATACATACCTACTTATTAATTATATACCAATTTTATTTGCATCTATTGTTCACGGTTTATAGCAAATTTTATTAATCTGTTATACTTGACCTGAATTAGAGTAGCATATAGCTTAAAACTTACATGCTGTCCCACTTTCACATTTCTCTCGCGCAGTAGCCAATATAATTTTATCATAGTAATTTAGTCATTACCATATAATATTTTTATAAGCAATGGTGGCATTTTAATTTTAATTGTTAATATGTTTGTTCTGCAGTGTTATTACTTGAGCTGTGTCCTGATAATTACGCTAAGGGCCATAAACAACTGACACGACACGCCACGTACGGCATATCGCGTGCGTTTTTTAAGCGCGATTAGTTACATGCATCAGTGAATTTTGTACCGTTCATTTAAATACACATGAATTCTAACTCCGCACCACACAACACGTGGGTTATGGGTAATATTCATAATTAAGAAAAAAAACAAGTTATTCAAGGACAGTTGACAGTGATTTATCGACATAATATTATTATGTCGATTTAGTTATGTGACTTCTTAAGACTATAAGATGTTTACACCCACAAAAAATCAACACGGCATCAACTGGCTAAAAATGCTTGCTAATCTAAAATATAAACATCACACATCCACGAACGTATTTTATCACTGTGTCCAAATTATTTCAAAACTTTTAAATCCATTAGATAAAAAAAAAATCATTGAATATTAAAGATTTCGTCATTGTTTTCTCATCGAATATTTTATTAAAAGAAAAAAATGGTTCTTTTATATTTTATAACATCGCATTTTCTACAACTCGTATTATCTCTATCCCTTTCTTCCTAAATCATCATTTATAAAATCCCCTCTTCCATAAGGGCGTGACATATAATATATAGATGACCCCAAGTATGTAAGTGATCACTATTGAGTCGCCTAGAGTCATAACTCACATTTTGCAATTTTGCCATTTTTTAGTTAAATAAACCGTGTTAAAAAGTGATTTTAATGGCATTAATCTATATAAAGAAAAATAGTCGGGTATTAAAAAATCACTTTAAACCATGTGAAAATTGTTGACAAAGTGGACTGTTGGTGTCATAAATCACATTTTTCAACCTAACTCATCAGGTAGCTCTATTTACCATAGTGTGTCTGCAGTAGAGGTGAGTTGGAAATACTGTCACAAGTTTGTGTACTTAAGTTTCGGATGAAACTACCCATACTAAGTATTTGTTGCCCAATAAACTTGTTTCAAGAAACTTGAAACGTATTAGATGTTCGAATTCGAACGCATTCGATAATATCTGCGCCGTGACTCGCTATTCAGCGCTATTGATATTAAATGCGCGCGAGCGAGATATCATGATACACGTATGTCTAGCCGTGATATTATACTCAACTGTCATTGTTCTCCCTTTCTCTTCTGTTGTAAAGTTGGTATAGTGAAGGACAGAAATGGTCACGTGTTCGTTTTATAGGATACTTTTGAGTTCGCCTTAGGGTTTTAGGTTTAAGAATTTTTGGTTTCAGTTGAGTATGAAACTTTATCGAGTCCAGGAGTTCGACGCATGGTATGAGATCTCGCCGTCCGCTAGCTAGTTCGTAGTCTTGCCACGTATGAAATCATCGCCTCGGCGTCGCGACTCGCGTATGTTTAGTATGCGACGGGTTTTAATTTTAGTTTCAGTTGAGTAAGACATTTACATCGAATTGACGTCAGTCGCAAGCCGGAATAACGGAGTTCTGATAACGCTAACTGACTACGCGTTTATCTGGTTTCGTCACGTCAAGTTTCTCGATTTTTTAGTGTTATAATTGTAATTTGTAAACATAAACTGAATTCAAATTATATGCGTGATTGTATAAATGGATAACTACTGAAACATGAGTGACTAGCGCCATAGTTCCAGCTGTACCTGTCTCGAAAATGGGACATTTCAAAAAGCCGACGTATTTTTAACGATTCTATTAAAGCTGATATTTCAAATACTAGTAAGTATTTTGGAACAAGTTTAGATACCAAGTATTTTTTTATACTGGTAGTAAGTATACTTAGTCTTCAAAATCGACCAGTTTTCCCACCTCTAGTCTGCAGCCTTAGGAGTACATATTAAAATTGTAAAAATGTAAACCGACTCACTACTCATTAATATTCAAGGGAGTTCAATACTGCTCAACTGATTACTAAAAAGATTGCTCAGGTATTTTTTTGCGATTATCTCAAATCTCGATTTTTGGAATACTTATGTGAGTTATGACTTTAGGCAACTCTATATTATATTATATAACACGTCATTGTCTACATTATTTTTGTTAAGGTTGGAACATGGAATTCTTCCGAAGGTCTCAATTTCACGAGGATTTCACCAAGCTATCAAATACCAACAGAAGATGGATCTTTGGTAAACAGAACGTTCATTGTGCTAACTGCGCTGGTAAGATATTATTTTTAAGTTATGCATATATTTTTTAAGATAGCACGCACATAGCGACCACCAGACGTTACCACAAGTAACAGAGAGTTGCGATGGATGCCAAAATTCTTGATAGTTGTTACCTAGTGATCATCGAAATATTATGTAGATGGTTTTAGTATATTTTAAAGCAGAATGGCAGATTTAAGGTTGTGATTAATATTTCTCGTCTCGAAAAATAATAAGAAAAAATGATTCTCAGTTGTCGAGAAAAATTTTGTTAATGTCATTTTGTTAAAAAATGCTCTCGACTGATCTGGAACGGATTTTTTAAAAATCGACGGTAAAAAAATGGCAAAAAAAACCTTAAAAAAGATCTCGGTGCAAAGATCAGATCTAAAATGAAATGAGACGATTTTCAAAAAGATTTTTTCTATTGGTTATAATATGCTCTCTCAGAAAGTGTTTTTCTTAATTATATATGTTCAATAATCAGAATGATATATTCTTAAGTCTTGTGAATTATTCGTTGAATAAAAGAAATAGTGAGTTATAAATTATTAGCAAGTGCAAGTAGTTACTTCTAAAAAATATTGGAGAAATTCCACGACGTCGGTTAGTAATCGAAATTATAGTACCTAAATAGTTACCTACTTTGATTTAAGAAACAAGAATCGATTGCCAAAGTAGCTTGATTTGGAAGAGCGCTGATGAGTAGGTATTAAAATTGACCAACAGCTAAAATTTGTCGCAATTAGTATGTCACGCCGTAGCATATTAGTTAAATGTGACGGATGGGGCGTAAACCCAGGAGATGCAGGGTTCGATTCCCGGCCGGGGTTGCTTACTTTTTTCAAAAAGATTTTTTCTATTGGTTATAATATACTTTCTCAGAAAGTGTTTTTCTAAATTATATATGTAAAATTAAATGAGTTAAAAAATCGATATTAATAGAAAATTCTCTGAATCTGAAAATATTCTTGAATTCAAGAATATTGTCAAATCTCAAGAAACGAAAAAAATTAAGAAATCACAAGCTTTGCTACAATATACTAGATTAAATATCGAGATTGTATCGTGCGTCATCCCATGACTGTAGATATTATAATAACCATTTATATGAGAAATTTGCAATACAACTAGAGAAAATCAATTGATTGACACTGTTGTCTTCGAGAATTTACTAATCTACAATTTCTACAGATAGGTATATTATTTTATGGTTCCTATTAAAATACATAAAATTGCTTTTTTAGAGTGCCCCATATGGTATGTTGAAAGAGGCAAGTGAACAACTCGTAGGCAATGAGCGATTCGAGGGTTATGGCATCGAGCTGATTGACACAATTTCTAAAATGCTCGGATTTAACTACACATTTGTACTTCAAGAAGACGGGGTGTATGGAAGCTTGGATAAGAAGACTGGCAAGTGGAATGGAATGGTTCAACAACTTTTGGACTGGGTAAGCTTTCATCGATATTAACGTTCAGCCAGTTCGCGCGAACCAGATGTTCTAATGGTTCCTTGACAAAACAGAACAAGACAAAATAGAATACGACAAAACAGAACACGACAAAACAGAACACGACAAAACAGAACATGACAAAACAGATCATGACAAAACAATTTGTTATGTTCTGTTTTGTCCGGTCACCGTTCTAATACATGTCACTCAAAAGCGACTAAACTATAGTTGCTCTACAGCGGAGATTCTGAAACTTCTCATAAAAAAATACACTCCACCCCTCTGGAAATCTAACTTCTTTAAGCAAACAAACACAAACAAGAAGATACAGTGACAAATATGTGTTCATTTCGTGTCCCTAAACTTGTACGTATGCAGTTCAGGGCTCAAACTTTGTTGCTGTTGCTGTTCACGATTTTTATAAATGACATAGCATTGGTAATAAAAAATGCTTTGTTTTTGTTGTTCGCTGATGAATTGAAACTCTTTTTGGAAGTTGTCACCTTGGACGATTGTCGTTAGCTCCAACTTGATATAGATAATATATTAAATTGGGGCAGGCGTAACAAACTAGAATTCAATATTGATAAATGCAATCTTTTATCGTTTAACAGAGCCACAAAAGTGTTGTTTTTCCAATACTCGATGCATGGCAGAGTTCTGTCACGAATATCATCTGTAAGGGATCTTGGCATTACGTTTGAGAGTAGACTGACATTTATCAGCCATATAGTTACCATTTGTAACAAAGCGCTTAAAATGTTGGGCTTCGTCATGCGTACTTCCCGGGTCTTTTATGATGTTACGGTATTAAAACTTTTATTTAATTCTTTAGTTCGAAGCAGACTTGAGAGTGGGTCTTTTGTTTGGGCACCGCATCAGTTGAAGTATGGCCCTATGGTGGAGAGGGTACAGAAGAAATTCTTGAGACTCCTATACTTGAGGTTGTATGGATACTATCCGTGGCTTTATCCAACTGACTTTCTCTTAGGCATGCTTACATACTGCAGTCTGCAATTTAGAAGAAATCTTTATTTAGCTACGTATTTTTTTCGACGTATACGAGGTATAAATGAGAACTCTGCCATTCTGGGCAGTGTTGACCTGTGTGACCCTGATAACTATATTAGAAATAGAGACCATCAATTGTTTATTCTCCCAAGGTGCAGAACCAACGTGCCACTGGTAATGCCAATTGGGAGGGCGATAACTATGTTCAACGAAATTGCTTCGGTGTTGATATATGCCACCTACGTGAGAATGAATTTAGGTGGATGTTGTTTTATAAATTCTTAAAATAGGGTCTGCTTAACTCATCCGGTGTACTTCCTTGTACCTATCTAATTTATCTACTGATATATCTCTTTTTTTATATAATACTGTTATATTTATCTATTTTTGTTTCTAAATGTCATGTTGTGAACGTCTTAAACTTAGAATTTGTAATATCCACAATATGTTAAAAAAAAAAAAAATTGAAAATTGAAAATTCACAGTATCACACTTCACCATGAAATATTGTATCGGAAATAAATTGCCGTATATTAAAGACCGTCCAACCTCTTTGGGTCGTATATTAATGACATGAAATTCATGTCTAAATAAAACACGGTTGTTGTCGGTTTACACTTTACAAGAGGCCAGCAGCAAACAAATTTTGAAAATAGCCGATATACTGGATTATTTGTTTGGTTAGGTTATGTTAGGTTAGGTTTTCATTCTTGAATTCTTGAATTTTGCCAAAATCAGCTATGAAAATTGTATTAATGTTCATATTGAATCTAATAAAATTGGAGACCGTATAGTATACGGTCATCTCTTTCCAATAAGAAAGCTCACGGCGAACTGTGCCACGGTGAATTTTTTTACGTACAATTTACATGTAGGTAAGCTGTTCATTTATGTATCAAAATTTATACCTACGGAACATAGAAAAGGAAGATGTTGTTATATAAATAAGATGCCCTGATGCTGAAAATATATAATAATTTACTAATATATTATAATATTATAGTGATATTCACATTAAAAATAATGTTATCACAGTCGGTTTCTTTATTTAGTTAACAGATTTGTGACCTCGCTAAACCCACTTGGGTTTTTATTTGGAAAATAAAACAATCACCTCGAAATTAACCCATAGCTTACGGGCCGCACAAAATTGTGTTTTTGCTAATTACTTTTCAAATGCAAATTGACACGTTAATTACAAAATTAATTAAAAGGGCCCGTAAGCATTGTGTTATGTGTATATTATATAATATATGAAAGATTCTGGTAAGTATAAAAAGTAAAAAAATCTTCTTAATATTAACTATTAATGTTATTATAATAAAATAACGAAATTTTAATACAATAGGTACGTATACATTCTAATGGATTTAAGTTCGGATTTTCAGTCAGTCAAGTTCATTTAAATCGGATTTTTGCGACCCGGGTTTCGCAATTCCATCAAGTACCTTCGGTCGATAGTATTAATACAATACGTACAGGTACGTGACTAAGCGATTAAGTGCAGCTCGTTTGAAAGAGATGCGATAAGGGTGTTCTATTTATGCGATCGCGCAATAAAGACGCAACACTTTTTTCATGAAAATCATGTGTGTGTGTGTGTGCTGTGCTAATTGGGTGCTGTACATACGTATGATTTAAGACGAATATAATAAAACTTTTATTAAGGTAGGTATCTACGTAGTATTACGATGGAGATTTCTAGAGATACCTATTTTATTGATTGCCAATGCGTTTCATATTTAAAATGTGACTTGACAATATTTTTTCAACATCTCAGTAATTAATAACATTTTCGACTCATTGTAAATTTATTGATAATGTAATATTAACCAGAATGATAAATTGATAAAAATATGTTACTTTTGATTTCCAGAAAGCTGATTTGGCCATAACCGATTTGACTGTAACTGCTGATAGAGAGAGTGCAGTGGATTTCACAATGCCCTTCATGAATCTGGGTATCGCCATCGTGTACAAAAAGCCCACGAAGCAACCGCCCAGTTTATTTTCCTTCATGTCTCCGTTCTCTAGCATGGTAAAAATAACAAATATTACTAATCAATATACCGTCATCAAATCATCAGCCAGGGACGATCCAATTATCGGTGAAGGGCTTCTATAGCTCATTCCACTCCTCTCGGTTCCTAGTTATTGTATGCATGTACATGTATATGTGAGCACAATGCTTACGCCTTAATTACGATATAATGAGTGGTCATTTTTTAAGATGCTGTTCAGCTATCCAAATCCGATATATCGCGGTTTGGTTCTCCGAACAATCTCGTCATGGAAATAAAAAGGATTTCAAGTTATACACATTTATATTTCTATAAAAATCGATGTTTTTCAAAATAAATATAAAAAAACTATTAAAACGATGAATTAGTCAAAAATCTAAACGGTCAACAATTGAAAACTTAATATACTAAATTTTAATAATAAATATCACCTTAAATATAATGTAATAATAACGTTATTCGTGACATAAATATGTAACAAATTCATATTTTTTTTTACAATTGTAAGTTTATCTTTGACTTAAAAAAATCTTTTTAATGTTTTCAGATACATAATATTTATTAATTAATACATTTGAAATTGTAAATTATCAAAAAAAATCTCAAATTGCAAGCTTCGTATTTTTCCGCTAGATTCTCTGCTGGCATGCCTCTCCCCGTTAAGAATAGTTTGTCAAAAATGCATTTTAATTTTAAAATCTATTTATATGGACGATATTTATATCGTTATCCAGTGTGCCAAACGTGTGATTTTTTTCCCCCAATCGAGTGCGTGCTAAATAAAATCGCGTCTCGAATCGGAAGCCTATTGTGAAACAATCAAATTCACAGTATTCGAATGGAGACTTTTCATATTCCATACATACTATGGTACTTGAAAAAAGAATATCAAGGGAAAGGATTTTTTTGGACCTATCGGACATGACAAATAAGGCACACAATATTTTTATAAAATATATAATAATATTAAACATATTTTATATAATATATTTTTATGGAAGTAGTTTTATGTTACTTAAAAAATAGTGGCTAAATGAAAAATACCTTTTATAATTATGTAGATACAATGAATGCATCTAACGTTAACTAATGCAAAAAAGACTATTCTTTTGTAATTATAACGCATGCATGTCATTTTTATCATCTATGACCTATCTGTCACAGCTACTTCACCGTGGGTTAAAAAATAAATATGTAGTTAAATTTTAATGTGCCTCTCATCCAGCTCCAAATGACTTGAGCGAACGGCTAACAACTTTTTCTCGCAAAGGAGGAAAAATGTTAATTTACATTTATTATATAATAATTGATTGATTTAATTACTCATAATGATATTATTAAAGTCTTAAGGGGGATCCTTATACCAGCAGAGGCACCTAACGGAAAAATACGACGCTTTCGGAGAGATAAATATGTAACAAATTATGATTTTTTTTACAATTATTGAAGGTTTATCTTTGACTTAAAAAAAATATTTTAATTTTTATTGTTTTCAGATACTTACATATTTTATTAATTAATACAGTTGAAATTGTAAATTATCAAAAAAATGTCTCAAATTGCAAGATTCGTATTTTTCCGCTATGTGCCTCTGCTGGTATAAGGATCCCCCTTACATCGTACTTCTTTCGTATTTAGTATCATTAATATGGTGACATTATAACGATCATTTCGTTAAATTATAACACTAGAAATAATCTTTTTTTTTTAATTGTGTATATTATTATATACCGTGTACACAAAGCATGTAGATATCTAAAGGATAATTTTAGATCACAAAGAGAATGTATCAAAATTGGACGTTTAAAAAAACAAATATTTTCCAATATAATAATAACATACTTATACCTACATTAGTTAACACATCCGCATATTAATAATACTCGCGTGTAACGTAGATTTTTTTATGAGTTTACTTTTAACATCTAACAAACAACCCAATTTGCATCTTTCACATAAGAAATTTATAATAGTAATCATACGTGGGAGTAACATAAACGTACAAACAAATTAACTGAATACCATACAATATAATATGTAATAGAAAAGCAAAATACTAGTTGAATAATATAGTGTTATTACGTTTATTTGCCAATATAATCATAGTTATATATCGAATCACTACGATGTAATGAAAACATATTCATTCAAAATCAGTGTTCATTTAATGATAGTCACGTTTCATTGAAATTCTAATGTTATTTAACTTTATCTCGAAATTTAATCGATAATATTATAAATTATTTATATTATCGATCAAATTTAGTAGATTTTTAAGTATGCCATGACTTGCATCGGCCTTCGTGGCGCAATGGCAGCGCGTTCGGCTGTTAACCGAAAGGTTGGTGGTTCGAGCCCACCCGGGGGCGATTTTTTTTATAGTATGATTCATTTTATAATTACATCACTACATTAAAAAGTTGTTAATCATTACATCCTAAAATATGTAAAAATGGTACTACATAACAGTAAGCACAATAATTATTACAATTCGAAAGCTAGAATTTCGTTTCTTCTCCCTAATTGAAAAATATGTTGGATATTCCGGTTCGTAATGAGAATATCATTGTCCTATTATAAATCTGTGACGATTCGTCAATTTATGGTAATTGTAAAACTGATATTTTTCGTTGGAAAAGTTTGAATCCTTACGTTATTCATAATATAAACCAATAAAAGAATCTCCAACAGTTTTTTTTAAACTAATATTAATATTTTAATTATTATCAGTATCTATATACGAATAATATTTATAAAAATCATAGCTGGTCATGTTTAACAAAATGCCTATTTAAAAAAATGCGTTTTGCAGAAAGTAGCCAGCCAATAAATTCTAAAATATCTCAAAAATTGTAGTATAAAATCCATAGAAAACAATAAATAACATTAAATTATCGCTATACCTATAATATAAATAATAACTCATCGACCTACGACTTTTCTACATTTTTAATTTCATGTTGTTGCTTAAGTGCCATTATCTCAGCTCGACATTATTGTGGACTGGCTACATTCTGCATAACTACGTTCAATTATTATTATACTCTTTAATTCAAAAACATAACCTAAAATGTGCAAGTTCTATATCACGCTTATTTTTCGCCTACTTTCCGTATACCAGATGTTTAAAATTCGATAGGTACACAAGTTTTACTGTACACCTGCCAATACATGTTATTACAATCTGGGGGCTATCTTTAATCGTGTCCGAAAACTTGTACGTATATAGTTCACCGTAACACAGTTCACCGTGAAATGTTGTAACGGAAACATTATTATGGTCGTATATTAAAGACCGTCCAACCTCTATGGGTCATATAACACTGACTTAAAATTCATGTCTAAATTAAACACGGTTCTTGTCGGTTTACACTTTACAGGAAGCCAGCAGAAAACAAATTTTGAAAATAGCCGATCTACTGGATTATTTGTTAGGTTAGGTTAGGTTAGGTTTACATTCTTCAATTCATGAATTTTACCAAAATCGGCTATGAAAATTGAATTAATGTTCATATTGAATCTAATAAAATTGGAGACCGTATAGTATACGGTCATTTCTTTCCGGTGTAGCTAAATTTCACAACCCGCCATTACACTTTTTCATTATTTTGAGAAAATCATTAAAAACTTTTTATCGAATTTGTCGAATTGATAGATGCATTGATTTTGTTTCATAAATGACAGTCAATCGTAGCGGATTTTGAAAGAGGCGTTAAAATTTTCGTGTAGAGATTTTAAAAACGAATCCATTGATATATATATATATATATATAAACATATCTTAATTATTTCAAAAAAATAAGTGTTACTGTGCGTCTTACGTGAGCAAAGTCGATGCGAACGCGATCGCGATGCGGTTTGAAGCGATGCGATCCAAAACGATGCGAAGCGGAATCGTTGCCCTACGTGTAGCTGAGTCACCAGCTGTCATCATTGCATATTTATACAATTTGTTTATTACCATGGTAACGCCTAGAAATATTTAGATGTATGTAAACATTTACCTCCTTTGATTATTATAAAATTGTTACCATGGCGACGCCTACGCCGCCGCAACCACTTCGCGCAAAAATATCAAACCGTTTGATCGCGTCGCTTCTACCCCGCGCCGCTTCGCCTTGCTCGCCGGGTATTATCTGCACGTAGGCCACTACAGGTGGCGTTGACTGTTTGATATGTTTGTGTCGCGCCGCGTCGCGTCGCATTCGCATTGACTTCGCTCACGTAAGACGCCGCGTTATAGCGGGTTTTTAAATTTAGCGACATCGATAAGAAAGCTCACGGCGAACTGTAGCACGGTGAAATGTTTTACGTACAATTTACATCTTACCATTTATAATAGACTGCAAACGTGGCTTCTATATGCACCA
Source organism: Rhyacophila brunnea (assembly GCF_057557595.1). Classification (NCBI taxonomy): domain Eukaryota; kingdom Metazoa; phylum Arthropoda; class Insecta; order Trichoptera; family Rhyacophilidae; genus Rhyacophila; species Rhyacophila brunnea. The sequence continues at coordinate 40,313,242 of NW_028232796.1, read as the reverse complement.
AATCAAGTGTTGTCAGCACAATAGTGACATATCCACAATCTGTCAATTTCAAATTCTTTAACTATATAGGTATCTATAGGTACCAATATTTTCCGATGACAACTCCAAAACGTAATATATAATAATTCTATAAGTATAATAATATTGCTCTTCTGTAAAATTTACTTTTTGGACTATTGTGCAGACAACCTTCAAAATGATCATGATAAAATAACAGTAATCATAAAAAACTAAATTTTATATTAATGACACTACCAATCTGAAACTTTCATTAATGGATTCCTCGTGGACGGTATACAAATGTAAAGAAACCATGGGTGTCGTTAATATATTTTTCGAGATAATGAAACTTAAATGTCTCATTAGTGCGCGCTGTCGTTCTACGCTTATTAGAGAAGGGAGAGTCAGCGTTTTCGTGGAATGTCGGGACGGAGGGCCGAAGGTGGCCAAGGGATGGAACTCCACTAATAGGTTTACTATAAGTATAATAATAGTAAGGATTTACCAAAGAAAAGAGCTTACAACACTTCGTAAAACTGTACATTTATTACGAAATTACTATTATTCCACATATAAATTGACCAACTAGTTTCATTCATTAGGTGTGGTGATCTTTACTGAAGACTCATAATGAAATTCAATTGTATTTTGTTGACACAGTATTTTTCCATGATTCCAGGTCTGGCTTTGCGTAGGATCAGCATACTTGGGAGTCTCTTTATTGCTTTTCATATCAGGAAGACTGGCACCCAAGGAGTGGCAGAATCCATACCCATGTATTGAAGAACCAGACACTCTTGAGAATCAGTTCAGCTTGTCCAACTCCTTATGGTTCACGGTGGGTGCCGTCCTGCAACAGGGTACTGAGATCGCGCCAATGTCAGTAAAATACATTACATTTTAGTTTTCTACAATTTTATTAGAAAAATATCTAGTTTTATAAAAGACAAGTATCTCGAAACTACAATTATTGGAGAGTGTACGAACAACGATGAATGGCACATTTGCAAAATGTTGAGGAATGAATAAAACTTAAATAAAATTATTCTTTAGGGATTTTGTTAATGTATTTTATTTCAAAGATGTAGTTATTCATACAAAGAACACAATTAAATAATAATTTATATAAAAAAACAATGAAATTAATTTAAAAATTAATAAACAAACATTCCTGTAGGAGAATAATGATGAACAGCATGTGCCTTATAGCGTTGTTCTTGTGAATAAAAATGTTATACGAGAATAACGATGAACAGTATGGTGCCGTACTACGTTGTTCATGTGCATGACAACGAAACTAAGAATATTAGTCTATGAAAATAGGTAATATTGTATTTGTGACATTCATCAATATTCTACTCCTTTTGGCGGCTGTTTCCCTGGAATTACGGCTCCTTTCTTAGAAGTATATGATTTCCCAGCAACTTTAAGTGTTTTTCTTTTAACACCCCTCCAATCTTGTATGTTTATCTTTCGTTTTCTACTCCTATTTAAATGATTTAAACCACCCGGCGACAAAAAAACACCACCCTTGTCCGCCATGTTTGTTCATCGTTATTCGTGGGTAAAATTCGACATTCATCGTTGTTCGTCGGTAAACCAGTTTTTTTACCAACTACATCTGCCATCTAGTGCGATCCAACATTCGTTTTGATCCATATATCAATGTTCTATTCATAACTACTCACTTATGCCCAAAGTGTGCCATTCATCGTTGTTCGTGCACACGCTTCAATTTTTGTATCACACTGAAATTAACTCATAAAAAATTGTTAATATTGTAATATATTATATTATATTTTAGAGCCATATCTACTCGCATGATAGCAGGAATATGGTGGTTCTTCACCCTCATCATGGTATCTTCATACACTGCTAACTTAGCTGCTTTCTTGACTGTCGAGTCTGTTTATACTCCCATTAATGATGCAGAAGATCTGGCATCCAATACTCAAGGCATTATGTACGGTGCTAAGCGAGATGGATCGACGCTTAGTTTCTTTAAGGTTTGCATTATTTTTTACCCGTTAAAATAAAGTCTGATATCCAATTAATAATAATTAATATTATCATTCATTTATTATTGGATAATTTCAAACATGTCTCTCTACCATCTCCTCTCTTTTTCCTTGGAACTCCAGTTGGGTATACGGTACACCAGACGTGAAGGGTGAGGTAGGCTACAATTTACAGATGGTGTTGGTTGGTTTTTAAAATTCAATTAAACTCTGCGGGACCAAACCATAATAAATAATAGTCAAAAAATACTGATCTATCTACCTAAGTATCTGTCTGAATACCCTGCTCTCAAACGCCATCAATTTCTGATAATCAGCGGAGCACGTCATGATATTATATTTCTAAACGTCAATCAGTATTATTTTTAATTTTTAAATTAAAAACGTTTAGCCAATTGGTACAGCTCGAAACTAACTTTTGAAACCATTTAACTATATTGTATACTAAACATGAATATGTTTTAAACATTATTATATTATTATGTCGTAATAATTCAAGTAATATACTAATTCAGACAATATCAAAACAATAATCTACTATCCAATGATATTTATAATTAATTTTAAGCCGCATCACAAATAATATAACTAGAAATAATTACAAGATAAAAAGAACTTTTTTATATACAACGTTTTTAAATTTTCTGTTGAATAATATTAACTTGACTTGACTAGCTTAAACGATCATAGAATACTGAAATATCATATTGACATTTCATATTGATTTCCATAGTAAAGCACGTATATATTAATAATTTAGTTGCTAGGACCCAAGACCCCTAGCAACCAATAATAGTGTTTTACTTTTTACGGACTTCACCCAAAATAACTCTCCATACAAAACAGAATTAACTGAAAATGAATTAACTGAATTCAATTCTACTTAAAGATGGCTAAAAGTATTAAAAGAACGCATTGGCATCGTGTTCTGATATATTCTAAAAGTTTCAAATATCTAGCTAGTCAGGAAGTAAGTTAAAAATCGATTGCAAGATTTGTACCGGAAAAACAACCACCGGACAAATAAGAATACGAGCTAATAAAAACGTAAAATAAATTGTCGGGAGAATTTTATGTGTTCAACAAAGAAAAACCTGCGAAATGTTCGTTAAATAAAAAATAGTATATTTATTTGAACATTATTGTTTGCATGTAGTTTTTTTTTTATTTTGTCAAGAATATGAGATAAATAATAATATGTATATCATACCTACTAATGCATTTTCATTTGAGTCACACAAGTATTACAGATATTCACTTTTGAAAAATATACTTCCCCGGTTATTATACCGAAATTGAGTTATTATTATTGAAACCTTTATTCTATAAAAATATTTTATTTTTTTATTAGATATTATGTCGTTCAAATATTATATAATAAGATTATGCAACAACCGATTCAAATCGTTAAAATTCGATTTTCACAAAAATATATACTTAACATTGATTTTGTATTCAACATCTTGCACTAATACTAGTTTATATTTAAATAATTTATTATCTATTTAAACCTGTGTTGTAGGACGCTGACATGCCCACGTATAAGAAAATGTACGAATATATGATGGAGCACCCAGAAGCGCTGATGTCAAGTAACGACGCTGGAATACAGAGGTAAAAAAAATACCTCCTCACATATTCTGATCTCCTGGTATCTCCATTTTTTAACTTTATGTAATAGGACCTTCAAGGACTGTGTAACCTCCACTTTAACAATTTTCTCATGTTATAAATTTCAAGAAAATTTAATAAAAGATTAGTACATATTCAAAAAAAAAATGAATCAAAAAATATCTACTTAATTATGACATTATTTATTATGAGAACAAAAAATATCATAGCTTAATAATATGGAATTATTAGCACTTCATACTCTCACTAAGTATTAATTATTCTGGCACTTACGGGGAGGTTGCAGGCTACCAACCCATCAGAAGTGTTATCTATCGAAAACATATTATACTACAGCAAACAACTAGGGACCGAGAACAGTGGAGGGAGCTAGCAGAGGCCTTCATCCAACATTGGTTCGATGTCGGGTGCTGATTATGTAGATACTTATCGATATATTATAACGATGATGGTTTATAGTCCGAAATAGCTGCAACAAGACATGAGATATCTCATTCGCTGCTGACTAGATAATATTTTTTTAATTACTACCTTTAAAATCAACATTAAATACATCGATCGGCCGCCTGGTCATTACGCGTCAAGTGCGTCTTCAGCGTCCAAAGTATTAATTAATAGTTATATATAATATTATGTATATTTTTTTAAATAATCATTGAGAAAAGCTAAAAATATTCATTTTAATGGAATCCTTTTCATTTGACGATAATATTATATCACATGAATTGGAGGAGTTTTTTTTATGTATATATTTATAATATTACTATTTTTTAACATTTTTTTTATAATTGATATTTGTAGAGTAAAGGATGAAGATTATGCATTTTTAATGGAATCTTCTTCAATTCAATACAAAACACAGAGGGAGTGTGATATTACCCAGATTGGAGGACTTTTGGATAACAAGGGTTATGGTATTGCTATGAGGAAAGGTGAGTAAATCATTATAAACCCTCTGATATTTTATATTATTGTTACTATCTTTAGAGCATGACCACTTATTTTTTTTACTTTAACTTTAACTTTACTTTAGCTCTACTCGTTTGATTATAACGTGTATTTTCAATTTACGATTGAACGTACTCTTTCATGCTTATTTTTAGTTATTTGTGTAACTTTCAAATACGCATAAAATGGTTAGTTATTTTCAGGGTTGGCCTAAAATTCTATTATGTCAGAAATCTTTTAGATCTTAATAGTAGTAGTTTTAAATGTGAGGTTGTTATAAAAATGATAAAATAGTGAAACGATCAATCAATATACGTTTTGTTTTCAATAAATTTTCCAATAAAATTATAGACACCATATAGCGAATGTTTTTCTAATATTTTAGTTTTAGTCACTTCAGAAAATAATGAAAAAACTTACGAAAACTGATAAATGTTATATTAAATAGCGACTTTATAATATTTCCAAACACCTTTTACGGTAAATAGAATTACATATTACATTTAAATCATAAGGATTCAAAATATATATATTATTGACGAAGTCAATTTATCGATTTTTCGATAATAAACATAATCATATTTGGTAGATTTTTTAAATGTCAAATAAATGAAATTTTAATAAGTATTATTTTTTTATGATTTACGTTACACTAACATTTTTTTCTTGTGTATTAATTTATTAATTCGACAAAATGTTTTAATAATATATTGTTATCATTCATACGCTTTCCTAATAGTACCTATTCACAGTTTAATTTGCAGTTCTTATCGATTTAGTAGAGTACCTACTAATATACGTCACGATAAATTCTACCCTCCTGATACATCGTACCCGAAACAATAGGGTGCAACTGCGCAAGACCGTCCACCATATTACATATTTTCACCCCTCCATGTAATGACACTCAGCGCGTGCGCCCTTGTTTTATGTTCCCTCTCTGTTTAAGAGGGCTCACTCTTCTCGACCACCCCTCTTGTTTATAACCTGTTGCATCAAAAAGCGTAGAGGCAATAAAGTTATCTCCTATATATTTCTGAGCGCCTAATACTTTGTAGAGAAACAAGACTCCCTGCGCCACTTTCTCCAGAGTCAAAGGAACCTCTACGAAAGAAAGGAGAGGTATATGTACTAAGTCCTCCGTAGAGCGCCCTTTTGTACATATAACATCAGATATTTTTTTTCGTAGTGCTACGACTTTCATCCATTTTGTTTTATTATATCAAATGGTGCTCAATTATTATCCTCATACTTTTTTGTTTAGTCTTTGAAAATATATATGTACTTAACATTTTTTTTTAATTGTTAAAATTTTTTTAAAGTTTGCATTCATTAATAAATAATTTATTTTAATTGACACTTTCGTGGTGAAATTTTTATGTTTTGTTTTAACAAGATTAAAAATGAACAAAACAACGTTTTTATTGATCCAATACTTAGATGTTAGCGTTAAAATAATATTGGTTACCCACCCTTATAATTGTATGATACCCTGATAATTCGTATCCCCAATGCGATGAAAGCAAATGGAACTTCCGTCAACACAGCAAGCACATCCGCCGTAACTTCGGATTTTCCCTCCCATATTTACCCTATGTCACTCCTCTGAAAGTTGATACCTCTTCGTACATTATGCTTGCCTGATAACGCCGTAGCCTTTTTCGGCTGCCTACGACTCCGCCCTCACTACGCCTCCGGAACTGTATTATTTACTTCAATGAAAATACCTCCTGAAGGCTACATAGCTGAAATTGGCCATCAACAATCAAAGCGTCCTCTCTCGAGCTAGTCTAGTGACCGCTCCTTGAAATATAATTCCATCTCATTCGTTTCTAAACAGAATGTAAACAAAGTAAGGGATGTAAATATGTTTTCTTCCGAATCGGATAGACCTCTTCGGGTTTATATTACCCTGGTATTATTAGATGATTTTCTTCTCTGACGTTGTTCCACGGTCTTTCACTACGTAAGAGGCGTGGAATAGTTTTTGCTTCAAAACTATCGAGTAGCTTGCATTAGAAAAGTGGGTACATTGAGAAAATCACTACAGAAATTTTCCAAAACATCAATATAGATATAACGTCTTTATCGTATATTCGTTTTTAAGGAGTGCGAAAGAGAAAATCAATGTTTCTAGCTTCGTTTGTACAAAGTTTTCTCATGTACCTTTGCAGTGAGATACCCATTTGATACTTCTGTCTCCCTGGTAAGAAGTTTAGTACGATTTTTCACACGGAGCTCTAAGAAAAGCACTTGCTTTTTTGAAAACTATTGTTTTAATTTTGAATCATGTAAAGTCCATAAAAAAAACTAATACAACCCTTCCAATGATTAATTTAAGCATATTATTAGATTCCATGTTATTCACTTACTTTTAAATACTTAGGTACCATTAAATATTATAAAATGACATTTCGCTATTACTTATAAATATGCACATTTTTAAAATAATCTCTGCAATAATCAATATCAAAATAAAGAGAAATAACTCTGGCCCAGAAGGGAGGAGAGTTTACGTGGTTCTAGCTTTGTGGCTCGGGCTTAGAAGGGGCTTGGCGTGGCGGGTCAACCAGTTATGTGAGGAAAAACACAAATTTGCTCTTATAAATCGCCAACATTAAAAAACATGTAGTTTTCCGATGTAATTTGATGTGATATGATGATTGGAATGAATGATTAAATGATAATTCACGTCTAGAATTTTATTTAATAATTATTTTAACTGTGTTTCCTAACTTACAAAATGGCTTTTTTATCAAATATGAAGATGGGTTGCATGTTAATTGGCTACACAAAAGGAAGTCGCGATCAGTGCTTCATAATAATATGCTAAGTGCCCACAACTCAATAAATCAACTGTATTTATTTAAAAATCGCGAATAATACACGGAATACCCATAACCCTCGGATTCCGTGGAAACCACATGGGGAACACTACTGTAGAATATAACACTGCCTTTAACCTTAGCGATAGGTAGGGGGGCCCACCATAGATCCAGGCCTGAGGACCCGCTTCAGTATATGGGTGAAATAACACACGTAAATAACATTATATAATATAATGTACCTATATGTATGTGTATTTATATATACCATTTATAACATATTTATAACAATATCTTATAGAAAAGTGGATAATTTATTATGGTTCATATTATTTCAGATTCTGCATACAGAAACACCCTCAGTGCTGCAGTTTTAAGGCTACAAGAAGATGGAACATTGACAAAAATGTACTTAAAATGGTGGGAAGAGAAAAGAGGTGGAGGGGCTTGCAGCGTGAGTATATTGTTTATTTTAAGACACCCCCTTTTTATAAAATTAATATTAAATATATTACACACTGATGCTGAATACTAAATTTTTATTTATAATCTAGGCCGGGCACTTAAAATAATTGTTATCAATTGTCACTTATAGACTGTTTTTCTTTGTTTTTCATATAAACTATTATAATATAATATTATATTTATAAATATTTTCAAACTAGTTGTATTATGTAATAAACACAGAATTCCATGTTATCGTCGCAAAAATATCTTTTACGCAAAGTTCATTTCTGTGACCCTAATACATGCGACGTCATATTATTCTTACCCCGTTCAATATTTTGCTTATTTGAAAAGCTAATTTAATTATTTATTAATTTTCTACTCAGCAGCAAATAAATATCTTTAAATTATTGTTTTTTAATACTTAAGTGAATTTTTCAGTTATAAATTCTTGAAAAGGTTTAGAATCATATTCATTGAGTTATGTCCTAAGTATTTCAGGGATTGCGTACAATCGAGGTCATACAAAGGTGAAAGTTAAGTGTACCTAATTTATATTATATATTTATAAATAAAAATTGTATATTATATGGCACATATACAAATTAATGATAACATGTACAGGAAAGATTAAAAAAAAGTTCACAAAAAAGGTACAGATGAATAAATTATCTTAACACAAATGCAGGTTCACTTTTTACATCCAACACTGTGTATCTATCAAAATAAATATTTTGTATACGACCGGTTCAGAATCTTGCTCCTGCCGAAGAATCTCCAGCCTTGACTCTGGCGAACGTTGGTGGAGTTTTCGTCGTTTTGGTGGGGGGATGCATTTTCGCGATATTCACCACAATCACAGATTGGCTATTGGATGTTAAAAGTATTGCAAAAGAAGCCAAGGTGAAAAGAAAAATAGTAAAAGTAGGAGTTTTGAGCATGGTTTTTTGAAGACCCCGTGTTTTGCTTAGTGTTTCATAGAAACATTTTTCTAGGCCTGCATATAAACACATATCTACTTTACACAAAATAATAGATAGGTACATTATATTATTTGGTATTTTCTTTTATCAAAACAATCTTTTTGTATCTAAGCATTAATTGTTAAAATAAGATTTAAAACGAGTAAAAATAATAATATTGTTAATATGATTTATAAGTTTACATCGAATATCCTTTTTCTAAAGTAAATACATATAAAGTAGAAAGAATATTTATTAAGATGAAAATAATTACAAGATAAAAAGAACTCTTTATATACGTTTTTAAATTCCAAAACATTTTTGAACCATATAAACTTGACTTGACTAGTTTAAACGATTAAAAAAACTTGTACTTGACATATTGTCATATTGATTTCCATAGTAACGCACGTATATATTAATAATTTAGTTGCTAGGACCCCAGACCCCTGCATTGGCATCGTGTTCTGATACCTATATTCTAAAAGTTTAAAATGTCTAGCTAGTCGGGAAGTTAGTTAAAAATCGATTGCAAGATTTGTACCGGACAAATAAGAATACGAGCTAAGAAAAACGTTGTAAAAATAATAATGGTTCATTCCAAGAACTTGTTAACTAAATAACATATTATTATAAATACAGAAATGTATTCAATTCAAATAATTATTTAGTTTTTTTTAATAAATTAGGTAAGTAGTACAAAGATACCACATAATAAACATAATCCTCATACAATATTTTGTACCCATAGAATTCCACCTACCTAGTTAAACTTTTGAATTGGCTTTAGGAATTGTGGCTTCCTTTTGAGGTGATTTCAATCTTCCATTAGAAGACAAAAAAAAGTTTTATTTGTACCCTTGCACTTTTATCCAGGTGTGCATTTAAGTTGAACCCATTGTTTTTACGTTTTTTTTCTAGTTTAGGTTGATTTATATTAGATTTTACTATGTCGCTATTTCTATTTTTGCATGCCCATCCTGAATGCACCACTTATGGCCCCCTGTTTTTGATGTGTGAATCATCATTGGAATATAAATGTGGAAACGTCATAAATGAATTACCTTCATACCCACAATCTGACCGAGGATATTTTCATACAAAATGGCCAAAATACTTTCATGTGAATCCATTGAAAACATTGTAACATAAATTGTCATTTAAAATGACCGAAAATATCGTCATACGATATGACCGAACACTTTGGCATCAACAATGACCGAAAAAATGGAACGGTTACGGACATGCAGGAAGACGCTGGTGATGGAGAGACTGACGAACTTGGTGTGGACAACGTGGGAGGTGTTTTTGTTGTACTTGTCGGAGGATGTGTGTTGGCAACATTCGCAGCGATCCACGAGATGTTGTCGGGAGTAAGAAAGCGTGTAGCTATACACAAGGTAGACCCCATTATCTTATTGCAATTCTTGGCGTTTTCTATAACATATTTCAGAAATAATAAAATTATTCTTCATTAATTATAATCATAACCATAAAAAATGCTGTTTATTAATAATTTATTGAAGATAGAAAATATTTTTTAGTAACGACATCTGTGCCCAAAGCAATTTATTACTTGGGTTTTATAAAACTTATGAACTTAAAATTATGTTCCTAGATGACAGTCGCTAAAGACGCAAAAATATTTTTAATTATTATAAAAATACTATAATGAGAGACACGCAAGAGTGTTGATGATCATCGCTACCTATTATAAAAATATTAATATTATTAACTATCCAAAAAAAGAATTAAGAAGTTAAATCATTTTTCAATCACAACATTTTACTAGGTTAAACGTTTCAGGTTTTTTATTCATACCGATAGATGGTAATATCTCCTATAATATTTGTTATAATTTTTTCATAATATTAATATTGATAATATTATTAGGTATGTTTCAATTAATGAATACTAATATTTTGTGAATCATTAGGTACCTTTCCGCGACGAGTTGATGGAAGAGCTGAGGTTTGTTGGTAAATGCAGTGGAGACACGAAACCGGTCAGACATCGTCCGCGAGACTCCGAGAGTCCGCATCCGTCCGCAGCTGAATCTGCCAACTCCGTACACGCTTCTGCCAAGTCCGAAGAGGCCATCAAGCCTTATGGATACGGGCTGAGGATACCAAAGGATGATGTAAAGTGAAGCAATGTGATGATCTCCAATTAATGGGCAGAGTGATTATTTATATTTTTATTGTATTATCGTTTTTATATAATATTATAATAAATGTTAAAAGCTTAAAATGACCGTGATACGAACAAATAATACAATAATTATTAGTTACTGTATTTTCATCTGATTCAATATTGTTACCTACCTATATAATAATTGAACCCGCTCCGGACTGTATAATATCGCGTTCAAAATTATTATGGAGCACCACCAAAATAATTATTCTTTAATTTTGACAACAGATGGCAGTAAAATTGTTAACTACTATTAATAATAATACGTCTGTTTTTTATGCTAGTTAGTACGTTTCTTATCGAACTGGTGCGACGTGTTTATATCAAAACAAAGTAATCAGGATAATTCCAGTTTTTCACAGACGAGTTTAATTTATTATCTTTGCATTAACCACTGCACCGTTATATGTATAGTAATACAACAATAGATTTAAATATACCAATAATTTATTTAATTATCTAGTATATGAGTTTCAGAAAATTGTGAGTCCAATAAATCATAATATGCCTACCTCATGTGACATATAGATAGAAGGGGAATGGGACAACTGGGCGCTAGGACAATTGGGCGCGCACTGTCGAATTGAATAAATAGACGCTCGTTACGATTTATACACAAAGTAAACGAGGAATTTTAATCAGTTTCTATCTACTACTAATTAATAAATAGTTTTAATTTATTTTGCTATTAACATAATGTTTTTTATTGCGGATTGAAAATTATCATGCCTGAGGTATTCTATAAAACATAAAAGATCTCTCTCTTGTGGGAACTTAAATATATGCATAATTAAATCATTATTTACGTGTGCATATTTAACTTCTCACCGAGTATTAAATAATAATAATTTAAATATAAATTTTTATTTATATAATTCAAGAACGTCTAATTATTTTCGAATTTCATTCGATTGCGTGGCGCCCAGTTGTACGTGCGCCGAATCGTCCTAAACCCAATAGAAGAGGGTTATATCCACAGAAAAGAAAAATTTTATTTTAGTTCCCTGGTTACATCTAAAATATACGTATTACATTTCTCCGTATCACAGTTCACCGTGAGCTGTCTTCCCGGTAAGAGATGGCTCCATGGCAGAGCATTGCAGGCAGTAGTATTCCTTTTTATTAGATTAAATAAGAAAATTCATTTGATATAATATATTGATCAGTATCAACACTCCTGATAATAACGCTGTTATTATTATCATAAATTTCATAAGTACCACTTGATATTTATGAGCACTTATCAGAATTATATAAATAATATATATATACACACAATATGGTCTTTTTACTTAGGTACCTACCTAACTATTTGCTTCATATGAGCCTCCACTGAGTGGAGGTTTTATATCAACAGATTTTTAAGTGAACGTACTTGACCAACCATATGAGATTCGCGTCACTATATTAATTATAATTGATTATCTAGATGCAATGTTAGAAATAAAAAATAATGTTTTACTAATTGAGGGTTTCAACAACACCTTTCTGCTGTTATAATTGTAAGGTTTTACCTACATATTTACCGGTTTCGTTTCTAAGGTATCAATTTACAAAAGTATTGTACCTACTAAACAACATTTTAATTCATTAATATTGTAGAAAATTTGAAAATTTTAATGAATATAATTTATGTTTGAAATAATAAGTAATATAGCTTTCATTGTATTTGTATACTCAGTAGGCACACGTTCACTTTATGGAAAAAGAGCATGAAATCGAATTTTGTGAATTACTTTTAATTTTATGTGTGATTTATGAATGTTTATATTTTTAATAAAATATTTTATAGTATAAAATGCATTATCTCACTGTGACTTATAAACCTACCGTATTACCTTGAATTTCGATAGTTTTTACATGAAAAGACATATTAATTGTTCGAAGAGGTACGAGAAAAAACTATTCAATTAGCTTTAGGTGAATACAGACGACAATATGAACAGTAACAATAATCACATAAGCCCTGTATAAGCCCTACGTGCGAGAAAAATCTGCAAGATCAAATAGTTCCACTATAGATGTTTATGTTAATGATAATCAGCGTCTTGATTCGTTTCACATAAATTTTGTATTCGTTTACGCTAAAATATCGTCCATATATGACAGCACTCGATTTTTGGTCTTTTTCCCCCCTCCTACAACTCCATTATCAGGAGGATGCCGATCTGTTATGTTTATATAATTAATTCGTTGTGGGTCAATAACTATATCTATCTTGGACAAAAAATGTCAATTAACACGTATGACGAGATTGCTTGCAGAACATAACTGGTATGGGGTGCATTTGAGTGCCTGAACAGTGTCTTCAAAGATCCCTCCCATTGTGTATCCGTGTAAAATATGGATTCTTAATGGAAGAGAAATCCAAAAAATACTAATAGCGCAACGTGGCATGGTAATGTGTATGTTGGGCATAACGCGTAAAGATCACAAAAGAAACCAATGTATAAGGAAGTAGACAAGAGGTCTCTAAGCATATTATGATACCTATATCAATGGGCTGGAGATATCACTCGGCGAGTGGACAACCGCTGGACAAATGCCGTCATACAGTGTTACCCAAGGGGTACTAAACGCCTACAGGGATGCCATAAAACCCGCTGGATTGACAAACTCATAAAATTCGGTGAATGTACGTGGCAACAAAGCACCATGGACCGATAAGGGTGGAGGAAGCTAGGGGAGGCATTCATCCAGCAGTGAATCGACCCTGACTGATGATGATGATGAATCAATTCGTATAAAATAGAATAATCGAGCAACAACATAAAAGACCTCAGTTAAAATAATTACAAAGTTATAACTCATTTACACATGCATTGATTTACTGCTGGCAGTATTATATTGTCGCACTTAATGTAAATGATAAAATCTCTTATCATTCTGATAAATTATTGTTAATAACTTCACATTTTTAACCTTTACCTCTTTTGAAAGAAATAAAATTAGTTGAAAATAATCGTAGGTGACCAAGATTGTGATCAAACATTGCCGACTCTAGTAGAAAGCCGATACATTCGCAACGACTGGTCCTACTTTTTCCGCCCCTCCCGTTATTGTCTATGTATGAACTGTCATTGCCTGTCATTGGTCTATAGAGTGCTCATACTGACGCGTCTGTCATATTCACACAGGGAATGGTTTGATTTTAATAGATAAGTTACATGATAAATAATACACTAGCATTAACACACCTTCTACAATTTTTTTCGAAATTGATATTACCATCGGTTTTTGTATGAATGACTAGTCTGACTAATAACAGGAATATATATTATTTATTAATAACAATATATTTGATTTGAGAATTTGTTATAATTAAATTTGAAACGAGACAGGGCGAATCAATATTTCAAGCAATCTGGGATCTGATTTTGACAGCTGAAAAGTGGACCACTCGTTGCTTGTGCAAAAATTTATGCTCAGGCTTTATAAATCTAAAGATGGCGGTGGCTCAATACAATATTTTATAATTGGATTCCATCTTTTAATTAAATAATAGATCGAAGGTATATTACGATAAGTTAGAACCGATGTGACGAATTGATAAAATACATACAATAAAAGTAAAACTTTTATTATAAGCTTTGTTAACCAAAAGACAGGTGCCAGGATCAATCATTAGCCGGAAGTAAACTTCGAGCAGGTTCAACAAGATGAATATTGAGTGACGAGACCACATAATACGTTGACTGATGTTTCTCTGTGACAGGAAGTAGCGTGTCGGGTTGAAATGGCAGCTTATCTTGCGCGGGAAATTCCCGTTAAACGTCAAAAATAATAATAATTGAAGGTCACATTACTTTCCGGTGTCAACAAACTTCAAATAATTAAAAATGTGTTTTTTTCCGATGTAGATATTTTTTAATCCTGAAACGCGAAGCTTGTTTACGATTTTGATACTTTCTAAAGTGATACATGGCGTAATACGATGAAAATTTAATTAAAAACATATTTACAGCGAAATATTAAATTTGTTTTGAAATATTTTTTCTCGGTGTTTTTTACATGCGTGCGTATCTTGACTACCTATACAGTTATATTAGTAAAGTTTTAAATAATTAATACTTACCTACTCATAAATATAAGCAGACGTACATACATACGTACCAGTGGCGTGCGGTCCATAGATTCTGTAAGTGCGGAGCGTGCCTTGAAAATATAATCGATAAAATACTATTAAATGATAGTTTGTATTTATTTAGCAATTGTATCGTTAATTTTACTTCATACTTATAAAAACTGTGCATTATATTATAAAAAAATGAGTAAATGGTAAATAATATGTTACAAACACTCTAGTATGTGAGCGGATACGGCAGCCCCAGTAGTTGACATAATCATGAAGAGATGCTTCACATGGCTGGGAAATGTGTTCCGGATGCCGACAGAGAGTGCTACGATTCGTGCCCTTGTGGAACAACGACAAGGGTTCCGTCACCGTGGCCGGTCCTGTCGAACTACACGCTGCAGGTCTGGTATGACAGAAGGCGCGAAAGTTGGCAGTCGACCGAAGGAAGGGGTGCGAACTTGTGCTTGCCCTATACTCCGTACGAGTACACTATACGAAAGAAAAAGATATACATTTGTATTTTTCTACAGCATCCCTACATCACAAAATCACCGGACGCCTCTGATACATAATATATAATAATTATTTATATGTACCTACCTATAACCATCTGAGGTTGAATTCTGAATGTCAGCATTGGTATGGGTAGTGACATTTATAATAAAAGTAAAGCACTAATAAATAATTCAAATTTTTGAATCTAACGGCTCGTCTTAGGGCTTGCGCAGACAGAGAGCGGTCAGGCGGTCTGCGTTCCGCGTTCGGAGTTCTGCGTTCTTTGTACTGTATGGACTTCATACTGTATGGGTACACAGCCGGCGGTCAGACCGCGCCGGTCAATTGGAACGCTAGCGTTCTAGAGTTCTATTCCCGGAATTACAAAGAACGCCGTACCTCCCGTCCAGTCCCGTCATAGGAATTTGAGCAGTCACACAACATAGAGCGAAACCACACGGGGGAGTGAGTACGCAACAGCGGTGCTTTCTCACTTCCACTCGCAGTCGGAATATAGCAGTCTCGCATTATGCAGCGCCTGTGTCACTACAACGTTTGTAAACAAATAATGGAACGCTTATTGTTAACCGCCACCTGTCTGCTGTCCCTGAACGCTAGCGGTCAACGGTCGGTTGAACGCAGAACTCCGACCGCTCTCTGTTTGCGCAAGCCCTTAGGTAAGTGCGTTCGACGGCGCGTTGAGCGGCGCGCGCAACTCAAACGTATAAACTTATAACCAAAAAAAAGACTTTGTATACGAAAATTTTCACACACGGTTATACTTTGAATTGCGCGCGCCGCTCAAGGCTTCACCGACTTCACCCACGTTAGATGCTTAGTGATTGTGTGGATTGTCAATAATTGTAGTTATATGCGTCGGCAAACCTGGCTTAAATATTAGGTCGCGTTGACGGCGGAACACTAGCATGACACTCCATTCTCTCCGTATTCTTGAGTAAAGAAGGAAGTTGGACATTGGGATTTGGCGCAATGTGTATCTTAAAAAATGTTTATTTTATCTCAGATTAAAATAACTTTAGAAGGAACTCAGTCTCTGATTTAACCATGCGGCCAGTAAATCAAAACACGAAGGATATTAATGTCGCCTATGGTAAAGTAAACACTAAAAAACCATCCGAGTACCTACCGCTCCACTACATCACTGAATGGACACCTTCTCTAGGTTCACCCATACTGAAAATATACATCACACAAGTAGTTCACTGTAATGTAGTACATAACCGTAAGCAGTGACGTCCCGAGACAAAATGCCGCCCCTAGGCAGAGCTAAACTGCCGCCACATTTTTTTACAGGGTATTTTTATCATTCTTTCATGACTCTAATATCTAAGAAATGTGTTGTATGGATACATTACTAACAAAATACACCTACCACTAAATTTAATGAAAATGCAATCTCTGCTTCAATAAACAATATTGAGAGTCCACAGTTTTAGATACATTTAAAAATACACCTGACAACTTCCAAAACTCGCGAGCTGGCAAACATTTTATACAAAATTAAGTGAGTATGTAGGTACTACCTACCTACCTATACCTAATTCAAATATAATTCGCAAATCTGCACGTGTCATTGCCGTTCACTATGGACGTCATGTCCAAGGACAATGGAAGTAAATTAGATATCACGAACTCGACAAAAATTATAGTCCTATTAAAACTTTTATAGTAATTACTTAATACATTTTGTTACCAACCAGTGAGTTGAATTTTTTAATAGATATTTTTCGTTATTAGGTACTAAGCTTAGGTACAGTTATTTCTATATATTATACCCAATGATTCTCCTCGATTTGCCGCCCTTCGAGTACTGCCGCCCCCAAACGACGCTCAATCTGCCTACCCCCACAGGACGTCACTGACCGTAAGGTTAAAAAAACTACTCCCAGAATTTTAAGCATCGTCTGCGATATTATAATAAGTATAAAAAAAAATATCTTTCCAAATAATCAAATCAATTTAACCATTTGTCGAAGGTATTTGTACAAAAACGGGAAGTTTTCTATTAGTCAAAGATATTAAAATACAAAATTGGAAATGTCATCATCCCTTTGGCGGCAATATAAAATTGACATCCCCGAAAAGACAGTAATGATATGCGATATCTCGAGTCAGCTCGTCTTCTAACGACAGGAAATAAAAATTTTACGATTTTCAGCGAGGAAACACACCTTTTTCATCGTTTTGTTTCTACTATTCACCAACAGAGCGTGTTTTGTAGCTGTTAGTGTTGTTTTAGCCAATGGCACTCAAAACTAAAAAATATTATAATACTAATAGTATTATTATTTTTATTAATAATTATTACGACAATAATAGAATTCATTATAGTATCGATATATAGGTGTATCACGTGATAGCACAAGCGTGTGTACTCGAATTTGAACAATTTGTACAATAAGATAATTTTGCTCTCTTTGCTTTGTAGGTACTCTGCAACTTTTGGTGTACCTACAGCTTTTTCTTATGTGCCTATCTATTAATCTACTGAAACTTTGTGAAGCCTGAATTCGATTTCCTGATAAAGTTTATACTTACTTTCCTGAAACACATAATCTACCCACGTATCTACTGGCTATTATATTTTTGTTTTTGTTTTGCCGTAGAGATATTATATTCGCAAAATATTCTTCCTTCATTTCATCCTTTGAAGAAGAGAAAGGATGAAAATATTGAAAAAAAGTAATTGCCTAAAAAACTATATTAGATAACAAATAACCGTGTAAATCTTGAGTAATATTATAATACCCTTCACTAAGGGCATGTGAAGGTAAACCCAACTTCCAAAAATTTTTCGAGGGGACAAACAAGTTTGTCCCTGCATAAAATATAGAAGTAAAGCTCGTAGTTGGATTCATAGTCTACACGTCTTCATCCAGATATACCGTCTAAAGGCAAAATAATACTAGCAGATTCTCACGCCAAACTACACACTCGTAATTAGTTTTGTTCTTGTTGGTATAACTCAAGCAAAATCACCATGCGAATAGTGGCACTTTTAAGTCATTCGGTGCTAAAAACGCGCTAGGCGCGTAAGCATTAGTTGGCCGTTAGATATAATTATCATGATATTTATATGTGGTAATTAATTAGTTCTTTTTAATTAGTATCTTGTTAATTAGAATCCAGATTTTTTAAATGTTTGAGAACTAGTGTCCCAGACGTAGACAATCGTAAAAATTCATCCACTCGAAAATTTTGTTAAACTCAAAATGCTAAAGTGAAAGGAAAAGTGACGTCACAAATCTAGATCTCTTTGCAAGGGACACTTACTTATACGGGTAGTATGGAAAATATTATTTATCAACAAACATAACCGCGAAAAATATTTTGCAAACTTTTTATGGGTTTTGTCTGCTCTTGCCAACGAATGCACTTTTCGCTCTTTGTGTTATTTAACTTTTAAGCTCCTATATTATCACAATAGAGCTTTGAATATATTTTATATAAGTATTTATTTAGATTTTTATAGCATCACAATTATTAGAAAAAAATGTCACAATAAATAGCAGGTACGCCGACAACGAACCACGGAACGTAGTGCTTGAACTCGCCCGTCTGTCGGTCCGTCCGCCTGAGGAAATATAGAAGTCAGTCGACACGATATGCTTGGGCGGGGCAGATAGTGCTAATACAACACGACACAGCATAATGGGCGCCTAGCCTAATATGTAAAATATATTTATTTTCATGGATGAATATTATAATAAACTATTTTTTTATTTAGATAATAATTCACAACTTTTGAAAATATTACATTCTTTATTGAACATACGTAATTTTAAAACATCTCTGATATAATATACAGAATACATAGTACTAAAAATCATCTTTGAAAAACATACGACGCTAGACGTTATGTTATAAAAAATGTAATGTGTTTTTAAATTATGTATGAATATTAGAATTTTAAAACGTTCAGAACATGACATAAAATAATTACAAGATAAAAAGAACTTTTTATATACAACGTTTTTAAATTTTCAGTTGAATCATATAAACTTGACTTGACTAGCTTAAACGATCAAAAAATTTTGTTTTTGATAGAAATAATACTGAAATGTCATTTTGACACTCATATTAATTTCCATAGTAACGCACGTATATATTATTAATAATTTTGTCGCTAGCAACCAATAATAGTGGATTGGATTACGGATTTCTTCCGAAATAACTTTTCATACAAAACAGAATTAAATGAAAATAATGTAATTCTACTTAAAGATGGCTAAAAGTATTGAAAAAATGCATTGGCATCGTGTTTTGATATATTCTAAAAGTTTCAAATATCTCGCTAATCGGGAAAATAGTTAAAAATCGATTGCAAGATTTGTACCGGACAAATAAGAATACGACCTAATAAAAACGTTGTAAAATACAGAAAACTAGAAATAGCATTATTAAAATTAGATAAAGTATAAATAAAAACTATATTCCCCCTAACTGAACTCACACAAGTGGAATATATCGATTCCCAAACCTATTTGATTGATCAAACTTCACCTTATTGGCGTCTCTTCGGTGCGTTAGAGAAAACATAATTAACTAAATTTTAATGATTAATATAACCACAAAATAATATGGAATAATAAGAAAGGATCGTTTAACAAATTCACATTTTTCTTTTGAATGTTTTTATATAGGTACGCATTTATTAATTAAAACACTTTAAAATTTAATTCTTCAAATAAATGTATCAAATTGCGTGTTTCGTATTTTTCCGCTAGGTGCCTATGAATGGAAGATGGAGTATTCACTCAATTAATTTTAAAAAAAATGGTGGACTTCAGTTATAACTAAAACCTCGATACCTCGATACTTTCTTTCGATATACGACCATGGATAAATTATAATAGATTCTGATAATATATTTCTAATGCTTAGAGCTATTGATTCATGCGATTTTCTCATTTTAATAATATTATCATTTCTCACTGTAAGAATGGACACATATTATTATTATAATACCTGCCTACCCGCTTCTAGTTATTATATCAGGCCTAATATACTTTTTATATAATATTTTCCTCTGGCACTGATGACATATTTGGAGAATCGATTCAGCGATTTCTACCCTTATTTTATGGCGTATTATTCAACCGTAAATCAACCCTACAAAAACTGGGTTAAAACAGAGAACATGACAAAATAAGTCTTAGTCAATAATAATTACGAGACAGGCTAGTTATTTTACAAGTATTTCTAGGAATCGGTGATATTTATTACTTCTAAAGATAATATGAAATCAGGTTCTCATACTCTGTGTTCGGTCGAACATGACGGGTTGAAGAAGTTCACCGACCTAATTAAAGCAGTGATTCCCAATATGGGTGAAACCACCTTTTTGTCCAGAAACGTAAGAAGATGGTAGAGGGCGGTATGTTTTTCAATAAACTTAAGGAATACACTTATCGATACCTCACACCTTCATTATTTTATGTTTTACTCCTCAATAAAGCTTGCTTATGATATAGTGACATGCGTCTAATAAATCTCTATTTGCATTTGGTACCTATTTAGTTGTTAGAGTTCGAAATTTTACAATGGCGTATTAATACTATTATTAAATTCCACAAATTTATTTCTTATAGATCAGATGCAGAGATATTGTCATTAAGGTAATATTGGGTATCTACATATAAGTGAAGCCACTTCTAAATAGTGGCATCCTTGAGAAACGTACGTGGCATCTATCAAAATAGTCACGAATATTGTACTCAGAATTCAAGAAAATAACACAGTAATGTATTTATTTTATTCGTACGAAAGATATCATCACCAGTTGGGTCAATACACTGCTGGATGAAGGCCTCCTCTAACTCCCTCCACTCTTCTTGGGCCCTAGATCTTTGCTGCCACGTACATCGACCGAACTTTATGAGTTCGTCTATCCAGTGGATTTTAGGGCATCACTGTGGGCGTTTAGTGCCCCTTCGGTATTTGTCCAGCGGTTGTCCACTTGCCAAGCGACATTCTATGTGCTTAGCTACGCAATGAAAGATACGAGTATTATGGTCATGAATTGTTATTGAAATTAAAACAAAATAATATATGACTACATTTTTAATTAAATTATGTGTATCACATATTTGATTATTGTGACACCTGTCACTTCGATTCTCACTTTTGCTACTATTTAG
Organism: Rhyacophila brunnea; assembly: GCF_057557595.1. Classification (NCBI taxonomy): domain Eukaryota; kingdom Metazoa; phylum Arthropoda; class Insecta; order Trichoptera; family Rhyacophilidae; genus Rhyacophila; species Rhyacophila brunnea. Next base: position 40,291,486 of record NW_028232796.1, on the reverse strand, counting down.
TGATGTCATTAGCCATGGAATGGCCGATCCAGGCAGCCTAATTTAAGTTGCAGCATAACTACGCCTTTAGGCCATTGGAAGATAGGTACCTGTTTCTATTAAAACACCGTCACGACATACATATTACGTAATATATTCTTGAATTACAACCGAAAACGGATTTTGTGGAATTTAATATTATTGTTCTATTGCATGGTTTCCCAAGCTATGGGTCGCGACCCACCAGTGGGTCGCGAGCGAATATTGAATGGGCCCTCGCCACTGTATACTTGAATTAAAAAAAATAAGAAGTGATAAATTTGATATTTCATTCAGCTATTTATAATTCCTAAAAATTTAAATATTTATAATTGGATATTTTTTTGAAATTAAACGAACTTAATTTGTATTTGCAGGGATCAAACAGATCAGACATTTTTGCAGTTCACGATAAAATTCGAGCGTTCATGAAAAAACTTATGTTGTGGAAAATTTGTATTGAGATTGGCAAGTATGATTGTTTTGAAACACTTGACAGTTTTATTATTGAAAACCAAGTGCAGCCTAAGATGAACGTGCTGTCTGAAATTTCCAGTCATTTATCACTGTTAATAAATAACTTTGACGACTATTTTGGGAAGAGATGAAAAAGTTTGATTCGTTGCGTTGGATTTGTAACCCATTTCAAGACGACTTACCAACTAGTATGTCAACAAAAGCAAGTGAAGAACTCATTGATTTATCAGAAGATACGTCACTGAAAAATAGTTTCAATCGTAAACAGAACGAAATTCTGGCTCTCAGTTGCTGATAATAATTATCCTTGCCTGTTCGATGAAGCTATGAAAGTCCTCTTCCTCTTTACTACATCATATCTATGTGAGGTCGGATTTTCGGCTATGGTTAACATTAAAACTAAATACCGAAATAAATTGGATATATCAAACTCACTGCGATTAAAAGTAACTAAAGTTGAAGTTGATGCTAAAACTGTAATGAAGAAAAATAAGAAACAAATACATCCTTCCCATTGAAATAACTTTGTAAAAAAACCTTGCAGGTGTAGGTATTTAAGATTTTTTTTTTTATTTAAGTTGTGTTTCTTATTTCAAGAGTCTTTCATTCATATTGGTAACACTTCATTTATTTTAATTCTCAATTAGAACAAATAAGACAGCATTAAGTAGTTCCACGACTCGATACTAGGGAATCTGAGCATTACCAATATTTATGCCCTCTTTTCTCTAAGTCAGCTAAGAGGTGGGTCCCAAGATTGGAAATTTTTGATAGATGGGTCGGAGCCCAGTCAACTTTGGGAACCACTGTTTTATTGTAAGAAGATTTTTTTATAAATATTGTTTAAGACAAATTATTTTAAGTAAGTATATCTGTGCATTGTAAGTATAAGGTATAAAATACTTAATAAAATCGATGAAATGCATTATTTTTTAGCTCAGTTTCATGTCACTTTAGTGAAAAAATCGTAACTGAAATAAAGATTTATGACCTTTTGTGATAGATAAAAATTAAGTCAAACCCCAATAAAATAAAGTTTTGGATTATTTTCAGAAAATTTTCCACTATAGGGAAGTAACATTGTAGCGTTTTATATATTCGTTGAAAATGTCAAGGGGTGCGAAAAATATTGAAAGTATGTGAAGTGTTCATATTAATAGGAATGTCGTATAATGAAGGGTTGAAGAAAGATTTTATTAATCAGTGAACAAATAATTATGGAGCTCTTGAAATTCAATTTGAAAGCAAGACTTGGAGGTAGCACTAGATAACATTATCTTCCTAAGACTTGCTAAAAAAGCATTCTGCTCCCATAATTTATTTTGAAATGACATAATTATTGTATGATTGAAAATCTGTATTAAATTGTCTTCAATAATCAAGGTTAATTCTTGGAATTTAACTAAAATAATAACACAATAAAATATTACATAATAAACAGTGTAGGTATCGATACTAATTATTACTAACCACTTAATTTTAAATGACAATCCTGATCTAAAGATTTACTTTATGATATATATTATTGGTGTTTACTGTCAATTTATGGCATAGTGAAAATTTCTAGTTGAAAATGTCTAAAAAAATTACGAAACCGGTCCAGCTATAATATTATAATAAAAATATAATTAGTACCTACGATAAAATGGCGTTTTATTTAAATTAATATTATAATATAACCATATAATAATATATTACTACAACAGCCCATGAGGCCTAATGACAGTAGTGGATTGAAGCAGTAATAAGTAAAGAATAAGTAAAACATTGAAGTTAATAGCCCCAACAAACCACATCCGTCCCGCACTACATCCGGTCTTAATCGGATGTATAACGGGACCCTACGTTTGGATGTGAAGCATCATTTTTTATGACTGGGAATGTCTCAGGAGCAGTAACCCAAGACTAAGGTCAACATGCACTCAAATGTGCTTTGACTGAATTTACATGACTTTAAGAGAGTACCCATGGGAGTGATGAGCACGTACAGACAATTTTTTTAAATTATTGTAGTAAGTAACAAGAGCTAATACAAAACTGCCGAACATTCTACGAAGTGAAACTATCACAAACACCCAGGTTTTGGAGAAAATCACATAAATATATTGTGACCTTACCGGGTATTGAACCCAAAGCCCCGGGTGAAAAGTCAGCGACTTACGCACTAGATAGACTACGATGCTAATATTTTAAATTATTTTTTCACTAGATTAAAAATGCCTTTAAAATGCCTTTGTGGCGTTAAGGGTAGAGGAATGGCTTGGCACGCGGAGTGTTCAATAAGTCTTTAAATGGCTCTTCAGTGTGTAGGTTCCCAATCACTTGTATACGTATACACTCATGCAGATGTTTAATAATTGGAAGTGTACATTAGAGTTAATGTCCCAATAAGCTACGGCCCATTATATTTGTTATATTACGGCCAATCTTCGAAATATTCAATGCATATTCAATGCCAATACAATTACTGAATTCCACTATAAGATATATGAATATAGTAGACAAAATAAACTCGTTTCTTAGACAAAACAACATTAATACTGTCAGAATATATCATGTCAAGCCGCTTGTGCCTTCATCAGAGCAATAGCACAACAGAGTGCATTTTACGATACAATACTTCAAACAATAAACCGAAATATCAAGAGTATTAAAAAAGTGCACTTGAGGGGGGAATTACTCGCAGAGCAGGATTCAGTATTATTGCGTCGACCGCCCTCTCCGCCGCCGATCCTGCGTCTGCAAGCGTTTATTGGTCACGGCGAGACGGTGTCCCAGACTCTCCCTTTCGTTTATTGTCTGGAAAATTGCTACGACTCTCACTAACTGCCCGTGGAACTTCCATTTCTAATTATAAATATACTTTATTTAGTAATTTTAAATGTACCTACATAAGTTTGCATATTATTGTTTGACGTCTCTACGTGAATTATCATTTTATTTAAAACAAATTATTATAATTTTTCTGGCAATATTCTTAACTTAATTTTACCCTTAGTGGTGCCATGTTTTTGCTAAATACATTTATATATTAATCTAATAGGGGAACTTGAGTTGCTTATATTAAAATATTGATCTAGCCAGAACAATATTATTCAATATCTTGCTTAGAGAACCATGGTTACAAAGAAAATATCTACACAAGTAGTCTACTAGTAGTCATGGAAAACGAGTCACTTAAATTTGAATACAAAGTCGTGATTATATTGAGATGCACGTCGCGTACTATCATACTGCCACAAATTTAGTCTATGTCGGTAAATTCAATGATGGGGAGTGCCAACTCTAATGTATTAGTAATTTGAATTGTGTTGAATTGATTGAATTCATTATTCATGCTAATTTCCATTAATTTTTACCGTTTCTACGTATGCGTACGTTAAAATTACTTGCGATATTACATCTATAGATAATATTTTGAACAGAAACCAACCTGAAAAGATAATAGACAACATTATTATAGAAGATAATTATATTATAGTGCAAACCGCTTAAAACAAAAAACACGCGATTTTACCATAACTCGAAAATGTATAGGTATACAGACAATGATAAAAAAATGTTCATTGAGTCATACGGGTGTCGATGCAGTGCGGTACGCGTGAGGTGACCTCATTGTTGTTCTGGTGATTTTGGCAGATTTTGACAATGTTCGTTTAAAGGTTTGAAATGTGCTACGGGATGGAAGCATCAGTCTGATAACATTTGAAGCACCAAGAAAAACGACATTACACACTTTTTTCCCATAGCGGCAGCTTACTGTGATTTCACGTGATAGTACGCGACGTGCATCATAATAATATAATCACAAGTTAAGTGTTCGCGTCAACTAATTGTCATATCTCGTTCTTCATAATCAGATTATTCGAGTTACGAGAACACAGAGAACGCTCGGACTTGGAGCGTTCACTATGCCTAGACTTACCATACGTCCAGGTTTGAGCGGGATTGTCCTGGTTACACATATTGGTCCCGGCGTCCCGGCCGGTTTGGCATGTTGTCCCGACTGTTGTTCCGCGTATGAATGATTGTCAACAATAAATTTTCATTGCTGTGAAAACATATAAATATGTTCATATCCCAAATCGAGTATGCTGACAAGTGGATCCAATTATTCAAAAATTTTCACATCGCTGTACCCAATCTAGTAAAAACTATTAATTCAATACATGTTATGCCTACCAGGAAATTCCGCAGCTTTGGAGCGTGTTTTCTCGATCATGAATCACATTTGGTCGGATGACCGAGGCCGTATGCTGAAGTTTACGGTACGGACGCTACTATACTGCAAATTGAACTTATTGAGTACTTGCAACTTTTTTATGAGAAAATTTAAAAAAATGATGAAGTTCTGAAAAATGTTCATTCCAGCGAGAAGTAGGACTGGTGCAATAAATAAATTAATTTAAATTTCTGCTGTAGCAGGCCTTTTCCATTCTCCTTTTGTACATACATTCTTTAATAAAAAACAATGTTTGTTGTTTAAATTTGTTTCTTTGCCCTATCTCCTGTTCCTGTCTCGGTTTAGAGTTTCATAATTATGGTAAGCCTAACTATGTAGTTTGTGGCTCTTTATTGTTTTTATAGCGTTCACAAAGTACCTTATGCGTCGGTCCTAACTTCAGTTTTCAAAGTGCTCATGAAAGACGTTGGCTGGATGGAAGCGTAGTTTTTAGCCATGACATTTGAATCAGTCATGGCACATACTCATAAAGTCTGGTGCAAGACAGCATCACGAGCAACTTCTGACTCACGATAAGTCATTCATACATGTGTCGCTACATTTCAAAATCAGCCAAGTCCACCTTTAGGTATTTTTTACTTTTTTGTAAATTGCTGAAGAACTACTGCTTTCTAACATTTCCGCATTATCAAAATGTGGTTATTTATTAATTTTAAATATTCTATACTTGAAATAATATAAATTTTCACCCTTGTGACTGTGTAGTTGTGAAAACAAAAAGCTGTTTTTCTCCTATTCATCTATTGTGGACTCGTGGATGTCTAATAAGTCGGACTTCCTCTTTTTTCGGACCATCAAAGTGAACGAAATTATTCAATCGTTATAGATTTTTGAGTTGTTACCGCGTGCCATTCCTCCTTTTTTTCTCAATTACATTATTTTCTAAGAATTACTTCTGCAAAGAGCCTGAAACGTCGAGGAAAAACATATTATGATGACAACTTAAAAATGTATTACGACACGTATTTTGGCGCATAAGTATCAAACGAAATTATTAGAGTTAGGTAATGCAAAAAATTGAAAACAAGTTTTATATCTTCTTATCATTAGGTGTATCTAATAGTGAATTTAGTAAACATTGAAAACAACAGAGAAAAAAATAAGGCAACATATAGTTTCATTGATTTAATTTATGAACATTGTATTGCTTTTTAAAACAATTCAAAATAAGAGAGAAAAGTTGTGCAATGAATAAAAAAAATCAGTGAGAACGAGCAATGTAGGCAGTCTTATAGAAGAAATAGTTTTTCAGTAATTTAATTTCTTTTCCTACTTTCTTCAAAAAATGTCTCCCACCAAAATTCTTTTGACATAGAAAAATACCCTTGAGTCGATCAATCAACAAAACGCAATTTAACATGGTATATTGGAAAAGTTAAGAAACCTGAGTGATGAAATAATGATAGGTAAACTATAATAGTACCTACTAATAGCAAAACTATGGTTTCGATATATTGTCTTGATCAGCTTTTTGACTACATATGTTTCTATTACTTTTCAAAAACTAGTAAATCAATATTTATGAAATTTTCACAGCTTATAGACAGCATTGTTGGTATTAATTTGTGATTTATATTACTAGTTTCTTTAATCATCATTATCATCAGCCTGAATCTATCCACTGTTGGATGAAAGCCTATCCAAGCTGGTTCGACTTCTCTCGGTCTTGTGCGTTGCGTTGCCACGTACTTCCACATAACTTTAGAATTTCATCGATCTAGCGGACGTTTCGTACCTATTGGATACCACTGGATGATTAAATTTGTCCAACGATTGTCCCTTCTTCGAGTTTCTTGTCTCTTCTTTAATAAATAGGTACAATAAAATAACACCAAAATTAAGATAAGAGTTCTCGAAAATTACGCAATTGCAACAATCCATCACGCGTCGGTAATTCGGTAATATAGTAGTGGTGGAGTATTGGAGTGAGGTATGGATAGAGGAAAATGTATCTTAATCCAACCATTGTCGATCTCGCGTTGTTAGTTTTAAGTAATACTAAAATTGTATCACGAATAGATGACGTGGTCTGACAGCAGTGGTGAGATGAGATGCAATTTTAGGTTCGTGCGCCTATATACAACTGTTGTCTTTCTCATTTATGTGAAAAATTAAATTGAATCAATGTATGCATTAGTATTAAATCCATAGAAAATGGATTGTGTGTTTAAAACAAAAATCATAACAATAATTTTATATTGCCATATTCTATACGCAAACTAAGGCTTTTAATAATCAATCATTTATTGGGTTGCGTCTACAATAATGGTTTTCTTATTTTCATTTAAAAGATAGTCATAAAAGCTATAATTCTCACTCACTCAGTAGCGTACCTACGTGCTTACTAAACGAAAGGTATATGGATTGATCACACCTTTGCTTATGTTTTAAAAGATTTCGTATTCTTTTCAATAACAGTGACGATACAAAAATGTTGTTATTTTGTACGATAGATACAAGGACTGATGTGTATTGTACAATAATTATTGTATTATGTACAATTTCTTCTTTTAGTAGCTTTCCCGATTCAGGCGTATGTTTTCGCAACGTGAAGAACTTCACTGCTTCACTGCTGACTAGATAATGACTTTTTAATTACCACCTTTAAAATTCACGTTAATTACATCAATCGGCCGCCTTGTCATTACGCGCCAGGTGCGTCTTCAGCGTCCAAAGTATTAATCGAATCAGGTCTAGTTCAGTAGCTTCTATGGGATGATTAGTAAACACGAACATTTATTTTTAGATACCTATCATACAGTAGCAAAGGGTGGAGGTAGGCTGTTAAGATCCACCATTAGAAGCGCACATTAAACTTTGTTAGTCATACGTATGTGTTTTTATTGAACTAAGACTACAATTTACAGATGGTATTAATTAGTTTTTTAAAAATCAGTTAAACCCTGCCTAAACCAAACCATAATAGATTTGGTATATTTTGGGAGATACGATAAAATTGTGTACACTTTTTTATTCATACTTATTTGTTTTCGTTGTATTAAGAATACTTATTACATAACAGAATATTACACATATTGTTGGTTCATTTTTTTAATTCATTATGCCCTACCTAAACCAAACTAAAATAGATAAAACATATTATTCTATAGATAAAATATTCAAAATTATGTTTGATTTAATTCCATAATTTTAGATATTTTATAGATAGACGAGTATTTTTTGACTATTATCTATTATGGCTTGATTTTCGCAGGGTTTAATTAAATTTTAAAAACTAACCAATACCATTTATGTACAATGTAATCTTATTCTAATTAAAAGAAGTACGTATAAACTGACAAAGTTTTTTGTGGACCATTTATGGCGGATCTTAAGAGCCTACCACTACCCTTCGCCACTGCTATCTAACTAATGTTTTACAATAAAAACAAATTCATAAAAAATGTCATATGTCATGTTATTGAATTTTATCTACACTTGAAGGATGTAAGGACATAGCATACGTGTATATTTTTTATAAACTTGTTTATACATTTTACAAACATAGTACAATATTGCCAAAATATTTTTGATTAAAAATCCATCATACTTCCTGTCAACGTATCTAGTACGTACGTATTTTTATTGAATCGGTAACTATTTTGAGTTATATCATAAAAAAAATCTCATACTTTCAAACTATGGTAGCAATACGTCTTATTGAAAAATGTACAACATGTAAAATTTTTAGTTTAAGCTCAACTCAGACCCCGAATGTCTGTAACGTGGTCGGAGTGTTGCACTTTGATATATCATCCAGAATACATGTTCCAGCCACGCCGGAAAGCTTATTTTCCTATTATTTCTTACTAAATAATAGATGTTTAACGAAAGAAAAATGAGACATACTTGGTAATACCAGTATCGAAAGAAAAATATCAGTTATACTTTTTTGAAGTATTTAGCAGCGCTCAAAATGGAAAATTATACAAACCGGAGCGCTCAATACTTTTCTGAAAATGATAACATGGGTATCTAATGTTATATGTATATTTTATAAAAATAAGTGAGCTAGATTTTTGTTATATGACAATATATTATTATCTAGCTCAGATGGTCAAATTATTTTTTGAAGTTATACTTCTTTTGGATCGTTTGTGAAAACAGATCAAAGTGTATTTTTGGCGTGTGACAAAGTTGCGCGCGCCGATGCAACACAATTTATTATTATGATTTTTTCATGAGACGGAATTTTTCACGAATCGGAACGGCGCTCCAGTGCGCTCCGGTCCATTTAGAGCCCTAGCTTTTGACACAAAAATTGTCAAAACTCAAACGACATATCCTTGATCTTTGGTCAAATTCCCTTAATCCTCTCATAACCGTATAAGAATATTAATTAACTGATCTGATCTTCACAATGTAAAGCGGTACTCTTATTGCGATTCTGAATTAGTTAAACGCAGACTACTACCATACTGTCATATCCCTCCATTTTCTAAAGTGAAAATCACGCTGTCACTTTTATTCTTTGTAGTTTTTCGACTGGATTCAGGACTTGGAGGTGGACAAATAACACACCGGAATTATTGTGGAAACGGCAAGGTATATTTACGTTAATATATTCTAAATGGTTAAATTTTATACAAATTCTTTTCAATTTAATTTTGGCGGATAGCGAGGTTAACACTGCTTACTGCGTTGCTGTCAAAAATGCTTCTCCCGCGCTAAAACAAACGACCACTTACGAGCGGAACAAATGCGGCGTTGCCGTTCGTATTTTTTTGTAACGGCATTCAGACAATGTTGCCGGTTAGATATTTAACATCATTTAATTATTTTCGCAATCAATCCTTACTATTTGATGGTTTGATACCGACTCGGACCTCTCCAGATACACAGAGACATCCCCAAATGGGGACCATTCGGGGGTGTAACAATACCTACGCGGATGTGAAGTTATAATATTTATTGATTTAAAAACTTCTTTTTGGTAGATATAATTGCTTAATCTGGACCGCCATTGGCTGGATTTCACCTCGTATAGTTGCCTCTGACGATCCTTATGATGCTCCCAAACGCGATAACACTAAAATAAACTAAACTGAAAAAGGACCGCAAGACTTCCATCTGAATTCGCTAAAGTATTCGCGTCCCTCTCGCACCCTGATTGGGGAGGCCTGCCCGCCACTGTCGCCGTCCCGCCCACACCTTCATTTAACAATCGTAGTAGTCTGATGGCCATACAAACGAAGGGCTTTCAGGAGACGCACTCCAGGAAAGTTTTTAATAGGCGTATCGGTCAATGTTGACCATTATAAAAAAATCTAGTTTAGTTTTTACGAACTGGTAACATAAGGAAATACTATAGTGACTGTATTCATGTTATAAATGTAAACATACATAATTTTGTAAACACTTCTGAGAAAATATATAATATCAAATAGAAAAAATCATTTTCGAATCGAACCTGCATATCTCGGGTATCGTGCCCACGCACATAGACTACTATGCTTAAGGAGCCATACTTAATTGCGACAAATTTTAACGAATGGCTTTTAATATTCACTGAAGCGCTTTCCAAATTGAACTACTATTGGCGATCAGCTTTTGTATTTTAAATCAATGTAGGTATTACTTTAATTACTAACCGACGCCACGGATCACTCCAATGTAGCTTACTTGATCCTGCTAATAATTTTTAAATAAATATTTTTTTATCAATGAATAATTCACAAGATTTATGAATGTAACATTCTATAAAATTCCATAAATATAATCTAATAAACATCAATAATTGTTCGATATAAGTACATAATTCTTACATTGTTATTTCTATGCACCAGTGGAGTAATAACCGATACAGATACCGAACCGAACTCGAATATTTTTTTTTTTTTGACCATGGCCATTTCTAATAAGATCATGGTCCTCAATAGAATGGATGTTTGTATTAATAGATTTTTCGCGGCGGCTTACCCGCCGGTTTATAATATCGTGGGCCCAAGGTTCGAATTCTGGGTCTCGAAAATACACATATTGATTTTAAATTAATTGTATTTCAAGCCAAAGTATGGACCGTAAAAACAAAAATCTCGTGATACAACCTTCACTGTATAGAGGTCAATATTATGATCTTCTTAGGATCGAACATGGTATATTATGATATTCATTTTTGTTTTAATGTTTTATATAAGTATTTAATTTAAATGGCGGAGAGTTGGTAAGCTTAGTCGTATGTACTATTTATAGATGCGAGTTCATTCTTTGATTGGTAATAGTGAAATGTATGTAATATTGTTTGGGTACTATCTATTTTAATCCCATTCGCTGCGGACCTTTTAATTAATATTTAATTACCACATTTAAATAACATGCTAAATAGCTAATGCCGTGTCCACACTGGCAACCTCATTAAATTTCAAAAATTTGTTTGACCAAAAATTATTTTAATCAAAATTTAATGAGGTTGCCAGTGTGAACCCGGCATAATGGCCGCCTGATGGACAACGCACCAGTTGCGTTGGACGCAAGCAGTTACGATTATTATTTTGTTCATAATATAATGACTAGGGAATCCAATCCCGAGCCAAAATTCTGATCCCGTGATTTCGGGATTACAATTTGACAATCCCGGGATTGGTATTTTTTCCATTGTTAATAACAAAAAATTATATTTACAAATAACATTGATAAATTGGTCAAAAATAGATCTAGTATAATTTATACTATTTAAGACATTTATTGTTAATCATTTATACGTTCAATCTTGGAAACACATAAGTTTAATGGAGTAAATAATATTGTAATATAAATAATAATGTAAATTTAATATGAGATTGCTGTTTCTGATAGTAAAGAAAAATGAATGGGTTAGCGAGATTTAAAATAGTAAAGCAAATCATGGTGTACTTATGGCCTTTCCGCTTCATGAATCTAATTAGTCAGCCAAATATGAAACTACCGTGAAACGTATGAGATCATGGTGGAATTACTTTGTTAATAGTGCTAATCATTGTTTTTTTCCAATCTTTCTCATTTTTATTAATTTATGTGAAAAAATATAATGAATCGGCAACTTAAACATGGGTATAAATCAAACTTCACTCAAACACAGTTTATCTCTAATATGTTATTAAAAGTATTTTTTCTGTGTTTTTTCGTTTTTATTTTATTTCCCATAAAAATTGATAAAAAAAATCAATCCCGAAAGTTTTGGGATTATGTTTATCAATTCCGGGATTCATAGGTATCGAAAATAACTCGGGATCCCGGGATTGTAATCCCTAATAATCACAATTGACTCTCGCAAGAAAGAAGTAATTCTTACAATTATTTAGATATTAATTGCAAATTCTTACCAGGAGTAGACAAATAAAACTGACAAAATTATCACTCTTGTATTAGACGCAGCCCCAGTAACTGTTAAATTGTTTTTTTAACTTATAAATTTAAAAAATATTAAAGTAATATTAATATCATTTTTATATCCGCTAAAACTCATAATATACACACTGCAATCAAATGATAAAGGATTCCTCTGCCAAAACACTAAAGTCCTTAGACTATAGATACATCTAAAGTCATAAAATACTTTAACGTTTACACATTTTATTATGTGTTTAAATTTGAACCTCCCGCTCTTGTGAGTGTGCAATAGTTGCATTGATAATGTACCTTGGCTAGCTTTGGACATAAATTATTTTTAATAAAACCATTTCGGATTCATGCAAATGCAGTTGAAAGTAAGAGTGCTCGGGTATTATTACACATTACAAAATATATACAAAGGTATCTGACTCGCAATTCATTAAAATCAACATGAATAATATTTATAATACATTTACGTTATTTGAGAAAAAAAATCTGAGAAAATTTTACCCACTATTTATGAAAAGTCTCGGATTTTAATTATACAGATGTATCAATTTGGATCACCTTATGTGCCCATAAATCAACTGATTTTCACTCAACAGCACTTTTGTATGTAAACAGCAGTGGCGAGGGGCGGAGGTCGGCTGTTAAGATTTGACATACATAGTACCTACACACTAAACTTTGTCAGTCATACACATCAGTTTTCATTGAACTAAGAATGTAATTTGCAGATGTTGTTGGTGAGTTTTTTTAAATTTAATAATTAAACCTTGCTTAAGGGGGGGGCATGCTCAGCGTAGGTCAAAATTGAGCTTTTATTGCATTTTTAAAGCATGATCCTTGCCACTCCTTAAACGTTGTAGATAATCTATTTATATAATTTTGAAGCCTTATTATCATTTATATTTATTTCAAACATTTGATGACTGCATAAAGTATTTTTATTACATAAAATAGTATTCTTTTAAACCTCTCGCTCTAATGTTTTAGAATATAGTCATATTTCAGTACATGCATGTGCAGTGGTGTTAAGATTTTACACATTTATTAATTTTTAAACGCGTTTATAAAACCATTAGTATAAATTATGTCGACATTATTATAGTGAAATATGTACGATAAAAAAATATATTGATAATCTCTGTGATCCCAAATTTGACAAGAATTAGGCATTTTATTATTCAAAAAATGGGCAAAATTTACACATTTGAAGATAATTCTAAAGATACTAATTATAAGCTATAATATCTTTGACCATTCAAGTGTGATAAACATCCCACAAATAATGATTGCTTTATAATAATTATTGACCTAAGAATAAGGTAGTGTTTTTTGAAATACGCCATTTCTTTTGGCTTTCCCCAGTGGTTGAGCTACAACATACGTTTTTTCGTAGATTTTTTTTTCGGTTAGGTACATGTTCAAACACGCGCGTTAACATGATCTTACTCCCTACTTCAGTTTTAGTTTTAAATTTATGGCTACGGCCATATGTTGTTTTCTAAAAATTATGCCATTAAACCATAAACATATTTTATAGATAAATGTCTATTTTTTACTATTATCTACTATAGCTTGGGTTAGACAGGCTCTCTAAGTGACTAAACTAACAAAATAAAAACAAATACGTTTGACTGATGTCGGATCTTAATCGCCCACCTCCACCTTTCGGCACTGGTAAACAATTATTGTTCCGATAGTTTAATTTACACGCTATTGTTGCTATAAATCTACCATCGTAAGTTGGCAGCCGGTCGAATTTGAAACTAAAATTGTCTATCGAGGATAAATTTGTCACAAATGCCATTTAATTTTACAACATGTTTCTCGAATTATGGATTGCGCTTGCGTTTATTTAGCTCTCATGGCGTCAAAATATCATAACACATTATATTTAGTGTTGATAAATAAAATATACCTATTAAAAAAAGAGATCAACAAGTAAAAAAAGCTTTTTCCTTTTAAATAAGGAATGTACCTAATAAATAATTTTATATTTGATATAGTATTTTATAATTGAATGAGTGTTTGTTGCTAATTTAGGTAGGTACGCTGTTTTTCTTGCTCGCAAGATTTTTATTGTTTGTACATTTGAAAACATAAAGAGCATTTTAGATTATTAATAAACGAATGTGACCTTTTAATATTTGACATTATTCGATAGCTACTTAGCACCAATTATTTGGTAAGTATTTAAAGTAAGCTATATTTTAATATAATCAATAACGAATTATGTCTCCGCAGACGAAGCGCAAACCGAAAATAACTTCGCAGTAAGTAGTTTTTACTGATTGGGCGTTATGACAAATGTATTCCAGACTGAGTCAAATGTTTACATTTTGAAACGTCAGCGTGCAGAATTCGGGATATATATTGTGTTATTGAAAATACAGAAGAAATAACTATAGTGCATAATGGCAAGTATTTCACAAACAGTTCGTGGGAATGCCAGAGACATCATTTTAACAGTTTGGCAATTCTGCGATGATGAAAAAGGACAAAAAGAATTGATTATTTATATCGATAATGGAATACAACGGCCAGTCGCCATGACAGTTAAAGATTTATTTTCAGTGTTACCAAGTTATATTTATATTACAAGGCAAGTAATTTCTTGTTTTTTTTAGTTTTGTTCAAAGTTATGATATAAATAAAAATTAATGTCGGATAGCAATATAAATGAATACTTACTTATTATTTGTGTATGTAAACGGATTTATAAATAAATTTATTATATTAATTAAACTGACATTTACACGTTTGAATTCCATAATATGACCTCGACTGGTTTTATTTTTACCGCAAATGGTCCTGAGAGTGACACAGAATCGGATGATAGTCTATCTGGAATTGAACCATTATAGTAGTTATATAATTTCTACATTGTTTGTGCAATTTATAGTTATCGTGTTTCATTTAAAATTCTATTTATGTTGACACTATTATACTGTCTTTAGAGTTTAATTTATTTTCGCTTTTTTTATTATATTTTTTACCATGACTAAAATATACACAGTATGTACTACTTTATATTTTCCAATTTCTGATTTTTCCAACTATGCATTTCTTCCTCGTGGTTACGAAAAAAGTAACACGTTTTTATTTTGAATGTGTTCATTTTTTATTTTAATAATATTTGTACAGAAATCTACTACCAATAAAAAATTATAAATTACCATTTTTTTGTTAGTTATGGCAACATTCTAAATGTCATACTGGCGCCCTCGCTGAAATGCCAATTTATGATGGTGGATCTATAGTAAATACATTCACGTCTATAGGCACTAATGTCTGGAGCTATAATGTATAAAGCATCACTATCAACCATACTTGAGTAGGGAGTGTTGAAAATATTATTTACATGAAATAACACAACCAAATAAATTATATCAGCTGTGGACAGAAATATGAAAATAAAATTGATAAAACTTTAGCTTCATAATATGAGCACATCGATTAACGGTTTCAAAAAAAAATCGAGGAAATGTAATAATTCAATTTCGGCATTAAGACATCTGGCGGAAAGCCAATAGAGTAAAAAGAAAATAACAAAAACAAGTCATAGGTATTTTTCGTGTCGCGAATCTTTCCACGCAAATTTTACGACACATGTAGATCGAAATTATTGTAAGTAATATATTATTCCCAACTCACTATGTACCTATCTAATAATATTATACTTTGTAAAAGGTTATGAGATCACAGGGATTTTTTCGTGGGAAGAGCTTTCCAGTTATATTTTGTTGAGTTAGCATATTTTGATATTCGTGGAAATGTATGACGTATTACTTTTCTTTTAAGAACGAGTAAGTACATATATTCACAAACGAGTTATTTATTGAAATAATATGACAAAGAAGAAAACTCGTACATATACGTTTCCAGGATCTTAATGTATTTTCAATATAGGCAGAGTAATACCTCTGAATTCTCGGAGGAAATAAAGCATACTTACAAGGAATGGTTGTAAGCAATGTTCCCTCTAAGGTGTGCGCGTATGTGTGCGCACAACTACCAAAATGTGTCCGCACACATGTTTTTATCTACCGCACAGTCCTCACACAAAAATATTGTAAAAGATAGTTTCCTTTACAAGATTTTAATTTTGCTCGAATGCACGAAACCATCACATGCACAATTCTTAGACTCATAAAAATGTCAATAAGGAAAGGATGTGATATTTTAAATGTGATCATTAAGAAGAAATCATGCGATAAATTTAAATTGGAATAGCTCTCTGATATCGTCGAAACAGAAATGCCATCTTCAATGCATTTGCAAAAAACTAAGAATTGGTGATGTATTTGATTATTTGGAAACAGATGATTGTGTCAAATGCATCATATGCTCCGCAAAAAATATTCAAGAAGAGTTCACGTCTGGAAAAAACGTAAATTGAATGGAGGTTGTATATTTTAAAAAGGCATAGTCAAAAAGTACACCGGGATGCTGTTACGAAACTGAAACTTTTGAAAATAATGACGGAAACAACCGCAAAATGAAAGACCAGGATTGAGATCGCTGAGCGCAAAAAATCTGGTTGCGATCTAGTCAAAGTGTAAATTATTGATAATGTAGATACTATCGGCTATAAAAATAAATACTTCTATGCTTTCTGTACAAGATATTATTCATAATTATTTATGTGTTCGAATTTGTCGAATGCATTAATGCAGTCATTAAAAAAGAATTTTTGACGAATTACGTCTCCGTTTCATAAATTAATTGTTGATGAAAATGCTAATATATCTGTGTCAAAAATGCTAATTTTGTACGTCAAATATCGATATAGGATATTTTACAAGACTATTTTTCGGTGTTAGTGTTATTATTATATAAAATCACTGAAATTAATAAATACCTTAAAAATATAAGTTTTAATGAAAAATAAATTGTATGTGTATATTCAGGGGGGGGGGAGTTGTAAATTTACCGCACGAGCTGACGGCCCAACTGCTCAGATGCGTTGATGATCCGCACACACAATAGAAAAATTAGAGTGAACGTTGGTTGTGAGCCGTTTACTTAATCTATATTTAGGGAAAATAGGAAGAACCAAAAGGATACGTCATTTTGTTAAATTAATTTATTATGAAACATGCCCTTACTTTTTTGTACATGGTACCTAGTACATATAGTTAATTAAGTATTTGCATTTGAGAGAGGTCAATATATTAAAAATTTACTAGATTAGAATTATTATTAGAATAGTTCTTATGTTATTTTGTTGTTTAATATTCTGACACAACACTCTGAGAGCACATCGCTCTTTTTCTAATATTGGGCAGTCGTTAATGTCATGCCACATTGCTTGAGACGTGTTGCCGTCACATGAACAGCAGTCATAGTCTCTCAATTTGAATATATTTAGAAAGACTGTCAATAATCTATAACCTGGTGGAAATTGGTAACAGCATTTAAAATTTCAGCATTAAAAAAGATTAGGTGTCCCTTAAAGGTCAACAATTTTACTCATCTGCACGCTAGCAGAATTTTCACACACACCAAACGTGTCACGCATGCCATAATATGTTTGCCACCACTGACATAGAGGCTTTAAATGTTTATTAAACCACTGTAAATTCAATTGAAACAAGGGAAAATAACTAGAAGTAATGTATTATACACCTACCTATATTATGCGTTTTTTATCAAGAAATGAATCAACTCTATCTGGTGACAATATAATATTTGACTGAATTAGTGTACTTCCTCATAATCATTAGCTGGGGTCGATCTACTGCTGGATTAAGGCCTCCATTAGCTTCTTCCACTCTTCTTGGTTTCTGGTTCTTCGCTGTTACGTACATCCACTGGAACTCAATGATTTCGTATATCCAGTGGGTTTTAGGGCATCCTTAAAATTATTGTTCAGTACCAGTGTACTGACGGAACTTTTCCAACGGTTAGCCACTCGCCGATAAACATTACAATACTTAAAGGTCGTACTCACATGAGTGGAATTAATTGATTGCAGATACCCAACTACCAAAAAGAATGGGGTGGATATTTATGTATACATCAGTGGAGGAAGCTTCTTGTAAGCAGAGGGGGTTTCATTAGATTTACTAACAATGTTAAGGGTTCATATTTTTCAGTATTTTATTCTTAATAAAAAATACCTATTCGAATTTTAGTACGTGCCTCAACAGCTGTTGTTATTGGAATAATTCAAACAGATCCTGAAAATGTTCAGATTCAAACGCACAAGGAATCATAGGATCTAAAACAAATGAAAGCAATCATATTGCTATATTATAATATTCAAAGAAACAATAATTTTAAAATAAAATACATAAATATGATTTTAGAGTTTTGCGTACAATTTCATTAAAAAAATTTCGAGATATTATATTCTTTCATTTCAATTAAATTAATGTAAGTCAGGTTCTTATAAATACATTACATAGAAAAGTAACTCTGAAAGTATTTTTTTAATAATATCACAGTAACAATAAGTGACTATCATTAATTAAATTAAGGAATAGGCAGATTATGCGTTGCTTAGAGACTGCAATTAAGGCATATATTGCTTAATAAATACATCCTTTGATAGTAGATTTCGCAGTTGTGAGCTTTTTCGACTGCGGCGCTAACGTCCCATCCTGTATCATTAATAGAAATGTATATAATATATATTTTGATTAAAAGTATATTTATTATTGTAATTCACCTATTAACGTAAAACTTGTATTTCATTAATATAAATTCATGAATTCTATTTACCAAAATACTAAATTGGTATATACAACTGTATGTATAATATTGTGATTTGTAAAAACGAGCCTGTATGCGCGAATTAATTTAATAATATGCAATTAAATTATGTTTGTATAACTTATATAAAATAAAACTTTAAATTATTTAAATTAATAGTTTTATTATAATGCGATTGTTATTTTCTATCTTAGGAAGCCTCAGTGTATCGGGCCTTTACGTCACCCACTGTCCGAATTTAGTTTTTACCAAGGTCAACGATGAGCTCGAATAGCTAGTTCTTTTTGCGAAGTTCTATCGTCAGTGATATACACACCTGGGTTTTTAAGTAGTCAACATTCTGTTCTGTCCATCACCAATTGGTGAAAAATTTGAATAAAAACAATAAGTTGCGATAGCATATAACTTTAGTTTTGATGATATTCCACGTAGCTCAGTAAACGATTGATTGGAGTGCTCTTCAGTTAGAATGACTAATTGATGTTGATACCATAATAAAACATCATCAAAATGCAGTTTATTGTTGAATCATCATCATCATTAGCCTGAATCTATCCACTGCTGGATGAAGGCCTCTCCAAGCTGATTCCAATTCTCTCGGTTCTGTGCGTTGCGTTGCCACGTATTTCCGCAGAACTTAATCATTTCAACGATCCGGCGGATACCTTGTGGATGTTTTATACCGTTTGTGTACCACTGGATGACTAGATTTGTCCATAGATTGTTCCTTTTTCGAGCTATGTGTCCAGCCCACTTCCATTTGAGGCTCTTAGTGAACTCTATTACATCACAAACCCTTGTCTGTTTCCTTATCCACGCATTCCTTTTTGTCCTTTTGCGTTATGCCCAGCATGCACCCCCCCATACCACGTTATGTTACTCTAAGTTTTCAGATCTCTCTTTTGTTGAATATACATAATTTAATAATTATTTGTGCCCTTTCAGCATTAAACCGCGTTCTCTCTGAAATGCACCCTATCCCGTGATGCGCACTCTTAAGTCATTATTATTACATACATAGTAGTAAATTCGTCATCATCTTTGATCCAAGTGGTTGATTATATTATGCGCCAAGATAATGTAGGAAAGTATAAGCAGCAGAAGCAAAGGAAAATAAGAGATAATGAAAATTGATAATATTATGAAACTGCGTAAATGTGCCTAATCTAAAAGAGTATTCGGAGATATAGAAAGCTTTTTGTTTTTCTTCCATCGACAGGATGTCATTTTTTAATCAAAAGAAAAAACAATTTAACGCAAGAAATTACAACTTTCCCTTAATCCCGACAGGCGCTTAAATTGCCGGTGTAAGCACTTAACTTTGTCGTTATAAAGCCTGATTTTTGCCGAGCCTCGGAAAGAAAATCTCCCGGAAAGCTAACTTGCCTTGTACCCGAGGTGAGGCAATATATCGTTTGCCCGGGAAAGCTTTATAGGCTGTTTACTCTATCGTGTGGACTGGGAAATGCATTTTATTAGCCCCTACAAAGTTGTATTTTTCTCAATAAGTGGGACTTAACATCAATACTATGGAAAGAAAAAGACAGGCGAGAACTTTCTCATCAAATTTATTTTAACATTTATCTTCTTAAAATGATGTGATTAATTGTACAGTGATCGTTAATACATTACATTACCCAGTTTACCATTAATAAAATATTCTTCTTGCAAAGCTTAAAATTTTGTTCACCGGAGAGTGTAAAAGCTTAACATAGAACTTAGTTCCCTTAACTGCTTCGCTTTAACTGGCCCTTCTTCATCAAAGTTGCAAAGTCTTATAATATTAACTTTTGATTTATATTTTAACAGTATTTTTGTCTTTATCCATGCTTTCTCTCTTCCATGACACTCTTAATTTAAAACACTCAAAACAAATTTGACTACGTAGTAACTTCTGTATTGGTTACCTGCTCCTGAGATTTTCCCAGCTATAAACACCGGCTTTTCATTCCAAAGTAGGGCCTATTTGAGACTGAGTTTGATGTGAGGCGAGTTGGTTTAGAGGGATCTAATTTTATGTTGGCTTCCTTACTTCAGGATTTCAAACAGGCACCATTTTTTCTCCCCGTGTCTCTAACAGACGCTGGTGATGGACTCTCTAAGTAACAGGATTTCAATGAGGATGAAGAGATAATATACAAGCAATCCAACTCATTATTTTGTCTGATCATCTACTCTACATCCACTTAGGTTTTTTGCAGAACGTTGAATGTTTAATGAATGTATGTACAGCCTGATATATCCGACACATTACAAGACGAGAATCGCTTTCGACAAAGTGATGCCTTTGCCTGTGGATTATTTAACATTACCATATTATAGAAAAGTGTAAGTGGCCAATACAGGTACCTGGAGAACCATGGTTCAGGATAAGTGGAAATCGAGGTAGTTCTTGAAGAAAACTAGGATCCACCATGGGTTGATAAAGTCATTAATTACGGTGATATTCAGCCACTCAATTTATACGTAAAATAATTTGTATGCAACATTGGTGTATTATTAGTACTTATTAGACAGAAAGTATCAAAATATCAAATTTCAAACATTATTATCCACGTATCTGTTCATAAAAATTCATATAATAAGACATAATAAGAGTCACAGCGAGAAAAGTATCACAGACTCTTTGTTGCAAAATTCCGAGAAAAAGTTGTCAAGGAGCTTACAAACTGTCAAAGTTTACACTGCGAGCTTTATCGGACTGCATTGTTTTTATGTTTTGCAGAGTTATTTTTAAAGTTTCAACAAGACGAGTACTTCAAATGCTTACCTACAAAAAGTCTGATTCTTAAGTTTTGCTTGTGTTTGATAAAAATCCGATTATACTTTCTGTTTCTTTGAACTGGAATATATTATGTAATTTTATTCAGTCTACTATTTTTGTCTGGAACACCAGTTTGTGTAAAAATAATGTACAGTCTGGCTAGATAAAGATGCTTTGAAAGTTTTTTTTGTAATATAGTAGTGTGTAACTGATTTGTGCTTTGTTTTTTGCACTTCAAAATATTTTCCAATACTTCCGAGTCCATTTTTATCTACAACTACCATTTAATTTAATTGATGAAGCATTTAAATATGGAATATGGATATGCCGGCCCAATACATACCTTAGTTATGGTCGCAATTAGTTTACAGAACCATTGAAATAACCTTTTTTCTTAATACATTATTATCTTCTGGCATAGTTTTAATATATTGTCCTAATGCACCATGACATTAATCACTTTTTTTTTCATATTATAACTAGGCGAAATATCGAAATCTCCTACGTGAGTGTTCATTTCATCGTTTTTACTTAAGTCACACACTTGACCTTCTGCCAAACTTCCCATGGCATACCAGTCAGCCTATTGCCAAACTAAGGTTCACTCAAAATCAGACCGTGATACGAAATTGTAAAATTAGATAGTAGTGCTATTCGTCATACTTCGAATGCAATATAGTCAACCATTTGTAGAAAATGATGGTTATTGCATATTGAAATAGATTGTAATAATTTGAATGAAATATGCTATCAAAAATCTTTGTTTGTTTCAAATAGGTTACCGCATTGCATTCGATAATAATGGATAACGAGCATTACCATCATCATTCTCAATTCAGTGTCACGGTCTGAATATAGTCGGCCTTCTGCCAAAACTTACTATATAACACAAAATATTGTAATTTCTGTAAAACTTTGAGTAAATAATTACAAACTCCAATGAATAGCTTATCAAATATATTTTAATATAATAAAATCTTAAACAATATTAAAATATACCTACTCTTGTATGGTGATAACATAATAAATGTATGTAAATGAAATATAAATTAATTATAAGATAACAAAAGACAGAAAAATATAATGATATTATATAGATATTTTTTATTACAAAGAATACAGATTATTCAGTCGTTGCTCGCGAAGATACCGCAAATTCTTTATTTTCGAAATCCACAGGGCACTTTATGATTCTCTCACTCTAACAGAGTTTGTGCAAACGATTATTAATCAATCCGTTTAAAGCTATTATCATTTTTCTTATACAGGAATAATCTCAATTTTATGTCGCTTTGTCATATTTTTTTCGAATAATTTATGTTGGTAAATTATCTATAATACGAGCATTTTCCATTCATAACTGTTTGTAAAATAAAATATATGTCGTGATCCCGTTCGCATTTTTACTGCTAGAAATGTGGGGTTGGCCCAAACGACTATATTGTTATACATACGAATACTTTATGAATGTGGTTCTTAAGAAAATTAAAATTTATATTGATATTACATTGTTTTACAGTAACTCAGAACCTAGCTAAATTTGTAACTAATAATAATGTATCATACTTTACACTGTTACACTCCAGCCAAAGAGTACAGGACAATCGCAATAACACGCATGTGCGCTCACGTTTTTTCTCATGTCATTCTTGGAACGCGTAGTTTTATGTCATACCATCGTTACAGGTTAAAAAATAAAGCCATGTAGGATTGTCCCACAAGACCGCATCAAGAGGCTCACTCCCATAGATGGCATGAGAAAGTGGGAGAGCATGATAACATATATTCTCAATGATTGACACGTCTACTCACAACCTAAAAGCGTAACTTCACCAAAAATTCCATGGAGGCACAGGTTATTTCACCTTATGTATTTATAACAATTCTAAAGTATCAAGTTATATACGTCTATAGTGAAAAGCATTATTTTTGATGTTCCCGCCAATATCACTCGTAGTTATGTGGTCATCATGATTCCCCATCGCTAATCGAATGTCCTGTTTCATGACGCTATATACCGTGCGAACAACCTATTTGATAGCACCATTAAAGTTCATTTGTTTACTTCAAATGTGGGCATTTTAAATAAATTAAATTTATAATTTTATTGTTTTTATTATTTTATTTTTAATATTTACATTATAACTTATTGTCTCTTTTTTCGTATTTTATATTGGTTGTTATTAGTAATTACTTAAGTCTTTTTTATTCATTTCATGACTGTTTATAATAATTGTATATTGTATTTTATTAAGTATAATGGTGCATTGGAAAATAAATGTAATGCCTTTGCTCGGGGTCCCGACAAAACCGCCCGAACCAAATCTGCCCGAAAATTGCCGCCAAAACAATTTAAAAATGAAAAAATTTAATTTTTATGTAATATTATATTTTAGATACATAAATAAAGAAAACATATGAATAAAGATATATCATTACATATTCGTATATAAGTAGACTTTATGACTAGTTATCAGCATTTCTCGCGGGATTTCGTAAATATTCCTGGTATTCCATTAGGGAACTCGGGTATAAGCTATACACCTGCATCGGATTAAACACCTTTTATCGGCATTTTTGTTTTCAGTACCTACTAAGTGTTAATAGCTGATTATTTAAAGTAATTATTCTACTATCAGCTGCAACGCATTAAATCTCAAATTACACTGGTTATCGTAAGTAAGTATATAAATTTCCATCGATACGAAATTCGATAAACCAAAAAAACACTTGTTTTATATATTTTTGTATTTTTTGCGGGCGGGTTTGTCTAGGCGAATTTGTCCGGGCGGTATTGACGAGTACTGGTATGGGCGGATTTGGTTTGGCGGCAATGTCTGGGCGAAAATGTCCAAGCGGTTTTGTCGGGTGTCCATTTTCTCTAAAGAATAAATAAAAACTCTTTATAAACTTGTTTGTTCTCAATATTAACCCGTGTGTCATGCTAAACACTCATCAAAGACGATGAAAAAAGATGGATAGATTTCAGAAGAGAGTCCCTAAAACAATCTTTGGGATTGTTAAATAAAATCGCATTTAGAAAGTGAAGTGCAACAAAATTAGAAGCTGTACGCCTTTTATGGGTGTAAAAACATTATAATTATCGTATATGAAAACTCAGAAAGTATCAGTGAGTCAGGCAAGAGAAGAGAATGATGATAAAGAAACGTGAAACCTTTCTATGATAGGTATTACTTGATTATGTTTAACTACATGAAACATGGCCGACATAACTAAATGGTTACAATATTATTGTAACCGTTTAGTTTTCGATACCTTTCATGATATTAGACGAAGCAAAAAATAATAATTGTTTATAGTCTTCATAACTACAACTTTGAATAATATTCAAAAAAAGAACACATGTAGGTACTCTCAGAATCCATTTTATATACGTAAAGATAAGTGCTGTAAATAAAAGGCTGAATAAATGTAAATGACAGTTCTTTAAAAAAAAAAACATTATACTTCTTTTGAATTTTAAAGGCTTTACAATACGAAGAATTTCTTTTTTTTATATATAATTATGGCGAAACAGAGCTACTTTATCTCTTGTGATAAACACATCACAGAAAAAATAGAAAACCATAATTAAATATTAAATTATACTCATATTTTTAACAACGTGATATCATTTTTAGTCAAAGGTCTTTCCAAGCTTATCCTCTACCTGTTAATATTAAGCTATCAATCAAAATGGATTAAGTCGTAAATTCATAAAGTTTTTGGGTACCTAATTATTTTGCTATTTTATTGGCCGAATTTGTTCAGCGATTTATGTATGCTTTAAAAATAATAAATTGTTATAAAATGTTCAAGTAAACAACGGTAACAGGCATTTAGGCAATCGTTAGTATAGCAGTTTAGGATCAAATTGACGAAGAGTTCTTGAGGAAACCAGGGCTCACCACGGGCTGTAGCAGCATGGATTCTACGGGTACGTAAATGTTACTATGGGAAAATTTACAGTTTCTAAGACTGTAGTGGCCTGACTAAAATAACAAACCACAAGTTCTGAAAGAAACTTTAATACTTTCATGGAAAAAAAAAATTTTCAGTGCCATTTATAAATTTATTCTGACATGTAACCTTATATAGGTACCATCAATTATCGTTCGATTCTTTAACTTTTAATTTTTGAACTTGAATGAATTTGAATTAGTCTAATGGATTTAAGTTTTGTACTATTCCACTTGAGTCGTTTTTTACTACCCGGGTTTCGCCTTTCGGCATCTTATTCGGCTATCTCATTAGTTAACGCTATTAAATTCCCAATACGTTACCATTTTTCCCAGAATGGACGATTTTACACTTTTTGAGTGTAGTATTTTTATTGTTTATAATTACTAATGATCTTGTTGTTTAATTTAATAAAACGCATTTTTTTGTAGTACGTATTCCAATTTTAATCAATAAATTAGGACCGGTTCAGTTAGGTTCAGCAACAAGATTCAGTTGAAAATGTCCCTCTGAGGCGGACGAACCCGGTCCTAATTTATTGATTAAAAGTGGAATAAGTACTACAAAAAATGCGTTTTATTAAATTAAACAACAATACAATGCAGTTCCACCACGAATTGACAGTTAAGAAAATAAAAGAAACTGATGATCTTATTAGGTTTTGATGATTTATACTCTTATCGAGTGTATTATTAGTGATAAGGTAGGGGTTTTTTACAAACACTTCAACTATTCATAATTTATTTTGTTTGTTATATATTTTTTTTATGATCCTTGACTTAATAGGTAGGTGATAAAGTTTTTACCTACTTTGTTGTATTGATTTTTTATATAAGATAGAGTTAATAGTATTTGTTGTTAGTGTGTATTTGCCTTTTGGTGAGTGTACACAGTACCTGAAGATGCTGAAAGGCGAAACCCGGATCTCAAAAACGACTCAAATGGAATAATACAAAACCTAAATCTATTAGAATTTATATTCATAATACGTATGTTTGTATTATTTTAAATGTTTATATTTGATCCTTGACTTAATAGGTATGTAATAAGGCTTTTACCTACTTTATCATATTAATTTAGACTCAAATAGAATAGTACAAAACATACCCTTGGTCGATAATATTAATATAATAAACTATTTTTATGACAGCAAATCTATTCTTAATGCACTCTGCCGAATAACTAATAATAATTGTCAAAGTTGTCTATGATATTCTACTAAATAAAACTCATTTAGCCCAAAATACGTTACTTCATAGTATGAAAGGGGTCAATCTTACCACTAATTATTAATAAAGGTTAATTGGCCCAGTTTCGTGGAAAATTATTCTGGTTAGGTTCATATTATTATCAAAATTCGGCGATGAGCTTTTTACAAGTGCATTTAACCTAATGCTAACAATGAATGAAGTTTGTAATTATTCATTTTAGTTTCAACTAACATCATGTTAAATTCGTTTGATTTCTTATATACCTACCTATCGGTAGCGAAGGGTGGGGGTAGGCTGTTGATCCGCAATAAATAATGCATATATTATGATTAAACTTTGTTAGTCGTTCATTTTTGTTTCTATTGGACTAAGGCTACAATTTATAGATGGTATTGGTTAGTTTTTAATAATCAATTAAACCCTGCCTAACCAAACCATAATAGTTTTGGTATACTTTGGGCGAAACGACAAAATTGTGCACATTTTTTTCATTCTTACTTATTTGTTATCGTTGGATTACTAATTACACATATTGTTGGTTAATTTTTTGAAGCACTGCCTAACCAAACTGTAATAAATAAAAACATTATTTTATTTTAAAATATCCAAAGTAAAGTATGATTTAATTGCATAATTTTAGATATTTTATAGATTAACGAGTATTTTTCTTATTATTTATTATGGCTTGGTTTCGCATGGTTTAATTACATTTTAAAAACTAACCAACCCCGTCTATAAATTGCATTCTTATTTCAATTAAAACAAATACGTATGACTGACAAAGTTTAGTGTCCACTATTTATGGCTGATCCCAACAGTCTACCTCCACCCTTCGCTACCGCTACCTATATTATGATAATTTTTAATTTTCAACAAATTTATAATCTGATGCATTATTATTTTCGGAATAATTTTTTGACCTAATTCAAAATTTCCTCCAATGCAAAAAAATACCAATAAAAGCCCGAGATTAATTTGAAAACGTTAGCGAACACGATTGCTGCTAACTAATTACCGTCACTCGTCAAAAATAGCAATAAGCAGATAAGCGAGTATATTAAATTTATCATATTGAAAAAACGCTGGATCAAAACAGGGACCAGTACCCGCATCCACTGGGTTCATAACATCAATCTGCTTCTTTATCAATAAACTTCTCTGTCAAAATGGATTAAAATGTGCGGGCTTGCGATGTGTCGGCTTAGATTGTTTAGATAATTATTGATCACATACGTAAACTATTTCTTTCTAACTAGTCTTTCGATGTATTCTAGTATTTACGACGTTTGAAATAAATCGTCAAAATATTCGTCGAGGTATTTAATATTACTTCATAAAGAAAAAAAATATAAATAATTCTTTACTGTCAAGAAATTTTATCACAATCTCATCGTATTATTCCGATTGATAATCGATTTATTCCTATAATAGGTACCGAACACATGCTATATTCATATTTTCAAATAATTACAAGATAAAAAGAACTTTTTATATACAACGTTTTTAAATTTTCTGTTGAATCATATAAACTTGACTTGACTAGCTTAAACGATCAAAAAAAATGTACTTGATAGAAATAATACTGAAATGTCATATTGATTTCCATAGTAACGCACGTATATATTAATATTAATAATTAAGTTGCTAGGACCCACTGTTAGCAACCAATAACAGTTTTACTTTTTACGGATTTCTTCCGAAATCACTTTTCACACAAAACAGAATTAACTGAAAATGAATTTAATTCTACTTAAAGTATTAAAAAATGCATTGGCACCGTATTCTGATATATTCTAAAAGTTTCAAATGTTTAGCTAGTCGGGAAGTTAGTTAAAAATCTATTGCAAGATTTGTACCGGACAAACAATTACCGGACAAATAAGAATACGAGCTAGGAAAAACGTAGTAAAATACATAAACTTACATATTTCACTATCCGGTTAAATTCTCTTATCCTTCAAACCTATAATTGATTGCAAGCATTTTTTTAAATTTGTAAATCATTTCTGTTTATAGAACCAACATGATATGATGAATAGTTGAACATACATTATTTTGATAAACACTTCTGAAAAAATATTTTATTATAACCAATGGAAAAATCATCTCTCGGGTATCGCGCCCACGCACATATACCACTATGCTAAAGAAATCATAGTTAATTGCGACACATCTTAACTAATGGTTTTAATACTCTCTGAAGCGTTTTCCAAATTGAGCTACTATTGACGATCGGCTTTTGTATTTAAAATCAAAGTAGGTACCTATTACTTTAATTACTAACCGACGTCACGGATCACTCCAAGATTGTTTGTTGAGACTTACTTGAATTTGCTAATAATTTTGAACTATTTTTTTATTCAAGGAACTTAAGAATTAATTCTTTGAATAAAAAAAAATAGTTACTTGACAAATAATAGTTGTTTATACTAATCATAGTGATTTTTTTTAGATTACAAATTGGTTAATTATGATCGCTATTTCCCACATACTCCTAATATCTCCAGATATTATCGCAAGTCGCGATCGTCAGTCGGCCGTGATTGTAGAACATCCAGTTAGCTCAAGTTACCTCAAAACAGCGGACGTGCCTAGACTTGTTAAAGCAAAGCCGTCGTTTAATGATTAATTCAATTATACAGACTGATTTAGAAGTTATTTGTGAATCACGGCTGGGTCAGCATGATAAAGTGTGACCGTCGTCCAAGCAATACTTCTGAATACCTGGCAAGCCGTGACGCAGGCTCTTGTCATTCATCAAAAGTGTACCCTCAAGTGCCGCGTACCAGGTAACTCAACACACAATTCGTGCAACCAGACCAAGGAGCCTGCCTCAATATGTTAGTGCCTGGCACCCTTACATAATCCCCCCCAGCATCTACATTCACCGTCACAATCATTCCGTCACAAAATTACAGTCCACTTTGTAAAGCGCAACCACGAATTTGTCGTGTATAGCAGTATTCTTTTTACGTACTTCTTTATTCATTTTAAGATGCTTTAACAAGTATAGTCAGGCGTTATACTTTAGTAAATAACATAATAGTAATTGTGAAACTTTTATTAAGAGATATTAAAACCGTGATGAATCTTTCATTATAAAATTCGTTTTGTAATAAGGTAGGTATCACAGCAATAAAATAAATACTA
Source organism: Rhyacophila brunnea (assembly GCF_057557595.1). Taxonomy (NCBI): domain Eukaryota; kingdom Metazoa; phylum Arthropoda; class Insecta; order Trichoptera; family Rhyacophilidae; genus Rhyacophila; species Rhyacophila brunnea. Next base: position 40,261,629 of record NW_028232796.1, on the reverse strand, counting down.
GACATATAAATTAATTATTTCCCTTTAAAGACATTAATAAACATGAAATAGTACGCGTTGTGTACCTAAGATGTTGTTATAACTTATTATAATGAGTTCCTACTACACCTTTTATTATTACTACCCATAGTAAAAATGAAAAGGGGCCGTAAACTGTGGATAATATAAGTTATAATTAAATAAAGACATAAAACCCAATAAAACTGGTGAGAATCAAACTTTTGTTAATTGTACCTACCGTTTTCATTGCGACATATTAATTACTACAGCTGTCTCTATCTAATTATTATATCATCAGAATATTTACTCATGAAAATAACTAATTAAGCAGTGTTGAGTTCTACTAGAAAAATCTAGCGATGAAATTACGAAACTTATATTTACCTAATAATAGTCCACATTTTAATAAACTATTTCTTTTATTCAACAAATAAGATACAAGATTTCACAGTGTAACATTCTATATTTATACTGAATATACATAATTTGAAAACATCTCATGCTTAAACACACTAGAAAAAATCATCCTGTAGAAAAAATACGACACCCGACGGGACTTGGACTTGTATCTGCTGGATTCGCGCTGTCTTTCCAATTAAACTACGGGCATCTTAGTTAATTACCACGATTTTAACTAGTAGTTGTTAGATGAAATGCTTATCGAATTGCGTTATAAGGTTGGCTATCGGTTTTAGTATATTAAATTAATCTCGGTATCAATTAATCGCTTTATTACTAACCAATACAAATTAATGGAGTAATCCGCGACGTCGGATGTTACAGAAGATAAATGTGGTTGTTCAGCTCAAGTAAATGGCAAGCAGTGGCACTGAGCCTAACAAGGCTCGAAGTGCTAAAAATTCTGATGATGATGATGATAATAATAGAGACAATATAAATAAATTATGTGTCGTAATAAATATTTTTTAATTTATTATAATTATATTTTTTTATATTAATTCGAGTTAATTAATATCAATCTTCAACGAGTAAATGTGCAGCAAGTAACTATCTGGCTCCAGAAGTACTGGAAAACAAATTATGAATATGCATGTTTAAATTACACAAGAAGTATTAGAAATGGCAGGCTCTATTATCAAAGCCTCCAGCGAAGAGAGAGGGAGGCGCGACAGTACGAGAGAGAGAGACGGGCTGGATAATAAGGCTTCGCAGCAAGGCTTTGCGGGATAACACGTGGGTACGTTTGTTGGTTTTCAGCGTTCAGTCTGAAACGTGGCGCGATAAGGGAAACCTGTTTTCCAGCCGGTAGGAAAATTTCACCTGAAATTTCAAAGCTCGACGAAAGTTTTAAATCGGTGTGGGTGACAGACAAAGCGATTACTAATTTGTTTGTAATATCTACCGTAACCTAAGTTAAATTTTTAATTTATTCCTAAATATATAATTTTGTAGTTTATTTATAAATTTACTCAAAATTAACCTAACTATGCTAATTAATAACATATTTACATAACTAATAATAATCAATATAACTACTTAAATAAATTAGTGATAGTTATTTATAAATAATACAGTGAAAATATGTTATAATTAATTATATTCTATTGTGTATGTATAAATTTTTGCGGACTGAAGTATATTGAAAGGTAAGTAAAACTTACACTTTTTAATATGTTAATTTAGTTACTTTTCAAGTGTATATTACGATTATTTATCTAGATTTATCCTGCTGGATAAAGGCATCTCCAAGTTAATTAAATTTTTCTGTATTCCTTTGCTACTTCGCCGATCCAGTAATCTCTATGGTTACTTTTTGAACGTACTGTACAACTAGAATATGACTAGTTTTGTCCTACGTTTGTCTTTTTACCGAGCTATGTATCCTGTCCATATTCACTGCTATACTAATCAGAAAATACACTCTCGAATTTTTATAATTTACTACACTTCGCTGACGCCATACAACCCATAACATTGGGGTACATCCAATTCTTAGTACATAATATTATATAGTGAGTTTGTAGGCATTACTTTTATGTTCTAATATTTAACCAAAATATTCTACAAGTTATGTGGGTTAGTATGAGTATTTCAACATTTGAACTTATAACACTAATGTTATTTTAATTGATTTTATGATTAAATTCGAAGTTAAACCAATTATTTTCTACGCTTTGAGTCTGAAACACTGGATGGTTAATTTTTTTCAGCGATTGTTTTCAGTGAATATATATATCTATTCTTATATTATATAATATACCCTTTTCAATTATTGTTTTTAGTAATCTATATTAGTGTTTATAACAGTATTTATATGAAAATACAAATTATTGAATAATTTAATTGAATTGCCATAAAAGAATTCAAAAATACCGGTTAATAGATTAACGATGTCTCACTATTTAGTAAGTCGTACATATTTTTTACCGGTTACTTTATATTATTATATACATCGATAGAAATTTAGAGTAATATAATCAGGTAAATAAGTAGTTTTTTTTTAGATATTATTATGCAAATGTGTATGTAATCATCGGTGGTTGTGGTTTGATTAGACTATGTCAAAACTGGAATGTCCCATTGTTCAAATCCACATCTTATTTTAAATAGAAAAAATACCAGGAAGCAGTACCACATGTAAACGTTTATGGATATGGCTTAGTTCTGCAACATAAATTATTACCGTCAAATTCTATTTATCCAATTCGGAAATCTTTGTAATTTGAATCGATCATAATATTATACTAATTATAAATTGAAATTTTCAAAGATATGTAATTTTGAAAATCGTGTTTTCTATCCGATACCATAATACACTAATTTTATATACTTTTCCGTTAACTTATCATAAATTAATTGTACTTAAATCCATTAAATTTGTAATTTCGTTTAATACTTTCTATTATACTTACTCGTTATTTAATTTCTTCACTGAAAGCAACTGTCAAACTATTATGAGAATATCTTTGTTTTCTTACACGACCCGGCAAAAATAGATGAATTCTTCATTTCTATATTTAAAAAAATATATAAATTGCATTTAATGCTTATATTTAGTACGTTTTATACATTCTTTATTATACATTTTTATATTATCCTTTCTCTCATGCATTGCAGGTAATTCAAGTCAAATTATATAAGGTTTTTAGATTTTTTTTAATTTAAAGTAGGATTGTCGCAATCATTATTAAATAATATATATAATTTCTCCCACGATACCACGCGGCTTAAGCGTCAGTCTGTAACGTCGTGGGTCCCAGGAGCGAATACTGGGTCTGGCAAGTACACATATTGTTTTTCAATTTGTGTATGAGTCAGAGTATGGATCTAATAGATTGAGCAAGTAGCCAACATTCATTGCTCATAAAAACAAAATCTGTTGATACAAACCTCCACTCTGTGGAGGCCCATATGATCTTATTAGGATTGGACATAGTCAAAAAATAAATAATAGTTTCTAATACTACGTACCTCAAAATGTACCCATTAATTTTTTTTAAATATTTTTGTAACAAATTGGAATTTAAGATAACTTATCAATTACTTGTATAATGTTAGTAGAGTACACCCTGATTACTGAGTGCATAATAAACTAAAATGGAAGATCTTAACAGCGCTCGGAATGCGATAGTAATAGGTTCAATGCACATTTGGCGTAAATATTTTTATTTATTTTTTCTATATAATACATAACTATTATTGATATGTTTAGATTAATTTATGAGACAATTCAATGGTAATTTTATCTATTATAAGCTATCTTCATTACTGTGAACATGTATTTTTGATTAGAATTAAGTTATGGTATATATTATTAAATTTAATGATCATATTAACTCTCAAAATTCTTAGTAATAAGACAATTAAAATTATTTAACATATCGATACCATATTTATATACGGAGACAACACAAGAACTCTTGTTTATAGATAATTTAATTTAGGCGTTGAAATTTTTACATCAATTCAAATAGGTTTATTTATTTTTGAGATAGCTTTTTTATTTAATCTATTAGAAATTAACAATACCTACTGTATAAAATTTTACAGCTCAATAATTGAATAAATGATTTATCACACCTATGATCATTGGATATTATAACATTCTTGACTTGTTTTGTTATTAAATAAGAATAAAGATTAAAACTTTCTATATAGAAAGGCACCATTAACCTAAAACCTTGAAATTTTGAGGTTTTTCCATATGTATACCTAAGTAGAGAATGATACTACAATGCTTAATTCAGAACTAAGGATGGTTTGGTCTAATTCGACGGATACCTATTATCGACAATGATACAAACATACATATTTGTATGTATTTATACTACTATTTAAATGGTTATAATATTAATGTATCATTATAATATATATAGACTTGTCCAGATTTTGAAGAATATACTCTGTTTAAAATTAATAACAATCTTTATTTTAAAAATAAAATTGGAAGAAATTATCTACTAAAAACCAATTTGTAGAATTTATTATAATTATTAAATATTGTATTTTTACTGAATATGTAAAAAATATAATAACACAGCATAAAATAACTTAATTTTTGCCAATTAATTTAGAATATTTCGATCACATGTCGGATTCGTCTAATTATTTTCCTTGTATATTATTTTTAAAACTTCAACAGACTACGGTTGCCACTGATGTTAGATTTTTCTATTAGGGAAATAGTATAAATGCAACAAAAACTTTCATGCTTTCAAACTTACATTTTTATTACTATAGATGCATTGTCATCTCTGGGTGAAAAGCCGGCGCTTTTCGTATTGGACTACTAAGCCTGCTTCGATGGATTTCTGATTGCAATGTCTATTTTACAACGTTTTTCTTAGGTCGTATTCTTATTTGTCCGGTGGTTCTTTGTCCGGTACAAATCTTGCAATCGATTTTTGACTAACTTCCCGACTAGCTAGACATTTGAAATTTTTAGAATATTTATCAGAACACGACGCCAATGCATTTTTTAAAAATACTTTTAGCCATCTTTAAGTAGAATTGAATTCATTTTCAGTTAATTCTGTTTTGTATAAAAAGTCATTTCGACACCATTATTGGTTGCTAGGGGTCTGGGGTCCTAGCAACTAATATATTAATATATACGTGCGTTACTATAAAAATCAATATGACATGTCAAGTACATTACTTTTGATCGTTTAAGCTAGTCAAGTCAAGTTTATATGGTTCAACAGAAAATTTAAAAACGTTGTATATAAAAAGTTCTTTTTATCTAGTAATTATTTTTTTGCTTTACCTAATAAAGCAAAAACTTATCGTAATCAATTAGTTTAATATAAATAATTGAAAAAAAGAATCACTGAAAAAAATATATGAAGATAGATAATGAAATCTTTCAAATGTACGAAATCATAAACGCGTTTTGTGACATTTTGCACTGTATTATAATATATTGTGACTAACTTCTCTCTTGTCTGATCGTCCCAGGCTTTGTTCCGGTGTTGTTCCGTTCAATAAGGCTTCTTAAAATACAATATAACGTGTATTGAATCCAAAAATAGCATCATCCATCATGTAGAGTAGACCGGAATGCTCTGTCCGGTTGTATCCCTTTCTTCTCATAGTCATATTACACCAGAAGACTTGACTCAATCAGACCTCATATAAAGACCAGAGATGTAGTTGTAATAATCAATAATTGGTTAATTTGGAAAGACTACGTGATCGTAATAAGTGATTTTATTTAAAAAAATATATATTCAGATATTTTTAATAAAAAAAACTGTACAAGACAACAGATAAACAGATTACAATTACAGTTACAAGTACAATTAAAAAAGACAAATAGATTAAAATACTTTCCTTAATAAAAACAGTAAAATGAACATTTTTTGCAAACAACAGTTAGATACCAGTGTCTCTATTCTATACACACCATATTGAGGATAGTTTATCATATTTATGTATTGAGTTATTATAATAATTGTTATAAGTTAGCCGTCAAAACTGTGTATTTCGCTCTAAAAGTTAAGGCTATACCTCAGCTGAGGCATGGTCTAAAAAGATCGTGACTAGGCGATGCGCGGATTGTGCAAATGACGCGAGCCGAACAAAATATAATTTGTCATAAAAATTCAACATGCGTCCTTTTAATGTTATGTTTATTATTATATTCGTAATAATAATAGTATATTCATTGACATGTTTTCTTTTTCAAGTACATGCGGAACGATTTAAGAATACATTCCTCCGACGCCATCACAAAACAAATTGACGTGCTCACAGGTCAACTATCGCTCTCCGACTGGCAACGCGGCCGAAATTACGTCCCACATGCTGTTGAAAACTATCTTCCGTTTCACTTATGTACGCTCTTAACACAGCCAAGAGAGGTGCTGTTATAACATAACACTTTTTGTCAGTGCAGACAGTTGTAACAATTAACCGCCTCAATACATAGATATGATAAACTACACTCGATAACCGCCAATAACCACCGATAGTTGCCTTGTGTATGGAATAGATAGTAATTGTGTTTTTATTTTGGCGGAATTGATAATGACGGAAATCATAAATGGTTGCCTGCTGTTGGCGTCTTATGTAGGTTACCTTCTTTGTGATTTTACCGAGGCTTTGACTGTGACTCACTGTCATATCGCCTCTTCTCTTCTAGAAGGGGATCCACCGATCAAGTCCTTACTCCTATTTACCTTCTATAGTAATGTTAATTGTTATTTAGCATTTTTCGTGATTGTTGAACTAAATTATTATTGAGTGGCGCTATATCGAAAATTAAGCCATGGGCCTTGACCTCTTCAATTATATGCCTTCACAACTCTGTATTCCGCTTATCTGAATAATGAGGGTATAATGTATAAAAAATCGTAATACTAATGCGTTATTATCTCAGTAGGGCCCAGTCAAAATTAAAATAAATATACGCAATTTAAAATGACTTCATATATTATTATTTATTTTAAATATTCTATTCCAAATTAACGATCAAAATAAAAGTAATTAGTGTTTGATTCACGAACAATTGTAAACACATCATTCAATATTAAGAAATTTTAAGAATCGATCGTACAATACCTCAAAAATGCTGTCAACTGCAACCAGATCCTTCGATGTAATACGACCATTGAAATTCCCAATATAGTGATTTATGGTATTACTCCGTTTAATTTTGAATCAAAAGATGCTGTCACAATGTAATCCTTTCAAATGTAGTGAAGAATGCATTACTGAAATTGTGTAATATTAATTCAATATTTAAAACAAATAAACTTTCTTGCCCAGGATTGATTATTTTATAAATAAAATATAACGTGCTGATTATTTCTAAAGTAAGACTAATTAATTAATAATTAACCAGCTGTCCAGAACAACTTCCTATGAGAAAAAATGTGGTGTGGTATGACATTTGATATCTAATTAAAATTAAAATAATCACATGATAAAAAGAACTTTTTATATACAACGTTTTTAAATTCTGTTGAACCATATAAACTTGACTTGACTAGCTTAAACGATCAAAAAAATTTGTACTTGACATGTCATATTGATTTTCATAGTAACGCACGTATATGTTAATAATTTAGTTGCTAGGACCCCAGACCCCCTAGCAACCAATAATGGTGTCGAAATAACTTTTCATACAAAACAGAATTAACTAAAATTGAATTCAATTCTACTTAAAGATTGCTAAAAGTATTAAAAATGCATTGGCATCGTGTTCTGATATATTCTAAAAGTTTCAAATGTCTAGCTAGTCGGGAAGTTAGTTAAAAATCGATTGCAAGATTTGTACCGGACAAATAAGATTACGAGCTAAGAAAAACGTTGTAATTAATGTAGTGGAGTTAAATTTATTTGATTAATTGAATTGATAAGAATTTTTAAATTATTTAATAATGTTAGGATTGCCTATTTAACACGCATTTTCGTTATATGGCTATTCTTCAGTAGCGAAGAGTGGAGATAGACTGTTAAGATCCGCCATAAATAGTGGACTTTAAACGTTGATCATACGTATCTGTTTTTATTGAACTAAGACTACAATTTACAGATGGTATTAGTTAGTTTTTAAGAACCAATTAAACCCTGCCTAAACCAAACCACAATATTTTTGGTATATTTTAGGTGAACGACAAAATTGTGCACACTTGATCATTCATACTTATTTATTTTCGTTGGGTTAAGAATACATATTACACATATTGTTAGTTCATTTTTTTAATAATTCATTAAACCCTGCCTAACCAAACTCTAATAGATAAAAAATATTATTTTATCTATAAAATATCCAATGTTATGTATGATATAATTGCATAATTTTAGATATTTTAAAGATAGACAAGTATTTTTTGACTATTAACTATTTATTATGGCTTGTTTTCGCATGAATTTTGAATTTTAAAAACTAGCCGACACCATCTGTAAATTGTAGTCTTATTTCAATAAAAACAAATACGTATAACTGTCTAAAAGTAACTAAAAGTTTAGTGTGCAGTATGTATGGTGGATTTTAACAGCCTACCTCCACTCTTCACCACTACCATTCTTAGATCTATACTAAATCTATTTATACTATAATAAAACTTAATAAAAATATATCATAAGTCGACAGAATATTATATACTTTACAATTCAACCAATAATACCGTCACATGCCTGGAGGTAGGTCCGATCACTTCGTTATATTTTTTTGAATTTTTACATAATAAAAATATAAATATACATCGAAAAATACCCCTTACAAAATGTAATGTAATATATTATGATATTACAGCATGGGAGGGCTTTTTTGCTTCTAGCATAGCTCGTTATTATTACAATATTACCTTCAATCACTAGTTGGACAAGCTGAGAGTTTGAAAGTATTTTGCTAGTACGAATATAATAATATGTAGGAGTCGTCGCGTTTATATCTATCTGACTTTGGCGACGTAAAGCGCTTTGAGAACAATGCATCCTCCATTCATCACATTAGTATACTCGTATCATAACCAACTTCTCTAGGTCTTTATAAATCTGATGACAACAACCCGCCACGACTATTACTTTATTTCTAAATACCGTGCTAATTTATGATAATCAATAAACAGGTATCAAATGATGTCCATATATCAGCGTATCCAATATCCATGACCATACTCCTTCCAAATAAGATCATAATATATGAGCCTCCACAGAGAGGCTATTTATTTTGTATTGTCATTTTTTTACGAGAAATCGATGTTAGCCACTTGCTCAACCTATATGGTCCAGACTCTAAAACTCCAAACATAAATTTAAAAACAATATGCGTATTCGTCAGAACATGTCATGCTAAGCCGGTTGCCCATCATTGGCAGCGTAATAAATACTGAAAAAAACATGTACCTATGCGTAATTTTTTTAATAAATTATACTAATGTGCATTTTACTGATCCATCGGCATGGCTCGAATGTAGAATTTAATTTAATTTAGTTAATCAATAAATAATTTAAAAAAAAATCATTAAATCGTTTCTATTAAGCAACTAGTTATTTGATTATATTCTTAAAAAATCCATATAGAATCAATAGAAACCATCGATTAAGTAGGTATCTTCATTACAGTTCAATAAAAAAATGGTTCTTGTCGGTTTTGAAAATAGCCGATATACTGAATTATTTGTTAGGTTAAGTTAGATTAGGCTAGGTTTCAGAGGTGAGTTGGAAATACTGTCACCAGTTTGTGTACTCAAGTTTTGGATGAAACTATCCATACTCAGTATGTATGGCCCAATAAACTTATTCCAAAAAACTTGTGATGATATCAACCAGTTGGTAGACTTTTAACACTATTGACATTAAATACACGCGAACGAGATAGCATTTGAATATAGGTATATTTTAATTTATTAGTCTATTGCGTTCGAATGTATGAATAATAGGTCATACATTTTGTGTCGCAGCATAGTGGTGAAATAACGCACAGGCTTAGGCTTAGGCTTATTATATGACCGCTTAAAACATATTTAAAATTAAAAAAAAATCACTGTTATTCATTTTTGTTAACAAGAATATTGTAACATAATAGAAAAACAACTCATAAATTTAAAATGTGTTTAAAATTTTATAATAAATGGCACTATTCGACAAGCGGAGCTCAGTGTATTTTTAGCAATTCTATTGAAGCCAATACACAGTCTGAGTTCCCTGAGCCGATACGTATTTCAATAATTATTAATACGGAGTTGGTTTTAGTTTCAGTTGAGTATGAAACTTTTGTCGCATACGCACGCCAAATGCTCTATATAGTATTCCAAATACTAGTAAGTATTTTGAAACAAGTTTCTATGCTAAGTATTTTTTTATACTGGTAGTAAGTATACTTAGTCTTCAAAATCGACCAGTTTTCCGATCTCTACTAGGTTTTCATTCTTGAATGCATGAATTTTGCCAAAATCGGTTATGAAAATTAGCGCGTTTCCCGCCTGGCTTCCTGTAAACCGAAGTGTACCAGTTTTATCTGATAGCACCGGTATAAATTTATTTATTTAAAAATCTGAAAGTTAAATAAGAAACAATATTTGGTAGCTGACTTATATACTATGGTCTTCTAAGTAAAATAAATAATATTTTTTTTTAAATAATTTTACAACGATTTTTTTACATATAATGTAGGATACCGAAGAAAACTTTGTCATAAAGTAATAATAGCTATATAACAAGGTGATAATTTTTTTAATATGAGTGTCTGATTATTGATTATTTCTGAGCATCAATCTATTTACTTTGTAAATAACATGTAGTTACATACAATGAGTGTCTATTTTAGTAACTATTCATCCCAAATTCAATTATTTTACATTGTGTCGACTTACTTAAGACCTTACGCTTCTCTACGTTACTGTCTCTGTTATGAAGGTAGTTCTAATCCAATATGAAGTCCATCCCAATATGCGAAGTATTGACAGTGGCATTTTTTTCCATTTTAAATAAGGGCCTATATCCTTTTTTCCCATTTTATTTAATATTGTTAATTAATATAATATTTATAAAATCTTCTAATGAAACACTTAAAGTGGAATGTTTTTAATAACAGATGGGTAAATAAATAGAAAAAAGATGGAAAATATGTTTTTCGGTTACTCCATCTCTATCCTCGCAGCCCTCGGAGATCAGTCCGTAAGGCACCGGGTTCGTATCCCGATGAGATAACAATATACTTATATATATTTGTTTTCAGAATGCCTGGTTATTTATGTGGTCGTTCTACTATTTCACTTAGCAATTTATTTATTTTAGCTTATTAGCAAGTGGCTGACATCCATTTGTCGTAAAAAACAAAAATCTGTTAATACAAACCTCTACTCTGTGGAGGCCCATATGATCCTATTAGGACCGGACATGGTCGAAAAAAAAATTACACTACTCTCTTTGGCATGTTGTAGTCTTAAAAGAAATGCATGTAAATAAGTGTTTTTTTTTAAAATAATTTTACTGATTTTTAAGGTATTGTGAAGATAAAATCTATTCGATAGTACTGGGTGTAGGATTATGGTCTTTACTATTTATAGTAAATATGTATGGAGAATATATATCGGGAAAACAGCTAGTAGTATATTTATACACTGTGACTTTAAACGTATAAAGCGTTGGATTGAGACGATTTTTAAAAAGGTCATATTTTTACTGGCTTTATTTGGTGAAAAACTAAGGTATAGGAGTTATTTTTTTGGTTCTATCATTGTAATGGATGTTAGTCAATTTGATCAACTTATTATGTTTATGATATAGCTCCAAACACACATTTTCTAATAATAAAGAACGTGTAAAATTTCCAGACTCAGGATTCCAACCCAAGACCCATTGGATACTTTGTAAGTCCGCATGTTACCACTTTTCCATATCAGGAGCCAGTTATTTCGTTATATTGATATTTCGGCTATTATATTTATATCATTAATATTAGATGTAATTAAAATGTTATAATTTTCAAAATCAATATCTAATCAAATTATCTAATGAATACATACATAATCATTATAATTGATAGATATTCATCTGATTTCATTTACCTGTCATAAAATATTTATTATAAATGCATATTGCAAGCAGAGTGTCGGATTACGAACAAAAAAAAAACGATCTAAATGTAGGTATATAATTTGATGATTTTATAGATAAAACAAATAGCAAATAATGATGATTAAACCTTAATATACGCATACATGTTGATAGGCATTTCCATTTTACTTACTGTAATATTGTCTTCTATGGTAACCCAAGGTGACATCACCGGAACGCACAAAATTTATTAACATCGTAAAGGTAAGGTTAAAGAGCTTATAATAGCTCATAATATTTTTGTAATGTCACCTGATGCTATCCTGGTAGTCAACAAAGACCTAAGAAATCTATAATAATTATCAAATTTCAATTTCCCCTTTTTATTTACATTTTCTATAACAATTTATATTTTACTACACATGCAGGGTATTTTCCTATATTATATGCACGCTACTGCCTGTCAGACTACAGCCAGGTCATAAACGATGATAAATACAGAGCAACTTTTCTCTGTGTGAAAATAATTTGTTTTCGCAGAACGCCGGCGAGCGCGTTAAACATGTTTTAAGTAATTTATACAAAAATCGCAGGCGCTAAGTATAATTAATTTCATTTGAGAGAGGGCTTTTTCACAATATCACGCTGAGTGTAGTTACTAAAAGCTCGGTAATATTGTATATTTTAGGACGCCGCGAGAGCTTATAAAGTGAGTAGGCAGAGTTATGGCATTTTTTTCTGCCCCGGAATAAGTTCTGGCATAACAAAACGTGCTTAAAAAAACTTTATAAAAAAGTCGAGGTGGATAATCAGTTTATTTACAGTCAGGTAATTTATATGAAAAATTGTATTTGTCTTTTCTGATAAAATATATACTTAGAAGTGGCTCAGACTCAATACTTAACCGTTATCAAAATAACTTAAGATTTTAAGGTTTATCTTGGGATGTAAAAATAATTTAAATACCTACATATATTAGCGAAATATTATTCAAATTAACATACATAATCATATTTGAAAAAAATACAATGCTCGACGAGATTTGAACCCGTATAACCACTGGTACGCGTCAACTTGCATTAAGGCTATACTTCAGCTGAGTCACGGTCTAAAACGATCGTGACTACGCGACGCGCAAATTGTGCAAACGACGCAAAACATAATTTGTTATAAAAATGCAACATGCGTCCATTTAATGTTATGTTTATTGTTATTTAAGTAATAATAATAATATATTCATTGACATGTTTTGTTTTTCGAGTAAATACGTAATATTTTATAGTCACCTTTACACGATTTAAGAATTAATTCATCCGACGCCATCACAAAACAAATTGACGTGCTAACCTGTCGACTGTCACTCTCCGAGTGGCAACGCGGCCGAAATTACTTCCCACCTATTGCTGAAAATTGTTTGCCGTTTCAGTGAAGTATGCTCTTAACCAATTATGCTACGAGCCTCATATCTAATTACGACATTTTAAACTAGTAAGTCATACATGGAATGCTTATCAAATTGCGTTATTATTGACTATCGGTTTTTGTGTATTAAATCAAGGAATATTAATTACCTTAATTCCTAACCGACTGCCGCCTCTCGGCAAATATTTTAGTTAATAACGTCTACTTGAACTTGGTAACAATTTTTAATAAACCATTTATTTTATTCGTTGAATAAAAGAAATGGTTTATTTTAAATTATCTGTTGAAGACGCTCATAATATCACATAAAACATGTAGAGAAAACGAATTTGTTAGAAATAAGTGCGTCATGAAATATTATTTTTGATTATCTAAGACCCTGACTTTGAAATTAATTTTAAATGATGTAATTAGATAAAACTTTTTACGGTAATACAAAATAAATATAATGTAGAATGTCAGGAAAATATCAATTACATCCATAAAAATATAATAGTGAGGAAAATTGAAAACAAGAAAGGCAGGAAGGAAAATTTTATTACCCATTCTACAAGAAATATTTTCTTTGAGTACCTTTAACACTTATCGCTTCGCAAATATTTCTGAATAAATTTTCATTTTGATCGCTCCCGCTAGGTATAAAATATTATTTAAAAATGTGGAAAAATGAATATTTATTGAATTTAGGTACAATAAAAAGATGCAGTTATAGATATTTATATCTAAAATAAGTACCTATCGACTGAGGGAACTTGATGTAAATTGAGTTAAATTCAATAATATGGAAGGAAATAGTGTGTTATGGTCATGGCTTCCACATCCTGAAGCGGCCCTCAATATTTTCCGGGGGACCTATCGCTAAGGTTAAGGGCAATGTGAAACTCTACAGTAGCGTTTTCTAAATGGCAATCTGCGGAATCGAACGGTTCCGCCAGGTAAAATAATTAAAGGTACCTACCGATTGCTTGATTTTTAGTGATTTTTTGTATTTTTAAATAAATCCACTTCAATTATTGATCGCGACCCCATTATGCGTTAATTAGCCAAGTAACATGCAACATCTCGCCATATTGGATAAATAGCTTTTCTTATTATCAGGAAACTTCTACGCGTGAATTATCATTTAAGTATTAATCACTAAATCATCATTATAGCACACCAAATTGTATCCACAATCACATATTTTCTTATATTAAAATATGTCAAGTAAAATAGCTCACAGGCGACTTTTTTACTATTAGAGCACATTTGTAATATTTGTTTATCTCACTAAGCTAATCGACCGGCCATGCTGGGCACCACCAAGCTCAAGCCCCCATGCTAGGGCCTTGTTAGTCTCCCCTTATGGGGGCCATGGTTATGGTTTAAGACTTTTTGTAGTGAAAAATAAAATAAGTACATTATATTATATTATTCTCACTATGAAAAGCGAATTAATAATTAATTTATTAAAAATTATCTTACCTATTCCCGCAAGCTTATTAAATGTACGAATTTTAGATATATGGTACTTATATATAACCTAACCTTTTAATTACCATATTTAAATAACACGTTAACTATAATATTATCTAAAGGCCAACGACTACAAACGCGCCAGGTGCGGTGTTAGCACTAAATGAGTTAATAAAAAACCGAATAAAATTTTTCATTATTCTCTTCATTAAAATAGTAATACACCATTGCATAGTAAAAGTATTAAAAAACCCACAATGGATACACTGAGAGCGAATCATAGATCTACAAGACTAGATTGTAACTTTCCTTGATACTTCCTAATTATCAATTATATAATATATTCATTATAATAAATGTAAGTATCATTGATACATAAATTCTGAATTATAAAAATAAAATACAATAAATGACAGACAATAAATTGTGGAAGTACTCCAATAAATTTATATTATTTTAATTTTATTGGATGGTATATTTGGAAGTGCTATCAAAAAGATGAGCTTAATGGTGTAATAGCAAACGATTCTGAAACAAACGGCAATGGCTGCCGGGAGCTTTAAGCTGGTGGATAAGTCTTTAATTTACGGTAAAAGCCTTTTTATTCCTGGCCGTCTGCGAAAAAAGCTACACTGCATATACTCCAATGCACTTCCACTTTCATTTTCGACTCAGATCGATGGCCTTTTTATTTCAGCTTTCAAATTTGCTCTTCGTTTTGTTTTCGTAATATCATATTTGGAAGAAAGCTTTTGTCATTTGAGAGATCGAACTGAGGAAGTATTTTAAACTTTTATATAAAAAGATGTATAGCTCATTCCAGAATGATAACAATGATTCTTTCAATATTAACGTAGGCGTCTTCATATTATTACGTAAGCTTAGTAAACTCCGTTGGCCAGTAGACAACGTCCAACCATAGAGGGGCAATCTGGAGAGCAGTTTTCTCGGTCAAACATTGACTGGAAGGGCCAGACTTCAATAGTTGGACGGTCGGATGCCAGAACGGCCGGTCCAGATAACTGGGTGACACTAATAGCCCAAGATAGTTGAAGGTAGAGAAAGGAATTATAAGTGGCAAGGATCCACCCTGGGTTGTTAAACAACTGATCATGATACAAATTAATTATATGCATTTAACATACATAATTTTGAAAACACTTCTGTAAAAATGATTTTTTTTTCTAGATGCCTTTATGGATACCTCGCATTTACTATCGAGGTTTCTTAAGGACTTTGGCACGCAAACTACTCTACTTGATGCTAGTCAAATGAAAATTGTGCCGGCTGAGAGAATATTCCTTATTGAAAACTGTTCTTCTACCCGCATCGGGTATTGCTAATTTGAATTCGGTCAGGGCCTATAAAACCGCCTTGCAAAAACCCTGGAAAATTCTTAGTAGCGCAAGGCGGAGGTGATTCTGATGAATATTTTGTCGTATTCATTGGGAACTGAGGACTGCGATTTGTAGTCGAGCTTTTTCCCGTGGTAAAAGAAATGTCGCATAGGACTGATATTCTGAGCATATACTTATCCTATCTTATATGATTGCAGTCACTGGATCTGAAATGCATGAATCATCTTTACATGTCACCATTTATTATTTTTATTCTTTTTATTACATCAATACAGAAATTAAAAAGTGCATCTCTTCCGGCCTCGTTTGCCATGGTTCCCGGAAGGTCTCGAATGTCCGCATCTGCCAGATGTCCTACATTTACTCCTAGATTGTCAAATCTTTAGCAAGGAGCGGCACAACCTGAACTGTAAAAATGTATTATAACCAATAGAAAAAGTCTTTTTCAAAAAAGTAAAACAACCCGCAGGAATCGAACCTGCATCTCTCCAGGTATCGCGCCCGCCGCGCATAAGCCACTGTGCTAAAGCTGTCATACTAATTACGACAAATTTTAACTCTTATAATACTCTCTGAAGCGCTCCCAAATTGAGCTATGATTGGCAATCGATTTTTGTATTTTAAATCAAAGTAAGTACCTACCTTTTACTTTAATTACTAGCCGAAGTCACGGATTACTCCAAATTTTTGTGTTATAACTTAATTGAACTTGCTAATAATTTAATAAACTATTTTTTTTATTCAACGAATAATTCACAAGATTTACGAATGTGATATTCTAAGTATTGAACATAGATATTTTTGAAAACATTTCTGAAAAAATGTATTATAACCAATAGAAAAAATCTTCTTTTAAAGTGTGTCACCCGTGTAATTCTGAGTGGTATTATTGCTACAAACCTGATGCAAATAAATACATGTATACTAGATAATCGAAATTTATCAAATAAGCCAGTAATAATAATATGAACATATTCTGTATATCAGAGTCAGTGTGTCTTAATTCCATTTTGTACCTAAATCATATTTTTTATAGTTAATACATCTTCTGAGTCAATATTACAGAAACTTGACGTCATTGCCATAAAAAATCTAAAATAATTGACTCGCCTAAAGTCAAGACTCACATTTTGCAATTTTGTCATTTTTAGTTAAATATACCAAGTGATTCTAAAGCCATCAATATATGAGAAAAATAGTTGGCTATCAAAAGTCACTTTAAACCATGTGAAAATCGTTGACAAAGTTGACTGTTGGTGTCATAGTTCACATTTTTCAATTAATTCTGTCACCTAGGCCTTTCTGACTAATCAGGGACCCCTATTTCTCATAATGTGCTGAGTATCTGCAGCTTTCGCAGTATTACATATATATTAAATAAATAATAATGTAAATCGACTCACTCACTCATTAATATTCAAGGGAGCTCAATACTTTTCCTCGAATCACAAAGAACACTGCTCTGGTGGTTTTTTGCGATTATCACAAAACACGATTTTTGGAATATGCGAGTAATGACTCTAGGCAACTCAATTGTACTTTTGCGTTGGTGTTCATTTTAGGCAAAAGGATACATTGGCTTTCATGTACGCACGTGTATGTATACAGTGAAAAAAATCTAGTAGGAGTTTAAAATAAAATTACTGTCGTTTTTTACCCTTTGAGTTACGTGATATATAATAATAATATTACGACGTATCGTTTGAATAATTCCTTTCACTTGACGATGGAATTTCATCCGCCTTCGCTAAAGAAAAGTGAGATGAATAATAATATATATATTTAGAATTTTATTCATAACAAGATATTTACCAAAAATTATTTTATAAATGAAACACCCACACTGGAATTATTTTTTTATCAAAAGCTTTTTGCTAATTAAAAAGATACTAAAATTTTTTTAAAAATTGTTTTCAGAAAATACAATTTTCGGTATATTTTGAAAAAATAATCAGTCAGTGAGAAAATGTTATACCTTCCAGTCTAAATTACATCAATTCCGAACCCCCATTTATTTAAAGATAAACTCATAAATTTCATTATTAATAATGACAGAATATTTGCACTCAGAAAAAAATCATTTTTACGTTGGCTATTGACCTCACATCTTCTAAACCTTACTTCACAAATTATCACGCGTCATACTAGACTACCTATTTTAGCGATATAAATATAGCTACGGTTACATTTTGTTTATATATTTTCACAATAACGAAACCTATCGGTACACGTCATGTAGGTTAATAGAATGGGAAACTAATTATATTGTATCAAAAATAGCCACCAATCAATGGAATGTGTGGTATTATAAAATTAAATACATGTTTACAAACATGGATCAACGAGAAATAGGACCAGTACCAAAAAATGTTTTTCTCAAAATTAAATACTAATTGAGACCTCAACACTTTGATACTCGTGACAAACATCTATAAATTTATTTTTCAAAAGAAGGTATTTTTTAAATTAACTATTTTTGTTATTCAACGAATAATTTACAAGATTTAAGAATGTGACATTCTAAATATTGAATATACATAATTTTGTAATCACTTCTGAGAACATAAATATTATTACCAATAGAAAAAATCTTTTTTGAAAAAAGTAAAATACCCAGCAGAAATCGAACCTGCATCGCTCGGATTTCGCACCCATGCACATAGATTACAATGCTATTATAGGAGTCATACTTCATTGACAAATTTAAACTTATGGCTCTTAAGGGCCCATATGCCCCACGTGGGTCAAAATGGAGCTTTTGTGGTATTTTCCGAGCATAATCCTGGACATTTCTTAAACGTTGTAGATAATCTATTTATATAATTTTGAAGCCTTATTCTCCTTTATATTTATTTTAAACATTTGATGACTGCATAAAGTATTTTTATTACATAAAATAGTATTCTTTTAAACCTCTCGCTCTAATATTTTAGAATAAAGTCATATTTCAGTACATAAATGTGCAGTGGTGTTATGATTTTTTTACATTTATTAATTTTTAAACGCATTTATAAAACCATCAGTATAATTTATATATACATTATTATAGTGAAATATTTACGATAAAAAATTATTTTGATAATCTCTGTGATCCCAAATTTGACAAGAATTGGGCATTTTATTATTCAAAAAATGGGCAAGATTAACACATTTGAAGATAATTCTAAAGATATTCATTATAAGCTATGTCTAAGTACCTAACCGAAAAAAAGTCTTTTTTTTAAACGGTACATGTTCAAATACGCGCGTTAACATAATTTTACTCCCTACTTCAATTATAGTTTGTCAATTTATGGCTACGACCGTATGTTGTAGCTTTACCTTTGGGGAATGCCAAAAGAAATGGCGTATTTTAAAAAAACACTACCTTATTCTTAGGTCAATAATTATTATAAAGCAATCATTATTCGTAGGATGTTTATGACATTTGAATAGTCAAAGACATAGTTTATAATAAATATCTTTAAAACTATCTTCAAATGTGTTAACCTTGCCCATTTTTTGAATAATAAAATGCCCAATTCTTGTCAAATTTGGGATCGCAGAGATAATCAATATAATTTTTTATCGTAAATATTACACTATAATAACGCCTATATAAATTATACCAATGGTTTTATAAATGCGTTTAAAAATTAATAAATGTAAAAAATCTTAACACCACTGCACATTTATGTACTGAAATATGACTATATTCTAAAACATTAGAGCGAGAGGTTTAAAAGAATACTATTTTATGTTATAAAAATACTTTATGCAGTCATCAAATGTTAAAAATAAATATAACGGATAATGAGGCTTCTAAATTATATAAATAGATTATCTACAACGTTTAAGGTATGTCCAGAATCATGCTTTGAAAATAGAAAAAAGCTCTATTTTGACCCACGCTGAGCACGTCTGTCCTTAAGCTACAACATACATATCTGAAAACTTTAAAAAGAAAAATATTTTTTTATTTCAAATCAAAGATAAACTTTGGTATAGTTGTAAAAAAATGTGAATTTTTTACATACTTACGTACACAGTTACGTTATTATTACATTATATTTTATTGGCATATTAATTATTAAAGACGCCCACGATGGCCGTGCGGCTTAAGCGTTGGACTATAACGCCGTGGGTCCCAGGTTCGAATCCTGGGTCTGGCAAGTACACATTTTTTTTCAATTTGTGTGTGAGTCAGGGTGTGGACCTAGCAGGTTGAGTAAGTGGGTGACATCCATTTCTCGTAAAAAACAAAATCTGTCAATACAAAACTCTACTCAGTGGAGGCCCATATGATCCTATTACGATCAGACATGGTCGAAAGAAATGAAGTAGGAAGTTAGACCATGTTATCACGCGTGTTTGAACATGCGTTTAAAAATTAATAAATCTAAAAAATCTGAGCACCACTGCACATGGATGTACTGAAATATGACTATATTCTAAAACATTAGATGGAGAGGTTTAAAAGAATACTATTTTATGTAATAAAAATACTTTATGTAGTCATCAAATGTAAAGGATAATAAGACTTCAAAATTATATAAAGAGATTATCTACAACGTTTAAGGAATGTCCAGGATTATGCTCTGAACATACGATAAAATTTCCATTTTGACCTACGTGGTGCACGTGGGCCGTTAATACTCTCTGAAACCCTTTCCAAATTGAGTTACTATTGGCGATCGGCTTTTGTATTTTAAATCAAAGTAGGTATTACTTTAATTACAAGCAAGTACAAGTAAGTTACAACAAGAAATTAGAGTGATTCGTGACGTCGCGTCGGTTAGCACAGTAAGAGAAGGGTAAATTGCTTTTTTCCATTTCCATCTTGGCCGCCTCACAAAAGATTTCGTAACAGATCATTTGTACAGGAAATCGATTATAAAATTATAACGATACTGAAGTATCCTTATTTTAATTATAATAGTATTATCATACTAGGTCATTTTTGAGTTACTATATCAAATAGCTTTTAAATTTAAACGCCTCATAATAATTTATTAAAATCAATACTACTCGTAATCGTTATTATGTTTACGTTAATCATCAAAGGATTATACAAAACTTCTTCAAAGAGATATTTAAATATTAAAAAAAAGTTTTATCAGTAAATTTTACCGGAATTGTTTGAATCGATAACAATGTTTCCTTTGTACAACACTTTTCTGTAAATTATTATTATCTTCTCAAAATAAATATGAATTTGAAATGGATAGCTTTAGGCAGACGAGTCAAAGCGTTTCCTTAAATAAATTAGTTTGAAAATAACGAAATATTGTACACCTCTTGGAAACACTTTCTTTTTGCGGGTATTTTTTTTAACTAGTTACTGTACAATTTATTTATATTAATACTACAAAATGATATGCTAAAATAATAACATATTTTTCTTAACTTTTAATCAGTCAGAACTGTCATAAACGACTAATAAAATATAAACTTATTTTGAAAAATTATTTTTTAAAATATTAAAAAAACATTTCTTTTTCATCAATCTGAGTATTTCAAGAAAATAATATTAAGAATAGTCATTTCTTTTTAATCCCCGTTCTTCAGCTGCGGACGTCTACCTCGTGATTATTTAATTACTTCACCAAAAAAAGGCTGTCCAATGCTACACGATGTTATAAATACCCCGTTTACACATGGTTGGATTTACTGATGACAGTACGTATTATCGCGGCCACAAAAAGAAAATGCACGTGTAAACACGTATTATCGTACAAGTTGCAAGATTGCATGTATTTAAAAATTAAAAAAGTTCAGAAACATCTGAATTTCCACGCGGCAGTTGGAATTTGTGCGATATCTGCGCCTGCGCAGTAGAACGATAATGGCGAACCTGCCGGAAAAACTACGAACCACGCCGCGCAAAGCATTTTGAGGTTTTTCACAGCCAATCAAAAAATAGCACCATCGAATGACAACAACGCGTCTTGCGTACGCTTGGAGAATGAGATCGAGGCGCCAGTAAATCCATGCGCGTGTATACAGGCGCAATAATGTAAGGTTTGAGGTAATCGTAAACAAACTTATTTATTGACTTGTATTGTGTGGGGTTATATAAATGAAAACCGTCGTGAAAGTCGTGTGCAGTTCTGCAAGCATTGGATCCGTTACTTTAATGTAAATTTTTGGTTTACCTGTCGATCTAGCGACCGTGTTTAAATGTTCATTTACCACGGTAGGCAATGAAACTTAATTTTCTTTTTTAATTCTTAACGTCCATGAAAACATTTTTTTCGACCATGTCCGATCCTAATAGGATCATATTATTATGGGCCTCCACAGAATAGAGGTTTCTATTAACAGATTTTGTTTTTGGTGAGAAATGGATGTCAGCCACTTGCTCAGCCTATTAGGTCCATACCCTGACAGACATAAATTGAAAAACAATATGTGTACTTGCCAGACCCAAGATTCGAACCTGGGACCCACGGCGTCATAGTCCAATGCTTAAGCCGCGCGGCCACCGTGGATGTATGATGACATACTTTTTACTTAATACATACTTTAATACAACATACTTTTACTTAATATACCATTTTTCATTCAACGAATAAGTCATAAAATTTGAAGACGTAACATTCTATATTGAATATTCTTTATTTAAAATTAAATTTTGATGAGATACTGACACTGGCTAGTAATCAAGGTGAGTACGTAATATTGGTACCTTGTTTCAAACCACAAAACCAATCACCAATATGGGCAAAATTTGCAAAACGTTTTAGTTGGATGAATAGTAGCTAGTTTCGTCGTAATTGGGTAAACGGCAGGTGACTAAATTAGTTAAGCACTTTATTCTAAATCCGATAAATGCAAGTTCTATTAAGTTCTATTAATTTTAACAGGTATATTTCTGACGTATTTCCGAATTATGTGTGTTCCTTTCATTAATTTATTTATTATATTCTAAATGATTTATAAAGTATTATTCCATGTTATACCATCTTCAATATAATCATACTCAAGCAAGGAAGTTTATAGGCCTGAACGTCCCGATTACAAAAAAAATCATTCTTCTTCTTTATGTGCCATATCCGTTTTTGGCGATGATTTTAGCAATATATTACCTAAGTATATCTCAGTAATCTGAACAGGAAATATTGGGCGGAGATATTCTTCATATATTTACAGGAATCCGTTAATACTTTTATAGACGTCCTATCATGTATTTTCTTACATTATTTTTGGCTTTTATCATTCTTAAAATCATGTTGATATTTGTAACATTTTCTTTACAGCTGTTCCCTATATATATTAAAAAATGTTAATAATTGACTTAATATTTTATCGTAATACTCTCCTTAAGCTCGCTGCCATTTAAATCACGAATTAGATTCAAATAAACTACTACCAAATAACCCTCTTAAAATATATCTTGATATATATGTATATATTTGAGGTCCACAAAAAAGCTCCATTTGAATTATTTGAGATAGTGAAAAAATATATTATTTAATTCATCACATGAATACAACAATGCAGTCCTTATGAAATATTGTACAAAAACGATTAATAATGTGTTTATTTCATAACCTTATATAATATACAAAAAAAAACTTGTACAAACGTAACGTAATTACGTAGCACATGAAGGCAGTGTCTTCCGTCTTGGCAGGAGGGATGCGGAATAAATAATAGAGAGAGAGCTACTTAACGCCTGAGAAATATTTCTACGTCTTCTCCACACTCACTCGGTCTTTCTGTTTTTTTCTTCTTCAATTGAAACGTCCATTGATCGACAACTCGACTCAGTTAGTTTTATCACAGCATTAGTTGCACTACAAGTTACATCCCCGCTTTATTAATTATTATTGTAACTTTCAAATCCAAATGCAAAATTATTTATTTTTACATAACGTTATTTAACACAACATTACAAATTATAAATTTAAGATGTTCATAGCATGACATTTAAAAACAAAGAAACAGTGTAAAGAAGAAATAAATATAATAATATACAGTATCACAAAAACAGTATAAATAATTACAAGATAAAAAGAACTTTTTATATACAACGTTTTTAATTTTTTTGTTGAATCATATTATAAACTTGACTTGACTAGCTTAAACGATCAAAAAAAATGTACTTGATAGAAATACTGAATAATGAAATATCATTTCATATTAATTTCTATAGTAACGCACGTATATATTATTTAATAATTTAGTTGCTAGGACCTCCTAGCAACCAATAATGGTATCAAAATACTGTTTCATACAAAATAAAATTAACTGAAAATGAATTCAATTCTACTTAAAGATGGCGAAAAGTATAAAAAATGCATTGGCATCGTGTTCTGATATATTCTAAAAGTTTCAAATGTCTAGCTAGTCAGGAAGTTAGTTAAAAATCGATTGTAAGACAAACAAACACCGGACAAATAAGAATACGAGTTAAGAAAATCGTTGTAAAATCGATTTAAACCGAAAAAATCAAATTATAACATTAAGTCAACACTTTTTGGTTATTTTGTGATATTTTTCTTTAGAAAGGATTGAACATTTAAATTTTTCTTTATAAATCAAGAACATGTAAAGCTGTAATATTATTTTTTTAAAGTAACTATTAAAAATTCTATCACTATTCTAAAAGTTTAACTCGATCAAACATATAAGCTCTCAAAGCTTATCTGGAAATTAATAATGTAAGACTTATTACGATTTCTTTATATATTATTTAAACCAAGTCTAAATGGCTTGGGCGAATAACTTACAAATATTCCTCATTAAAAGTCTATTAATTAATTCCACTTTTACCTTGTGAAGGTTCTTATATTCCACTTAGAATCTAGAATGGTAATCTACCTTGCAAATTTGCAAAAAATAATAAACGTTTTGTTGATATTCCGGAATAAACATAGAGGTCAATGACGTTTCATATTGTAAATTCCCTTATCGATGTGATTATTTTTTAGACGTCATAGAAATACATAATATTAAAAAAAAGTTTAACCTGGTGGGAATCGTTCACTCACATTGTTCATTTTTTAAGTGAATTTTCTTGTACTTTGAGCTGTCAATCTGTCTTTGATTTATATAAATTATTACCGATTAATAATTAACCTATTCAATGCAAATATTTCAAAATGTGTCAAATGTTAGTTGAGCACCTTAATAAGTTATTATATACCCACAAAGTTACATCTTAAAACAGAATTGATAACATTCACAACACATTTTATTATGTAGGAAATTTCGTATAATTCTTAATAGTCACGTAACTAACTAGAATTTTTTGACGCTGTGTCAACAACAGCTATAAATTGATATTGAAGTTAAATGAGCAAATAATTTGATGTATCAATGGCGTATGAATTGGTAAAAAATATCATTTTTTACTTGCTTATAATTATAATTAAAAATGTTATTTTTGTATGTTTTGTGGATTTATTTTTTGAAGCCATCCTATGTAGAATTCGAAAAGTTTGGTGTACCAAAATACCCTCTTGCTCTTCCATATTCGTTATCTTCAAGTTTTAAAAAAAAATGGTAAAAATATTATAAACCATAATTAATAAATGATTATAACTATACTGCGAATATGAAAAACGACAAGAATATAATAGTATTATTAATAACGCTTAAACAATGTTAACGGGACGTTGTACGTGGTTCAAGTCGCGTGAAGCATTGAGCGGCACGCGCAACTCAAACGTTTAACCGTGTGTAAAAATGTTCGTAAACAGTCTTTTTTTGATTGTACATTTATACGGTTATACGTTTGAGTTGCGCGCGCCGCTCATTGCTTCGCCGACGTCGCTCACGTAAGACGAGCCATAACAAAATAACCGCGAAGGTGACAGGACAAATCATTTGAAATTTTCGATGTTGTTATACAACTATGCCCACGATAGCCGAGTGGTTTATACATTGGCTTATAATATTGTGGATCCCAAGTTCGAATCATGGGTCCGGAAAATACACATATATCCATATGAACTTATTAGGATAACTAAAACTATAACTAAAAATATTCCAAATGAATGAGAAAACAATGTGTTATTGTATTTTATATTTTTGTTTATTTTTACCAAGGATTTTGCGACTAATATCTTTCAATCCTGCCAATTGTCTCACAATAATTCGATAATAGTATGAGCATGGTCACCAAGCGTCGTGTTAAGCTTGCCGTATTTTAATTTAATAATTTTAACAGTGGCTTCAAAAAAAGATTGACAATTAAATGCGGCTTGTGGCTCTATCACATCCAAATATCTATAGCATCAATTATTTCTCAAAATATAAATATTGTTTGTACTTTAAAATGTGTTAATATCGCGACACTAATACATGACCAATGGTTTGAACCCCTGCGATACCTATCTACACTAAGCCCAGCTAAGTAGAAAAAAGTTGTCCTTTAGTGGGCCCACTGGGCTTTTCTTTCCCGCCTTTTTGTGTTGATTTTAAAAAGTCAAACTGGCAAAAAACAGCCTAAATTACGGGAAAAATCACACTTCCTTTCACCATTCCTATTTTTGTTTTCACTTTCCGGTCGATTGTGAGTTAAGTGGAAACTTTTAGAGTTTATTTATGATTCCAGCGATAGGCGCTGACATCTTGTTTACAGTAACATTAGCAGGACGCACGACATAGAGCATTTTTACAGAGTTGATTGAACTATTATTCAATTAGATATTAGTTGGCAAAATTACAATTTTTTTAAGTTATATCTATACTTAAGGCCGTATTAAAGTACCCTACTAAGAATAAATAGCATACTATACAATAAATCACAGTATATTTCGTGCAAAAATTAAAAAAAAGCTACACCAAATCAAAAATAAATTTTTATCAAAGTTTTCTAGTTTTATTTATAGTTATATTTTTTCCTACAATAATTACTGGTTAGGCCAAATTATGGAGACCCATTTGCTTTTTCCCACCTACCTCAAATCTCCGGCAGCAGTTACGGGTCATCAGTCGACCGTGGATAAATATCGCCAGTGAGCTCAAGTTTCTTTAGCAGACGCGCCTAGGCTTGTTAAAGCTAAGTGCTCGTCCGTAGTCATTTGGCGGGTGCGGCGCGGCGGCGTCTTGCGAAACTCAAACGTATAACCGTGTGTATTATGCCCCAAAAAACACACTGTCTATGAACATTTTACACACGGTTATACGTTTGAGTTTCGCAAGACGCCGCCGCGCCGCCCCCGTGCGACCACTACGTTCTTCACTAAGAATTAGATTATACAGACTGATTCAAAAATTATTCGTGGACCACGGCCGGGTCAGCTTGATATAGTGTGACCATCGTCCGAGCGATACTTCTGAATACCTGACAAGCCGTGATACCGGCTCCTGTCAATCATCAAAAGTGTACTGTCAAGTGCCGCGCGCCGGATAACCCAACAAATAATACAGCGCAATTGCTAGTGCAATTAGACCACGAAGCAAGATCATCAACATCATAAAAGGACAGTGCCTGGCATCCTAACGTAAGCATCCACATCCACTATCAAAACTATTCTGTCACAAAATTACAGTCCACTGTGAAAAGCGAAACCAATTACCCTATATACATTTTCCTTGGATTATCTGTAATGCATGAGAGAAAAAATATAATACATTCAAGGGAAAACGAGACAGGGCAAGAAATATTAAACATACACAAACAATTAAAAAAATATTAGGAATATCATTTATTTTAATCGGGTCGTTAAATAAAATAGATGATACTCTCATAATAGTTTGATAGATGCGTACAGTGTGGTAATAGAATAGCATGTGATTAGAGTATCGTGAGATTAGTGTGTTATCTAAGATATTTAACGGTAATTATAATAAGCACCATGACGTGAGTTACCACATCTCCACCCCCATGTATATGTAGCCGTGACGAGGGTGTTTTAACCAACTGTAACCTTAACCAATATACATATCAATAAGAAAAATGGAAACATTATGAAGAAATAACTATCAGCTAAGCGTTGCCGCTTCATAAATAAACGAGTTCAGCAGTGGCGTGCTCGGCAAAGACAGGAGACTCTACCAAGACTCAGGCTTATGCAGTAACTCACTCATGTCTAAAACACCAGAATACAAACAGTAAGACAGAATATAATACACGTAAACATCGTACACATATGAGAGAGGGGGGGCTGAGAGAATACGTATGCTAATGCTGACAGGTAGTATTGTCACCTGGTAATATCTCTTAGTTATATAATATTATTATTTTAAGTATAATAGTGAAAGCGCTTTCTAAAATATATTGCAAAATGTTTATGTAGCCCAAAGTTAAATAACGGCGCCATTTAAAAGGAAGTGTAGAGCTTTCTAATACCTCTATAGAGAGAATACGAACATTTTACTAAAACTGTAAACAAAAACCATACAATATGGCGTCGTTATCTACTATGTTCACTATTGATCTTTCCTAGGATATCGAGTTGTGGAATGCTGTATTATTGTCCTCTCTGAATGTGGCCGAAATACCTACGGTAAATTTATAATTTAGATACTACGCAGAACATCTTGATCCTTTCTTATTATCAACATTTCTCACCCTATCAGTCCAATGAATTTTGATTCGTGTATACAACTAGGGATTGCAATACCAAATGAATATATCACTAACGATTTTTCGGTATTTCTTATTGAATACCGGTATTCGTTAAAACATAAGTACCTACTTATCGGTAAATATAGTTATTACAATCTCTTTAAAACATTATTTTATAGAAAAAAGCTACCTATCTACATTTATTATGGTGGCATTTAAAAATATGTATTTTACAAATAATTTGAATTCATAATAATATATTGATAATTTCAACTAAAGCCCTCAAAAAGGTTAGTTCACTAAGTGTAAATAAGCGCGGCTGCAGGAAAAGTTTCTTCAATTCAATACTTGTACAATCATCAATAATTTTATTATAGAATAATTTAACATTTGTCACTTTTTTTTATTTCGAAATAATATCACTAGGTTTATTTATCGAGACAATTTTGTAAATGGGTATATTTAATGAATTGGGTTTTATTGTTATTTCACCTATGTTAGATTCAGTCAATATTTTGCATTTTATCAGCACATAACTTATACACTCAATTTAATAGGAAATACAGTATAAAGTAATAAAGAAATGACATTAAATTCATTGTCAAAAACGTAAACGCATGTGGTTTCTTACTACCGAAAATTTCAGTATTTTGGATTTTTAAAACCGGTATTTCGGTATTGATAAATACTGGAATACCGGTATTGCAATCCCTATATACAACCACATCTCAAAAACTTCAACTATGCGTTACATCTACTGATTTGGGATTCATACCTACGTGTAATAGAAAAGTATTAGATAAATTAACAGTAAATTGGATCTTTCAGTTTCTATCGCTAAATGCTCTTAGTGAAATATGAGTAGCATGTTTTGCCTTAATATAGATATATCCTGTTTCTTTGTCACCTTATATGTAAGAGACCATGAATATCTTTGATTTGTCGATTTTTCTTTTAAAATAAACTTTTATGTGATATTATGAAGAAATACAAAAAAAGGTATTTTTAACTTCTAAAACCGTTTAAAAACTACATATCTAAGTACGTACGTCTTGCATCTATAAGGGGAGTAGTTGTTATCCGTTTAGTCAACTACTCCCGTTATTATTTTATATTCAGACGGTTGCTTTTGTGACATGTGATTTTTTACCTATGGGTAGTGTTGAAGGAAAACACTCGTTGGTATTTTATTTCGTTTATATGGCACAATCTCACCTAAACTATTCACAGCTACCCTTGAAGACTTATTCAGGCAACTTGACTGGAATGACAAAGGGATCCTCATAAATGGAGAATACCTGAGTCATCTGCGCTTTGCCGATGACATAGTAATTTTCTCGCAAGTCTCAGAAGACCTACAAAGCAGAATGCAGGAACTCGCTGCAGTAAGCAACAAAGTAGGTTTGAAAATAAATGTAACAAAGACGAAAGTCATTTTCAACTGCTTTGCGGGCGAAAAATAGATCCTCGTCAATGGCACTCAGCTCGAACAGATGAAAAGCTACATCTATCTGGGACAACAAAAGTGTCTATAGATGATGTATATTTGATGAAATTGTCCGCAGATTAAAGCTAGGCTGGAGTGCTTTTGGCCGCCTGAATAATGTCTTCAAAAGTGACCTTCCACTGTGTGCTTCCCGTTATCATGCATAAGAAACATGGAACCTAAGTAAAAGAGAGATCCAAAAACTTAGAGTAGCACAAGGTGGTATGGAGAGGTGCATGCTGGGCATAACGCGAAAGGACAAAAAAAGGAATGAGTGGATAAGGAAGCAGACAAGGGTTTGGGATGTAATAGAGTTTATTAAAAGCCTTAAATGGACATGGGCTGGACACATAGCTCGAAAAAAGACAATCGTTGGAGAAATCTAGTCATCCAATGGTATCCAAGAAGTACAAAACGTCCGCAAGGTAGACCTAGAGGCCGCTGGATCGATGAAATGATAAAGTTCTGCGGAAGTACGTGGCAACGCAATGCACAGGACCGAGAGAAGTGGAAGCAGCTTGAAAAGGCCTTCATCCAGCAGTGCATAGATTCAGGCTGATGATGATGATGATGATGATATGGCACAAATATATAAGTAGTATGATACGGCAGATAGCATGAAGTTATATTAAACTATGTTTTTGAGTGTAAAGGTTTATCCTGATTCTTTTACCTTCGTTATTTGAAAAATGGTTGTAACTCTTGTAACTCTTGTAACCTCTATATATTATATTGAAAATCTCTAGACAACTGCCATTTCCGACTCGCTATTGTCTATGCTCTAAACATGAGCATAATGCCGGGTCCACACTGGCAACATGTCGCCGGCAACCTCGTTAAATTTTACGATAAGTATGATAATTGTCGTAAAATTTAACGAGGTTGCCGGCGACATGTTGCCAGTATGGACCCGGCATAATATACAATAAAACGTGTCAGTTGTAGAGTTGAGTAAAACCTCAACACATCTTGCAAATAATTATAACTTAGAAAGAAATCGATAATGTTAGTACTTTTCTTCCATTAAAACTAATGCTGACTATATCAAAATAAGGTAATGTGTAGAAAGATTTCAGCGCTGTATAATATATATATTTTATAAAGTTGTCAGTATTATAATATTATTATCTAATGATCACAGCACTACGTTTTACTAACTTGTCGTAATGATGATTCGAAATGGATAAATAGAAAAAAATGAATACAATAATGCCCCATAAACGTTTCTACGTACCAAGTTTACTTTAGAAAAATAACATAATAATATAGGCCACCTGTAATTTCATAATGTTTGTAAACAACTTATTTAACTCTATAAAATTACATTATATTAAACTTGTATAAAACTTATATTATTATTATTTATGTAAACAAGAGAAATTATAAATTAGTTTTCGTAAATTTATATCTCATATTATTACATGCCTATCTACTATTACAATAAATTAGCAGCAGTGTAACATAATAACAACAAACTAAGTTCTAGCAGAATTTTAGATTAAACTTACTACTTTAACCGTTAAGCTACATAAATATTAAATACTCAAACACGCATATATGTCTATTAAACACTAATGATATCTGGAAGTTGTGTATTATTTATGTAAATTTCCAAGTTGCTGTACGAATACATAGTGCGGTAGTAAGTAATATCAAATAATTTTAATACAATCGGGTTACGGCTAGATTTGGGTATTTCCGGAGAAAATCTCAATCTCGAGATTCGGGATTTCCTGAAATGATGAAATTTTGAATTCCCGAGAAAAGGGATTTCCGGAAAACGATTCTCGAGAATTCCCGAGAAATCGGGAAATTTAAAAAAAAAACTGTAAAAATCCTAAAATCAGTGTAAAAACAGATAAATTCCAAAAAAATATGATTTTTTTTATTTATGTAAGAAGACAAACAAAACAGAAGTAGGAAAATAAAAAAAAATTCAAAACATTACTTATTAAAATAGAATTTAAAAAAACCTAGACTGTCAATCGCTGCGTCTGACAATCACGTACGCGTTTGAGACAGAAAATTCCCTGATGTTGCAAAAATTGCGCTCATTTTGAGTCGACGTTGGCTTAATTGTGTTAAATGCCCCTACCAGTCCTTGAAAGATTTGTGTTTTCTGTCCACTTTATTCACATAGAAAATTGTTTTTTCAATTATTATTTGATAATAAAGAAATCCCGAATCCCGAGAAAAAATCCTCGAGATGCGAGATTTCCCGAAATATTAAAAATTTCAATTCTCGAGATTCGGGATGGAAAATCTCAAAAATTTCTCGAGAATTCCCGTCGGGAAAATCCCGAAACCCAACTCTAGTTACGGCTATAAATGATGAATTCACATAATAGGGTATTTAATTAAAAAATCTTTGAGCCCTACGAATTTTTAAAATGCACAACTAAAAAAAAAGCTCAAAAACACATCCCTCGTAAGTATATTAAGTACATAAGAATTTTGAGACAATTGGTATTTCGAAAAATATATTTAACATACTCTGGGCGTATTTTAAATTTAGCTGGTATGTTTAAATTTAAGTTGTTTGATAATATTGTAATATTGACACTATTTAAACTAAACCTTATTTTTGAAATCGTAACTAAGATTTATTGCATCATAGAAAATACTTTTCCCCACGATGGCCGAGAGGTTATCGCGTCAGTTTATAATTTCGTGGATCCCATTATCGACAATGTCTATTGGACCCAGAATTCCAGAGTATGGACTTGATAGATTGAGTAAGTGGCTAACATATATTTCTCATAAAAAAAACAAAACAATATTATGAGCCCCATATTATCTTCCAAGGATTGGAAATGGCAATATTAATTTAAAAAAAATCTTATTAATAAATTTAAATAAAAACAATCTTAAATCATTTGGTTCAAAATGATATAAGTAAAGTTGTGGTCCTATATAAACTCATAAGTTTTTAATATATTATTTGTATAAAGTAGTATAATAATATTATTATATTGCTAAAGTAGTGTAATAATATCATTATATTGCTTTATTTAAATTAGTATAGGTAATAACGTCTTTTCCGCAAGAAATTACAGTATATACCTTTAAAATGTAATAACATTATATTATGTAATACGAGTAGGTATAATGACATTAGAAATAATAAATACGTTCACAGCTTTTGACGATTTTTTATTGGACTTTAATAATTTCCATTTGAATAGGTGAGGTGAAATGGGGAACTCTAGGCACTTTCCTTTAGTACTTGGTGAGCGGCGCATTTGTGTTCATTTCATTAACACTTATTACACAATTATTATAAAGCATGAGTACAACAATTTAATATATTGGTAACGTTCGTAAAATGTGAAACAAACTTTCATTTTAAATGATAAGTAGATACATTAACTGATCATGCAGAGTTTCATCACTCTTTAACATACTCAACCACTATAAAATTTCTGAAAGTTAGCGATATTTCAAACGACGCCATTAATGGCTGTCGATTTTCTTCCCGAAGCTTATTAAAGGGCGATATTTTAGTCTCGAGGGGTGCCATTATTTATATGGAGAAAATGAGGCATCTCGAAAATTTAATGTATGGAAAAGTTTCAGATTAAGGGAACCAAGCTGTCATGTTATCTTGGAACAGTTGATAATTTATAAAATGACATACTTTATTGCATAGAAAATGATGTTTGTAATAAATTTATTTTTCTCAACGTTAATTTACACTTTCATTTATGATACAATGGATAATATTAAATACATAATATTATATGATAAATATAAAATTTAAATTTAAAAAAAAATGCACAGTACATTAGTTAGACTATAACTTTGATTATGATTACTAGATTATCTATTTACTTTTAATTGTTTATTTACAAAAAATTTAGGATCATACGCTCAGATGTTTCACACTGTAAACAGTTCCAGTTCCACTTTACAAGTGTGGTGAGAGAAAAAAAAATATCTATAAATGAGTCGCTTAGAATCATAACTCACATATTCCAAAAATCAAGTTTTGAGATAATCGCTAAAAACCAACAGAGCACTATTTTTTGTAATTAGAAGAACAGTATTGAACTCCCTAGAATATTAATGAGTGAGAGTCGAATAACTTTTTTTTTTTTTTTTAAATATATATACCTAATACTCCTAAAGTTGCAGACATACAGCATACTATGAGAAATAGAGCTCCCCGATTGGTTAGGAAGGCGTTGGTGACAAAACTCTATTCTTTGAAATATACGACATATTACACCAACAATGAACTTTGTCAACGATTTTCACATGGTTTAAATTGACTTTTAATACTTAACTATTTTTCGGTATATAGATTAATTCATTTAGAATCACTTGGCATATTTAACTAAAAAACGACAAAATTTCAATATGTGAGTTATGATTCTAAGCGACTCAAATAACGAGATAAAATCATGAGTTAATAAGTTTACTGAATGATCTAAATAAAATAAATACGAATCAATAATGTAAGCTTTCATCAATGCATATATCTCTGCTCACCGTTGAACCAGTTGGTTATTTTTGTACCATGGTACAAACAACAACAGGTTGCTTGTGTCAATAATGGTTCTACCTTGGGCCATAGTGGTATGTATGAATATTGTAGTTTTTATAATGTGAAAATGAACCAAAACTTGACTAATTAATGTTTTAATACTTTGTATTTTTATTGCATCTAGTTTATTTTAAAGTAAGATCGTGTGGGAGTACAATATTGAAGGAATGAAACCCGCGGTGTAGTGTTGGAGTTGACAACACTTTCAATGTGACTATACCACTGCAACCAACGACGATGTCGTCAACATTGGAAAATACAAAATGAGTCCAATTTTTTTTTAAGAATTTGACAGTACATTGGTACATGTCCCAAGGTAAAACTAGAATAGCATCTCAAGGTACAACCAAGCATACCTTTGACAAAGCAAATTTTCTAAGCAATATATATATATATAAATAAATTTTAATAGATTTAAGTTTTGTAGTATTCCATGAGTCGTTTTTTGCGACTCGGGTTTCGTCTTTCAGCATCTTCAGGCACTATGTACACTCACCAAATGGCAAAAGGATCACAATAAAAATATATTTTAACAAACAAATTATGAATAATTTAAGCGTTTGTAAAAAACCTCCTACCTTATCAATTTTAACACACTCGATAAGCGTATATAAATCGATATCAAATATTTTTATTGTGATCATTGACTTAATAGGCAGGTAATAGTGTTTTAACCTACTTTATTGTATTGATTTGTTATACAAGTTAGTGTTAATTGTATTCGTTGTCAGTGTATATTTGCCTTTTTTGAGTGAAGGTACATAGTGCCTGAAGATGTCGAAAGTCAAAACTCGAGTCGCAAAAAACGATTCAAATAGAATAGTACAAAACTCAAATCCATTAGAATTTAAATTCAAATTCCATCAAGTACCTTCGGTCGATAGTAATAATATTACAATATAGATATAATTTTTTAACACATTATTGAATAGATTGCTAACTTGCTTCAACAGTACTACTAATATATAAAATATCGATAATTATTATGCAATTTAATTAATAGAGCAAGTGTCCCAAGGCACAACCCTTTCCCCTATCATTAATAGCTAGTTGCTTCAGCATTTTGAAATTATTGTAAATACATGATGCTTTTGATATTTTAGATATCCTTCTCAAGAACATTAGTACTGGCAAAGTTTCCATATCGTTAATTTTCACATATTATGATATCGTAATGACGATTTACATAAAGAAATTAAGTCAATCCGCTAAATAGAATTCAATAATAAGTTACCAACTTTACAGTAGGTGTCATAAAAAATGCACATAACTCTATAAAAAGCTTTCAAAGAATTAGAGATAACGATAGCAATTTCAGTGAGTTGTTTATATACACAAGTATACTTTAAGCTGGTTGAAAATTTTGGTGGTTATTTCCCGGATGCTTTAAAATTAATGGCCGCCGCAAACCTTGCGTGGCACAAAATAACTTAAAAATAGATTTTATAAAAATAGAAGCACTTCCCAGCACTCGATATAAACTCTCCTCTGGAATAACAAGAACAGGTGTGACAGTATATATGTATTTTAAAGTATTGGCAATTTTATTATTTAATAGCACAAAGTGGCTGTTTATCACGCTACGTAAAGTGTGAAGGATAATTTTATTTTAAAGTGATTATTTTCTCTGAGAGTGAAAACTTAAGTGATTGAATCGTTTTAATTAAGTATGTCATACTTGTATACTGGGACATATTAATGTGTAATGCTAGAGGTTTTTAATTTAAACTTTGAATGTAGTGTAGAATCTAGATCAGTGGTGGCGAACCTATGGCATTTTGGATTTTGCATAGCACGCGTTTGTAGAGAAAAAATACTAATTATGACAGATTGTAATGTATAAAAATTTAAAGGCAAATACTCTTCAAGAATAAACAACACGTTGAATGTAAATATACAATTGCATAGGTCGGTCCTTAAAATTTACGCGTCATATACAATATTATCGCACTAACCTTATCAGGGGGCGGGGAATGCCGCGCCTCGAACCTCTAATTTTGATCGATTTACAACACGACCACTATAAATAGTGAGAAAATGCCTCATCTGATCAAAACAATTCTGGTGTCAATTTGTGCGTAAATAACCAAAATTATTAATCCATTAAAAACAATTTCATTTCTACCCACAAAAAATGTCTGCACCAAATAAGAAACAAAAACTTGGTGAAGCTAGTACAAATATTGTAACACTCATACACTGGGAAGTATTGAATAGTAATGCTAGAGTTTTTTTATTATAAACTTTGAATGTAGTCTAAAAACTGGAAGTATTAAAGTAATAATCGCAGTGGAAAATGCCAGAACAAGTCAGAAAGATACTGTCTAAAATTAATATTTCATAACTTTGGTAATAAGTACAAGAATAATGTTTCAAATACATTGTCGCCTTATGGTGGAGAGGGTTCAGAAGAAATTCTTGAGACTCCTTTATTTGAGGTTGTACGGATACTATCCGTGGCTTTATCCAACTGACTTTCTCTTAGGCATGCTTACATACTGCAGTTTGCAATTTAGAAAACAATCTTTATTAAGCTACGTATTTTTTTCGACATATACGAGGTATAAATGAGAACTCTGCTATTCTGGGCAGTGTTGACCTGTGTGTCCCTGATAACTATCTTATAAATAGAGAACATCAGTTGTTTATTCTCCCAATGTGCATAACCAACCTGCCACTGGTAATGCCAATTGGGAGGGCGATAACTATGTTCAACGAAATTGCTTCGGGTGTTGATATATTCCATCTACGTGAGGATGAGTATAGGTGGACGTTATTTTATAAATTATAAATTATTTTATTTTATATTTTATAATTAAAATATAAATAGGCTCTGCTTAACTCATCCGGTGTATTTCCATGTACCTATATAATTAATATTTTTGTATGTACATATTTCTACTGTTTAATAACATACTATCTATCTCTTTTTTATGTCATGTTGTGAACGTCTTAAACTTATAATTTGTAATGTCCCTAATATGTAAATAAATAAATTGAATTGAATTGAATTGAATTGAATTGAATCATCACACTACGTGCTATCACGTGATGTCACAGTAAGCTGGCACTGTGGAAAAATGAATAAAGCTGTTGTTTGGTATTTAAAATGTTATCAGAGTGATGGTCCTATTCCGTAGCACATTTTGAACCTTCAAACGAACATCGTCAGATAGCAAAATCTGCCAAAATCACCAGATTAATAATGGAGACACCTCACGCGTAGTACGCTACATCATGAACCGTACGTCAGTGAACGTTTTTTTACTATTTTCTGCATGCATACACATTTTCGACTCATGTCAAAATTACGTGTTCTATATTTTTAGTAGTTTTCTCTGTGAATTTTCTTTTAAATTATTATCTATGCCTGGATGCAATATCGCAAGTAATTTTAACGTACGCATACGTAGAAACTGTTAAAATTAATTGACACTAGCATGGATAATTATTATTCAAAATACTAAACATTAGAGTTGGCACTTTTCATCATTGGAATTATATAGATAGTGATCATTCCAAATATTCTGCGGAATGACGCAGACATAGACTAATTTTGTCGCCGTGCTAACACGTAACAGGACGATAAGTGATCATAATTTAATCGTCACTTAATTATTGTTATGTGCTACGTCTGATATGTTATTCTGTTTGGAGTACACTTACCGAGAGAATCTCCTTCTGCATAAGCTCCTATTTCTCTTTGGGTTTGGCAGACTTCAATCATACATTGTGGAAAATATGGTCCACGTATGCAGCTATCCTTCATAGTACCTAACTAGAAGTTATCTTGGATTATTGGACCATCTTAATACACCCTCAGTAGCGATTAAC
Source organism: Rhyacophila brunnea (assembly GCF_057557595.1). Taxonomy (NCBI): domain Eukaryota; kingdom Metazoa; phylum Arthropoda; class Insecta; order Trichoptera; family Rhyacophilidae; genus Rhyacophila; species Rhyacophila brunnea. Next base: position 40,223,056 of record NW_028232796.1, on the reverse strand, counting down.
TACATATCAAAAGCCTCCAGTCTAGGGATTGCAATACCGAATGAAAATATCAATACCGGTTTTCTGTATTTCTTATTGAATACCGGTATTAATACCGGTATTTTTTAAACATTAAAAAAACAGAAGTGCTTATCAATAAATAGAGCTATTAAAATATTTAAAAAATATTATTTTATAGCAAAAACCTACATACCTACATTTATTATGTTGACATTATTTGTATTGATCATAATTGTAGAACTAGTGATTTTTTACAAATGATTTGAATATATTGTTAATTTTATCTAAAGCCCTCAAAAGTTCATCACGTGCAAATAAGTCCGGCTGCAGGTAAAGCTTCTTAAATTCAACGCTTATAGAATAATTGAACATTTTTGTCACGGATGTTTTTTATTTCGAAATATTATTATGATAATTCATCGCGAAAATTACTTATGTATATAAATATATTTGATGAAATTGGTTTTATTATTTTGTCACTTCTGTTGGATTCACTCAATATATTTGCATTTTAGCAGCACATAACTTATAATTCATTTTCAAAAACGTAAACGAGTGTGCTTTCTTAAGGGCGGACGTGCTCAGTGTGGGTCAAAATGGAGCTTTTTTCTATTTTAAAAGCATGATCCTGGACATTCCTTAAACGTTGTAGATAATCTATTTATATAATTTTAAAGCCTTATTATCCTTTATATTTATTTTAAACATTTATTTGATGACTGCATAAAGTATTTTTATTACATAAAATAGTATTCTTTTAAGCCTCTTGCTCTAATGTTTTAGAATATAGTAATATTTCAGTACATAAATGTGCAGTGGTGTTAAGATTTTTTACGCTTATTAATTTTAAACGAATTTATAAAACCATCAGCATAATTTATGTCGACATTATTATAGTGAAATATTTACGATAAAAAAATATATTGATAATCTCTGTGATCCCAAATTTTACGAGAATAAGGGATTTTATTATTCAAAAAATGGGCAAGATTAACACATTTGAAGATAATTCTAAAGATACTTATTATAAACTATGTTTTTGACCATTCAATTGTGATAAACATCTTATGAATAATGATTGCTGTATAATAATTATTGACCTAAGAATAAGGTAGTGTTTTTTTTTAATACGCCATTTCTTTTGGCATTCCCCAGTTGTTAAGGTACATTATACGGCCGTAGCCATAAATTGACAAACGAAAACAACCTGATCACTCTCATATTATCTAGTGTCTCAATTATAGAAAAGAAGTCATATTTTTTAAATCTACTTTTTACTACCTACTAGTCTTCCTGTAGACGGCCACTAAAACGTTTTACGTAGTCAACCCACCTTAAAACCACTCTCCCTAAGTGTACAGCAGACATTTTCAATGCCTACTAATAACCATTGATTGTGAAGAATAATTCTATTATAACACTTCAATTATTATTACCTAACGATCACTCTATATGACCAAATAAAATGGCGCGGTTCAACCGCTACCGACACCCATAGAGACCGAAAACTATAACGTGAGGGCTGGCGGCGGCGCTCGTGTTGATCTTATCTACGGTTTCCGATTTCGAAGTATTGTGAGTATTGCCAAGATTAGAATATATTATTTCCCACTTCCTTAAATAAGTATATATTTTCGCAAATTTCAAATAATGGTATACTTTTTTTCCCAATAACTTAGGATAAATTTTATATGGCAACATTCAAATTTTAAGTGTGTCGCGGTAACTCTTTCGGTAACGTTGTTGAAAAGCCGAATGAGGTTATTTTGTCGTTTTTCGTCTTCACAGTAGGAGATAAGATGACTTATAAACTTTCTGCTGTCACTTTTCAAAACTTTTGCCATTATTAACACGTCTAAACGACTGATACCGCGCACTAATAAGAAACATCAAATGCGTTCAAGGTGAGGGGAATGAATACTGAAATGCGAGAGGAGGGGATCTACTTATCTACTTCTCTAAACCGCCACCCACCACCGTAAAGTTTTCGCACTATAGTAATTAACTTGACTATTCGTATATTATACCGGTCGCAGAAGAAGGCGTTCTGAAAGTGGACGGCGGTCGGAACGCCTCAGGAGGTTACATTATCCGTGATCGGTTACAGTATTTGTGCTCTACACTCGGATTAAATAAACAAATGAATTGTTTATATAAAAAATGCTACAAAATAGTTTGCTATAAAATAAGTGCGGAAGACGCAATCGTGCTATTTTTCATAGCGGTCGGTTCGTTATAAATTCTGACAGTCATGGAAATGTTTTTATTTTTTCAGTATCTTTTGACGGTCATGTATAGTTTTCAAAATTTAGAGGCAGTTGGTAACTGGTAATCCGCGGGGTTTTACCTGCTTGTATAGAATGGCCCTTACCACCGCCATCTTTAGAAAAATAAAGCCTGAGCATAATTTTTTGCACAAGCAATGAGTGGTCCACTTTTCAGCTGTCAAAATCAGATCTATGATTGCTTGACATATTGATTCGCCCTTTCCCGTTTTAAACTGAATTATAAAAAAATTCTTAAATCAAATATATTAACTATTCGTGTTATTTATAAATAATATACATTTCTGTTATTCATCAGCTTTCAAAGTCAGACTAGTCCTTCACACAAAAACCAGTGGTAATATCGATTTCCAAAAAATATGTAACATTGATCTATGCATTACATTTTGTAAAAGGTGTGTTAATGCAAGTGTATTATTTTTCGTGTACCTAACTTATCTATTCAAATCAAACCATTCCCTGTGTGAACACGACAGACGCGTCAGTATGAGCACTCTATAGAACAATGACAGTTAATACATAGACAACAACGAGGGGGGCGAGAAAAGTAGGACCAGTCGTTGTGAATGTATCGGCTTTCTACTTTAGTCGGCAATGCCCTTACACATTCCTAAAAGTCTTGAAATATAATCCTACAACTTTTAATACTAGTTAAATAATATAGGTAAGTAACAAAAAAAGATGTATTTCACCTTCAAACTTTTCCAAAGAGTTCAATGACCTTCAAATAAATAAGCTATTATTTCAATTATTTTCTACTTTTGATAAAACATTTTTTTAATCATTGAAATGTCATGGTTTCCGACATAACACCTGTCGACGGATATCACTACAGCAGAGATATCGATTTTCAACCTTTGTGTAATAATTCGAAGTAACTATGCAAATTTGTATACAGTTTCTGTAAAGCATTAAATTTACCCATGCCCCGTGAAAATGTAATTAAGCAAATTAAAATGACCGAGCGTGTTAAAAGTATTTATATTATCTTATTATTATACCATTATTTTATATTGCGAACATAAAAATAAATGGCTGTATGGAATCACATACTAACATTAAATAATACATGCTTTTGGCACTCGCGACGTCTCCATACTGTGGCGTACCTAACAAAAGTTCGGCATGAGACAACTAAGACCAACACACTGGGTAAGCCAGTTCCTGACCGGCCATGGTGACTTCGCAGCCAAGCTCCATGGTTTTCGATTGATAGGACGACATGGGCCGGAATGTACATGCGGGCACGACCATCAAGACGCTGAACACGTCCTCTGGGACTGCTCGTTGATAGGATCCGACCGAGCGGAGCTGTTTGCCAGGGTCCGTCCACACACGGGCCCGATTGGCCACGCCGACTTGATATCAACCAAGGTCAACTTTGAGGCATTCGAAAAATTTGCTGCGTCATAATATGAGGACAGAATAATTCCGATCCCTCCTTAGATTCATCACTTTTAGCTGCTGACTCTGTTTCGGCAAAGTTTTAGTACACGGGTACAGAGGACACTTCATGTCATTCAAGATAAAATATCGGCAGAGCAAGTTCAGAGCAGTCAGTAAAGAGCAGTTCTTTTTATTTTCTAAAACTCTTTCTTTAAGCACTAAGGTGCATGGTTGCTACATCAGTCCCTTGGAGTATCGCTTCAGGATAAGGAAGTGTGGCACTAAAATTTTTACATTCTAACACGTTTATAGCGTGATGGAAGGCGGCCATGCACAAACTGCAGCTGCATATACATGGCGGGTGGAGATGGGCAAACTCAAATCATTTATAGTGTCAGCGGACATGGGCCGGAATGCACATGCGCGCACGATCATCAAGACGCTGAACACGTCCTGGAACTGCCCGTTGATGGGATCCGACCGAGCGGAGCTGTTTGCCAGGGTCCGTCTACACACGTGGCCACGCCAACTTGATATCAATTGATTGTTTTGTTATGTAAACATAACTTTGGTACGTAGAAGTCATCTTAAACAAAAAAAAAAATAGGAACTTGGTACATAGATTTATTTCAAACAACTTATCGTCCTCGAAGAAGTCCTGAACATTTTTTTGTTATGATTTAGCTCTTTTTAGTATAACATATTGTGTTGACTATTAATAAGCCATACCTACAGATAGAAATGTGAAATCAGATATAAAAACAGTGTGAGGTTATACAAAAATCAAAGATACTAAACCAGTGAGCTGATTTTTTTAATGGAAAAATATTTTCGGTATTAAGTAGTAAGTATAGGTACTTCTATATATACCAAATAATTCTCCTCAGTTTGCCGCTCTTCAAGTAACTGTCGCCCTTAAGCGACGCTCAATCTGCCTACCCCCACAGGACGTTACTGATACCTTTAGTATTGCAACAACAAAACTTTAGGTATACATGGATTCATTTTGATTCCTATCTAATATCGATACCTAACTCAACAGTAATTTTATAAAGTTAGAACCACCTATCTCTTATATGATATAAAATGTAGTGTTATGTTTTTTGCAACGGCAATCCTTACCAGCTTACCTGCTGATGAAAAAGAACTCACAGAGCTGCTACACCGGGAAGAGGAAGAGAGTCGCAAATACGGCCTCCGTATTAATAGGAATAAGACCAAGTTAATGATTGTTGATCGGGCTACCCTTCTACCAACAGCAAAGTACACTCCATAACCTCGAAACAGTCGACGAGTTTGTATATCTGGGATCGACTATCAATATGTAACAATTACAATAAGTTAGCCGTCTGAACTGTCGAAACCATGGCCCCCACAAAGGGGGGGCCCGGGCTCAGGAAGGGCCCGGCGTGACGAGTCGACCAGATAAGTGAGATAAACACAGATCACAAATTTGCTCCAATAGTAAAAAGTCGCCTGCGGCGCTATTTTGCTTCAATTTTAATATTTTTTTAAATTTGGTTTTACGATGCAATTTTTAATTACTGACACTCGACAACTAAATCAACACAACGACAAAATAAAATCGCTAAAAATACACTTTAATTTTACCGCGTACTTCATTTGGAAAACGCTACTTCAGTGCGTCACACTACCTTTACCCTTAGCGATAGGTAGGGGGGCCCGCCAAACATCCTAGCCTGGGGGCCCGCTTCTGGATGTGGGGTCCATGGTCAAAACTGTCTATCTCGCTCTAAAATTCATCACAGCCAAGAGTGGTGCTGAAAATAGCGTTTATTGTAACAATATTATAAGCAACTTATTGTAATTGTTACAATAAGTGCTAATACTTGGACACTTTTCTATTCTAGATAGCGGCCGAAAGCAGTCTTGTATTTAGAATGGATGCGCTGGTCTTTATTAATAAGTGCTCATACTCACTACGTATCCAACTTAATTTAATTCTGTTGTATTTTATTTAAACAATACCTACTTCCATTAGCTTATTAAGATCCTATGTAGTAAATTTTTGTTTTAAAAATAATACAAGTAGTAAAACTTTGAACTCTATGCAGCCTCTTCGCATGAACCTAAATAAAATACAATTTATTACATCCCTATTATAAATTACTTCAGGATAAATTTAACCCAGCGTATTATTTTATTGCAACCCCGGTTACACTGGAGGTTGTTAATATTCATAAGCTATCCGAATCGCAAAGTTATGGCGTCTAAAAATAATTACTTTAGTCAGACAGGAGGTTTGTGTATTTATTTATGACAAATCTATAATAATTAAACCCACGTTAGTAAAGTTAACTGAACTTAACCCTGTATTTCATAATAATAGTAATATTGAGTAAATCGATATTATATAACTGTGTGATATTATTTGAAGATCTATAATAATATTGGTTATAAATTTAAGTAGACTGTATGGATAGAGTAAGGTCATATACAGAAGCGAGGGTTTGAGGTAGGCTGTTTTAAATCCGACGTAAATAGAACACATTTTTTTTTTTAAATATAAATAACCATGCCCTTGCTTTTTCGTACAAGGTGTTTGGGCGGGTTAGTTGCATTGATGTGTGGCTAATTATGTTCCTCCATTTATATTTTTAATTTCCTTTATGACCAGAATTAAATATTTTGTGTAGTGTTTTTGTGTTGTCAATTTCATGATTATGCTGTCTACACAGAGTCCTGAGAGTCCATCGCTCCCTTTCTAGTATGGGGCAGTCGCTGATGACATGCCACACAGTTTGAGATGTGTTGCTGTCACATGGACAACAGTCATCATCCCTCAATTTAAATCTTTTTAGATAGGCTCGCACCGCTCCGTGGCCTGTTAGTATCTGTGTGAGTTCGTGTGATATTTTTATGTTCCTGGCAAGAGTGATGGCAGAGTTTATGTTTGGAATAAATTTCTGCGTTATTGATCCTGTGGAATAGTACACAATTAACTTTGTCACTCATGCGTATTTATTTTCTAATGGATTTAAGTTTTGTACTATTCCATTTGAGTCGTTTTTTGCGACCCGGGTTTCGCTTTTCGGCATCTTCAGGCACTATCTGCATTCACCAAAAGGCAAATAAACACAATGACAATGAATACAGTTAACTCTTACTTATATAACAAATTAATACAATAAAATATGTAAAAACTTATCACCTACCTATTAAGTCAAGTATCACAATAAAAAAACGTAACTAACAAAATTATGAATAGTTGAAGTTTAAAAAAAAAAAACCCCTACCTTATCACTAATAATACACTCAATAAGCGTATAAATCATAAAAATCTAATATTAAATCATAAACGATAAAAATACTACACTCAAGAGGTGTAAAATCGTCTATTCTGGGAACTTATAACAGGGGAGTATCAAACTTAAATCTATTAGAATAATTTAAATTCAAATTCCATCAAGTACCTTCGGTTGATAGTATTAATCCTATTTATTTTCATGAAACTTATACTACAAATTGCAAAAAACCAATGAAGTATGAAGATATATTCACAATTCTTTGTTTACCAAGATAACAAGTACGTGTCATACTTAACGTTACTATCATATTATGCTTCCAGTGTACTGTTTACTTCGTATATCTGTATGGCGTAGAGGTTTGTCGTAGAGGGCTGAAAAATCATCGTAGCACCACGCTACGACGTGACATAACAACTGTCTACGCCGGAAGTCGCACGTAACGTTATTCCATATGCAAATAAATTTATTTTTGTTCCACTCGACCACTCCACACGTTCGTACTGAATTTTTTCACAATTCCAATTCAAATTAATTTATTGTTTCGCCATTGCTGTATTTTTGTTATATTATTTTCATACTGAATAGAGACTGTTTCACCTAAAGCTCAGTCAGTAAATAAAGCAGGTTTTGAAGCAAGCTAAATAATTATAGTTTCGATAAATTAGTAGATCATTTTCAAAAGTACCTTTTTCTAAACATGTCCGATCCTCTCCACAGCTCTCCACAGCCACTTGCTCAACCAATTAGGTCCTTAAAGTATCTACCTACTAATAAATATTGAACACACACAATTTATTTTGAAAACACCTCGAATATACTTTCGTATGTCACTTAGTCGAATATAATTACATCAACGATGGACATCTGAAAAGCTAAACAAACAATATCCGTATAATTATTGGCTTTTCTGACATATTTTTATATATATTTTTGACATATATTTTTAAGACGCATTGAAAGAATATGCTTAGGACGTATACTACATATTTTGAAAACTGCTGTGGGGTATCCCTATAATTCGACATACAAAATGATAATGCATTCATATTATTTTAACATGGCATAAATTCGAAATCAAGTCATAGGTATCTTTGAAAAACAAAAGTATATCAAATCAATAGTTGAGTATTTGACACTCCCTTTTGTTAAAATTATTCGGATACCTGAAAAAATACACTTTAAAATTGACGATATAAGGGAAAAAATGATATTACACATTTGATTGTAAAATAAATTTTGTTTAATAATTTTAATTTCACTTTTTAATCGATTAAAATTGACAAAACTATTTGAAGACTTTCATTAAACACTGACCTAACCGTGGCTTATTAAGATACTATTTGTAGTTTTAATGTAGCAGACAATTTTTTGACTATGACCGGAATCATTTCGTAAAATGTATTCAACCTTTTTTGGTTTCGATAGCAATATTTTAACTCCGGAAAGAATGTTTCTTTTATATATATGCGGATAAACATATATTATTTTTATATTCTGTTGCGTAACATCACTCTTGATAAATGGATGGTTTACCTGTTTTCTAAATAAGTGAAAAGGACATTATAAGTATCAGAATTTATCCGTCACTGGAAATTTCAAATGTATAAAATGGAAACAATATTTCCTTTAAAGAGATGTTCAATATTACATTAGATTCACTGAAATTTAAACAAAATCAAATAAAATTATACTAAGCGTATGAATAGTAGCTGATAATATAATACGTATTATATTAAATGAGTATGAAGTAGTAGACTCCATACACATACTTAATAAAAATAATATTAATACTATAAATAGACCGAAGGTACTTGATGGAATTTGAATTTAAATTCTAATGGATTTAAGTTTTGTACTATTCTATTTGAGTCTTTTTTTGCGACCCGGGTTTCTCCTTTCGGCATCTTCAAGCGCTGTGTATACTCGCCAAATGCAAACACACGCTGACAACGAACACTCTTAACTCTAACTTGTAATATAATAAATCATTACAATAAAGTAGGTAAAAACTCCATTACCTACCTATAAAATCAAAGGTCACAATAAAAATATAACAAACAAATTATAAATAGTTGAAGTAGTGTTAGTAAAAGAAACCTCCTATATTATTAATAATTATAATACACTCGATAGGCATATCTAAATCGTCTTGACTTGATAGGTAGGTAATGGAGTTTTTACCTATTCAATTATATATATATATATAATTGCCATGCGGATATATATATAACCATGCGGAAACATCTTATGTATTTTGAGGTGTTATTTCAATTTTTTAATATTATTTCGTTTAATCAAATATTTGGCTAAGTATTTTAGACGATTTAGTAATAGGTATATTTTCAAATTAATTTTGGTTTTGACATGGCGTTTTTTTACATTTTAAAAAGTATTCTTCTTTTGATTTCAACCCTATATCAATGTTTTATAATTATAATTGAGGTGTTGACATGTAACGACACGTTGATCATGTATGACTATTTTAAAACAAATGAGTCATCTCCTGCCTGCAGGACAGTCAAACACCATTTCATGACTGACTTACTATTAACATGTAACCATTCTATTATAATATTTTCAATGCACATTCCAGTCTGTACTCTTCATGAACGATCCAAATGTAGCATCAAATCAATCAGATACAATCGTAGACTATAATATTGGAAAGAGACTAATGAAGTAAAGAGGAAAAGTAATTCGTAATTCGTGAATTAAAGAGGATGATGGATTTCGGTATCAGTGACTCAAAAGAATCAATCACTCAGAACGAATATTGAAGTATAATAATTGATGTAAAGACCTATAGTGACTCGTTTCGTACGACTTGTTAAAAATAGATTTCACATGACGATAAAAGTACATATCTGACATTTGAATAAGTATATTACATAAAAGGTACTCTCAATAAAATGGCTGCTGACTATGAAGTAAATTTACTCAACTTGGCCACATCTGTACTTCGAGCTATTCAAACCGCAGCATCTGAAATAATGTAACACCATACCATCAAATTTCTAGCTACGAAGCAGAATTTGTATTATTAAATAATAATCTCTTAAAAAATATTATTAAAAATATGTCAACGATTGCGTAGCAAATTGGACATTCCTGCCGTAGCCGTTGACAATAAATTCAACATGATAAAAGTCCTCGAAATAATAAAAAAATGAAAACAAAATTAATAAGCCGCAAGCCGTCCTTTCAAAAAAGTGTTTTATTTATAGCTTGTAGCGACATCTGTTTGAGAAATTTATGAGCTTTTCGCGTCAAATAAATTGTATGCATTTTTTGTTTCATTCGGATAAGTAGTACTTATATGTTATTAACTGACCACAATTGGATGATTTATATTATTTTTTGAAGTTAGACTTCTTTTGGCGCGTTTGGGACATCAGATCAGAGTGTATTTTTGGCGTGTGACATTTAACACATAATTTATTTTTTCACACGAAAAAAAACGCACTGGATCGGATTCGAACCACCGATTGTTCGGTTATCAGCCGAACGCACTACCTTTACGCCACAGTATGATACTGCAATCGTGACGATTATACAGTATAATATTATAGCTTAGAATTGTTCCGTTGTCTAGGAAGCGAATTTATTATTGTCAGCCATTTGCAATTCCTTACGTAAACAAACGATTAAACGTCAGACTGAGAGTTGGTACTTTAAAAATAAAAACAACGAGAAACCATTATATAATTTATTAATATCAGTTAAAGTGTATAGAAATAAACCGACAGCGTTCCAATAAGCGGTCCTTTTTCTTGAGTGTGTAATTTAACAAGATAATTAAGAGCTAGTCAAAGAATGTAGTTTATCAAAAGTTTTGTTTTTGTTTTATTACGCCAAAGAAGTATAACTTCTAACGCTCGTACATAAGTACACACACCGATCTTCTTTTTTTTTTTTTTAATTGCAGTGATATTTTATGCTTATGATTAAATGCCTGACCACTAAGTTTGGTAGAGTATTCTGGTTGGTATTTTTATATGGATTGGTTGATTCGCTTGAATTCTCTCCAGGGAGTAGAAAGACGAAGGGACAGGAAATAGGGTCAAAGACCTGGTGTGTCTAGGGCATTTGTACGCGGCGTATAAACGCGACTTACATCCGTTGGGTTATTACTTTTGTATACCTATACCAAAACACAATATACCATCCCTAAAGAGCAGTGGTGCATAACAAGGAACGCCAAGTATCAAAACAAAGTTATCGAAACTAAATAAATTATAGATAGATTTGCAACCGTTATGCTCAGTCTTTTATCAGTAGGGAAAATATATTGTATATTTTCATCCACAAGCCTTAGCACTTGTTGCTCTGATGGGAATGGTGAACATCTAGCCTGCAGCTGAGACTTATGGTTACCTCTGGTAGGAACTATTATCTATAACTGATAACTGCGACATGTTACAGCTACAAGTACCTTAGTAGTTACATTGCCTTATTTCAATTTCAATTTCAATTTATTCATTTTTAACATATTGTGGATATTACAAATTATAAGTTTAAGACGTTCACAACATGACATTTAGAAACAAAGAAATATAAAACAGTATTACATAAAAAAGAGATAGATCAGTATAGAGATAGATACCTAGTATATTATTAAACAGTAGCAATATGTACATACACAAAATATAAATTAGATATGTACAAGGAAGTACACCGGATGAGTTTAGCAGACCTTATTTTAAGAATTTATAAAACAACGTCCACCTATACTCATCCTCACGTAGGTGGGATATATCAACACCCGAAGAAATTTCGTTGAACATAGTTATGGCCCTCCCAATTGGCATTACCAGTGGCAGGTTGGCTCTGCACCTTGGGAGAATAAACAACTGATGTTCTCTATTTCTAAGATAGTTATCAGGGACATACAGATCAACACTGCCCAGAATGGCAGAGTTCTCATTTATACCTCGTATAAGTCGAAAAAAATACATAGCTAAATAAAGATTTCTTCTAAATTGCAGAATGCAGTATGTAAGCATGCCTAAGAGAAAGTCAGTTGGATAAAGCCACGGATAGTATCCATACAACCTTAAGTAAAGGAGTCTCAATAATTTCTTCTGAACCCTCTCCACCATAAGGCCATACTTCTACTGATGCGGTGCCCAAACAATAGACCCACTCTCAAGTCTGCTTCGAACCAAAGAATTAAATAAAAGTTTTAATACCGTAACATCCGAAAAGACCCGGGAAGTACGCATGACGAAGCCCAACATTTTAAGCGCCTTGTTACAACTGGTAACTATATGACTAATAAATGTCAGTTTACTTTAAAACGTAATGCCAAGATCCTTTACAGATGATATTCGTGACAGAACTCTGCATCATCGAGTGATGCATCGAGTATTGGAAAAACAACATCCTTGAGGCTCTGGTATATAACGTTTCAATGTGAGCGCATTTATTCGTTACGACACAGTTTACTGAGAGAATAATTTCACGAATTGACAATATATTCACAATCTTTTTCAAAAACTATTACTTACCTATCTTAAAGTGCCTGTATACGTGTATGAATTTACTAGTTATCGCGATAATAACTGTTTACACGTAAAAGTGCTGACTGTCTCGCCATTCTCATTCTTGAAGCGTAAGCGAAACGCGTTTTTGTCATTGTATGGTGCTATTTGATAGTTTGTGAAAATTTGTAAACATCAAAATGCTCTGCGCGGTGTAGTTCATATTTTTTCGACAGGTTCGCCACTATCGTTATACTGCTTAGGCGCAGATATCGCACAAGGTTCAATTATCGAGTGAAAATTCAGAAGCACCTGAACTTTTTTGATCCATGAATGAAATCTTGCAACTTGCACGATAATAATATAATATTGTGTTTACACGTGCATTTTCTTATTAGGATACGTTAATATTACGCACTGTCAGCAGTAAATCCATGTACGTGTAAACGGGTCAATATTTAAGTAATTTTTATGTTAATATGAACTGTAGTGTCTTCTTGTGAACTTATAGTTATAGAAAGTTATAGTTTTTGTAACCATTTTAATATTCACTAACCAATGCAGTAATCGGCTCACCGCTGAGTGAGATGTACATAATTTTGTGCAACGGTTAACGTAAACTCGAAAACGTATTTTCATATCAATCTGACAGTGTGTTGAACGGTTTTAAAAGCAGCTTTCAAATATTCATCTCAATTAATTTCACTAATATTGGAACCGAAGATACTCAAATCTTCCACTTTTGACAGGATTATAGAAACAAAATTTAAAGCGACTGCTACTAATAATGACCACATAAAGGTAATATAGGTACGCTGTGTGTAGAAATGAGTTTTTTTGTGTTTTTTATTCTGCACATTGACGCCATATATGATAAGAATAATAATTATAATACTGGATAAATTAAACGTTTGTACTTTTAACTAAATTTTTCTATAGCTATATTTATTCTTGGATAAAAAAATAACTAAACTGAGCTAATAACTAAATAAATACATGGTAAAATTAGCTACCGCTAGAAGATAATGTAGTATAGAAAGAAATTAATATGTAACACACGTTGTAACAAATAAAATTTATTTTACAAAAATATCCTCACTTATCCATAATTTATTTTCATTTCAATATTCTTTTGACTCACGGGCCAAACTCGTAAAAATATTCGGGCCAAGGATTTAAAAATAGTGTTTATTGATTCTAGTCAAAACTAATATAAGTACTTACATTTATTTGCATATCCTTCGACATGTTGTAATGAAATTTTTAAATCATTTTATGATCTTTTTCAACCGGGGTCGAAGAAGGCTCTAACTCCCTCCACTCTTCTCGGTCCCTAATTCTAACTAAATGAGTTCGCCTATCCAGTGGGTTTTTGGCGACCCTGTTGGCGCTTAGTGCCCCTTGGGCATGGCCCCCACAGTTTGAAGCGGGCTCCCAGACCGGGATCTTTGGTAGGCCCCCCTACCTGTTACTAAGATTAAAGGCAGTATGGCGCTCTACAGTAACTTTTTTCCAAATGGTAGGTATTTGAAGTTATTAGAATTAAGAGTATTTAGCATATTTTTTACCGATTTTTAGTATTTTTTAATACATTCACATAAAATTATTGAATTTTCGAGTATCGTATTATCGACTTTTTTACAATTAGGGTCAATACACCCTCCACCACTAGCCGTGTCTGTACAGCCGCTACGATTATGCACGGCCGCCTTCCACAGCGCTGTATTGCGAAATAAAGAATATTTAATTGCTCACATTTCGTCCCGAACGGAGCCGCACGGGACCGATTATTTGCAACCATGTACCTAACGTGTGTATGTCTTACTTCTCTGGTTGACCCACCACGCCGGGCCCCTACCGACCTTGGGCCCCTAGGCTAGAGCCCTATCAGCCGCCCCCTTGCTATGCCCTTGGGTACCACTGGATGATAGCATTTGTCAATGGCTGTATTAACTCCATTCAAATCGAGATGAGTACGTCGAGATGTGTATATATATTTTTTATTATTTCCGTATTTCACGCAGATGAAGTGACGGACGATCCCTAGTTGAGAATATAATAATTTTATTCTATTGATTAACAATACATGCCATACGATTTTTCTTACCGTGATCAATATGCACGTATTGTAGATTTTTTAGCGTTTAACAAAATCTGTATTCCAAAATTCGTACCTAGTCATTTTTCGGTCAGATTGATTCATTAGTTGGATACCTACTCAAAAACCTCAAAAATATAAGTATACACAGGAAAATTTTGACAAAGAAAATGTTCAATTCGGTTTGGTAAAAATTTAAATGATTTTATCAAACGTTGTATGAATACAAAAAAAAATAATCGTGAATATATAATTTTTCTCAACAAATTGAAAGAGTGGATTCAAAAAATACACATCCAAAAGGTAGAATTTCAATTTATCATTACGCGAAAAATCAATACACGCCGATGGAATTTTTTGTAAACGAAATATTATTTTGTTTAGTGCTTTTAGAAGCCTTTTCAAATCAGTACATTTTTGTTTTATAACTTTAAACAGAAGAGAAAAAATAAGACGCAAACAAAAAATACCGAAATACCATATTCTATACGAAAGTTAGCAGATAATTTTACATGATGATAACAACCAATATAGTTTTTGTTAATAAATATATTAATTAAAAAGTTTTATGTTTTCTTTAGCGGTTAATTAAATATAATTTATAACTTTCTTTTATAGTGTTAACTGTCAATTTATTATGGAAATATGTACAACATTGTATTAACTATTAAAATTATTAATTTAATTTAATAAAACGCAAATTTTTATTGTACTTATTTTATTGTACTTATATTAATTAATATCTGGACCTTAATTAATAAAAGCGGAATAAGTACGACGAAAATTTGCGTTTTGTTACATTAAATTTATAAAACAATGCATATCCACCAAGAATTGACAGTTAGCACAATAAAATAAATAATTAATAATTAAAAAAAAAATACAATACAGCCAGTGCTCACCTACGCATCGGAAACCTGGACATTAACTCTGCGAAATGAACGAGCGCTGAACATCTTTGAAAGAAAAATTCTCCGCCGTATATATGGACCGATCAGGGATGGCACCAATTGGAGGAGAAGATATAATGCTGAGCTGTATGGGCTGTACAAAGACTGCAGCGCAGTTCAATCAATAAAGATTGGGTGACTGCGATGGCTAGGTCATGTGCACCGTTTGAATGACAATGAACTGGCAAAGAGAGTGATGTCCAACAATGCAATAGGACGTAGAAGAAGAGGGAGGCCAAAGATTCGCTGGTTGGATGGAGTTGCCAGTGACTGCCGTATTCTGGGGGTACCAAATTGTAAAGCGGCCACACTGGATTGGGACAAGTTGGGTTGTCGCGCCCCTAATGATGATGATGACAATACAATATTTAATACTAATTCCATTTTTTTTTTTAAATATTCTTCTGGACCGGTGTTGTCCGCTTCGGACTGGAACAATTACAATACAAAACCCACCTAATCATTGTATTTATTGAACATTTATTGAACAACACACAGAATGCTATCCAAATATTCGAAAACAAAAGACTTCGGGTGGTGAGGTGGCTGATCCGTAAGAATGCAGATCTCTGTAAATAATTTAAGTCCATTGTAGCCAATCTCTTGAGAGCGCGTAGACTCAGCTGATGTACTAGTCACGTTATTAGATAATATGGTTTTAAAGCTCTTTACAAAGTTTATGAAGAAACCCCTGTCGGCACTCGGCAATGGGCGGATAACGTTAACCGGATGTATACCATAAATGCGTTTACGCGCTCTACACATGCAAAGGCCGGCCATATAACATGAGCGTGTATACACGCTGTACTTTAGCCGGCTCTCACATCAAAACTCGTCTCGTGTGCCGCACAGCCATAAAACAAACCTTCCGCGAATTGAGATTCAGTGTTGCTTGTGAAGACCGTTCACATCTACCTAGCGACAATCGCGCGTAGTCTTCGAAACGTATAGATATTTGAATGTGGTAATCGGCAAGCCGGTATAGGAATGACCAATTTGTATGTGTTTGTATGTGATTTCGACTAGGAGCTCGAGAAGGATGCAACTTGTCGATTGCAACAGCAGATGTTTTTTTCAAACGAAACAGTCGCATTCGTGTGCAGTATAATAATATATAACCGATTGATAGCTATAGCGATAGCTTGTCAGTAAAAAAATAGTTACTACATCTTTTTGTCATGATTTTACCAAGGCTTTAACTGCATCTCGCTGTCGTATCGCCTCTTCTCTTCTAGAAGGGGATCCGCCGATCAGGTCCTCACTCCAATTCTGTTAAAGAACTTTACAATTTAGCCAAGCTCTTCCGTCTTACTCTCCGCCAGGGCACTTTTTAATTCGTCAACATTCTTAAAGATATCCGCAATTCGCAGCTGTGCATTGTATTGATTGCTTGTACTTATAAATGTAAAATGTCCTCCAAAACATCACGTTCATCGCAAAGCTACGAATCGGTTCTTCCCACGAGGATATCACATCTTTTACCCATTGTGTGTGACCTGTTCTTAGCCTCAGTATCTACATCTTTTACTATCCATAGATTGATGAATTAATATTATATTATTATAAATATCAAGACAACTCAGTCAGAAGTTTGTTTGTTGCAATATTCATTACTAATAATATTATGTTAAAAGTTATAAATAGATAGAGTATTTGAAAATATTTAATTTTCAATATAATATGATTGCATAAAAGAATCCTCTTAAAAGATCCATGAATAAAAAATATCTACATAGTTACCTACAATGTTCTTACTCAATAAAACATATTCCTTTTCCCACTCGATAAATATTTATAAAGTCATTGTAGACAGATCTAGAAAGAAATTCTGAAAGTTTTCTTAGTAATTTATTGAATGTACTCTAAGCCTACTTGTTGTATTATTGGAAAAACTTTTCTTGCAAGTTTTCAGTTACCTATACCTATACTACTTTGTATAAACTTAAGACTAAAGTTAAATGTACTCTTTGGATAATCAAAAAAATATTTCAAAGATATCATAAGTATGTTTAAGGTATAAAATATATGAATTATTTAAAGGTAACATCGATGACAATGTATTGCGTTTAATTTTCTTTTTAAATATTTACATCAAATGGTAGAAAAGGTTATCGAAGTCAGTACGTAATTCTTATGGTATAAAAATGAACCTAAAGAAAGCAAAATTATTAACAGTATCAAAAATAGCGACAATACCAACAAAACTTTTGTTGTTAACAGCGAACATGGGTCAATGAGAAATGGGATCAGTCTCAGGAAATAAGAAAACAGAATTCAAATCGTATTGCGTGCCTTTCTCAAAATGAGACGCCTCCATAGCAATCTTGACTAGCCTAGTTCTGAGACTGCGTATTATGGTTCGTCATTATGTTCTCTCAATCATTTTTTATACTATAGTATGAAGATATGTCACGCATCCTCAATTTTTTTTGTACTGACCGGGTGACAATAATGTTGACGTTCTCAATCGAATAGGTAATGCCACGAAGCTCTACGTAGTATTAAAATCAGAAAACTATAGTAGGTACCACATTATGAAAGGACAATATAGTACAGCACTCTCCAACTTGTAATACAAGAAAAGATCAACGGAAAGCATTGCAGAGAACGACGCAGCATTTCATAGCAAGGGCGGACGTGCTCAGCGTGGGTCAAAATGGAGCTTTTTTTCTATTTTCAAAGCATGATCCTGGACATACCTTAAACGTTGTAGATAATCTATTTATATAATTTTGAAGCCTTATTATCTTTTATATTTATTTTAAACATTTGATGACTGCATAAAGTATTTTTATTACATAAAATAGTATTATTTTAAACCCCTCGCTCTAATGTTTTAGAATATAGTCATATTTCAGTACATAACTGTGCAGTGGTGTTAAGAGTTTTTACATTTATTAATCTTTAAACGCATTTATAAAACCATCAGTATAATTTAAATTGGCTTTGTTATAGTGAAATATTTACGATAAAAAAATATATTGATAATCTCTGTGATCCTAAATTTGACAAGAATTAGGCATTTTATTATTTAAAGAATGGGCAAGATTAACACATTATTACCGTTTAAAAAAAACGGTTAGGTACATGTTCAAACACGCGCGTTAACATCATTTTTTCTCCAGAAAAATAATTAATGGAGTTAACTAATGAGATATTAGTCTTTAATAATACTCTTACATGGTACCTACTTTTATAACATTATTTTAAATAAAGTACACATATAAATACATAGGTATATATTATATTAGGTGAGTTATATATATTATATCAAGCGAGCTTATATGTGTATTTTTTTTTAAATAATGTTATAAAAGTTGGTACCATGTAAGAATATTATTAAAGACTAATATCTCATTAGTTAACTCCGGTAATTATTCTTCTTAGAATTGATGATTTACACCTCTTGATTGTAGTATTTTTATTGTTTATAAAGAATAATGACCTCTTATTAGATTTGACGATTTATTATAATAATATACTATCTTACTATCCAATGTATTGTTATTAATAAGATAGGGTTTTTACTAATTAGGTTTTTACTGACAATTCAACTATTCATAATTTGTTGTATTTTTTCTCTTTTTTTGTAACCTCTGACTAGATAGGTAGGTAATGGAGTTTTTACCTACTCTATTGTATTGATTTACTATCTAAGGTAGAGTTAAGAGTTTTCGTTGTCAGTGTGTGTTTGCCTTTGGTGAGTGTACACGACGCTTGAAGATGCCGAACGGCGAAACCCGGGTCGCGAGAAACGACTTAAATGGAATAGTACAGAGCTTGAATCCATTAGAATTTAAATTCAAATTCCATCAAGTACCTTCGGTCGAAAGTATTAATATTTTAATAACTACATTTGAACAGCAAGCAGGAAGCAAGGCTGATGTTTTTCGAAAGATAATAATTATTAGTCTGCCAGTTTATAGATATCTGTAAGCCTGGTAATCATTTATATTCAGTCTGCCTCAAGTAACATAGTACTGAGCCGATGCAAACTCCAAAAACTATAAATAATATAGGTACCGTTTTGTTTTACGCAAATACTATGCAAAAACAGTTTTATGAATTTGAAAAAAGTTTTCGAATTATTTAATACGTGAAAGAACAAGAGAAATAATATTAGATTTAGAGGAAGATACTATAGATTTAAATAAAAACGTTACTTGTAGACGTAATATGGGAATATATTATCGCTAAACGGTTGCGGTAAAACTGAACTATAGTCATATTAATAGTGTGAGTAGAAAAAATTACTATGTTCAAATAATATATTGAACTACTAGTAAATTTTTTTACAACTCATTTGAAATTAAAAGCTTAAATATACGTAGGTATATATTATAAAATAAAACGTTGTGTTTAGTCTACCTTTGATGTAAAAAAGCTCCACTTTTTATGGAAATTTATTCTAATCGCCCCCTATAGAGCCTAAATGTTCAAAGTGTAAGGAGAGAACGGTACAATAAGGCCTACATCCTGTGACACGATTCTCGTAAGGCTTTGAAAGGGCAAACCCTCTTTCCGTCAATGATTTATCCCATCTACAAGGTCACAATTAAGGCGTCTTACCCCCTCAACCCCTTTCTAGTGACCCCTGCACACTCCGACAGGCAATTTATTTAGACCTTCCTAATTAACTTAAGTCATTTTTATCTTACACTGAATCCGACGAAATTTGGAGGAGTTCTTACAATTAATGTAATTGATGCTTTGACTGTCGATTCTTGTCAGAGATTTGTGATAAATAATATCGTTAGTAGGTACTAGGGTTCGATTTATTCGTGGCATAGTAATGTTTAACCTATGGTTGGCGAACCTTTTTATGTACGCGTGCCAAAATTTCCCAAATATTATTTTTCGACTGTCTGACGTGCCGAGCAGTTTTTGAAGTTATACTTCTTTTGGCGCGTTTGGGAAATCAGATCAGAGTGTATTTTTGGCATGTGACATGTAACACATAATTTATTTTTTTACACGAAAAAAAACGAACTCGATTGGATTCGAACCACCGATTGTTCGGTTATCAGCCGAACGCACTTTCTTTACGCCACAGTATGATACTGCAATCGTGACGATTATACAGCATAATATTATAGTTTAGAATTGTTCCGTTGCCTAGGCAGCGAATTTATTATTGTCGACCATTTGTAATTCCTTACATAAACAAACGATTAAACGTCAGTTAGTAATATAAGTTAAAGTGTATAGAAATAAACCAACGGCGTTCCAATAAGCGGTCCTTTTTCTTGAGTGTGTAATTTAATACGATAATTAAGAGCAGGTCAAAGAATCATAAGCTTTGTTTTTGTTTTGTTACGCCAAAGAAGTATAACTTCTAACGCGCGTACATAAGTACACACATCGATTTTTTTATACAAAAATTTGTTTTTAAGATTTATATTTAAAAAAAACAATAATAATTACAATTAAGTTCTTGAGATTCTCTTTCAATGTATCAACCTAAGCTATCTTTTATCTCTTTGAATAGTTTTTTTCCTTGCTTTCAAAATTTTTAAAGATATCGTGGGAGCATTTTTTTTAACCACACTTCTTTCATAATATATTGCCCATAACTGAACAGTTTTCCATTTTCACTGTCTGCGAGAATTACTACTAGTAGATCCACCAAGTTTTTTATATCTTATTTGGTACAGCCATTATTGTAGGCAGCAATGAAATTGTTTGTTGGTGTTTTATTTAGTTTGTTTTTTTTATGCACAAATTCACACCAAAATTGCTCCGATCAGATGAGGCATTCTTTCTCTACAGTGGTCTCAAGCATTGTAAATCAATCAAAATCAGAGGTTCGCGGTGCGGCGTTCTCCACCGCCTGATAATATTCGACAATATTAGGTATGTATGACGCTTAAATCCTAAAAGATAAAGCTATCTGTGAGTGGGAAGAAACGATGATAGCATTTATGGTTGTATATAGCGTAACGTTTCACTCAATTCTTGTACTCCTAGCTGACCAGCAATGCTGGCAGCATTTTTTAATTTTTCCGACCATGACCTATCCTAATAAGATCATATATGGGCCTCCACAGAGTGAAGGTTTGTATTAACAGATTTTGTTTTTACGAGAAATGGATGTCTGCCACTTGTTCAACCTATTGCGTCCATACTCTGACTGACACACAAATTGAAAAATAATATGTGTACTTGTCAGACCCAGAATTCGAACCTGGGACCTACGATACTATAGGCTGACGCTTATGCCACGCGGCCATCGTGGAAGTTTACAATCATAATAATAAACTTTTTATATCAAACTACAATTATCTTTGTTAAATAAATACCTCTCCCTAAGTCTCCATATACTTATCTGAATACGAGTAACTTAATAGTTTGCAACTATTTAGTACCGATAACTACTACTTAAACTTGGTAATCTATAAAATGAAAACCTCTTTAGTGAATGTCTCTAATAATCGCACCTGTATTTCATACTACAATTTTCCTTATATCTTGATATGCTTAGCAACACAATACTGCCACTACACAATATAATATATTATGAATTAATGCTTGGTTTATCCTGTTTATTATGTTTATACTAATTTGAGTTATGTTTACACACTTCTATTGCTAGTGAAGTTTTGATTTCTAAAGGTTAGCAGATGAGTAGTTTATGATAAGGTTTAATATTATAATGTTGAATAATTTTGAATAACGTACCTATACGTTTCACGTGTAATAACCATTTGTTATATTGATTTTTTCACATACATTAGAGGTTATGACTGATAATTACATCATTAATTAAATAGTTAATCGCCCACGGCTGTCGCGCGGCTTAAGCTTTGAAATATAACGCCGTGGGTCCCAGGTTCGAGTCCTGGGTCTGGCAAGTACACATATTGTTTTTCAATTTGTGTTTCAGTCAGGGTATGCACCTAATAGGTTGCGCAAGTGGCTGACATTCATTTCTCGTAAAAAACAAAATCTGTTAATACAAACCTCTACTCTGTGGAGGCTCATATAATCCTATTAGATCGGACATGGTCGGAATGAAAAAAATAAATACAGTCGACGATATCACAATTCAAAAATCAGTCGTTCATCACAACTAGATATTTTTATAAGATTATCTACTCACTTATAAAAAAATAATACAATCTACTTTAAACTAATTTACATGACACTTTACCATAAAATTATAACACTATAATTATAAAACATATTTTTTACATAAGTAATTAAAACTCATTTATATTTTTATAAAAATCGATGTTTTTCAAAATAAATATAAAAATATTAAAACTATGAATTAGTCAAAAATCTCTTAAGCGATGCTTAGAAAACTTAAGAAACTAATTTTTAATAATAAATATGACCATAAAATATATGTTATAATAAGATGGGGTCCAATTAAACAAATTCACATTTTATACATTTTTTACAATTTATTGTAAGTTTATCGTAGACTAAAAAAAATTTTTTTTTAAATGTTTTGATATACATATTATTTATTAATTAATACAGTTGAAATTATCTTAAATTATCAAAAAAATGTCTCAAATTGCAAGCTTCGTATTTTTCCGCTTGGTGCCATTAGTGGGTAAAGACATCGCCTTAAGACGTTCACAACATAATAGTTAGAAACAAAGTTAATTAAAACAGTGGACATACAAAAAAAAACATATATAAATTAGATAGGTACAAAAAAAGTACACCGAATGAGCTAAGCAGACCGTATTTTTTTTTTTTAAAACAACGTCCACTTATTTATATTCATCCTCACGTAGGTGGAATATATCTACATCTGAAACGATTTGATCGAAGAGAGTTATTGCCCTCCCAATTGGCATCACCAATAACACAAAAGTCAATACTACCAAGAATGGCAGAGTTCTCATTTACACCACGTATAAGTCGAAAAAAATACGTGGCCAAATATTGTTATCTTATAGCATTTAACCTACAGTATGTAAGCATACCTAAGAGAAAACCAGTCGGATAAAGCCACGGATAGTATCCATATTACCTCTAATAATTAAAGAGTCTCAAAAATTTCCAAATATTATGATACACGTGGTAAAAAGCATATTTTAGAATAAGTAAGTAGGTACTTACCTATAACAAATTTCAGATATTGAATAATATTTTCAATAACTCGGCAGATGAAATAATATTATTTTCTTTTACTTACATCTCATACGAATATCAACCGAGTAATTGCTTTTTTGTCGTTAGGAATACGTTTTTCCGGGAAATAGAAAATTTTCCACATACAGAATTATCACTGTCAATAAAACTTTA
Source organism: Rhyacophila brunnea (assembly GCF_057557595.1). NCBI lineage: Eukaryota > Metazoa > Arthropoda > Insecta > Trichoptera > Rhyacophilidae > Rhyacophila > Rhyacophila brunnea. Next base: position 40,199,326 of record NW_028232796.1, on the reverse strand, counting down.
TTAAAAAATTTCCACATCGGGCGTGTTGACTGACGACGTATAATATGAAAATAATGTATTTTCCTACAGTGAAAATACAGGAGTTTTATTGTTTGATTATATATAAGGCAAATTTATTAGGGTTTGATTTGAAATTAATATTCGTAAATGATATTATATTTTTTTTATTCTGCAAAATGTGAATTATTTATAGTCTTTACATGCATGTATCACATTTTTATTGTAATGGTGTAATCATACTATTGAATGAAATTCTATTTAATAGTAATAGTAACTAAGTAGTACTAACTGTACTGCTTAAGTTTTTAACTCACAGAATGACACTGGATTTTCACTCTCTTTTCTTCGGCGCTATTCATGAATAATACCTTTTTTTAATATTGTATGTCTTGATTGAATAGACAAGTTCAAAACCTTGAGTCATAAATACTTTTAATTATTTATACAATTAAAAACTCTCTCAAGTACCAACAAGTATCTGGAGATTACATACAAAATACTATGTTTAGATTACATTTTCGATCGTGAAAGGAATATATGGGCCTCCACAGATTTACTAGATCAATAGACGTTAGCGACTTGCTCAACATACTACACATATTGCAAAACAACATGTGAATTAACGAAACAGGGGATTCAAAACTAGACTTTACGACATTGGTCCAAGAGTGGTGACAAGAGTCCATGTTTTACATGCATATGTAAGCACTGGTAGCACACATTTATTGAATACTATGCTTAAGACACAGTGGAAAATTACTTATCCAAGATATATAATAGATATAAGATAATATTCAGGCGTAATATTCTAATATTCTTAATAGTCTTTGAGCAATATAGTCATATATAATTTATATACTCTATATAACTTGAAAACACCTCAGCTATATACCAACTAAAAAAAATCATATTTTTGAAAAAATACGAAACTCGACGGGATTTGAGCCCGTATAACCATTAGTGTCGCGGCAAACTGTGCATTAAATAATTACCCTTCGCACCTCCTATCTAATTACGACAATTTAACCTAGTAGGTCATACATTAAGTGCTTATCAAATTGCGTTATTATTGACTATCGGTTTTTGTGTATTAAATCAAGAAATATTAATTACCTTAATTACTAACCAACGCCAGGCTCTCGCCAAATTGGTGATATTATTCAATATATAGAATGTTACATTCTCAAAATCCATTGAATATAAGAAATGGTTTATTATATTATATTCTAATTGATGTATGCTTTGTACTATTATATTTGAGTAGGTATTTTTTTGCGATCCGGATTTCGCCTTTGGAGACACTACGCACAGTGCCTGAAGATACCGAAAGAAAAAAACCCCGGTTGCAAAAAATAGTCAAAAGGAATACCTAGAACAAAACATAAATCAACCACCCTCAGTTGACAGTATTTATTTATTTATTCGTTCGAAATGATATTTTTCCGGATATCTATTAAATGGTTCTACAAAAATTTCTTGTTCGTTAGTACGTAGGTACTATGTAATGAAATCCAATTATTATAGACATCAAATAGTTCTTGGCAGCTTTAAGTAGCCTTAATGGGAGAGATTACTATTCTTACCTGCAATAAAATCCTTGCTTTAGCTTTTTCCCTTATCTTCGGCAGCTAAGTCATTCTTCGGAGAATATTATGAACCTACTTAGGTACTTCTTTAAGAATCTTTTTTCTGGAACAAAAGATAACAAGCATAAACTGCTTCATTTAATATATTATATTTACCTTCTTAAGTTACTCAATAAGAATAAAACAATATATACTAATTATTACTCAGTCAATAGGTTAATCCAATGACGAATTTAATATTATATAAATACATATAAAACGTACAGTTTTGAAAACCGTAGACACATCCATACTAGAAAAAAAATTCGACTAAGTGGGACTCCAACTCACATCTGTCATTTTCCTGGGTGAGTGTTTTCCGGAAACTTGTATGCATGCAGTCCACCGTATCACACTTCTCCGTGAAATGTTGTATTGGAAATATATGGCCGTATATTAAAGACAGTCCAACGTCTTTGGGTCGTATAGTATTGACATAAAATTCATATCTAAATAAAACACGGTTCTTGTCGGTTTACACTTTACAGGAAGCTAGCAGCAAACAAATTTTGCAAATACCCGATATACTGGATTATTATTTATTAAGTTACGTTGGATTTTCATTCTTGAATTCATGAATTTTGAAAAAATCAGCTATTAAAATTGAATTAATGTTCATGTTGAATATAATTAAATTGCAGACCGTATAGTATACAGTCATCTCTTTCCGATAAGAAAGCGCACGGTTAAAATATTTTACGTACAATTTACATGTAACTGAGTGCTTTTGTATCTAAGTTAACGATTCATTCTATAAATCATGCGAATTATTTCTTATATCTGCGTTTAAGCTGGGATACTTTAAATTTTACCAATCTGCTTTATGAAGTTGAAATAACTTTATCCGGTGAGAGTTGCTGGAAGAAGCCAGAACCCACCATAAAGTAATAACATACTGATTATTTTGATAATTGGGTATAATATATAGCGGAAATCATAATAATTTACGTTGTAATGTATATATAATATATATATATATATATGTATTATATATATAGGTATATTTTTATATCGGTATTTCGATCATAATATCAAATTACTCGATAAAAAACGTGCTGGTATCGGTAATTTCGTACGTTTTGTCTATGCTATAAGGCTTCGCTGGAAATTTATCTCATAGCTGAAGCTTTCATTTAAATTCCCAAGTGCGAAAGCTCCCTTCGAGGCTTTCCGCAGACAACAAACGATTTTGTCTCGAACAGAATTCGTGACGATGACAAATTATAGTTCATATAAACGTCGCCTCTGTCTGGTGGCGTTATAAGCGATGGACTTTATCATATGGACAGTTTGAAAACAAAAAGCTCTCGTTTGACCTCACCCTTGAGTGATTGCGAAACAAGATGGCGACGGTGAACTTTTAACTTTACGACATAATACAAATTTTCTTCAAAATTGTAGAATCATTGGCTGTCAATCGCCGATTATTGCAGGGTAGCATATTGAGTAGCAATACAATGTCACTACACCAGCCTGCTGCCAGCATTTTAAGTGTAAATAAATATGAGTAAGTTCATCTGCCATCTTTAAATACTGTTAGTAATATTTATTATTACCTCGATTTAATTAAAAAGCTCTTCTTTTTCCTTGATGGAATTTAAAACATCTTGGATAGAGTAACGCGTGTATAGATGGATCAATGGCTTAAATGATAAGAACACTATTAGAGAAAATAAAACACAAGTTATAGTCAATAATAATTAATGTACTTCCATTAAAATATATATTTATTTTATAATTATAATACAATTATTTGGAGTAAGTTTTTATCTAAGCATTTTTCTAATATGTGTATCTCGGAGGTTTTTGAAATTATGTAATTATTTCGATTGTTGTTTTTCTTCTTAAATTCAGCCTCCATCAGAAACAAGGTAACTCCAGATAGGTACTGGTTTCTTCTAACAACTTTCCATGTCTTTTTTTCCAAAGTGACTGCATTCAAATTGGGTAAGTATCATAAGCATACAACAATCATTGGTAGTTCGATAATTACTTTTAAAAAGCTATTGGAAAGATAGAGCTACCATTTTTCCAAATATCTCAATATGTACCTAGGTGGTATAATACATATACTTATAACATATTAACTTTTTGTATGTTTCACAATTAATACATTTGCATTCATAAGTATGCATTTTAAAATTCAAAAAATATCAAACTGAAACCGGAAATCGTTTATAAAAATATTGTAAACCGGATGTATACATATAAAACTGTTATTATATGTTAATATGCTAACATTTTATTAGAAATTAACATATCTAAATTCCAGTACTGCGATAACAAACATAATCTTATTATTGTTATCTTTACAAAGATAATTTTATGGATTATTCTATCAAAAACTTAAACTTAACTCAAAAGCAACTGATTGTCCGAATTTTACTAAGGATTAAAATATTATATTATTATTGTACAAAACGTCTAGATCTTATAATATATATTTTGGGGACAGCACTTTGTATGCAAAGTCTTCGATCCATCCCTCTTCGGGTCTCAAAACAGTTGTCAACAAGTTTCATACTACATTCACTACGGAGCTTTCGAAAGTGAATTTTGGGCATTGTTTAATCTCAATAAAGGTGTCTTAATAACGTTAAGTTATTCAACAAAACGTAATTGTAAAAATACATCATAGGTAGTATATATTATAATTTATTTACACAGACAATTTTTTCAACCAATTCTACCAAAACGATACACACATTTTCTATGTATTTTGCAATGGCGATACAACGCAAATAGAGCTTTATAATAATTAAACAATAATTGAATAAATATTAAATAATAATTCATAACATTTGAGAATTAAATATTCCTTATACTGAACTCTAAAGGACAAACAGTGGAATTATTGGATAAGGAAACAGACAAGGGTTTGTGATATAATAGAATTCGCTAAAACCTCAAACGAAAACGGATTGAAAACATAACTCAAAGAAGGGACAATCTCTGAACAAATCTAGTTATCCAGTGGTACCCAAGAGGTATAAAACGTCTGCAAGGTAGACTAACTTAGAGGCAGCTGAGTCGATGAAATGGTTAAGCTCCGCGAAAGTACATGGCAACGCAACGCACAGGACCGAGAAAAGTGGAATCTGCTTTAAGAGGCCTTCATTTAGCAGTGACCAGATTCAGGTTGATGATGATGATGATATTAAAGACTTAATATTGAGCACTTAATTGATACCATAATTATTTAAAGTACAGAAACCGATAGCCAAGATTAATGCAATTTTTTAACCATTTTATGTAAAAACTATTAGTTATTTTCACTTTTATTGAGTAATTAGATTATGATGCCCGTAGTTTAATTAGTAAATCATAATATTAGCACGAATCCGGTGGTTGCAGGTTCAAATCTAGTCTGGCGTTGTGCTTGTAGGTATATATCTGAGGTGTTATGTCAAATTATTTGTGTTCACATAACAATGTACTAACTTTATTGAGTATCATGAAATACATACGGAAACAGTGAAATCGTGAATACTTCCTATTTCTGACAATTGTTACATTAATAATTATTACCCACCCCTTCTAGTAATTGTAATTAGGATTTGTCTAACTTCCAACATTTACTTAGATTTTACTAATGAATTTATATTTATTTAATTTTACTGTATGAGTTAAACACCTGTAATATAATTTTATATAAAGTAATTAGTACCTTTGGTGATCACAAAATTAACGGTAGATAGATTTTTTTTACATTATCATGCTGAATCTCTCCCAAAAGAGACCCAATCGGATACTAATGATCAGACTGTTGGATAAATAAATTATACTTACCACAAAAGATAACGTGAATTATTAATCTACTTAATAATTTATAACATTATTTCTTTTCGATTTGTATTAGATGCATCCAAAATATATAAAATTAAACCATTTTATTTTAATTGTTGAAACTACAGTCATAACTCAAAAGCCTTCAATTTTCCCAGGAAGGAAATATATCACAGTTCAAATACCGCTTATTTTCCTTACCGCTGTACAACCATATCTCATACTATTATGTACTACACCTTGGGTTTTCCCAAAACGATACAGTCTGATACTACTATTAACTCTGCTCGTGACTCCATCTAATCGTGACTCCATCCATATGCTCCGTTACTATAAAGCCTACATTTCGTTGCTTTCGAAGGTCTATAGCCTGTTGTAGCGTCCTTCATATATTTGGATCATTGAGAAGAAATCCACTTTTTCCACAGTGACTCGAGGCTCTTTCTGGCAATAAGCCTCTCCCAAATTTTATTAGGTTTATTTTCTGATTAAATGAGAAAAGAACTCCTTAGCACTCTTTCGAGACATAGTTTGTAGAGCCACTTGTGAGATTCATAAAAAACCTAATTAACCATATGGACATTTTCATTTGACAATTGTATGTCACTTCTCAGTTTATAATATAAGTAAATACTCCTCAAATTCCTTGTACACCTCTAGGGCACCTAAAACAGCAACTGAATTACTTCTTTTAATTTATACGCTTATTCGCTGACTCCGGTAGTCGGTTGAACAGCATGCATGTGTTTTATCCAATGACATTAATATGGACGAATCATGTGGAAAAGAAAATGACACTCACTTTATTGTCGGGTCTGCCGAATGGCATAATCTGTTCTAACGCCATTACAATAAAGGTGATATTGCTATAAATTCCTGATGCTTTTGTTGGTTGCAGGACATGGGTCGGGTTGCTCATGTGGACACGACCAGCAGGACGCAGAGCACGTCCTGTGGGACTGTCCACTTATGGGCCCCGAACGAGCGGAGTTGTTTGCCCGGGTCCGACCCCATTCGGGCCCAATAGGACACGCGGACATGGTGGCAACCGAGGCCAATTTTGCGGCCTTTACTAAATTCGCCAGAGCGTACGGGGGGCGGGACACTCTCGACTCCCCTTGCGACTCTTCAAACTAAAGTCACTCTGATAGTTGCCATATAAATTAACATCATGCATTCGCACTTCGGTGCAAGGTTGCATCACTAGTCCCGTGCGGCTCTGCTCGGGACAAAATGAGGGCTTAAATTCTTTGATCTGGCACACGTAAGGGTTATGTTAGCCGGCCGCGTATGACGTGGCTGCATATACATAACGGGAGCGGAGGTGGGAATTTTACACACCATGCTCTCACGTCATTACAATAAATGTCATATTGCTATAAATTCCCGATGCGTGATATCGCATAATGGAAATTGCATGACGCCTACCTATACATGCGAATGCGCGAATTTATTTGCTAACTACTGTATTGAGTGCGTCGTCCATTAATAATGTCATTGGTTTTATCAGTCAAACGACGACAAATCTCAAGCGTAGGGTCCTCACCAAAATATCTCGAAATCAAGAAGATAGACAACATAATTTGGTGACAGACAGTCGTATTTTTTGACTTTGTTAGACAACTAAAAAACTGCTGAACCTGACGATTGAACTGATTTATTCAATTAAGAGCGTACATAAGTGAAACGGCAAATAATTTTCAACTGTATGTAGAACGAAATTACGGCCGCGTTCTCATTCGGAGAACGATAGTCGAGGCGTCTGTACGTCGATTCGTTTTTTCATGGTGTCGGATGAAAATATTCTTAAATCGTGTAAAGATTACTAAAAAACTTTACGTACCTACCTATGTACTTAAAAAAGAAAACATGTCAATGAATATACTATTATTATTATGAATATAACAATAAACATAACATAAAAAGGACGCATATTGAACTTTTATGACAAATTATATTTCGTTCGGCCTCCGTCATTTGCACCCGCGACCCGCATTCCACGATCTTTTTAGACCATGCCTCAGCTGAGGTATAGCCTGTATCGTTTACTAACAGTAGACCAAACTCCCAACGACACCAAATATTGACATATTATTTCAATTTCAATTTATTTTTTAACATATTGTGGACATTACAAATTATAAGTTTAGGACATTCACAACATAACATGAAACATTATCGTAAAGAAAGAAATAAAAATGAAAATATAAAAAGAGGACATAATATAAACATACAAAAGCAGTGAAAATACAATAATAATTATCTATAGAAGTTCAAAGAAGTACCTGCACTGAATTTACTAAGGAGACCCTTTTTTAAGAAAATATAAAATAGCGTCCACGTAAACTCACTCTAACGCAAGTGGAATATATCAACACCCGAAGCAATTTGGCTGAACATAGTTATCGCCCTCCTAATTGGCATTACCAGTGGCAGGTTGGTTCTTCACCTTGAGAGAATAAACAACTGATGCTCTCTATTTCTAAAATACTTATCAGGTACACACGAGACAACACTGCCCAGAATGGCAGAGTTCTCATTTATACTTTGTATAAGTCGAAAAAAATACGTAGCTAAATAAATATCTCTTCTAAATTGCAGACTGCAGTATGTAAGTATACTTATGAGAAAGTCAGTTGGATAAAGCTACGGATAGTATCCATACAACCTCAAGTAAAGGAGTCCCAAGAATTTCTTCCAAACCCTCTACACCATCAGATTATTGATGGCAGAATGACTATATCTCTCGACACTCTTCTGGCAGTTCAATCCATGTCGATCCATATGGTCAACTAGTCTTACGCTGTTATATTCAATAATAATAGTTCACTAGAATTCTTTGGTTTTCCAGAACGTAAGTGCAAAAATATTTCTTCACAAAAATAACCCAGCAACAAATCTCGACTTTAAAAAACCACCCGCATTTCTTTCGACGAAGGTCGTAAATAATAAAATAATAAAAAAGGAGCGACCAGCGTCTAGGAAAATATTGGATTCGAAAACAAAAGGCAAAACTGAAAAAAATAACATATACAAGAAGAGAGCTCACGTGATCTCGGCGACGCAGGGTTTGTTTGTATAAAAAACGATTAACGCCACATGGGAGGCGAAAAAAATATAATATACATTGTGTTTTGTCTCAATATATTTCGTTTTGAATTTTTGCTGTATATATATATTTGTATGGGAATTATTAATACGTTCATTGTATATTGTATACCGTTGGTTTGCTGCAAAAATTTACAAACTTTAAAACAATATCGATAGAGATATTCTTCTTCGCCGGTACTTCATGACTGAGGATCGTGACTCATATAATTTAGCAACCCTGTGTTAGTATGGACCGTATGGCTATCTTGATTTAGTCATTTAATTTGATTAAAACATTGATTTAATTTGTTAAAAATATATACTAAATATCTTATTTTACAGATTTATCTTGGTTATAAATAATATAAAGTCGCGCTGGCCTTTCATTCGGGTGCCCCGAGTTCGATTATCAGTGAGGTGACATCAATAATATATTGATGTGATTTTCTCAAAACCTGGGTGTTTATTATTACTTCTTCTCTGTTACTAAAATACACTACTGTTTCACAACATTACTGGCAGTGGACCTCATGACCTATTGTAGTATTAAAAATAATATATTATATTTTTTAATAGTCGGCTTGAAATGTTAAAAATTAACTGATATGGTTATCCTTCTTATCTTGCATACATTACCTACTAGACAAGTTAGACAAATATTGGTAATTGTTATTGAGGCATTTAATTACAAAAATCATATTTCATTTTCATATAAGAACATAATGCCCGTTTCTATTAGCTGATAAACCTCTTTTTGAAATAAATAATACATGACAAATAATATAATCGGGTATATCATTAAGTATTAACATTTATTTATGTCTCTTTAAATGACAGATTTATGTGGATCGTTGTTTTTAAGCATATAATTTTGCAACGCGTTTAGAAGGTATGAAGGATAGATCATTGTATTGTTATATTATTGTTTTTTACGTTTTTTTTTTAGATTTTGACCACAATACGTGAGTTTTCTTTTGTTGTTATTAGATAGCATAATATTAGCCTCGTATATTAATTAATATTTAATTAGTATATAACTCATGGGGCATTCATATAAATTATGATGCTACGCCCTAATGGGGAGGAATCTGATAAAACTTGATGGTTTGCGACAAAAAGGATAGGGCGGGGATTGTAGAAAATGTGACATCACAAAACCAAAATGAAATACTTTGAAAAGAAAATATTCGGTGACTGAATTGGACACCATCAAATATGGGAATGGGTCATAAATATGACGCAATTTACACAGAAAAGAATGAGAAGTTGTTTTGATCAACAAATTCATTTGAAAAAATATTCTTTTTTAACTGAGTATAATTTATAATATGTTTTAATTAGTATAGCATTAATGTATAAATTTGAATTTTGTATTGATAGATATATAATTTATGTTTTAATCAAGTAATAATTATTTACAGTTAAACTTCTCTAAAATCCCATTAGCAATCTTCAAATGAATTACCCAATGTTAGATTTATTTATATAGATAATAAAACAACGTACATAAAATAAACATTTATATTGTTCAATACAACATCTAGTGAATAAGACAAAAGCTTCTTGAAGCATTATCACTTAGCCGGAAGTCGTTTTACTTTATAAAGGCGTTATAATGAAAGCTTGTTAAGTTCTATTTTTATAAATTATTTATTATCTTCGGAGCTTTCACAACTAGGCCTATGTATTCCCAAAAGGACACGTCCCAGAATTTACGACCGCTCTGAGGCGTTTGGAATTGTTCTGATCATTTCAAAGCAACAAATATAATAAAACTTAACTTTGTTTCAACTACTACATAATCATATTATATATAAACTGGTATGAAAATAATATATCTACTCCACAACTAGTAGAAAACTTAGACATCTAAACCAATAATAACAATCAACACAGTGACGAATTTACATTTTGTGTTGGTTTGTGGTTTTGCTTTGTTTCTGTGTGTCTATTTATTATTTTGTACTCATTTAAAAATCGCAGTGAATGTGCTATGAGTTAGAACTATTTGATTTTTGTTGTAGAACTACATCACTGGGGGGTCAGGCTGTGTAATCAGAGTACCTAATGACGGTACTAGTGATACAATAATAATATGATTATTAAAATAATTTTGATTCATTTTGTGGCTGTACTATCGATGGCCTTGATGATGCAGTATCACCGTTAGCGTGAGTGGCCTCCCTTTAATTTGTATGTCTATAACTCTACGAAGTCTAGATCGTCATGCAGTAATTCAAATTCAAATTTATTTATTTTACATGATAAATTATGCATTTAAAGTGTTACGATATGACATAAAATAAGTGTGAACAATTTTTCAAATAAGAATACAGAGCAATGTGAGTTAATAATACAATACGTAGTAATAAATAAGAAAAGAAATATATTAAAATAACAAAAATAAAGTAGATGGAAGCACTCAGAGTGAACTATTGATATACCCTATCTTATAAACTTATAAAACAACGTCCACCTAAATTCACCTCACGTAAGCGATATCAATATACGAAGCGATTTCATTAAATTTGGTTATTGAGTATAATGAGTTATAATAAGTGACAACATTTTACCTGATGTATACCTTAACACTATTTTTTTCTTTCGACCATGTGCGATCCTAATAGGATCATATGGGTCTCCACAGAGTGAAGGTTTGTATTGACAGATTTATTTTACGAGAAATAGATGTCAGCCACTTGCTCAACCTATTAGGTCCATACTCTGACTCATACACAAATTGAAAAACAATATGTGTACTTGTCAGACCCAGAATTCGAACCTAAGACCCACGGAGTTATAGTCCAACGCTTAAGCCACGCGGCCACCGTGTGTGGGTGTGTAACACTATACGATATAAATAATAATTCCATAAAGATTTTTAATTCCTATAACTCATTATTCGTAATTCTCAAATACATATTACGTATCACAAAATAAAATATTTGAATACAATATTATTTACACTCATAACAACATTCGCATTACAAGCACTACAAGGATAATCGATTCTTAAGTAGGTATATTGTACATTATTCATTGAATTAAGAAACATTTACATCATTAGTTTTAAAGCTCTATTTAAAAATAGTAAGTAAATATCTGCTTATCACCTTACTTGTTACCTCGGATCATGAAGATAGAAAAAAGCGTTGCTACTTGTCTACCCCATGTATACCGTATTTCACAAAATGCATGCAAAATAATCTTACCCCAGCCATGCGAGACGCCTCTTCACGATTTCGCCTGTCGACAAGAACTAATGTATCTGCTCACAAAACCAAAATATTATATTCATAGCGCGGTCGTACCAGTGTACACTTATGAATCGACGGAGATATAGTTTCACAAAAATTCATGTTGTTTAATGTAATTAATCTTGATCACAATATATCGGGCGGATGGCTAACAACCGTTCTACGAAAAAAAGTATGTTGATATAATTTTTATGACAAAATTCCATGAAGATCTATATTTCTTTTTCAACCGTTAGCATGGTAGTTTACTTGATAACTTTTTATTCTTTTAATTGGTAATTTCATTTAATTTTTTACTATTTTTTATTATAAAAGAAAAATTGTATTTTTTTGACTTAAGCCTTATATCTTTGAAAATATGTATTACAACATACGCACGACGTGCATTTCTAATTCTATTATCATTCGGCCAATTAAAAATATTTAAAACCAAAATAATCAACGTGGAACCGTTTTTAGTGGAAAGTAATAAATTTTGAATATCTGGTTATAATTAAAAATATATTTAATTGGAATAAGAAATAAGAAGTTGTTACCAAGTTAAAGTTTCATTTTCAGGAAAAGCTATGCATTATTTAGGTATTCAAATGAAATACGGTTTATGTAAATTGATAAAGGCGACATTAATCTTAGCCAAATCTCTGCTCATCATAAGGAGATATCCTTTGAATAGTTTAAGCTTGTTTTTGTGAAGAAGGTATAGTACATAAGATACACTTAAGAAAATTAATGGTTAAGATTCTTATTGATACCTTAGTTAGTATTTATTATATGACCTTCATTAGTGGCTAATGGTCGCTGGTATTTTTTTACTTAGAAACCTTTCATTATATTAGGGTTAATTAATAAGCTACGGCACGAAAATCTTAAATTAAGATTTTGGGGTGTCTTTTATTTTGTTAACCGTTAATTCATGGTGGAACTGCATTGTATTATTGTCTTGTTTGTTTGATTATTTTGTCTATTTTATTGTCTTATTGATTTAATATACTTTTATAGATTGTAAAGTATTTTTTATTTTATTTGTTACTAGCTGAAGTACCCGGCTTTGCACAGGGTCTTTTCGTGGTTATATTTATCTTAGATATTTAAAAAATAATAAGGGGTAATTATTTTTTTAATATTAAAATATCTGTGTAATATAATATGGCAATATGAAAATAATTCTAATAGGAGTAAAGATCAAACGAAAGACACTTAATTAAAATCGAATCCAAAATATGCAAACGTTATTAATGTTATTAATATGTAGTAAAAACATCAAAATTGGATGGAACAAACAAACAACAAACTTTGTATTTTATATAATACCAATTTAGAAACCTTCGCAGGTGTGCCCACAACAACTGACAAAAACTTCATCGTAATCAGATGAATGGTATAGGAAATCATACGAATAGAAGAAGAAAAAGATGGTTGTACTAATTCAGAAACCGTCGCGGGCGTGCACACAACAACTGGTCAAAATTTCATTGCAATCGGATGAATTGTATAAGAACGCATACAAATAGAAGAAGATAGAATAGAAGAAAAAGAAGAATAAAATGGTTGTATCAATTCAGAAACCTTCACGGGTGTTGGCACAATTTTTGACGTAAGTTTTATTGCAATCGGATGAATGGTATAGGAACACATACGAATATAAGAAGAAGAAGATGGTTGTACTAATTTATAAACCTTTGCTGGCGTGCGCACAACAACTGGTCAACATTTCATCGCAATCTGATGAATATTATAAGAACGCATACGAATAGAAGAAGATAGAATTAAAGAAAAAGAAGAAAAAAATAGTTGTACCAATTCAGATACCTTTGCGGGCGTGAGCACAATACTATTGATCAAAATTTCATTGTAATCGGATGAATGGTATAGGACCGCATACGAATAGAAGAAGATATCATATAAGAAGAAGAAGATGGTTGTACCAATTCAGGAACCTTCGCGGGTGTTGGCACAATTACTGACGAAATTTTTATTGCAATCCGATGAATGGAATAGGAACGCATACAAATAGAAGAATATAGATTAGAAGAAGAAGATGGTTGAGATGTATTGAAATGTTACTGGTGCTTATTGCTTCATATTTTATTTTATGTTAATAATTTCACAATATTTCGTTTGGTATCCTTAATGCTTAGCTTTTATTACTATTTAATTACCGCATTTAAATAACATGCTAATTATATCGAATGACCAATTAATTAGTGTACAACAGGTGTGCCGTCCGCGTTGAAAGGATTAATTTTAATTCGATTGTTATTGCCAAAGTAATTGGACGGATAATACAATGTATTGGTGAATTGTCGCATTTTAAATTTGTTTTGGTAAATAGGTACCTGTTTTATAAATATTATTCAGGTGAAAATGTCTCGCTGAGGCGGACAAAACAGGTCCAGATTTATTTATTAAAACTGGAATAAGTACAAAAAAAATTGCGTTTTATTAAATTAATCAATAATTTGGGGGTGTATTAGGTAAATAACAAATCTATTTCTTGATAAAGCTCTTCTATATAATTATTTTGTTGAATGAATTAGCTCACTGTTGTGTGCAAGGTTTTTTATTATTATGATTACAAGCAGTGATATATACCCAACCCCTGATAACACCAAAATTAACCTATTGAACACTTAAGTTTTTCATACACACTGACGTTAATTAAAATAGCATTGCATACTAACAATAATAGCTATGTAAAACGTATTGATGACAACACAGTAATTGTCATCATTTCGTTAGAAAGTGACCACTTAATATTTAGACTTCGTTTGTTCCAGTAATAAAATGAGCGACCGTCACAAAGCCGAATTGTCTTCAGTAGGTGCGTAATTAATAAAATATAGCCCAGCTACGTGGTATGAATATTAATACGTCCCAAAATGTCAGTCTTTTCTTCTTTGGATGCCCATAAAAGTCATTGTTAGATAGAATTATTTTTGAGCTCTCTAAAAAGGTTGGATACTTTTTTGGAATTACTCTTTGTCGCAACCATACTCACGTAACCTTCGTTATAAATTATAAGAATTCCTCTAAAAAAATCTTTTATATTCATACATAAATCTTTAAATATTTCGTATAAAAGAAAATTTGTAAAACTAAGGGAAAAGGTATTTTCCTTGATTATTATATACTTGCCACATACCTCTTATATAATAATAATATCCAATGATTGACTTGATAAAACGTCATAAGTTTGTTATTTTAATTATTTAGAAAAAAAGTAAGTAATTTATCAATGAATGGCAAGTTTGATTATAAAATATACAGTATTTATCAATAAATATGATGGTATCTATGTATTACTTTACGAGCTAAAAGAAGTTTTCATATAGATAATGACAGATTTGTAATTAATTGTTATTTAAATGACTAAGTGTGTAAAATTTTGGTGTTATACTGCATCAGAACTATTCTATCACAAAACAGTGATACTAAATAGAATTCCGATAAGCAATATTCAATACACTACATTTTGATGCAAGGTTTTGAATGTGTGAGTGTCCTACGAAAATGAAACACGCATAATGCACGTGCAATACACCAATATTAAATGAGCCAATGATTCAATGGATAAACCGCGAGCAGTTGTCAGTATTCAACGTATGACGTATTCTTGACACGTGTTTAAGTTTATCCCGGGTTATTCCTTACTCAAGATCGGTTACCTGCTTCTCCGTGCCCGTTAGGTATTTCAGTTCACATTATTTCTGAGTTCCCTGCATTCTACAGAAGCGGTAAAACGTCAAAAAACCCGCAAAAATCCCAATGGTTTATTGTACCGGTCGCGGAAATAGGCGTTCGGGCAGCGGTCGTAACGCCCCAAAGGCGATCTTACAATCTTATATTTTTATAAAACTCTCCTGTGCCCAGTATTAATGTATGGATCAGCATACTGGACACTCAGCAAATAGGATGACAAAAATATGGATATCTTATGGGAGAGTTTGAGAACAATCTTTTGAGCTATTCAAGATGTTGGCATTTGGATATCAATGTATAATAAGGAGCTGTACACACTTTATAGGGGTGAAAGATCACGTGGCATATGAAAATGCAGAGACTGCACTCGATAGGCTACGTGAATAGAATCCCGGAAGATATAAAGGCAAGGCGGGCTATGTACGAAACTCCCGAGGGCAATTTAGAAGACCTCTACGATCGAAATTTAGATTGCTGGACTGCGCCACAGGAGATTTAGGAATGCTCGATCAAAGTAACTGGAGATTGTCGACGCTGGATTTTCCAGGATGTAGGAAGTTTTTGAATAGGCCAAAACCCGGCAAGGGTTTTTACATAATTTACAAAAGTAGCAATTACTTATTTTTATTTGAATTCATTGATTTAATTTTAAATTATTTTATAACACGGTAGCCAGAACAATTTTCTTAAACGATTTCTATCAAATCTCATAATATCTCGTAACAAAGGATTTATGGCGACTTATTTTTGTTACGAGAATTTTCTTTTGTTTCCTTTTGTAATCCTCGCTAATTGCTTGTTTGGAAAGAGTATCAATTATGTGAGTGTTGATGAAAGTGATTTTCTCAGTCGACGATAAATCCCTAACCAAACAAAGTGTGCGCCCAGCTCAATTATTGTTATATTATTATGTTAGTCTCGTTCGGCGCTGACCTTTCAGACAACTCTTTGATTGAGTAAGGTGATACAATGTTATTTCTTATAATGTACGTTAGGTCAGTATTCTTCCATAGCGCGCGTTGACAGCACATCAATATTTTAATAGAAAATGTTGACAGAAATTTATACGCATGTTATCATGGGGGTATATTTTCTTTGTAAATATAAAGTTTGAAATTGACAAGCAGTGATAATATTATATTATACTTTTCTTATAAGTAGGTAAATATATATTATATATAATTTAGTTACCTAACAATTTAACTGTCAACTAAAGAAATTGGGTTATCTATTAGGGACAAAGGCACATCAGTAAGGATATTTTTAGTGTTTACCTTAAAAATACCAGTGGAAAAGCTGGAAATCAAACGTTTATCATAATATGTTTACCTTGTCTTGTAAAAACGGTTACATGTAAATTGTACGTAAAAGATTTCACCGTGATACAGTTTGCCGTGAGCTTTCTTATCGGAAAGAGATGACCGTATACTATACGGTCTCCAATTTTATTAGATTCAATATGAACATTAATTCAATTTTCAAAGCTGATTTTGACAAAATTCATGAATTCAAGACAGAAAACCTAACCTAACCTAATAAATAATCCAGTATATCAGCTATTTTCAAAATTTGTTTGCTGCTGTCTTTCTGTAAAGTGTAAACTGACAAGAACCGTGTTTTATTCATACATGAATATTATGTCAGTAGATAGGTACTATACGACCCAAAAAGGTTGGACGGTCTTTAATATACATATATTTCTGATGCAATATTTCACGGTTCTGTGTGATACGGCGAACTGCATACGCACAAGTTTTCGGACACGTGTAAAAACATAATTTAATTTAGGATTTTTAACTACTTAGAGTGCGACTTCTATATATTAAGCCTTCTACATTACCACAGTTATTTCTGAAACAACCTTCCCCCTGCATTTAGTATATTCTCTGCGCCTATAATTCAGTGTGTATTCGATATCGCGTGGAGTTTTATTAACATTTAAATGCCTAAACTTTTGCAAAAGCAGACGAAGACCATTATTTGGAATGTAAAAGTATTGTGAAGAGGTGAAACATAAACGAAAGCTTTTAATTTGTCTCGATAGTGGCAGGTATCCGATATGACAAGTGACTACGCAAAGAGCACGTGAAAGAATTGAATCAGCGTGCAAAAACTACGTGACGTAACAGTGTTAGCGCATACAGTGCTGTGACATATAAGATTCGATATATAATTTCTTTTATTGTCGCCGGCTAGATGGCAGCAACTTGCCTGTGCGGTACAGTTTGTGCAAAAAATACGGAACACTTTTACAGCGCTTTTCGGTTTGCGCGAGCTACAGTTTTCCCGTCCATACACACGGGCTTCCCGATACAATCTCGTTTGCGCAGGCAAGCTCACGGTCATGCTAGAGCGTGTCGTCGGCACGTTAACTGTCAATAATTTTATTCATTGTGGAAATGCATTGTTAAATTAATTTAAATTAATAAAACGAAAAAAAAAATATTATTGAAAATTTCCCTCTGAGGTGGACGAAACCGGTCCAGATATAATTAATAAAAGTGGAAAAAGTACAATAAAATAAATTCAATTAATAATTCAATATATAAGTTGAAAATATATATTGAAGATATTATATTTTAGCGTTATTTTTAAGAAGATTTCTTTTTAGCTATTAGCATAGTAGTTGTCAATGCACGTACCCACTAAACACAAACATTCAAACCAACAACCACACATATAATAAAATGTATAAATCATAAAAAGTCATAAATCAAAACTTCTTCCATGCGCATAGGTGAGGCCTTGTCGAGACATTAATGTCATACGGCTATCCGAAACGAATGTAAATCAAAACATTTTGGTAGCACCTCATATCAATTAAAATGTGTAATTGAAACACCAGCTGTTTTTTTTCGAACGAAAATGTCACATTCGAACTGTGTGAGGAAGTATATGACGTGTACACCAATAAAATCACATCGACATATTCGACGTGTTGCTGTCGAGACAAGTTTAGGTGTGCGACTCGGCTAAAGAGTTCTTGCATCTATTTCATGACATAAATAACAATGTTGAATTCAAACTTCATTCTAAGTAAATTATATACATCGTGTTTGTGTAATTGTATTACACGAACACACTCTACTACTAATACAATGCACAGTTTGTAATTCAAATATTTCGCACATTATAATTATTAATTTAAACAACGAAATTTATTTATATAACTCTTTTAATGTTTTTGTTTTCTATTTTTTGCAGATTGCAGTTGGGTACTAATAATTATTGGTACCTCCCGAGGAAAATAATCTACCATAATTATTTATAACGAGAATTAATGTGTCTTAAATATAAAACTATTTATAACTTTATTAATAAATCAAATTGATATTAATAACATAATTCTGATAGTTTATTTTGGCGTATTTTATAATATTATGGTTATATTTTCAATTTAAAAAGCCACGTTGCTGTTTGGTTTTAAAATTTTTAAATAATAACAATGTACTTTTTTAAAAGCTTTGTTCAGACAACAATTAATTATCATTTAGACAAAGCCAGCGAGGCTGGTAAAATAATAATATAATACTTTCAAAATGCCTATAAATCACAGTAAAACCTGGCCTATTTGCAACATGGCCATGGTTCAATTGAGGATGGACCAGCAGGGCAGAGCTTTTACTTCACTGGCCGGAAATGCTACGGAGAAAAGCGATAAAAATTCCGCGTATGTGCAAACAATACCGACCAACTGCCATTGTAAACCATCTATGGGGAAAAAGAACCAATGTGGAAATCACGAAGAAAATACGCATCTTCTTGAAAAGTTTTATACCCCTAAGCGGAATACTAATGATGTATCTTTGGCTAATCAAAATCTAAATGATTATAGTGATGAAAAAAGTGACCCTGGAGAATTAATTCAATTGAATAATACAAATGAAGAAACTATTGTTCAGATAAATGGTGTAAAAAATTCTTCTAATAAAAAATTAAATACACAGTATTTTGATTCCAATAATTTAAAAAATACACTTTTAAGTAAATCTGAAGTGGATTTATTTGCTAATTGTAAAAATTTTGAGAATTGTCTAAATTTAAATGGAGACATAAGAAAGTCTAAAGTTGTTGGTGATAAGATGAAAGATCCTAAGTGTGATAATGATAGTTTTAAAAAGGACTGTGATAATATTGTGAGTTTTGAAAAAACCAAAGTGCCTAGCGTTGTAAAGCCTTTAGGATACGAGTGTGTTTTAACTAATAAAAAAGAAAGCGATTTCGAGAGGTGCGACTGTCAAATGGATCACAACAGACTAGAATATAACAACTATAGTGATGTAGACTTTGATTTAATATCTGAACTAAAATGCATTGAAAAAAATACAAACTACGAGAAGACCGAAAGAAAGAAACGGATGTCTGAGTTTAACAAACACAAAATGGCTGTGAGCACAGTACTTCGATCTAATTCTTGTGACTCGAATTTTTTACACAATTTTAATAAACTACGAAAAATTCGTAAGTCACTCGAGAATAACTCAAACGATTCTCCCAGTCGGTCTAGTTTATTTAAATACAATTCAAAAATTTGTTATTGTATTCAATTACTTGCATTATCACCAAACACTTTATTAAAATCCGTCCAATTTCCTTCAAAAGTATTAGAAAGGCGATATTCAGGAAGTTCGGGATCTTCCATTTGTAAATGGAATCCACGTAATATTTCTGAGACAAATAGCAAGCCCACTAAGAATACTTTCGTAAAAAAGGGAAGATCCAAAAGTGTGAGTCATATGAATCATGAAAGGATAAGTCCTAAGCCAAAGCCTAACTTTCGAAGGTGCAATAGTACAATCGAAGCGCCAAAGCGAAGGCAGAGTGAACTCGCCGATAAGGATATGATAAACGGAAATGGTGGTTTATCAAAGACCCCTCTGAGTGCAAGGAAGACTCAGACTTTATACAGGCATTATTATCCAGAGGGTGGTTGGGGGTGGACCATTCTAGTGGTGTGCGTCGCGGTGTCCATCTTGGATCATGGGATGCAGTTGTCGGCAGCAGTGTTGGTGACTCCTGCTGCAGTCAAGTTTGGTGTTGCTCCTATTCATGCCGCAGGTGAGTGCTTTTTATACTTGACTTTTATTATAATTATTTCTGATAAAAAATCAAGTGATTTTTTATATTATGCATATTTACATTCTAACAGCGAATTTATGCGTTTTAATCGTAAGAAGGATAAAATGAATACACCACAAAAATATTACATTCTAACATACCCAGCGTATTGTCTTGAATATTTCGATACTATTCTGTTGGATTCGCGCCAGTGTGATTTTCTAATTAAGCTACGGGCGTATTAGTCAATTACGACGATTCGAACTATAAATTGTTATATGAAATGCTTATCGAATTGCGTTATAATTTTGGCTATCGGTTTTAGTATATTAAATTAAGGTAGGTATCAATTGATTCCTTAATAACTAACTGACGTCACGGATTACTCCATTATTTAGTTTTTGTATAACTTACTTAGACATAAGCAAATACAGGTTTAAATCCAGTCGGGCGTCGTATTTTTTATACAAAATGATTTTTTCTAGTATGCATATGCATGAGATGTTTTCAAATTATGTATAATCAATATATAGAATGTTACATTCTGCAATCTTGTGTCTTATTCATTGATTAAAAAAAATAGTTTGTTATAATATTACAGTAAATGTTAACTTTGATTCCTCGTTGTAAGGTATATTGCTTAATTAAAAATACATTAAGTATATCTTTCAATTTCCTATTTTTCCCAGCCATTGACAATATTATATAATATACATTCGACCTTAAAATATAATGCCGAAAAATATACAATAATATTATTTTTTTAAGTTATATAATAAATATTCCAAATATATTGTACTTTACACACGTAATATGACGTACTAGATATTTCTTTATTATCTAACATGCATAGAATTTTTGATTCTTGCAAATTGACACAGCTGATATTCTCATCTTCTCAAAATACATCATATATACAACAGCATCAGTAAATTTCCGGCAATACGAAAAACCATCAACTCTAGCAAACAATACAATAATGCAACATTTAAAATTTATTACATAAAACAGCTTTCAGAATAGGTGTACTGTATTGTTTGAAATATAATAATTATCTTAACACAATGCTTACGGGCTCTTTTAATTAATTTTGTAATTGACGTGTTAATTTGCATTTGAAAAGTAATTAGCAAAAACACAATTTTGTGCGGCCCGTAAGCATTGGGTTAATACATATGCAAGAATATCGTATTTTGTTAGGGAAAGTCTTCATCGGGAAACCTTAGCCCAACACAGCAACGCAAATGTGAAGGAGCGCCTCATGCCAACTACCGTAGCAATAATGAACTCTTAATCAAAATACTGCTTAATTTAAACATTAGTTATATCGGTAGTTTAGTAAAATAATTAATGATTTAGCATTATAGAAAATGACTCTCATCACGGGTAGGGATTGCAATACCGAATGAATATATCAATTATACCGGTATTTCTTATTGAATATCGGTATTAATACCGGTAATCGTCAAAGCTTATTAGTTATTATAGATAAAAAGAAGTACCTTTCTATAAATATAACCATTAAAATCTATTTGAAATACTATTTTTTTGCAACCTACCTACATGTATTATGTTCACTTTAATAAATATAAATTATGTATACTTAGATGATAATATTTTACAACTGTCAAATTTTTACAAAATACTTGTCCAGTGGGTCTATTCTATGCTTATCGACCGCTAAAGTGATAAAGTGAAAAATATTATCAAACTTAGGGTAGGTTTGTATCAAAATATTAGCACTTATTGTAACAATTACACGAAGCCGGTTTTTATTGTTGCAATAAGTGCTATATTTTAACAGCACCTATCTTGCTGCTGTTAAAATATCGCACTTATTGCAACAATAAAAACCGGCTTCGTGTAATTGTTACAATAAGTGCTAATATTTTGATACAAACCTACCCTAAGTTTGATACTATTTATCAATTTAGTGTTCGATAAGTATAGAATAGACCCACAGGTACAGGAAAATCTCTCTGAAATACAACGTTTGTTGAATGTACTATCAACGTTGGATCAATGGATATTGAATATGTGGAGACATTTGCCACGAATGTCTTCTTTTTATCGAAAAATGTTAATTCATCGCGACAATTGTATAGGTATATTTGAGGGATTTTGTTTTAATATTATTTAACTTTTGTTAGTTTCAGTCAATATATTTGCGTTTTGCTAGCATAAAATTTATACACTATATATTTTTTGTATACAATATAATAGTAAATAATGAAAAAATAACATTAATTCATTTTCGAAATCATAAAAGTGTATGCTTTCTTAATACCGAAAATACCGGTATTTCGGTATCGATAAATAATTGAATACCGGTTTTCAAATACCAGTATTGCAATCTCTAATCACGAGAGCTTTGGCAGACAGACGGTCCAGCCTTCGCCTCCCGGATATCAAGTACCGAACAAAGGGCTACCAACATCGTTTATAATATTCTTAACTAACATGTTATTACTGCCCTTACTGACTAGTTTGATGCTCCTTTGAGAGTAGCTATAACTGATAAAATGGTTTGGCGCAGCCTTTATTAATCCATTGATAAATTTAAAAGATTAGTATATTATATAATATTATTCCATAACTGTTTTTATTATATTATATATAATAGTACTAATAAGCAAGAATTAACTAGTTTTCTTATAGTCTTGATACTAGTGTTACAACATAAATAAATATTGACCAAAAAATGTAGAATTTTATATAATACTCTTTAATAATAATATTCTATAATTATTATTAAAGTAACTAAGTTAAGTTTATAATTCTTAACAGTCTGGCACTCTAAACGTGAATTGTATTTAAAAATATATATATATCGACCGATGACCATACTCAGTTAATTTATCGCAGTGCTAAGTATATCTACGAACAAACTATTCGAAATTTGATTTATAAAAGTTTTCGTAAAAAAGAGTCACAATTGTTTGCAAGTCTAGTGAGGAAACGAAATTGGATCCATACCCAAGAGTTAGAGGTATTCGAAGATTCAATTCAAAGTTTTAAATATGACGAAAGGAGCAAGATTGTACTATGTTATAACCGCAACACCATTAAACTTACATATTTTTGTTTATAATATATACACAGATAACTGTAATAAGAAAGCTTGTTACGCAATGAAAATTTTTGAATTAATTTTATAATTAACACGGAAAGATTCTCTTTGGAATTAAGAAGTTGGTATTCTTTACGCTAATCACTTGTGATTAAAATAAATGTAGAGAATAATTCATTTTCTCAACTAAACTTTCTTACAAATTCAAATTAGGTTGCTGAGCTGAACTTTAGTTTTCAGCCGAAAACTTATTAACTTATTTATTTTTTGGAGAATCTTTATAACATGCTCTTACATAAATAGGTTTGTTAATTTAAATATAATAAATAAGTTTCTGTTGAAATAAAAAAATATTTAATCGGAATGCACTAAAGATTCTAGGTTTTCTATTCAAATCCTGCTGATCTGTGACGAAAAACTCCCATGATTTACTTGAAAATTAAAATAACAAAAAAATGTGGTATGTGATTGATCTATAATCAATTTGATCAACAAAGGCGTGTGCTATCGATTGCGTCATTCCGGCCATTGGATACAAATCAATATTACTGTCAGCGGCTTTTTTATCTATTTCCCATAATTATTATATCCAGACATTTGAAATTCGGTTTACAATAGTACTTATGCATTTCATTACAATTTGGGGTAGTCCTGTACTTATGTAAACATGACGTGTATATACAACTTAAAAAAACAACAACATTTTTGTTAATAATTATCATATTGAAATAAAACGTTTACTGTCAACATTACTGTACATTAGTCGAAACTGATGCAATAATCAAAGAAAATTCATCACTCACCTATAGCGATGGTGTATTAATTATATTATCTTTATGATTGTTTTGGATTTCAAATTTATATTTGATTATATTTAAAAATTCACGAATTTTACATACTCGTCATACGACGCCGATGCAATAAGCAAAAAAAACGCGGTCATATATGACGATGAAGTATAATATAATATGATATTCTTTTTTCAAATCAAAATTAATCTTAATCTTAATTTAAAATAATGCTCTAACAATGTCGATTCAGTGAGTAAAAATATCCTTTTCATAAAAACATTAAACATTT
Source organism: Rhyacophila brunnea (assembly GCF_057557595.1). Classification (NCBI taxonomy): domain Eukaryota; kingdom Metazoa; phylum Arthropoda; class Insecta; order Trichoptera; family Rhyacophilidae; genus Rhyacophila; species Rhyacophila brunnea. The sequence goes on along the minus strand of NW_028232796.1, from coordinate 40,174,661 downwards.
TGTTTTCTTAGTTAAGTAAGTTTTTTGTTTTTATATATTTTATTAATAGCGTTGATAAATCCTGTCAAATAATGAAATCTATTGAATCGTACATAATACACGATTACTAAACTGAACTTGTGTTTTTCGGCATGTAATTCAGTCTGACGGGGCACGAGTCTAGTGTATGTAGGTTGGACGTGCCTTGCTTCGGCAAAATTTTCTCCGTTTGATGCTAAAGTTACGCCCACACTGGACGTCTACCTCTATTACGCCGTGTCGCTCTTGCGTTATTATGCAGATGCAATCGTTGCGGTATTCGATTCGGTGGACACCCTTTGATATTCATAGGCTAAGTCTACACCTTTTCTCTTCATCACCCACTTTTTCTTCCACATTTATTAAATTCTGGCTTAACACTGTGAAGTTTTTTGCATGCGTCAAGGAGAGGCATTTTTTTGGCTGTCTACATCTGTTCATCAAACCCTTCACTTCATCAGGTCCAATCTATGGTCAAATCATAGATAATATACGTATATGTAGAGTATACGTTTTATAACTTTGCACTTTTTACTACACATGAATATATTACATCATTTTCATCCTAGAACCGGAGTGCAAAATTATAAAGCGTAATAGTATACTCTACTTTACATTACACGAATGATAAAAATATTCGGTTTTCATATATGAATTAATAAACGTTATCTCTTAACGCTATCTCTAAAAATACTGATTATTTGGAAAAATATGACAGCACAATTTTAATTTTATTTTTTTACACCTAGTACTGCAATATCGTAATTTTTGGATAAAACCGCGTATGGATAATTTCTTATTAATGTATTTTTATAATACTATGGATTATTATTGTATAATCTCGCTACGCAATTCATAAATAATGATGAATCTATCCAATCTGGTTGACTGTTACTATTGACTTAGAGTATAGACTAAAATACATATTTTGAATACCACAGACAGTAACTCCAAAAAACATCCGAACCTTCCCGAAAAAATACGAAGTTGCTGGAGTGTTGAACAGAAATCCAAGAGGATCGGATCTTCCTGCGCTAGTACTTTTATCAGAAATAACGGACATTTTGAAACCGATTTGAGGCTCGGAATGCGCAGGCGGCGCATGCACTGTGATGAATCCGTGAGACTAACGGGCAAAAATCCGTATGTGGACAGGGCTATACTGCCCTTCTAAGGAAAAAGGCAGTAACTTGCAAAATTTGTGAAATTGAGTTATGAATGCCATCCGTTAGGTAATTTTGAAAGCTATATATTGTGTTCATTTTAAAATCAGTATTATTACTAAAATACCGTTAAAATCCTTAGTGAAAAAATAGACTTCTTCTAAAATAATACATTTTTTTAGCAAAAAGGCAGTAATTGCACCTATTCATTGCAGTTATTGCTTTTTTATTATTACTTTGTTTGTATTTTAACATCCTACTAATACAAATTACCACCGTTTTTTATTAATTCATAGTACTAAAGTTTGAGAAAAAATACATTATGTCATTTATTTCGAAAGTGTGTGAGAGTCAGTTACTGCCTTCTTCCTTAGAAAGGCAGTATAAGCGCCTAATACTTTTAAATTGTATAAATTACAATAGATAGGTACCTATGTAAAAAATTATGTTTTTATATAAGATGATTCAATATATATTCCTAAACCTTGTGTACCTATATTAAACATTGAATAATATAATAATAATTTAATTATTCAGTACAAGAACTTAAATAATAAAATTTTAGTTTACGCCAGGCATTTGTTACGATTAAGTTAGTAACGTCCCATTAACCTAAATAATTGATCACAAAGTAGATTGCCACGTGATTGACATAATTTGAAATACCTCAGTTAAAACGCAGTTCAATAATTATAATATATGAAAGAGAGCTCAAATATATAAAGATGAAACTGAAAAATAGATACTGACATAGTTTAATAATTAAATTAGCGGCATGTTATTTTACATTACAGATTTAACAAGTATTATTCAAATCACGAGTAGGTAAAGTGATTATATTGTAGTGGTGGAGTGTGAGGTGAGGTGAAGGTAAAAGGGCGTGCATCTAGATCCAAACGTTGTACATCATTATTGATATTATGTCAATCGTTTCGATTTTACGTAAAAATAATTAAAATGGAAACTGAATAAAATTTTCATTAAAAATAAAACCAAAACTTCTAAGTTCTTCTCACAGTATGGTGTTCTCACCGTACATTTTTATCTTATGTTATTTTATTCCATTACGTGACAGTTAATTTTATGTAATAATAAATAAAGCCTCCCACATGATAAACCCTTTTAAGGCTTTATTGAAATTATCAAAGTAAGTTTCTTCCTTGCTGTCTTAAGTCACAGTCTTAACAACTTTCCATTTCAAAAGGGTAGGTACTTAGGACATTATCAAACCACGAAAATATTATACTGAATATTTTAGTGGCTACGACCACTCAAAGGATATGGCATAATTCTTTGATAATACAGTAGGTACTTATAGTATATACCTAATAATTAAAAGGAAATTTAATTTATAAAATAATATATTATTAATTATCGGTGTAATTTTGCATTTGTTCAACTACTAATGTGGGTACATAATTGATTGATAGACAAAACTGTATATTATCTTTTTTCCGACCATGTCCGATCCTAATAGGATCATATGGGCCTCTACAGAGTAGAGGTTTGTATTAACAGATTTTATTTTTTAAGAGAAATGGATGTCAGCCACTTGCTCAACCTATTAGGTCCATACCCAGACTCCCACACACATTGAAAAACAATATGTGTACTTGCCAGATCCAGGATTCGAACCTGAGACCCACGGCATGATAGTCCAACGCTTAAGCCGCGCGGCCACCGTGGGTGTCAAAACAAATGGTGTATATTATAGTGTTTATTTATTGTATGCACTTGGACATTATTACATTTTGAGGAGATAGTTATATTACATTTAGACAATATTACTTAAGTTATCTATGTGAATTTAGTATTTAATAGTTTTACGTCTTTCTCAAATAAACAAAGTGAGTAAAGAACGACTATTTAATTGAGAGGTTAATTTTGAACTGTTTGATTGAAAGAGTGACGAGTACTTAATAATCATCTGAGCTCGTTAGTTATAATTTATGTTGATAGACGTTACTATCGTTTCGCGCATACAGAAAGCTTTGTCAATTATTATACCAAAGTATTGTCAATGCTATAAAACAAAAGTACATGTATATATATATATATATACATGTAAATTGAGAAAGCAACAACTTATATATTATTTTTAAGTTCCGATTGAGAAAAGTCGTTAAGAATTTTGGCATATAAAACAATGATAAATAATTACAAGATAAAAAGAACTTTTTATATACGACGTTTTTAAATTTTCTGTTGAATCATATAAACTTGATTTGACTAGCTTAAATGATAAAAAAAAATTCACTTTATAGAAATAATACTGAAATGTCATTTTGACATTTCATATTGATTTGTGGTTGTTTATCCAGTACAAATCTTGCAATCGATTTTAAACTAACTTCCCGACTAGCTAGACATTTGAAGCTTTTAGAATATATCAGAACAATGCATTCTTTTAAAACTTTTAGCCATCGTTAAGTAGAATTGAATTCATGTTCAGTTAATTCTGTTTTGTATTAAAAGTTATTTCGGAAGAAATCCGTAATCCAATCCACTATTATTGGCTGCTAAGGGGATGGTCCTAGCAACTAAATTATTAACCCAATGCTTACGGGCCACACAAAATTGTGTTTTTGCTAATTTCTTTTCAAATGCAAATTAACACGTTAATTACAAAATTAATTAAAAGAGCCCGTAAACATTGGGTATAAGTGCGTTACAATGGAAATCAAAATGACATTTCAGTATTCTATATTAAATTTGTTTGTTTGTTTCAAAATAGCAAAAAATGATTTGTTGACAATTGCCTTATTTGTCCTAAATTATTAATACATAGAATTGTCAAGTTTATATGATTCAACAGAAAATTTAAAAACGTGGTAAGTATATAAAAATTTATTTTTATCTTGTAATTTTTAATGGTTGATAATTTGTACGATTTGTACGATACCCAACTGAACAGTGAAAATATATATGGTTCATGTCCCACTCAGTGACTTTTTTTCTAGTATTTGATTTTTCAAAATTGATATATTTTCGAATATACTCGTTCATCATTTCATAAGTCAACAGATTTAATTTAATAACAGTAATGTATTGCAAGAACTACTAACTGAAGATAATTAATTTGAGTAGATAAATATATATATTTTTTTTTAATTCAAAATTACTGAAAAAACATTATTTTATACCTAGGTTTCACTTTACAGTCAATAGTATATTTTTCACGTAAAGAACATTCAATGTAAATAACGTTCCATCCTCAAATCTTGTGAATGGTTCGTTGAATAAAAGAAATAGATAGTTTAGTATATTTTTCATTTTTTTGTTAACATTGTTTTACAATGGAGAGAAAATTTTTCGTTTATAAATTTTTTGAAAAATAGGGATAACAAAATGGAATTGATCATATATACAATATGTTGAATACGACACACGGCAGAGGCATTGTTATATGAATAGTGTAAGAAGAAAGTATCCCCAAAACGTTACATGAGTATGGCTTAACACGTGCAAATTGCACAGTGTTACGGAATATTGAATTATTTAAGTCCTACGAAGTGAAAATAAAAATTGAGAACAAACGTTTTAAAAATTCCTTTCCTTTATTGATACCTCCTTCTGATATTGTCTTTATTTTGGTTTAGAATAAATTTAATGATACCGCATTTTTAAAAGATATTTAGATAACATATTTACAAATTTAACGTTGAATTGTAGTAATGAATAATTTAAATAATATACATTACCATCAATCATCAGCCGAGACTGACCAACTATTGAATAAAGCTTTCCTCTGGTCCCTTCATTCTTTACTGTCACCTACATTCATCGAACATAATAATAACATAAGTTTTTTCAGTACCACTGTATGACTACATTTGTCCAGAAAATTTCCATATAACGTACGTAATTATATATATATAGTAGCGCTTTTAGCAGTTGACTGTAATTTGAAGGTGATGGTGGATTACGAATCTGGGGGGGGGGGCGATTTACAAGAGAATACCAGACACTGGTCTTTGATGTTGAGAGGGCTGGCGCGCACTGGAATTGGTTCGGCGTTCACGCACTCACGCACTCACACACGATATATTATGAGGTTGATGAATGATGATGATAAGTTCAGAATGGATGATAATATAGACGCGGCGTTCACTCAAACAGATTTAGTGCAACGAAGTTCGAACAGATATGCTTGAATCACTCAGTAGTTAACGCGGTGCGGTAACACGCACCCGTTCGTATCGTATCAGATAACTAGCCTCCGCACTCGGTTGTCTTGGAGTAACTCGATGTTATTCGCAATCACGTTCATATTACGACCCGTAATTTCTCGTCGCCCTAGTCGAGCGACAATAATAAATAAGGATTCGAGGGTAGGCCGGAAGAAAGGACGAGGGCTAGCATTTGACCCAACCATATATATATCATAATATTCAATCATACAATATTATATGATTATGATATTACTAGTGCCTTATTGGGATAAGTATTACCCCAATATAACTATTATAACTAATGTTATCTAGTACTATATCTGTAGGTATATATTATGATGTTCTTAGCATCTCCAGACGCAATATCATCGCATTGCTCGCTCGCTCAGTCGTTATTTTTGTTTATCGTAAATTTTATTTTTTCACTCATCTTGAGACTCAGGTATTCAATTAAAGTCATCAATCACCAAAATAGGTTAATTAGTTTACGAAAATATTTTTTATATCGGGTACGGAATTATATAATAATATATATATATATATATATTCTTAACTATAGTGCGACAACATCTTCTTGGCTACGCTTCTAGGCGCTGCTGTCTACTAAATGGGAGGAGCTTCTTAGTTTATAATGGATTCCGGGTAAAAATGGGCGGAGCATGTTAGTTCATAGTTTTAACACGTAGCCAAAAAGATGTTGTCATACTATAAGTATGTCAATAAAAAAACGCATCCCCCGCGTGCATAGAAGAGAACAACACAAAATAACGCGATTATCAAAAAGCAGATTAAAAGCAAATGAATCACTATATTAACTGTGGAAATATATTTTGAACAAAGATGTTGCTAAGTACTTTCGCCAAACATGATTAGTTTATAGATCCAGCGAGTTAAGGGCATCTTTGCGACTACCCTTTGGGTACTACTATAATATGACTTGAATTTATCCAGCGGCTGTTGATTCGTCAAGCAAAATATCCATATTATTGCCGTTTCGTTTCAGCAACTTATGTGACATCAAATCATGATGTGTCAAATCAAATTGTAAATGCCATATTATTATCCATTAGTTTCATTCGTGGTCTTTCCATGTTATGCCCAACATTCATCTAGCCATGCCGCGTAGATCTACGACGCAATAATAGTTCAGACAGCTCTCGTGGCCCTGACCTCTAATCCGGATCTCTAGGTCACAATATTATGTATATGATTTTTCTCAAAGCCTGAATGTTTATGATTGTTTCACTTATATTACTAAATACATTACTGTTTCACTACTGGGCTGTACTGTAATTAGGTCTCTTGGCCTGTTGTAGTGTTATACAGAATATGTAAGTATATTTATTTTAAATTTGAATATCAATTTTTTCAGTGAAATAAGAGAAATAAGGCATCAGCTTTTATGTAGACAGACATTTTCATAATTTACTGACATAATATGCAACGAGAAGATTTTCAAGCAGAGAAAAATGTTGTTCATTTCAATATTACATACCAACAATCCGAGATAAATTTAATATGAATCAAAAAATGTCATATGTTTCACGATTCCCGGTATTCTGTAACTGGGATCGTCAATAGATGGCTCTAGTAAGGAATTACAGTCCCGAATACTCAACAGTATTTCATTTTGATAGATTTTATATCAATACATCATTAATGTCAGATATCATATTGTAAAAATACTTCATTTGTTGTTGGTTTCCCTAAGTATGTTTCCGAGTCTACGAAATTTTTTATTACATTTTCGCATGAAATATGTTTTCCCAGTGCTGAGGGACTCTATCAATATCTCCGGATAAAAAATGCCATTACAATGAAGGCAATTGTGAACTCGTGCATACATATAAGAAATAGTATCTGATAATCCATTTTCTTCATTCACCCTTTCTATACGTATACAACTTATACCAATGTTCGTTAAATATCTACAAGTATCTATAAAGTCATAGTAAGTACAATTATGTCTGATCATTAGCAAGTATACTATAGTAATTACAAGTATCTATTTCACTGACAAGCAACCAGTAGTTAAATAAATAGTAAAAATGTGTATTGCACAAATATGGTGATAAAAAAATGAATATTCTTCTTCTTCAGCCATAACCTCCCCTTAGTTGGAGTAGGCTCAGTACACGGTTGCTCTTATTCGCTACCGTAAACCAGCATAGTGAGAATGCAAGCGTCGAATAGGCGTCATTTGGTTTTGACCAAGGATAATCGTGAATCCCAGATACTCTCCAGTCTCCACCGAGATGAATGTTACAATGAGTATTAAATGAATCAATTAACTTAATTTCGTCACCTTTCTATTGTCATTTACTATAGTGGAATAACCTAACCTTCAAATTACGCAGATTGCAAATTCTTCTAATACACACGAATTACACAGAGTACATTTAATTATTATTACCATTATTGTTTCTGACTGCTCTTACATGAAGATTATTGCATAGTTTTCTCTCGCTTGGCGTCGCTCTAACTATGTTATATTTTTTGTAAAAACTATCTAACTTCACGCTTATGTGGTATGCTTATAGTAATCATTATGCAGTAAGTGAAAATATTATATCCTGACCATAATAATCCACTGATTTACAATAATTATTCATATCCTCATAATATATAAATAAAAATGTTACGTTATTATATAAGATTTCTTTGTTATGCCCATGGTGGCCGAGCAGTGACGTACCGGCTTACGATGTCATAAATCCCGAGATCAAATCCCGGGTCTGAAAAATTCACATATTATTTATTTTGAATGTGTTTTAAGAGTATAGACGTAATATGTTGAGCAAGTAGCTAACATGCATTTATTATAATAACAAAAATCTGTTATTACAGCCTTTACTTTTTTAAAGCCATATAATCTTATTAGGATCGATGTGGTAAATATTTAGGTTTTCTGTTTACCCATCTATTTTATAGTTTATTAATAGTTTTAATTTTAATAGTTTATTCTCCAATTTAGAAAACATGTTGTAAAATTTAATGAACTTTCCGTTTCAAATTAAAACTATTCATCATTTTGGATCTATCGACATTACGGAATAATTGGTAAAAATAGCAAGACAAACGACTAACTGTACATTATCAAATGATGCAAGATGACCATTTTATTTTCTTAAGAATGACTTAGGGATTCCTCTGACACGTAGAACAAATAGAAAATCACAGAACTGCTAGCTGAAAAGGAAACCAAAAACCATATTTCCCTAATATACGTAAACCGGCATAGAAAGGGTTGTAAAACCCGCAGCAGTATCCAAGATAATACACACACATACATATCGGAGTATTATAACATATTCTGTGGGAAAGTGTCAAAACTGACCCGCCCTTTCAAAATCGAGGGATGAATAAATTCCGATTGGGCCACCACTAGGCAGCGGACCATCTGTCACTTTCGATTTCACAATGCCACAGTACGTCGCGGTTCACGAACGAGACCTTAGGTTTGGGATCCGCTGGCGTACATTTCTGAGTAGATACTTTCTATTTACAGGATGTCCTGTAGATAACTTTGTAACGAAGTTACTTTGTATGGCATTCAAATATTTGTGTAACCACGTTGTATTTTCTATTGATGTTTATTATAGGACAAAATTATGTGATAAAATATATTATTCTTTAAATTTAATAATCACGTTAACAATATTATGTAATATTTGGCAAATCTTTGTTAAAGTTTTTACATTATAACGTCACTTTATTCAATTTCTGGCCATCCTTAAATACGTTAGCAAACTTTCATCTCTATTTTCCTTTGTATTATCATAGTAAGCCATGAATCTCAATAACAATACTATAGTAGTAGCAGTGAAACTATCACAGAAACACGTTATCTTGAGATAATCACATAGATTATATATATTGTGACCCCACCGGAAATCATTACCCGGAGACTCCCGGTACAAAAAAACCTATGCTTTTACATTAAACAGCGAAGTAGTATGATTTTAAGAGAGTTGGTTGTTACTGGTGACTTTCTTTTTGCTAATATTATTATAAAAAAAAATATTTCGTGCAATTGTGGACATAAATAAAAAAAATATTTTTTTTTTACCACAATATTTAGATATTGACACGGATTGTACTTTAATATATCGTATTGATATACATCCAATAAGCAATTTTAACGGCTTGGTGGGCAAGAATAATAATTTTGAAATAGAATTGATTCAAAATTAAGTCAATTTAATACCAAATAATATTTTATGTTCTAATAATGTTGAATTAATATATTTTGATGTATTCAATAGATATTTATAAACAAAAATGTCGGTAATCATTCAAAATAAATATATTTATTATGGCAACATTAATGTACATAAAAAAGGAGCTCGTGTTTCTAATTCAATGTATTATACATATTAAGCAACGTAAATTAACACGCGCGTTAACATGATCTTACTCCCTACTTCATTTATCGTTTGTCAATTTATGGCTACGGCCGTATGTTGTAGCTTAGCCACTGGTAAATGCCAATAGAAATGGCGTATTTCAAAAAAATACTACCTTATTCTTAAGGTCAATAATTATTATAAAGCAAACATTATTCGTAGAATGTTTATCACATTTGAATGGGCAAAGCCATAGCTTATAATCAATATCTTTAAAGTATCTTTAAATGTGTAAATTTTGCCCATTTTTTGAATAATAAAATGTCTAATTCTTGTCATATTTAGGATCATAGAGATTATCAAAATAATTTTTTATTGTAAATATTTCAGTATAATAATGTCAACATAGATTTTACTAATGGTTTTATAAATGCTTTTAAAAAATAATAAATATAAAAAATCTTAACATCACTTCACATGAACGTACTGAAATATGACTGTATTTTAAAACATAGAGCGAAAGGTTTAAAAGAATACTATTTTATGTAATAAAAATACTTTATGCAGTCATCAAATGTTTAAATTAAATATAAAGGATAATAAGGTTTCAAAATTATGAAAATAGATTATCTACAACGTTTAAGGAATGTCCAGGATCATGCTTAGAAAATAGCATAAAAGCTCCATTTTGACGTACGCTGAGCATGCCCCCCCCCCTTAAAGGCGTGCAGAAAATAGAAAAAAATGATAATTATACGGATTATTTTTCCAAGATATAATGGACAATCCAACTCGATTTTCTTTAGAATATTTTCAACTTACGTGTGTACAGTTAGTAATGTGCCCAATGTACCCAAATAATTCTTTTAGGATAAACCCTATTATATTTCATTTATTTAAAAAAAGTTTTAAAAAAAGTAGTTAAAAAAATATATTATTTTACACCATTAAGTAAATAACAAATAATTACAAGATAAAAAGAACTTTTTATACACTTACAACGTTTTTAAATTTTCTGCTGAATCATATAAACTTGACTTGACTAGCTTAAACGATCAAAGAAATTTGTACTTGATAGAAATAATACTAAAATGTCATATTGATTTCCATAGTAACGCACGTATATATTAATAATTTAGTTGCTAGACCCACTTAGCAACCAATAATTGTTTTACTTTTTACGGATTTCTTCCGAAATAACTTTTCATACAAAACATAATTAACTGAAAATGAAATCAATTCTACTTAAAGATGGCTAAAAGTATTAAAAAAATGCATTGGCATCGTGTTCTGATATATTCTAAAAGTTTAAAATGTCTAGCTAGTCGGGAAGTTAGTTAAAAATCGATTGCAAGATTTGTACCGGACAAATAAGAATACGAGCTAAGAGAAACGTTGTAAAAAAAATCTAAATTCGGCCATAAGGCCATTTCACTGCAGTATCAGATACATTCCTTTTGGTAGGCTGCTAAATGCCAAAGGTCACGAGAGACCATCATTTATCACTCAATTTCGATGCGGACTGACTATAGTAATAATAAATTATCACTGTGCGTATCCGACTATCTGAAAGGGTTTGTATGTTACATTATAGTGCAGCTAAATTTAGGTCAAGTGTGGTGAGTGAATTTGTCAAACGAAATTCAATAATCGTCGCAGTACGAGGCCTGTGTAGCCGGCCATGGATATAGTAATAATGGCATAGTAATTTATAATATTCTCCGAAACGTTTACCTATGATACAACATCAATTCAATTATTCATTTTAATAAGCACCGTGTCTTCCTTCTGATGTTTATTGTCACAAACACAAAACTTATCTCGGGTACTATAATTCGGTGACTTGGTGAAGGTAAACTATTTTGTTATATTGACTCTTTCAATATAAGTTGTTCCAAAGTTGCACAGACACTTACCATTCAGAATAATTGTATAATAATTATTATGTCCTTCGCTTGCTTAATTAAGTAATTTTATTAACTACTTAGTTGATTTGGTATTGCTTTCTGTTTCCGCCTGGTATTGAAACAATAGCACATTCAGATGCTTTGTATCACATATTCATCAGTTACATATACACAATTGTACGTATAACAGGAAAGAGAAGGCCATATAACATTGAGATAAAAAATACGCGTTATTCGTGGAGCATTCCAGACCATTATAATATACCAGCTAGATAATATGATTGTATTTACCTATCTACTAACCTATTTTCTTCCGTCTTTTCCTTGAATTTTGGTGGTATTATTACGTATTTTGTAAGTGTTTTATTTAGACACGAATTTGATATATAATTCTCTTTAATTCTCCAATAGGCCTAGATATCCAATGACAATAGTGTAGTTTAACAATAGTGTATTAAGTAATAGAAATGAAACAATCACAAACACCAAGGCTTCGATAAAATCATATATTGTGTCCTCGCCGGCAATCGAAGCTGGAGCTCCCGGATGAAAAGCTAGCGACTTTCGCACTGTACCGCGAGAGCCGAGTGATCTCAGTACAATAATTGCTATATCTATTTCTGACACTAAATCTTACAGTGGTACAACATACTGAATACGTATAAATTTACCTACACGTATTCATTTCATACTTCTGTAAAAAGCATAATTTTGAAAAACTTCAGAAACATACATATAAAAAAAACATTGGACCAAGTGAGACTTGAACTCGCGTTCTTCACTTTCCGTGTAAGTGCTTTCGGCTCTAAGCAATCGTTCCGTTTTTGGTTGATGAGAATAATTATTTCCTATAACTACGTTTTAACTAATGTAGGTAATTTAAATTACACAAATGAGCAGGCAATCTGTTTTGGGAAAATGAATGACGCGAGTTCGAGTGCCACTCGGTTCAACATTTTTTCTAGATTTTTTTATAATATTTCAAATTACATTATTTCTATAATACATAATTTAACCTTGTGTATATTCGACATTGAATAAAAGTGAAAGAACGTCAAGGTATATACAAGAACGTAAATAATAAATACATGGCTGAAATGTATAATATTGATGTTTAGGCGAATGGGTAAAAACTGATCCTTGTAAAAAGTTAGCATATGCACCGCTTAGAAGCAGATGTAGCCATTTATATTTTATACTTTTATGTTAATATCGTTTAAAACTACTCCGAATTACAATAATTAATAATGTCTTTGACAATAATATATATAAATAATAATTTAAATAATGGTAATAGCTTTCTTCTTCTTTTTTGATTCATAGATGGCCAGAGAATTTATCCAGATTTTAATTTTCACATTATTGTATCTAGTTGCTTATAAGTAAATTACTAAAACTTTATTATTTCGAAATCTTTTTATAAACTCACATAGTATTTTAATGGTATGTAAAATATTATCCTAACAAATATATTATTTTTAACGGTGAATATAAATTTTAAATTAAAATAAGAGGGCATTATTGTACATATTATATACTTACCTAAGACGCTACTGATGTCTTATCCATTAGCAATGGAAACAATGTACGAATTCAGAAATCACTCTGTTCTTTCATGCATCTTACATCTACGTATACTTCATTTATTCATTCATCAACCGTTGTACTGTTTTTTTTCAGTGCTTTCAGGAAAAGCTCGTTTTTATTTACGTAGGTAGCTTTTGCTGAGAACTGAAGCGCTATGAGATACTGGAATCTCCTGATGATCTTGTTAGTATAATATCTTCTACTTCGTTTTCTAAGAATTCTTTTTTCTCCGTTTGTGATGTAAATTGGATGTTTTAAAATATCTTCGGGCTTGTCAGTATTGTTAAGAATATACATTTAATTAAATTTTATTGGTTATTGCAATAAAACGTATATATAGAAAGGTCTGAATAATTATAATAAGCTATGTTTACAAATACTCATCTAAATACAAATGATTCATACAAAATCGCTTATTATTTTAGCTGGTTAACACATAGCGGCGTGAAGACTTCCCATAGCTTTTATCAACTATACTTCCGTCAAACTTAATTTCTTCGCTAATTTACCCACTTTCTTGGGTTTTACAATCATAGAAAAATAGTTATTCGTTTTCTGAACCATATCAGGGCAATACCACAGTGAAATTATTTTCTTGATACAATATTTGAATACCCAATAATTGCGAACGCCCTGTAACAAATAAGTAGAGCACGATTTTTTTCTCCATGTTGGAGTATAATAATTAATATATAGTTTGCAGGTGTCCTTTTACGACATAGAGTTTTCGTCCATTCATTAAATCCTAATAGAATAATGCTATAAATCTAAACACAGTTTTTAAAAGAATGGTGAATTGTAGTCTCATTTGAAGAGCAATTAGCTTAAGCTGATACTGAGGTCAAGAACAGGATACACGATGGGTAATATATTTGATGTCCTCATGGGAAGAAGCGATTCGCAGCTCTGCAGTGAATGTGATGTTTTGGAGGAAATTCTACATATAGCAGTACAATGCCCCAAATATGGACGACACAGAGTACAGCTGCATATTGTGGATATCTTTCATGTCGACAAATTGAAAGGTGCCCTGGCGGTATAAGTATAAGCTAATTTGTATAGTTCTTTAACAGAATTGGAGTGAGGGCCTGATCAGCGTATCCTCTTCCAGACGAGAAGAGGCGATATGACCACGAGTCGCAGTCCTCGGTAAAATAATGGTTTTTTGTTAGGCGCGGTATTTGAACCTCCGGCCAAAGACTAGTGCACCATGGACACATCTTTAGATATCTTAGTAAATAAATAAATTATCATTTAAACTTTCTAAGAAAATAAGGTGTCAGTTATTCACTCATCCAACTGAATTCATTCATTTGACAGTTAATGGTATGTGTAGGTATATTGAAAAAAGATATCACTTTTACAATTTTTAACCAGTAACAGGATTCAAACTATGTTTGAACTACCAATAGAATAAGAGACAAGAGTTGTAGCCTTTATTCAATTAATAAATTCGATATAATACATATAAATATTATATGCAGTACAGACACGCATCGTTAAAATCATACCGCTAGATTTTCCATTTTCCATTATTTATCAAATTATCAAAGTTTTCACTCCATGAAAAATTATGAAAAATCATTAAATACAAACGGCTCTCGTGGTGCAGTTGGTAAGGCGCTCGCCTTCCACCCGAGAGTTCCTGGGTTCGATTCCCGGTCATGACAAAAACATTTATGTGTTTTTCTCAAAGCCTGGGTGTTTGTGATTGTTCAAAATTACTAACAACCATCTTGTACGAAAAAGCAAGGACATGGTTATTAATAATTCTAAAAAAAAAACCCCCCACTAGAGTGCTGAACATTTTTTTCTTCACATTTTTCTATGTAAGTCCTCAGTTAAAACTACTATTGACACTACGTACCTCCAAGAACCCTTTCTGCTTCTAGAAGCTTCTTTTATAAACTATGCACCATGTGAATTATATTTAGGTACCTTTCAGGATGCGTGAATTTCACTGGCTTGAAGAAGTAGCAAGCAGTACGGCTGTTCGTATGATGCTATTACTCGCTACCGTAAAGCATCACAACCGTATGATCTATACATTTTCCATTGAATTGAATATCACTGTAATGAATATTTGTTATTATAGTAATTATATTAAATAGAGAAAAATATAATATCTATATTACAAAATACCTAACTACAATTTTATTTTAATTAAAAATGATTATTAAATTTATTTTCTTGGAAAAACAGTTGGGAAAGTATTTAGGCTTTCCAACTATTCATAATCAAAATGAAACTTCGGTTTCAGTTTCAGCATAATTCAATACGTATTTCAAAATTTGATAGAAACCACAAAACTTTTCAAAATCAATCTCAATTTTAATTTTAAATTCCATCAAAGTTTTCAGCTATTCATAATAATGTTTCATCATATTATTTTCTTCCGAGAATATCTTTTAAGATAAAAGTCAATCAGCTTAGAAGGCATTAAAGTGGTGATTGGAAATATAAAATATCTCTATTATATTAACTGACAAGCGTAAGTCTTATATTACTTTAGAAATATATATATTTTTTGGACAATGCTAAGAATTATCTTTTACTGCGTGCTATAAAGCAAATCGATAAGTCACCGAAAGAATTTTACAGTTAAATTATGTATTTAGATTCACTGTATTCTACATTCGGTATCCGAATAGCTAATGACCACTTCACGGAAAAAATATTACTGTCAGTATCTTAATGGTGGTTTTGAAATAAAGTTATTTTTGTTAATTCTACTTAAATTGATTCATTTACGTTCAGCTGTTTCGGGCTATAAACCCATATACGGAACGGTCGACTATAATGGAAGTGGAAGATGCGGATACCTGTTGTCACTCTCGGACTGTTGTGATAGATCGAGAGGGTATACTGAGTTACTTTCATGAATTCGTTGATATACAATGGATTGGAAATGGCGATTTTTTTTTAAATGCATTGCTTAATTATTTTGTTTCATTCTTTTTCAGTGCCGACGGGTTATAATTTCTTGAAATTAAAGAACATTGTGAAAACATGATATAATATAAAACAACATAATATCGTTACCACATTATTTGTTGTAACATGTACTAACTATGTACATGCTATTCTATACACAAGAATGGTATCGGCCACTATCGGCGGTTATCTAAGATAGTTTATCATATTTTTCTATTGAGATTTTATAATATTTTATTATATACAATAAGTTAACCATCTCTAAACAGTCAAAACTCTCTATCTCGCTCTAAAAATGAGCACGTTTAAGAGGGGTGAAGTTAAAATATAGCACTTATTGTAACAATTACAACTAATTTATTGTAAAAATTATAATATGTACTTCAACACAAAAAAATGAAAAACTGCCCTCGATAGCTAGTCTTGTGTATAGAATAGATGCGATGGTGTGCATACCAATATTCATTCCTGGCACTATGTACCTCTGTTTCCACTATATTGATTTTACTATGAAAATTTTTATACTCGGTTTTAATATTTTTCAATTTTCTGTGCAAACTGAAAAGATAGAATTCCAATCTCCTGATAGTGAGCAAACACTGAGTTAATTTGTTTGTGACTTTTTAATGAGATTTGGAATTGATGAAGTCATTGAACTTTATGTTAACCAAATTAGAAAGAGACTGATTACGTCTTATTTATACGTCCATTACAGTAGTTAGAACTGTTATAGTTACAATTAGTTTTGTGAAAGAATGTATTTAACAGTATGTTAAAGTTTGCTATATTACCATTTTTAATTTACTTATTTTATTTTAAAAATAAATATCAAACGATTATAATATTGACAATGAGAGAATTTTGCAAAAGATTTTCAGATTACATGATTATTAAAAGATAACTTCATTTGATAGGAAGACGGGAAAAAAGTAAATTAGATTACAAAAAAGCCAGCCCACCCCGTCAGTATGACAGATAATCTTTCTCCATTCAGAGACGCGCAGTATTCTTACTATAAAAATACTGAAAATGTAAATTCTTAGAAGGCAACACTGCATTATCACTAATAACCATTTTTATGTATAATATCATCTTTCCTTTTCAGTGTAAAAGCTATATTCAGTCTACAATAAATTACTTTCGTTATAATGTTTCTTCTTCTTTACGTACCATATCTGTTATCTGTTTCTCCCTGTCCATCGCTGCTTATCTTGTTGTCTCTGAGGTTCTTGAGCCAGGGTGGTTATCTTCTACCTAGGCACTGGTAGTACCGTAAATCATCCCTTCAATGATACGATGCAGAAATATATATCTCTCTGGAAACCGCAAGATGTGGCCAATGTATATTAGTTATAATATTGGAATCACCACTTTAGAATAAGCGTTACAATACTTAATGTCTTCAATCAATCAATTATTTATATAACAGTAATATTATATTCACTTCGCGTTCGCTGCGATTGGTTTTGTATTTTTGTTGATTGGTTGCTATGGTTATCTGCTCTCCTATTTTTCGCTTGTCACCAGTGTTGCCATCTCTCCTGCCACACTATCATTATTATTAGTGATACATAATCATTAGGTATCTTCAATCTTTTTTTCTTCAACCATTTTGTGCCGCTATCCAAGTCTATACAAAGCCGCTTTTTTCAGTTTTAATAATTTCAATTTCATCATGTATAAGATCAGTCAGGTTTTTGGTTATATTTTGGTATTGTTCTTCGAACGTATGTCCATTACATTTTATATACAAATACCAGCGTAGTATTCGCATCAACTAACAGCGCCGTGTATCTTAGCGATTGTGCCCACAGAACGCGTCGGGCGCGCGAAGTCCGCGTATGCAGTGTTTATTCATAACCATAATCACACGTCTCTTCCCGCGCATTACCCTTCACCTATGTTATAAGCGGCCCAAGCAGCACAAAATAAATATTATTACAGCGCCTCTCATAACAAAGCAATAAAAATATTATATTATTTCGGGGCTTGTAATTAAAATTTACGATGACATTATTCAACCAGCGATAAACTGAACACGCAATAAAATAAAACAATGACTTCTCTGTAATTAAATAATTGCTTTCCGCCCGTCGATCGACGATGCCTCGCACGGCGTGTTTTTACTCGCTGTGTTCAATGAATGGACTCCATTGTATTTTCTTTCATTCGTATCGCCGAGAAGCGGTGATTCGCAAAAAAACGATGATTCATGCGGCGCGCGCGTAAAATGCGTCGTCAAATCCAGTGGGCGCTGGCGTATTTGATTACGTTGTATTTTCGTTGATTTACGCGCCACTTGTAGAAATTTTGCGCGAGCGCCGCACTCGCTGCGTCAATGGGCTTCATGCCTTAGCCCTAACTCAGTCGTATCGGTAATACGTGTCGATGTCTGGAGCAATCGGAATCAGTCTTTCGCCGAAAACGTCGGATTAAGGCTATACCTACTTCAGTTGAGGCATGGTCTAAAAAGATCGTGGCTAGGATATGCGCAGATTGTGCAAACGACGCGTGCCGAACGAAATATAATGTCTTAAAAATCCAACATTCGTCCATTTAATGTTATGTTTATTGTTATATTACTAATAATAATAGTATATTCATTGACATGTTTTCTTTTTTAAGTACATACGTAAAGCTTTTTAGTCATCTTTACACGATTTAAGAATATTTTTATTCGACGCCATGACAAAACAAATCGACATGCGCCCACCTTGACTGTCGGTCCCCGATTGGCGACTAATGCGAAATTTCGTCGCACCTACTGTTGAAAATTATTTGCCGTTTCACTGAAGCACGCTCTTAACGTAAACGCTTTTTAACAATTTATTTTTTTCAACGAATAATTCACAAAATTTTAAGAATGTACCATTCTAATTATTGAACATTTGTGACGTTAGTTAGTAATTAAAGTAATAAATACTTTAATTTAGAATACAAAAACCGATCGCATACCGTAACTCAATTTGGAGAGGGCTTATGAGCAAGTATTAAAAATGCCAACAGTTAAAATTTATCGCAATTAATCATGGCAGTCGTAGCATAGTGGTAATGCACAGAGCACGATACCCAAGAGACGAAGGTTCAATCCTGCCGGGTGTCTTACTTTTTCAAAAAAATAAATCTATTGGCTATATTTTCTCATGAGCGTTTTCAAAATTATGTATGTAAACGCTTATATTTTTAAATAAATATATTTGAACAATATTGTACACTATACTCTATACACAGATATAACTCGAACAGTTCTTCATCCAAATTCTTGTTTATTAGACTTGCCAACTCTCAGCGTTTATTTCAGCCTAAACTCTTGATAAAATGTGTAAAAACTTGAAATAATCCATAGGCATTATACTATTATTTCATCTGGTAAAATAACTTAAATTAAAGATTTGTTTACACGTGCTAATCATAAGTGCAACTAACGAGTAGGTACTAATAATTGGTACTAGGACCGTGTAAACAAGGCCTTAAAACAGAAAATACCCTGTTATACTATGCCAACCAAATCTTTTTAATACATACTTTAATTTTAACATTTTAATATTTTCCGGAAACAACTAATGTTACTCATTTTAGCTCTGACGCCATTTAATAAAAAAAATGGACGAACCGTACAAAAATTTGGTCGTTAAAAAAATAATTAAAAAATTAGACATAATGAAAGTAATTTGGTTTGCGTAGAATGAAACTGCTAGAAAAGGGTAAGTACAATTAACTTGAAACAAAAAAGGCTCTCATAAATTTTCCCAGATTTTAGGCGGAAAGCTATTAAACCCAAAAGTCAGTTTTACTTACGTTTGCATACGTTTTATGACATTATCTTATTGGATGTGTAATATATATATATATTTAGTGTTATGTTACGTGTTTTCTAGAAACGTCAAATATTCATTATTAAAATTCTAATGGATTTTAGTTTCGTACTATTCCATTTGAGTCGTTTTTTGCGACCCGAGTTTCGCCTTTCGGCATCTTGAGGCACTATGTGCACTCACTAAAAGGCAGATATACCTTGATAACGAATACAGTTAACTCGAACTTATATAACGAATTAATACAATAAAGTGTGTAAAAATTTTATCACCTACCTATTAAGTCAAGGATCACAATAAAAAATTTAACTATACGCCTATCGAGTGTACTATTAGTGATAAGATAGGAGTTTTTTACAAACACTTCAACTACCTATTCATAATTTGTTTGTTATATTTTTGTATTGTGATCCTTGGCTTTATTGTATTAATTCGTTATATAAGTTAGAGTTAACTGTATTCGATGACAGGGTGTATTTTCCTTTTGGTGAGTGCACACTTGCCTGAAGATGCTGAAAGGCGAAACCCGGGTCGCAAAAAAACGACTCAAATAGAATAGTACAAAACTTAAATCCATTAGAATTTCAATTGAAATTCCATCAAGTATCTTCGGACGATAGTATTAATATTCATTATTACATTTTATTAATCGTTATATGAACGAATCTCGTAGTCAGATAAGATCACTAATTATTATGAAGTAGTATTAATCTCCATGAGACAACAATATAGACGTTTTAAAAACTATGATTTCGACAAATGTTGCAACAGCTGATCATAATGAAGGAAAGAAGGAGTTGTAAATGTTTTACCCAACCCTACAACTGACATGTTATTGCCTATGCTCATGTTTAGAGCATATACAATGGCGAGTCGGAAATGACAGTTGTCTAGAGATCTCAAACCTATGTAGATGTTACAAGGGCGCTCAGCTCTTTTCCAAATTATTAAGTTAGAAGAATCACATAAACCTATCACTATTAAAACATAGTTAATACCGTGTAATAACCACTAATGCGTTTGTGCCATATCATTATCAGCCGTGGTCAATCTACTGCTGGATGAAGGCCTCCCCAAGTATCTTCCAACTCTCTCGGTCCTGTGTCGTTCGCTGCCACGTATTTCCGCCGAACTTTATCAGTTCGTCAATCCAGCGGCTTTCAGGGCGACCATGTGGCCGTTTCGTGCCCCTTGGGTACCATTGGATGACAGCATTTGTCCAGCGGCCGTCCTTTCGGCGAGAAATGTACCCCGCCCATCTCCATTTCAGCTGTTTGGCAACGTCTTTTACATCGCGTACTCCTGTCTGCTTCCTAACCCATTCTTTTCTCTTACGGTCCTTTCGCGTGATGCCCAACATACACCTATGCATGCCTCGCTGTGCGACTCTTAGCTTTTCGACATCTCTCGTGTTGAGGGTCTACGTCTCGCAGCCATATGTGAGAACGGGTATCACACATTGGTTGAACACCCTACGCTTAAGACATAATGGTAGGTCATTCTTGAAGATACTATTCAGGCGTCCGAAAGCATTTCATCCCAGCTTTGTTCTGCGAGCAATTTCATCGTGCATTCTTCCATCCATGGGCACTTGCTTTCCGAGATAGACGTAGCTGCTTACTTTCTCGAGTTGGATGACATTAATACAGATAATCGAAGGGTCCGAAAAGCAGTTCCTCATCACTTTTGTCTTTGACTTTGAAACATTTATCTTTAGACCGACTATTTGACTGACATCTGGGAGTTCTTGCATTCTACCTTGGAGGTCCTTCGGGTCTTATGAGAGTGCCATATATAAAATATAAAATGATATAAAATACCAACGCTGCCTACAGGTACATTATCACATGTCACATACAAAAACAACTATCTGAATACAAAATAATAACGGGGGTAGATGACTAAATAAATAACAAGTACTTACTCCTCTTATAGAGAATCAAAGAAGGACTTTTTGGCTGGTCATCATCAAGGAATGTTGCACATGCATAAAAATAAAGAACCACTAACTATTTATAGCATCTGCACCAAGAGATGGAGTGGCGATAATGGCGTACAGCGTCTGATAGAAACTGAAATATTATCACAGATATAATTTAAAATAACCAAATACACAATAAAAACTTCAATAATTGATTATTGTAAAATATTTTCACCGAATGGTACTAAAATGCACGATCATTTCTGTGCTGAAGCGCTGTCATTCTCTTCAAAGAAAATATAATGTAACAAAAATCTCTCGCAACCTTCAACGATCCATTTATAAATGATATCAAACCATCAATACATTTAAATTTATTATAAAAAAAGTGTAATTATTATTAATTGGTTCAGCCAATTATGATCCCAATACCATCTTTAATCCTGCAAAAATATGTCACACCTACCATCCTTATTATTATTGTCATCCAAGCACTTAACAATCACGCGTCATCAATAGACCGTGATTTAATGACAGACAGTTATTAGTAGACAACAAGAGAGTCAACTTACTACAATGTGGCCATCGTTTATGCAAGAACTCAATGCGAGTCTCCGTATAAGCTCAGTAAATCAGAAAATCTATTCAAGCCGTGTTACCGGCACAGGGTGTCTGATAATTCATACAAACTTCATCATCATTCATAATAATCCAAGTATAACAGTAAGAGTGACACTCAAAGACTATTTACCTACTAGTGCGTGAGTGCATGACCGGAAACCAGTTCCAGCATGTGCCGGCCCTCTCAACATCAAAGGTCAGTTCCTGGTATTCTGTTTAAATCGCCCTATCCCCCCTCAACCATTAAAAGCTCAACTATCAATATAGCTGTTGATCAGTCGTGGTTACCAGGTAAATTAAATTAATTATAAAGTTATTTAGAATACAAATAATTTCAATTTAATATAATCATAGCTGTAATATAATTATGGAAGGTATTTACTCATTTCCTTCTTATGGCGTCGAAACTTTGTCATTATTAAATCGCAATAAGGAAATTCCCTGCGAGTTTGCCTTTCGCAAATTGTAAAACTTTTGAATTCTTTGAATGAAAATATTATTAAAGTCAGCTGAGATAATATACCGAATTTCCCCTCACTCTCAATGCTAATAATATTAGACTTTGGTGACTAATTTTGTACCAAAAACAGAAGTTTATTGAAGAAGGAATGCAATACCAAAATTAATTATGAAGATTTTTAAAAACTCACCCGAAAAATTATTATAAAATTAAATCATATTTTTTTTATTCAATACAGAATTGTAATATTTTATAATATTTAAAAAAAAAATGTAAATGTAACGTACATAACACTTCT
The DNA here is from genome assembly GCF_057557595.1 of Rhyacophila brunnea. Classification (NCBI taxonomy): domain Eukaryota; kingdom Metazoa; phylum Arthropoda; class Insecta; order Trichoptera; family Rhyacophilidae; genus Rhyacophila; species Rhyacophila brunnea. Next base: position 40,151,419 of record NW_028232796.1, on the reverse strand, counting down.
GAGAAAATATATTATAACCAATAGAAAAGAGTAAGACCCCACAGGAATCAAACCTGCATCTCTTGGGTTTGATTTAAAATACAAAAGCCGATCGCCAATAGTACCTCAATTTGGAAAGCGCTTCAGAGGTTATTAAGACCCATTTGTTAAAATTTTGTCGCAATTAGGTATGACGCCTTTAGCATAGTGGTCTATATGCATGGGCGCGAAACCCGAGAGACGCAGGTTTGACTAATTCAAATTAATAATTAAAAACAATTCAAAATTATGTATGTTCAATAATTGGAATGTTACATTCTTAATCTTGTGAGTTGTTCGTTGAAAAAAAAATAGTTAGGTAATTAAAAATGTAAATGTTTAAATTCATTAACAGGTTCTATACCTTCAGAGACTTATCTCGCTCTATGAGGTCGTGATCAACAGGCTGCACATACAAATTTCGTGAGTTTAAACTCAAATTACTAGTCACTGTCAATTGATCTGCATAATCTAAAAAATTGAACACACAGTGACAAATTTTGAATAATTAAGAAATACTAAACCACAAGTTAACGGTATTACACCGATTGTAGTAAGAGCTTCGCTCTACATTCTACGTGTATCGTTAAAAATCTGCGACCTGTCAGATACTGCCATAGTAATATCGTGAGGCATAGAAAAGGTTAAAAGCTTCAGAAACCCCCTACTCAAAAATCTTGGATTGGGCCCTCGTTGTCAAATGCGAAAAGCACTAGCTTTTCATCCTTGGATCCGGGTTCGATTCCCGGCGAGTTTACCATTTATTAGAAACCTAGGTTTCTTACCTGATTGTTTCACTGCACTGTTGTAGTATTCAAAATAATAAGAAGAATAATATAATAATCTCACATCGTTCGGTCCGGTTTAAGTTCTTTGTATGTGTGTTTTAAATCTAATGAGTGCAAGATATTTTTTATGATTTTTCTAATTAAATCATTTAGAAAATATTAAGATTAAATTAAATTGACTATAAAATAAATCTTTTTAGAAAATTAATTAACTAACAAACGTATGTCAAGATTTTTTTATCACAATATCAACCAATCTGAAAGGAGAAAACAGAAATTCCAAAGAACATGTTAAAGGGGCGAATAAAATCATCCCGGCCCTTTCGGATCGTTTAACTAAACGTAGGGATAAAGCAATTCCCTAATCAGTAGGCCAAACATCCATAGCCTAGTTTTTCGAATGGTACTTACTCAGCATACAAATGTTTATCGCAATTTTTCAACTGGAACTCCAGGTATGTTGAGTAATCAGTTTTCATTTGCCGAATCAAGAAATTTGTCACAGGTGTACTGACTTACGTATTTATTATTATAACTCAAAGGTTCGTATATATTTCGTATGGCTATAAATTAATAACAATGGGGAGTAAATTTTAAATAACATAAATAAAATATTATTTGCATTTAGATGAAGGAGTTTTTAGATTATTGTTATTTTATATAATTTTAAATATAGTCCCACAGTTAATTGAACCATCACATGATGTTTCTAATATTTAATTTTATAGTACGTTTTTATTTATAAATAATTACAAGATGAAAAGAACTTTTTATATACAACGTTTTTAAATTTTCTGTTGAATGATATAAACTTGACTTGACTAGCTTAAACGATAAAAAAAATTGTACTTGATAGAAATACTGAATAATGAAATGTCATTTCATATTGATTTTCATAGTAACGCACGTATATATCATTTGATAATTTAGTAGCTAGGACCCCTAGCAACCAATAATGGTATCGAAATAACTTTTCATACAAAACAGAATTAACTAAAAATGTATTCAATTCTACTTAAAGATGGCTAAAAGTATTAAAAGAATGCATTGGCATCGTGTTCTGATATATTCTAAAAGTTTCAAATGTCTAGCTAGTCGGGAAAATAGTTAAAAATCGGTTGCAAGATTTGTACCGGACAAATAAGAATACGAGCTAAGAAAAACGTTGTAAAATAGAAGCACTTCCGGTTTTAGTATTTATTCGGAGTTCGCAGAGTTAATCAACAATAACAGATAACACTTCAAACGGTACACGAAAACAGATTAACAAGATAAGATGACTCGCTCGACTAAACAACCAGATGAACTTGCCAAAGAATTAGTTCAGTTCAGGTAGGTATCACATTTGACAACTACATACCACACTTATCACTAGAACGAATCTATATGGTGTAAGGTACTTAGTTTCACAATAGAGGACCTGTATGATTAAAAAGGTCAGAGCTAAGCAAACTAAGCTGACTGGCTGTAAAACTGAAAAAGATAAAAATACGGAGTTAACATAGTGGGTAATTCTAATCCGTCTACATAGCGCTTGCGACATCCAGTCAATAGGCAGCGCCATCTATGGGTCTCTTTTCGAAGTCACGCTGCTACAATTTTTAATAATTAATACATACCATAATTAAGTTTGTTTTGAAGCATCATTTTTTATGACTAACAATATCTCAGGAGTAATTAATTATTATCCAAGACTAAAGTCGGCGTATGATTTGACTGAATTTACATGATTTTAATCCTTAATTGCATGGTGTTGCGTGGCAACAAACTGTGATATTCTGTAAGTACTGATATTTGTTGTGTGAATGAAATTATATTTGAAAGTTTGCAGTTCTCTGCAGTGGACAAAGTGTGCTGCTAAATAGTTATAATTATTTTTATTTACAGATGCAACAGCTATATTATAATAAAATTTAAATATGATCGATTATATATAAAAGTAATATTATATAGATCAAAGGATATAATTATACACCATAATATATTATACGAATACGAAATATATACATCATCTTCCATTTAAGGGTTAAGTTAAGAGAATCCATATGAGAAAGAAGGACGTATAGGCAAATTAATAAAATATAATCCAAAAATATAATATAGTATAATTATTAGGTATACAAAACTGCCGAGAAATCAAAGTGAATTTACGTTTGTAGTATGACGAGGTCGGACAGTCCAATTGATTAGAGCGGCTCTTCCCTTTACGTTCATATTTTAGGACCTTCCCAGAGATGATACGGTTTGCATCTTGTATTTCTTCGCCACAACTTTTGATTTATTAGACCAAGTTTTTATTTCCTGGAATTATAATCGAAATCCGATTCCTCAAATTTACTGTAGATTTCATAACTAAAACTCAGTGTTTTAATGAGTTAACCAATTTTCAATTAAGAATCCTAAATCACAAAAGATAGATTAGTTAATAATTTCACTAAGATGATTTATTTCCTACAGATAGCCTTAAGAATTTATGTTGTATGCCAAGGTAAACAAATATTAGGTAATATTTTCATTTGTGATTCTCACTCAACGTTGAAAGTTTATTTTGGTGCCACAATGATTTCGAAATTAATCGCTTCGCAGCTTGTCATTATGAGTTATTTACCGAGAAAGTGTTTACATAGAGGAGATGATCCACTGCCTATTATTACTTACTTATTTTACTCGAAGCATTACCCTGTTAATGGGGTTTTGATGGGCCGCCGAGCTTAAAAATGGATTTATTTACATAAATATATTCATATTTTGCGTAGGTATTTATCTCGTTTATGATCATGGCGTAAAAAAAACATCATTAAATATTAATATACTTTCCCGAAACGTGGCATTAAAATCTGATTAATTTCGGAACAGAGCTTTCTTACTATATTAATAATATTTTATGAGGATACGATACTTTCGTTCGGAGACTTGAGGTTTTTAAGATGTGGCTCTATATATGCATACTCACAATTCCTTGGACTGACCGGGTGACAAATGTTGGCATTCTCAATCGAATGGAAAAAGATTGAGAATTTATGCGTAGTAGTAAAACCAGAAAACTATTTTATAAGAATAATACATGAACATATTATTTAAATAACGTAATATGACTATTACACACCCGTGTAATTCGCTTTTTCATAAATCACGGCACGTCGATATCAATGTATCTTTCTTTAAAAATAGCTTTAACCAGCATACAAATACTTAGGTCTGACCAAATTTTCAAGGAAACTTTTCTTTCCTAACTCGTCACATAAACGTAAATATATTGATTATAAGGATTAGTCGATATCAAACCTTTCAATCAATCAGTTCACAAATGTATGTTGGTTAGAACCATACTTATCTAACCCACAAAAATTATTATAGTGATCAGTGATAGTGATAGATAATTAGTGTTACAGTCATAGATTCATTAAAAAAAACTCAGTGTTATATTAATATATTACTTTTATAAAAAAATGTTTCTTTGTTTTGTATTCATTATTATCTGTTGAAAAATCTTTATTTGTTTTTTCCAGTATTTCACGAACGTCAGACTTGTCCGCAATTTTTACGTGGAATAGATAAATTAATATGGCACTCATAATGAATTACTTTATGCGATTGCAAAAAATGACTGTAGATGGTTGTATCATAAGACGACAATATTTTTTAGTGATAGTCATATTCTAACCCGACAACAAATGAATATTTAATATCGATGAGATGTCTAAATCAGTTTTTTCGTTTTTTTGGGTTGAACAAGTCTGGTTTAGATACACACAAATAATCTCTCAATTGAATAACCGTTCTTCGCGTACTGTGTTTTTCCGAAATATAAACTACCATAATAATAAATACATATTATCATGTAATAATAAAATAGACATTAAACAATATACAATCATAAAATAGTTCTGTGTTTATTAATCAAATATGACGTATCCATAATATGACAAAACTGAGTTTAGTAGTTGAATCGAACACCAAATTAAAATACGATAATTTCAATAACGAATAACTACAACATCACAATTGAATATTTTTACAACGTTTTTATAAGCTCGTATTCTTGTTTGTCAGGTGGTTGTTTGTCCATTACAAATCTTGCAATCGATTTTTAACTAACTTCCCGACTAGCTAGACATTTGAAACTTTTAGAATATATCAGAACACGATGCCAATGCATTATTTTAATACTTTTAGCCATCTTTAAGTAGAATTGAATTCATTTTCAGTTAAATCTGTTTTGTATGAAAAGTTATTTCGGAAAAATCCGTAAAAAATAAAAAACTATTATTGGTTGCTAAGGCAGTGGTCCTAGCAACTAAATTATTAATTAGAAATGTCATGACATTTCAGTATTTGTTTGTTTTTATTTACTTCATATCAAATACAAGTTTGAGCATATTGATCATAATAATTCAACAGAATATTTAAAAACGTTGTATATAAAATAACTTTAAAATATTTAAAAATATTGTTGACTTGTTAACAATATTATATGTATTAATAATACTTACCTAAATAGATTTCAAAATTATTTCGAAGCATTATCATATTGAGGTGAACGTATTTGAACTCTTGGTATTAATTTTATATTGACAATGCAATTAGTAATAATGGTGATCCATTTAATTTATACGCTTGACAAATTTCAACCGCCAAATGTTATACGAACAATGAAGCAATTCAAATAATTTTACTGGTGTTAAGCTGCCTGTATTCTGACCAACTCCTGATTTTCATCTAATAGTGCAGGATCCCATAGACTTTTCAAATACATAATATGCGGAACGAATTCTGACAATTGGAATAGGTTTTTGGGGTCACAAAGATATATAATGTCGATGTTGCCAGGCGATATTAGTGGTCAATTTTTTTTTAATGGGGTTTTAATTTTTTTCTTATAATCCACCAAAAATTGTTCTGAGTTCTTCAATAAAACCAAGACCGAATCAGGGATTGGGTGAAAATGCAATAATTGTACCATGCTATCGGCATGGTCGTAGAACGGTTCATCCCATTTGAAAAAATAAAAATAGCGGGTAGTGCAATGTGTTCAAAATTATCGATTCTTAGGATCCTCATTGGCTTTAATTATTTTATTTAGTAATATTTTTGTATAGAATCACCCAGATTGGTTTCTTTACCATATATATGCATATGACATTAGTTTTAGTATAATGGTCAATCCAGAAACAGTGTAGGTTGCACATATAGGTAGGTGAATAAATTAAATAACGATAACCACTAACCACACTAAGTGCACTTTATTAAAAAAAAAAAAAAAAAGAAACAGGTCAAGTGTTCAAACTGCTTTTAAGTATCACAGTTTAACTACATGATAATGTACGGCAGTTATAATTACATTAGCATTGTTTAACTTAATATTTTGAGGTGTAGGTGTAGAGGTTCATTCGTCATTAATTGTCTTGGATACAAATTATTTTCTAGTAACTCATAGCCAAGTTGTAGGAAATCAATAGGCTCAAATAGTGGATCAGATGAGCTTTTCCATTAATAAACTTGTGCTGAAGCCTTTAAACAGTGTAAATACAATGAATCATATGTTCATATCACTATTAACAAATTTAAACAAAATCCAATATTTTGGGAAATGAATTTATATCGAAGTTCATCCGCTGTTGTTTTTTTGTTTACATAATAAGTAAGCTTAACTTTTTTCCAGGTCTTGAAACTGCTGTGGTCTCCAACAATACATTTTGTAAAGCTGAAAGTGTATCCTGAACAAAACTCATTGACGAGATGGTTAAAGCTCGTTTTTTGTACCTATGCGACGAGTGGTGTCGCAGCCGGTTAAAGAATGTAATGCTGGTAAAATATTACAAATATTTTCGCCGAGAGATTCAACTGCCAAATAGCATCCTAAAACATGAGATTTATTCTGAGATCCCTCAAACCATAATTCACGGCAACCAATCGTTTCAAGTTTATTCCTGAAATAAATTCCTAAGATTAAAACATCTGTATCGGGACTGTGATAATGTCCAAATTTTGCATTTTTACAGCATGAAATATATGTCAGAACATTCTAGAATCCAGAGTCTGCTTCTAAATGATTTTGATTTTAAATCAATGGCGTCAGTGAAAATTGATCCCTGCAATTTAAACCATCGTGTGGGGTCGTCAAATCCATCACAAATGTACAGCTCACTTTCTTAGTTGATTTTTGCAAATAAATTCAACAAGCTGTAATTTATTTTGAGGGCTCACAAAAGAATCTTTACAATTGATCCACCACATCTAAGGGACAATCTCCAAGGCTTACATATTATTAAGAATTTAAATATAAGTATTTAGGTTGTTTAAGAGCTTCAGCACAAGTTTATTTATGCAAAAACTCATCTGATCCACTATTTCAGCCTGTTGATTTCCTACAACTTGGCTATGAGTTACGAGAAAATAATTTGTATCCAAGACAAATGACGAATGAACCTCTACCAAATTATTCAGTTAAACCATGCAAATGTAATTCTAACTGCCGTACATTATCATGTAGTTAAACTGTGATCATGATACTTAAAGCAGTTTGAACATTTGAATTGTTTCTTTTTTTTTTAATAAAGTGCACTTAGTGTGGTTAGTGGTTATCGTTATTTCATTTATTCACCTACCTATATGTGCAATTTACACTGTTTCTGGATTGACCATTATACTAAAACTAATGTCATATGCATATATATGGTAAAGAAACCAATATGGGTGATTCTATACAAAAATATTACTAAATAAAATAATTAAAGCCAAGGAGGATCCTAAGAATCGATAATTTTGAACACATTGCACTACTCGCTATTTTTATTTTTTCAAATGGGACGAACCGTTCTACGACCATGCCGATGGCATGGTACAATTATTCCATTTTCAATCAATCCCTGATTTGGTCTTGGGTTTATTGAAGAACACAGAACAATTTTTGGTGGGTTATAAGAAAAAAAATTAAAACCTCAATAAAAAAAATTGACCACTATTATCGCCTGGCAACATCGACATTATATATCCTTGTGACCCCTAAAACCTATTCCAATTGTCAGAATGCGTTCCGCATATTATGTATACGAAAAGTCTATGGGATCCTGCACTATAACTTAACAACGGGATATCTGACTTTGCAAATAATTACCTAAATTAACCCACAAATAAAAAAAAACTTATTATATGTTTATATTAGTGGTTTTAATCAATATAATATAAACGTTTGTCAAATAAGACATATATTATATATTTTTAATTTAACTCTCCATACATTGATTGTGTCACAAACTGTATGGCATGTTACACCATCTCAGTAGAACCACATATCATCCAGATCAAAATCATATAATTTATGTCAGAAAAAATCAGTAATCATGTTTCTGTAGTGTTCTCCATCAATGACAGTAACTGCATTAACATTTTCGTTTTCAAAAAAATACGGTTCAATTACACCTTCAGATCAAAAATAATCACACCAAACTGTTAATATTTGTGGATGTAAAGGTAATAGTGAATAGCATATTGGTCGGACAATAATTGTGCTTATATACGAAGCCATTTCACCAAAACTGAGCTTCGCCGCTGAAGATAATTTTTTCAAGATATAATGGGTCTATTTCAAGTGGCCCAAACAGCAAAATTTTGACTTAGAATAGTCCATGTAGTGTCATAAGAAAGTCCAAGTTCTCTAGAACGACGTGTGATTGATTGTTTCAACCACACTTTGATTGATACACAACATCGATATTATCAGCAGTACGTTTATTTTTTTGACGGGTTGAATTTGTAACATCTCAGTTAAATTGTAATGTTTACTATTTTGCTCGAACTCTGTAGGTCGATTATTTTGACTAGGTAACTCAGAAATCATGGGAACTGAAATACCTAACGGATAAGGAACAACCGATCTCAAGTAAGGAAGATAAATTTAAACACTTGTTAAGACTATGTAATACGTCGAATACTGACAACTGCTCTCGGTTTATGCATTGACGCTCATTTAATATTGGTGTATTACATACACTATTGCACGTATATAATGCGTTGTTTATTTTCGTAGGACACTCACACATTCAAACCCTGCTTCAAAATTTACTATATTCGTATATAGATATAGCATATCGGAATTCTATTTATTATCTTTTCTGTGATTTTTACCATAAATTTCACGTAATACCCGAAACGTGGCTTGAATAGATTCATTATTATTTAATTGTTGTAATAAATTTTAACAATTTCTTTACGCTGTACAACTGTGTACTCGTATCTTTCCATGATGATTTTTCTAACAATACTAAACACAAATGTCAATTTTGGTGGTAATCAGAGAAAATATATGGGTGCTATGACGTTTTAAAAATATATAGTACCTACTAATATTAATATTAATACTATCGACCGAAGGTACTTGATGGAATTTGAATTTAAATTCAAATGGATTAGAATATAGTGCTAATTTGATAACCCTTTAGAATTCAGATAATGTTTTATAATATTACTCGTAGTCAGTCAAATAGGTAGTTATATTAATTTTATGTAATATTTTATACATAAAACAAAGACTTTCAATGATAAGCGTTTTATTATATTATATGAAAAAATAATCAAAGATTATAATATGTTACTATTGTGTGACACCGACCCAGTTAGAGCGAATACGGTTTTGATTCACTTTATCACCGCCAGCGTCAGATCTGTCGCTGCAGACGCGTTTAATAATTGTTTAATTAAATGCAATTCTCTCGAAACCCTTGGCATTTAGCCAGTACCTACAGAGATACATAATGATCTACCATATTATTGTAACGGACACCACAAACTGATTAGTTAGCAATGCATGAAACTGCTTCTGATCGTAGTTAAATTATATGCATTATGTAAAGTAATATCAGTCACAATTTAACAATATCATCCAATTACTGTTCAATATTATGTATAGCCGACCGGTAGGTATATTTTCTTTACTTTTTTGTCATTTATTGTAAAGTATTCTTGTCACAACGTAATGTCAATGGAATTTAATAATAATATATTTATCAATTGATATATTTCACCTACGTGAAGATGAGTATAGGTGGATGTTGTTTTATAAATTCTAAAAATAGGGTCTGCTTAGCTCATTCGGTGTACTTCCTTGTATCTAAATAATATTATTTTGTATTTACACTTTTCTACTGTTTAATAACTTAATACAGATATATTTTCTTTATATAATACTGTTTTAATATTATTGTGTGTTAAACTTATAATTTGTAATGTCTACAATATGTAAAATAAATAAATTGAAATTGAAATAATAATTTGCAATGTTCACTATTATATGTAAAAATAGAATACATAAATCAATAAAATTTGGTGTGGTTATAACATATAAGTAATACTAATTAATTCTATTTTATACAATCGATGATCCAAGACTACGTCCACGTGAAATATAGAAAGTAAAGTAGAAATATATTATATTTTTATACAATGAAAAAATAGACTGATTTGTATTAATAACTAGCTGAAGTACCCGGCTTCGCACAGGGTCGCTTCGTGGTTATATTTATCTTAGATATTTAAAAAATAATAAGAGGTAATTATTTTTTTAATATTAAAATATCTGTGTTATACAATATGGCAATATGAAAATAATTCTAATAGGAGTAAAGGTCAAACAAAAGACCACTAAATTAAAATCAAATCCAAAATATGCAAACGTTATTAATGTTATTAGATAGAGTAGTAAAAAAAATCAAAATTGCACGGAACAAACAAACAATGAACGTTGTATTTTATATAATACTAATTTAGAAACCTCTGCAGTGTGCGCACAACAACTGACAAAAGTTTCATCGCAATCGGATGAATGTTATAGGAACGCATACGAATAGAAGAAAAAGATGATTTTCTAATTCAGAAATCTTCGTGCGCATGCGCACGACAACTCACTAAAGTTTCATTGCGAATAGAAAAAGATAAAATAGATGAAGAAGGAGATGGTTATTCTAATTCAGAAACCTTTGCGGGTTTTGGCACAATTATTGACAAAAGTTTTATTGCAATCGGATGAATGGAATAGAAACGAATACGAATAGAAGAATATAAAATAAAAGAAGAAGATGGTTGTACTAATTCAGAAACCTTTGCGGGTGTTACCACAACAACTGACGAAGGTTTCATCGCAATCGGATGAATAGTGTAGGAACCATACGAATAAAAGAAGATATAATGAAGAGAAGAAGAAGATGGTTGTACTAATTCAGAAACCTTGGCAGGTGTTGCCACAACCACTAACGAAAGTTTCATCGCAATCGGATGAATGGAATAGAAACGCATACGAATAGAAGAATATAAAATAAAAGAAGAAGATGGTTGTACTAATTCAGAAACCTTTGCGGGTGTTACCACAACAACTGACGAAGGTTTCATCGCAATCGGATGAATAGTGTAGGAACCATACGAATAAAAGAAGATATAATGAAGAGAAGAAGAAGATGGTTGTACTAATTCAGAAACCTTGGCAGGTGTTGCCACAACCACTAACGAAAGTTTCATCGCAATCGGATTAATGGTATAGGGACTATACACATAAAAGAAGATAGAATGATGAAGTAGAAGAAAAAGACGAAGAAGAAGAAGAAGAAGAAGAAAAAGATCTTTATCGATAACTTATATCGATACTTATCCAGAAACCTTTGCGGCTGTTACCACAACAACTGACGAAGGTTTCATCGCAATCGTATGAATGGTACAGGAACCATACGAATCACAGAAGATATAATGAAGAAGAAGTAGAAGAAGATGGTTTTTCTAATTTAAAAACCTTTGCGGGTGTGTGTACAATAACTGACAAAAGTTTCGTCGCAATCGGATGAATGGTATAGGAACCATACGAATAAAAGAAAATAGAATGATAAAGAAGAAGAACACGATAATTTTTATAATTCAGAAACCTTTGCGGGTATACATACAACCACTTACCAAAATTTCATCGCAATCGGATGAATGGTATAGGAACGCATACGGGACAGACAGAAAGACAGACAAACAAACAGGCACACAGACATTCATTTTTATATATAAGATATAGCCTATACTCTTCACGGAAGTGCAAGCAATAAGTTAACAAAGTTTTATCGCAATCGGATGAACGGTATGGCAGTGCATACAATACGAACAAACAAACAAACAAACAAACAAACAAACAAATATTAACTTTTATATATTAGATTTGAAAAAATACCAGGGAATAGTGCCACCTTTCAAAATTATTGGATGTGTTTTAATTGATTTTGTCTTTGGTAATATAGTAATTTCTTATCTAAACGCCACTTTGTTGATTTTTTTAAACATTTTTAGTTTGATTTATCGACTCGAGCATGAGTAAAATCATTTTTAAAGATATATAATTTTCAAAATCGTGTTTCTTATCCGACACCATAATAAAGTTTTTCTTTCTATTTTTTCGTCAATCTGTCGTATGACCTAAATTTTTCTATACTCTTAAAATCACTGGGTAAATATTGATTAATTTTATAAGACTTTACGATTGATGAAAGAGACTTTCAAATCACTAATTAATCTATGACGCGCGTGGATTCCGTATTAAATTTTAATATCCGAAAACGTGAAACATAAATTTTCATAATCCAACTAAGATTTTATTAACCATAAAACTTTCAGAAATAACATACTATTATTATCCAGATTATTATGGGGACAGAGAACAATATTTTATTGTGATTGTTATCAAAAGCTATCGATAGACTGCAAAAATAAAAGATGGAAGTTGATGGGTATCCAAATTAAGTGAATTGTTTTTAAAGTTAAATTATATTCCATTACATTTTTTATTACACATCCTTTTCGGCATTCTGTTATATTTTTTTTATTTTTAGAATTATTAATAACCATGTCCTTGCTTTTTCGTACAAGGTGGCTGTTAGTACTTTTTGGACATCTACGTTAAAGTTCCCACCACCACCCGTCATATATGCACAGCTGTGGATATGCACGGCCGCTTTTTATGACGCTTTAAACGTGTCTGAAAGAAGTGATTTTAAGTGCTCATTCTGTTCCGAGACGGAGCCACATGGGATTGATGCTGCAACCATGCACCGTAGTGCTTAAAGAAGAAAGTTAAGAAAGAATTTTTTTTAGTAATTTTTGGACAATCAGAAACACCCAGGCTTTGAGAAAAACACATAAATAATATGTCCTCCCGGAAATCGAACCCATAACTATCGGGCGAAAGGCCAGCGCCTTACCCACTGCACCACGAGAGCCACCGTTATAATTTTATTATGATCTTATTCTCAATGTATCCATTATTTGTGGAATGGAAAATTGTGAAGGAAAAACCTAACCAATAAGTAGGTGTGTTTAACTAATTAAATTTAAATTGAAGGACGATGACTACTGTCCATGCGAAGGCGACACATTTCAAAACTAGTGGGTTGTCATCAACGACTCCCCAATACTATAAAATGAGCGATGGACTCTGGGAAATTTGTATAGACAACATAATCACAAAATTGACTCCCACGATTCTCACAATATACTAAACAACTAAAACAAAATACTCACTTCTGCCCATAAAGAAATTGAAAATATAAATTGAGGAATATAATTAACTGCACACTACAACTGTAATCGAGATTGGTTTTCAATATTACATTATGTAATTCACTCTCTCAACAGTTTTGTACAAAAAGCAAAAAAAAAATCTTGTTCACACCTGACATTTTGTACCACAGTGATAATGCATTCAGCAGTTTACTGATTATAGATTATCCCTTAACATTGTTTTTTTTTATTTTTTATTTAATATACTGTATATAATATGTAACATTTTTCATCACTTTCTAATGTTATTAAATGTCCAAATAAATAATAAATAATAATATTTTAATAAGCTTCTGAAACTATCAATAGTGATTAACTAAAATATACACCCACGGTGGCCGCGCGGCTTAAGCGCTGAACTATAACGCCGTGGGTCCCAGATTCAAATTCTGGGTCTGGAAAGTACACATATTGTTTTTCAATTTGTGTCTGTTAGGGTATGGACATAGTAGGTTAAGCAAATGGCTGATATCCATTTCTCGTAAAAAACAAAATATGTTAATACAAACCTCTACTCTGTGGAAGCCCATATGATTCTATTAGGATCGGACATGGTCGAAAGAAAAAGAAGAAAATGTATCTGCTAAGGGTTTTTACAAATAATTTGTATACTAACTTGCTTTTTTACGTCTTAATAGAAAGGTTTTTATGTTAGTTTATCATAATATTTTGTTATACAAATGAATATTAACTTTATTCCATGTTAGAGTGCATTTACCATCGGTTAGTGCCTACGCATAGTACCTGAATATGCCAAAATATGAAACCCGAGTCGCAAAAATAAAATTACTCAAATAGAATTTTACAAAATTATAATCAGTTAGAATTCAAATTCCGTCGACTACCCTCAGTCAATAGTATTAAAAATTTTACTATTGTAAACGAAGTCTAAATCTTTTCATTATGGATTCACATATATTTCACCAACAACCTGTCTCAAAATAATAAAATAAAAGTACCTAATTTGAAGTAAGATTATAACCTTCGTTAATTATATTATACATTTGAAGTACAGATATATTATAATTTAAGCCAAGAATTATACACTTGTGTTCAATTCCCAATTAACAAATATAATTAACTATCACCGATAACAATATCAATATTAAAATAATAATTCACTATTCAGCGTGTAATAGTATATCCATTTTTATTTTCCGATTTGAAGAAACGGTTCTGAAGGTTTTAGCGGTATGTGAATATTTATTTGAAATCGTGTTTTTCTCATCCCATTGGGACGCTTAGGACTCTGCTGGACGTCGTAAACTACACCCCCACTCACAAGTCTTCGGACAAACAAATACGCTACCCACCTAAACTACTAGCTTTTCCAAAACAGGCTTATTCAATCAAAAAATATATATATTTAAATATTACCAGATCGCATCTTTTAAATTACTACATAATTTGCTACCGAATCTTTATAAGATTATTGTAAATTTTTCATAAGAAAAAACGTAAAGACGAAACCCATTTGCCAGTGAGTAAAGGCTTGATGACACTGAGATACTTTACAAGCTGCTTGTAAACTCGCCCAGTGTCATCAAAATGTAAGCAATTGTAAGCAATCTACCAAGAAAAGTTGAAAGCCGGGCTACTTTACACGCTACTCGCTGGCGTGTGGGGCGATCTGCGTCTGCGCAGTAGAGCAATAGTGGCGACCGCCCGGAAAAAAAACAAACTACGTCTTGTCAAAATAGTCGCTAGCTTGTGGCTTCTGAGCGAGTGGAGAGTTTTGTGTGTCATCTTTACAATCGCACTAGCTGACTCGCCCGCTTTTAAATTCGCCAACAAGCAGCTTGTAAAGTAGCTCAACGTCATCGACGCATTATGAATTTCGAATGCGTATTGCAGCTGTTTTGGTTTCATTTGTTTTGTAAAATTTTCATTCAATTGTTACTATAAATAATATATTTAAGACTGCACTGACTGATCATTGAGCATTCCTTGCTTTATCACAAAAAATAAAATTTAACATCTATTCTTTTTATAAAAAAAAACATAATGCTAAAATATTCACAAACGTTTTTTTTCTGTTAATTTTCTCTGTCACGCTGTAAGTTCGTATATAATAGTATTATCTAGAGGCTAGAAATTCAGTACATATTATTAGATTTTACTCGTGGTTCTGTATTTCCAAACATCTTCACCCAACACGTAAATTCTTTTTCTATCGGCTTCTACGAATTTCAAAGTTTCGCCCTAGTAATATAAAATTTGAATATATTAGCGTTTAATCGAATATTTTTAGAAAGATAATACAGATAATGAAACTTAAATATACCATTTATTTGTGTGAACCATTTCCACGGATAATAACGGGAGCGTAAGTAGTCTATCTGGTGGTTAGTAGTAGGTATGAGGAGTCAGGAGTACAGCCTCACTCGTTATATTATAAAATAACAACACAAAAAAATTCGAAATAATAAATCAGCCAAGTTACACGGTATTTTTATTGAATATTTCTGCTACCTATTTGTAAATACTCTTGAGAAATTGGCTAAAAACGAAACTACGAGTGAACGTTGGCTATCAATCTCTCGACCGTTTGGCCTACCGGATGCGGAAAACTTTTTGCGAGATTTATTTCGCGCGGAAATATGGATTTTTAATTCGTTTATTTAATAAAACTATCTGTGAAAAGTCGAGGATTTATGTTTCGATGTATTCACTGGGTTAGCTTTTTTGTTTTATTTTACGTAAAGTAAAATAAGCGTTTATTGTAATATATATTATATAATAAACCATTTTTTTATTCAACGAATAATTCACAAGATTTTGATAATGTAACATTCCATATATTGAACATACATAACTTAAAAATACCTCAGATAATAACTAAAATATTTGGCGAGAGCCGGCCGTCGGTCAGTAGTTATTAAGATAATAAATTAATATTCCTTGAACTAATTACACAGAAACCGATGGTTAATTATAACGTAATTTGATAAGCAATTCATGTAGGAGCTACTAGTTTAAATTGTCGCAATTAGATAGGAGGCTGGTACCATAATTGGTTAATGCAGAGTTGGCACAATACCAGTGGTTATACGGGTTCGAACCCGTCGAGCATCGTATTTTTTTCAAATGGGATTTTTTTCTGATGTGTTTTTTAAGTTATTATATACATTTTATGTTCACTGCATGTATACTTAATATGGAGACGCGGGTTTTATCCCGTTTTGGCACGCATTTGATGTGATTTTAAATTAATGGTCATTATGGTATTAAATTAAAAAAACATAAATAAAAAATAATAATTGTTTTGCTAATATTGAGCATCTCACAAAATACATTTAACGCATCAAATTGAAGTGTCTCTTTAATAAGTTAAAATAATTCAATGTACAGCTAAAAGAAGTCTCATTATATTATACATTCCATAAATTGTATGAAATATTAATAACCAAAATCCTGAATACAATATACCTACCACTATTTTTCATCTGCAGACAAATTTTCAATTTTCCGTAAACTATTTAATATAAAAAATATATAATTAAAATTTTATCATTACTAGCTTTACTTAACGAAAAAATATGAGCATGATGTGCGTTACCTTGTACAGGATATCAAGACATTACGGGTTTTGATCATGCATTTGCATGATTACATTACAATCTGTTTCCCTCAAAATTATTTTATGATTATACTGAGGCTTTGACTGCGACTCGCTGTCATATCACCTCTTCTCATCTAGAAGAGGATCCGTTGATCAGGTCTTCATTCAAATTCTGTTAAAGAACTTTACAATTTTGCCAAGCCCTTCCGTCTTACCCACCGCCAGAGCACCTTTCAATTCGTCGACATTCTCAAAGATATCCGCAATTCGCAGCTGTACTTTGTGTCGTTTATATTTAGGGCATTGTACTGCTATATGTACAATGTCCTTTAAAATATCACATTCATTGCAGAGCTGCAAATCGCTTCTTCTCATGAGGACATCAAATCGTTTACCCATTCTGTGTCCTGTTCATAGCCTCAGTATCATATTAAGATCATTTCTCTTCAAAGGAGACTCTACAAACCAGGGCACTAAACGTGGAGATGGTAGATTGGCCTTACTTACTCCTTTTCATTTTTCTAGGGATGCCCTGTGGTGAAAATCTATCCAGATCTTTTGGCACATTTTCTTTATGGCCTCATTCCAGTCCAGGTTTTCTGATACCCACTGACAATACATTGCGTTATATTTTCCTGCTCTTTATATAATGTATTGTGTTCAAAGATATTTCCAAATATTTGTGTTTCTAATATGTTTTAAATTTATGTAGGTATATTAATTATTATCAAATATATAAGTTTACTGACCTAAGAGTATATTATACACCTTGCAGAATCAGAATTGCAGGCAAAATTTTCGCTTTTTTTACGAAATCTATTCTCAATTTTTAACAAGAAATTACTACTGCATAAAATATGTAGACAAACAGACCTAAAGCAGCACATTACCTGTCTACCTCTAAAAGTTGTCACTAATTAGGATTTCATAAAACGTTTGAATTAGTATCTAGTAATATATTACTATTATCATGCTAAGTGTTTGTCGCAGTGTGCCGTGAATTAATATTTTTATTCGTATTAATTCTGAAATAATTTCACCGCGAGTTTTATTTCAAAAATAAGAATACTCCAAAAATAGTGTGGCATTTCCATATCATTTACATAAAGAATACAAATTCGTAGATGCGTATCCTATATTAAAAATATAATATACCATACAAAACTTAGCATTAACAGAAACAAATATTATGTAATTAGCATAATATTTGTTTCTGTTATTTACAGCGGTCTAAAACTACGTGGGAAAGTTTCACTTTGCGGTTTTCCCTAAAATTTTCCACTAACTTACTTTGATGAACCGTATTTTATTGTACGGATTACTTAAATTCAACATATTTTAGTATTTGTAAATTTAGTAAAGTTGTAATAATACACTACACTATTACTACACTTACACTATTAATTGACAATTTATGTTGAGAGGGCTGGCGCGCGCTGGAGCCGGTTCGGTGTTCACGCACTCACGCACTGGTAACGGATGGTTCGGAATGTCACTCTCACGGTTTTACTTGTGTTTATGAATGATGATAACAAGTTTAGGATGATTGATAGACACGACGTTTGCTCAAACCGTATCAGATTTAGCGCAACGAAGGTCGAACATATGAGTCACTATGTGGTGCGGTCTACGAACAATTCACAGGTGCCCTTTAGCGACGGTTAAGCTATAACAAGCCCGCATCCGTCCGCTTTCTTGATGCCATTCGAGCTAACAGCATATTATTCAATCACTGTCGACTGATGACCGTATGACGATGACATAATTGCTGGTTGCCTAGTCTTGTGACAATAATAAATAAGGATGTGAGGTAGGTGGGGAAATAAGGAATGACGGCTACCACAATTGGCTCAACCATATATGTATACATTTTCATAACTCGATTCATATGCGCCTATCGTCGGTGTTTTGTAAAAAGGGCAAATTAACCAAAATGTTACATTACAGGAGGAGGATTTTTAACTTTTGACATTTTATTTGTTTTTTACCTGTAGATGATTATAAATATCTAACAAGTTTATATATAATAAAGCTTAGAAAGAATACTGTCATTATAATAGGTATAATATTTTAAAGGGCCTAATATGTCACATTTGCTTTTTATTTCGTAATTTAATTTAATTTAATTTTAGTCGATTATCGTTTTTAAGTACTTTCATTGGAGATAAAAATTCGCCGTTTTTACACAACAAAGCTAGTGGTGTACACGTTGTATTATCATTAAAATCTCGATTTCGCCAAAATGGTTGATTCGCCCTTTTCACAAAACACCGACGCTATGATAATATGGTCGACGCGTTGGACATGTTTGATAATATAATATTATACATAATTTAATTGACTCTAACTTTCCTTTTATCAGTTGCTAATAATTTGACCTCAACGATATGTAAACCTTGACTCCTTTTAATCGACCAATGCTCTTAAAGTCTTGGCCCTCAGCCATTTTATTTTCCCACCGCGAACAATCAACAATATTTCATAAATCGTTTTAAATTCCTACTCAAAATGTCAGAATGCTTTTTACATGTTCGCTAATTCCTGGTTTAAGACAATTGAAATACTTTTTTCCAAAATAGAATTTTCACTTCTCATAAAATCTTACATAGTAGTTTATATATTATGATTTAAACAGTTCATTGAACTAAAACAAAAATACCCTTTATGCGCATCTTGTGCCCATCTATTTATATACACTGCTTATGAGGAATCTATCGAGAAAGCTTCCAGTTTGATAATATTACTAATAAAAAAGGTTAGTTTTTTTGAAAGAAGGTTGTATAGGAACATCGAAATAAGATGAAACTTTACAATATATTATTACATAAGCTTTTCGAATG
Source organism: Rhyacophila brunnea (assembly GCF_057557595.1). Classification (NCBI taxonomy): domain Eukaryota; kingdom Metazoa; phylum Arthropoda; class Insecta; order Trichoptera; family Rhyacophilidae; genus Rhyacophila; species Rhyacophila brunnea. The sequence continues at coordinate 40,131,632 of NW_028232796.1, read as the reverse complement.
GCTTTAGTGTTTTTTAGTAGTTTTTAAGTAGGTAACTGAACAAATATCCCTAACTCGCATTTATGTTTTTAACTCGAAATTAGTATTATAAATAATACTAATTTCAATGCGAAAGCAACCATGAATATACTATTATAAATCACGTGTTTTTGGCGATGTTCGCATTCTAATAGTCAAAGACAAAAGCTCCTTGAAAGTTAATAAGTCAAAATTATCAATTATATACCTCTTAATTTTGAGAAATTTATAGCTCAGCCAAACATCAAGGCGTTTTTGATTATTTATTTATTTATTTTTAATTTTAATAAATTATTAATTCAAGGCGTTTACTACAACACTGAAAGAAGAATTAAAAGAGCAGATAAATCAAGTTAGGAGACAAAAAAACACAAGCCAAAAATAATTCTATAACAAAAAATAAAATAAATTATTCAATAAAGATACGAATTAATTAGAATCACTAAAAATGTCTACATCTCTAGGGAGTGCATTGACCAGCCGCACAGCTCTCGCTGTTGGTGCCTGATAAATCTGATACGAGGAAACAGTTTTCGTTCAAAAGAGGTGATAGCTGTGACCACGCATGTAATTTACGAGTACATATAAATTTTCCTGAATATAAGGATTGGAAACTATACCACGTGAGAGCGGAGGAAAATGCTTTAAAATCAGAATTAGAGACCTACAAGCTTCAAGTGAATGAAAGGCGAGCATGGCTTGAAGAAATTTCCGACCATGTCCGATCCTAATAGGATCATATGGGCCTCCACAGAGTAGATGTTTGTATTAACAGATTTTGTTTTTTTACGAGAAATGGATGTCAGCCACTTGCTCAACCTATTAGGTCCATACCCTGACTCACACACAATTTGACTGTGTTTGATATGTACTTGCCAGATCCAGGATTCAAGGCTGGGACCCACGGCGTGAAGAAATTTAATCGGAAAATATTCGTTTGAGAAATTATCAGAAGGAAAATATAAATAAATTAAAATAAAGAAGAAATTTCTTCTGGACATGATCTAAAATAAGCTTATAGGAAACCTCATAAAGACTCCAGTGGGTCTATTCTATACTTATCGACCGCTAAAGTGATAAAGTGATAGATATTATCAAACTTAGGGTAGGTTTGTATCAAAGTATTAGCACTTATTGTAACAATTATAATAAGTTGGTTCTAATTGTAATTGTTACAAGAAGTGCTAATACTTTGATACAAACCTACCCTAAGTTTGATAATATCTATCACTTTATCAATTTAGTGATCGATTTAGTATAGAATAGACCCGCAAAAATGTATTATATCATTGAAGCTAACTTCTATTATTCTGCAACTAAACATTAATCTCATATAATTAATGTTTAACAGTGTATAAATGTAAAGCTTCAGCAGGACAAAAATTGGGAAAAATTGAGACTCCAATTATATAAATAGTTTAATAATATAATTTATATGACTTTTCAAATATTAATACATCCATTGTAAACACTGGACTAATTATAATTTGATGACTCTCTCGATAGTTTTCTTAATGAGTTAAATAATATAATATAACAGTCGACTTGTTTGCACGGATTTTGAACTTTTGATATTCATTTACAAAGCGAGGCATAAAATTGCTGTCAAAGCTAATAGTAATGTGCTTCCGGAAAATTTTCACTGAAGTTTGTATCGCAATTGCATAATGTATGCTGAAAGTGGATATTAGTTATCTGGTTCCTATAGCATGTATTGTATTTATTTATAAATGGCGCTTACGTGTAAGAAATAATATATATAAAATAAAATAGTAAAACAAAGCAAAAAATATATTCTTTTTTCCAGCCCATCCTCTAGTGGAGGTCGGCCACCATCAAGGCGATCATAACCTTATCATCACGAAGGTTTTTAAGCGACAAAATGCGGCGTCATCCTCTGGTACTCTTGCCGTTGATCTTTCTTTGGACGACAAGTTGACGAATAAAGTACTTTTGTCCTCCCATAATGTGGCCGAGAAACTGAAGTGTTTTAGTTTTGGGTAACCGGACAAAACAGAACATGACAAAACAGAACATGACAAAACAGAACAGCCAGGGGAGAAATGAAACATTAATTTTTATGGGATCTATTTAGGTTAGGTTTGGTTAGATTAGGTTAAGTTAGGTTAGGTTAGGTGATTATTTCGTTGTACCTAGCCACCCAATCATTTTGGACATATTATATTGAATAAGATGAGATATCCTAAGCTTGCCGGCAACACCAAGTTAAGTCCAGTTTATTTGAGGCTTTCTAGCGATTAGGAAAGCAAAAATTAGGTATATTATTTGATTTATTATGGCGTATTGAAAATCTGTGCTATTAAAAATTTATCAACATAATAGAGATAGGACAATTTCAATATTAAATTTATACTTTTCCTGAAAGGTCATAGTTATATTTATCGTTGTTCAGTTTTGTCACTGATCTGTTTTGTCATGTTCTGTTTTGTCATGTTCTGTTTTGTCATGTTCTGTTTTGTCACTGTTCTGTTTTGTCATGGAACATCCGTTTCTGTTTCTTTGGCTATAATAACAGAAAACCAACAATTCAAATTGATTAACTTGCACAGTTTATCGAATATATTTACGTTACCAAATTGGTAGAGTTTCATTATCTTCTGATGCTCCAAATAGAGTTTCCAAGCAATCTTCTTTTAAAAAGCGATATTATTATAATATTGTTATTTCTGTCAATGTATAAAATTATGTAATTTACTAAATATTTTGGGTGTATACTGTAAACTATCTAATGTCTTGCTACTTTTTAGCTTTAAGCCCGGGGGATAAATCCATTACAGAGACATGTAATTCCCTAGACAAGCCAGATAAAGGCTTTTACGGAATACGTGAGAATTACTAAACGATAGTCAGGCTCGATATTGGGTCACGGAAACGTATTGTTTCGGACGACAATGCCTTCAGTGATAGAGTAGCCACCCTGAGTAGCTTCGGTGTGTATTTATTTATTCATTAAAAATATTATGGCATCCAGTTTCAGCTAAAGAAAATAATTGTGACACCGTTTTTTATGTTATGTAGCTATACGCTTTTGTGTAACTTCTGTAAAAAAAATTTACATTGGAATTATTTATAATTTTGAAGAAATAAATGTAGATATACAAAAAATATTTTTTTTTCGACCATGTCCGATCTTAATAAGATCATAGGGGCCTCCACTGAGTGGAGGTTTATATTGACAGATTTTGTTTTTTACGAGAAATGGATGTCAGCCACTTGCTCAACCTATTAGGTCCATACCCTGACACACACAAATTCAAAAACAATATGTGTACTTGCCAGACCCAGGATTCGAACCTGGGACCCACGGCTTTATAGTCCAATGCTTAAGCCGCGCGGCCACCGTGGGTAGTAAAAAATATACCACAGCGTAAATGAGAAGCATACTACTACTAGGAATGAATGTTAAGTTATAAACTGGTCTACCCCTTAAAATCAGCTAAACGGCCTCAATAACTGCGTTCTGGCGGCCAGTTTATTCATATTACCTCGTGTCTTTGTAAACGACTCGAATTTTTATTGTAATTTTAATAAACATGAATTCATAAAAAAAATCTTTCGCTAATTTCGACCAAAATCACCTTCCCTGAAAAGCGTAGTTATACAGTGAAAACCATTTTTTATTCTCTGTACAATAATTGGTCACTTTACAAACATAATAATAAAATTATACTAATATAATGGAGCATTAATAATTATTTTTTGTAAATATGTATCTGTTAAGATGCTGACCCGACCAACACTCAAATAGGAGTCGACATTTATTGAACTCTCACCAAGGCCCATGAGCGTGCGCTCGATATAATCGAGAGGAAGGTGCTACGTAGGATATAATATGGCCACATACGAGAAAAATGGCGAATTCGGCATAACCTGGAGCTTTATAACCTCTTATACATACAACCAAGACATATGTATGTCTGCATTCGTTAAACGTGGCAGGCTCCGATGAGCGGGCCATGAAGCAAGAATGAACAGTGCCCAACCGCTAAAAGGAATTCTGGATACCAGACCGGACGGTTGTAGATCGGCTAGCAGACTTAGGCGTAAAACCCACTTAACGGAGCGAGTGGGGCTTTCGCGCAAAATTTCACAAGTGGCGTGTAAATCATCGAAAATACAACGTAATCAAATACGCCAGCGCATACTGGATTTGACGACGCATTGTGCCCGAGTGCCCTATGATTCATCATTTTTTGGCTTCTCAGCGATACGAATTAACGAAAATACAACGTAGTCCATTCATTGAACACGGCAAACAAAATTACGCTTCTGGGAGCGTCGTCGATAGACGGGCGAGAAGCCATTATTTAATAACAGTGAACTCTTTGTTTAGTTATTGCGTGTCGATATTTTGCTGGTATAATGATGTCATCGTGAATATTAATTACAAGCCCCGAGAAATTTAATAATATTTTTATTGCTTTGTTATGAGAGAGGCTGATAATAATAATTATTTTGTGCTCCTTGAGCCCCTTATTACATAGGTGAAGAGTAATGCGCGGGGGGAGGGGGCCTACTTCGTAAAGAGCGCACCGAGCGCCGCGTTGGTGGGCTTTATGCCTTAGGCCCCCGTAGTTGAACGGTGTCAATTAAGGTGCTAGAGTGGCCGGCGCAGATACCTCGAGGACACTGGCTCTGGATAAAGTTGTTAGTTCACTTATTATGATGATGATTGCTAAGTATTTGGTATTTCTAATACTAATTCTATATGTCATGTTTTTTCCAAGATTTACGAATATAACATCTTGTACGAGCTGACTTTCTCCACTTAATTTAGACTATTAAGTTTTTTATTCAAACGTATAATACGTCATCCTATAATAATATGATAATTTTTTCATATTATTATTGTAATATAGTATAATGATTCAACAAGTCGGTAAAAAATTCTTACTCATACTCAATAGATTATGTGAATATGAAACATATTATATAATATATGTGTAAACAAACATTGCATTGATTATAAAAGCAATGTTTTACAAAGAAAAACACGTCTTGCGTATGATTGAGCGTCATTTTTTTATCTACCAAAATAATGTAACTATTGACCTAAGTTTATTAAGTCAACAATCCACTGTTAAGTACAAAAGATAGAAAATAAAACATGGAAAGCTTCAGTAATACACACAATATTATGAATAAAATACTCGAAAATGATGTTGGACTGAGTGGGACTTAAAGGCTTAAATGAAGTAGCGAGTAAGATCATGTTAACGCGCGTGTTTGAACATGTACCTAACCGAAAAAATACTTTAAAACGGCACATGTTCAAAGACGCGCATTACCATGATCTGTTATCATATTTCAAAAAAATACTACCTTATTCTTAGGTCAATAATTATTATAAATCAATCATTATTCGTAGGATGTTTATCACATTTCAATGGTAAAAAACATAGCTTATAATTAGTATCTTTAGAATTATTTTCAAATGTGTTAACCGTGCCCATTTTTTTAAATAATAAAATGCTTAATTATTGTCAAATTTTGGATCAAAAAGATTATAAAATATAATTTTGTATCGTAAATATGTCACTATAAAATGTTAACATTAATTTTACTAATAGTTTTTTAAATTCTTTGAAAAATTAATACATTTAAAAATCTTAACACCACTGCACATGGATGTACTAAAATATGACTATATTCTAAAACATTAGAGCGAGAGGTTTAAAAGAATACTATTTTATGTAATAAAAATACTTTATGCAGTCATCAAATGCTTAAAATAAATATAAAGGATAACAAGGCTTTAAAATTATATAAATAGATTATCTATAACATTTAAGGAGTGTCCAGGGTTATGCTCCGAAAATATCATAAACGCTCCATTTTGACATACGCTGAGCATGTGGGCCCTTAAACGGAATTTTAAGTGTATTCAGATGTGCATAATATATTAGGAACTATCCCCAATAAAAACACTTAGCTAAATTGCATGATGATTAGAGCTCTCAGTCGCCCGATAAAGGTTTGTTTGAATCTGAAACCTAAGAACTTTGAAATATCCTAGAGTGTATATTTTAGATATTATAATGCATTGATTTTAATAGTAAATAAATAACTATAAATATTAACGGAATATACCAACATCCTCAATTAAATAGGTATTAAGAATGGTCCGCATGAAGGATGCTATGGTCGGTAACTTAATGGCTAAAGTACTCCACTGATAAGTGACTGATTTAATATTATTTATCGTAAGATTAAATTAACCTAAAAATAACTATGATTCTGAAGTTCAAATCTTGCGTCAGATAAAAAACACAATGCAACGTAAATTAAAAGAAATAATATTGTTAAAATAGAAAGTGTACAATGGTCGAGCGGGTATGCATCAGGCTTATAATGTTGTGGGTCCCGGATTCAAACCCCGGATCTGGAAAATCTACATTTTGTTTTTCGGTGTCTGTTTTAGATCCAGAGTATGGACCTAATAGGTTGGGAAAGTGGTTACCATCCATTTCTCGTAAAAACAAAAATCAATTAATACAACCTCCACTCTGTAGAAATCCATATTATGTTCTTCTTAGGATTGAACATGGTAAAAAAAATATAATTTAATATGTCAGTACTGTAACATTATTTTCAAATTCAAAAAAAAATAATCCCACCCCTTATTAAAATTTATATTATTTAGATGTTGAACATTATATGACTACAAATCAATCCTAGTCAAAAATGTGATATACATACTTATAATTATTCAATTACGTATTTCGAACTAAACTGGAATTATGAATAACCATATTCAAGAAAATCTTAACATATTTATATAAAATATTCCTATCGGCTAATGGTTAAATTAGCCAAGCAAGCTATTTTTCTTTATAAAAGATTCATATTCTGTATGAAACATTACAGTGATTAACTGAGATTTATTTTAAGAAAATTGACATGCTTTGCGTTCATGTTACAAGTAAAATTTATATTTTTATACAATCAATATCAATATTGAAATAAACAATCACTTACAATTTTATATAATAGTACATCAGTAAGTAATCATTAATCATAACATCAATATCAATAGCAGACTATAATATTTTACAACGTTTTTTTTGCTCGTATTCTTATTTGTCCGGTACAAATCTTGCAATCGATTTTTAACTAACTTCCCGACTAGCTAGACATTTGAAACTTTTAGAATATATCAGAACACGATGCCAATGCATATTTTAATACTTTTAGCCATTTTTAAGCAGAATTGAATGAATTTTCACTTAATTCTGTGTTGTATGAAAAGTTATTTCGGAAGAAATCCGTAATCCGATCCACTGTTATTGGTTGCTAGGGGCTGGGGTCCTAGCAACTAAATTATTAATATATACGTGCGTTACTATGGAAATCAAAATGACATTTCAGTATTATTTCTATCAAGTACAAATTTTTTTGATCGTTTACGCTAGCAAGTCAAGTTTATATGATTCAACAGAAAATTTAAAAACGTTTTAACTATATAAAAAGTTATTTTTATCTTGTAATTATTTTAATATAAACTTGTGAACATACATAGCAAATTGACTGTACCTATACTGTGATCGTTCTGATTTTTTTAAATGCTATCATATTAATTAATGTTGTAAAAATTAAAGTATGTAGGAATGAATTTTTTTTCCTTTAATTCGAACTATATAATGTGACAAATCTCTTTTTGATGTTACCACTTTTAGTTAGGCCGAACGGAGATTACGACCTGATTTCCGCAACGGTCATTTACTTAGAATTCTGTAAATTGTTCACGTCATACGTCAAGAAAAAATGTCTTTTTGACAGAAGTAGTCAAACTTAGAAGTTAGTATCAGAGTTTTCAAATCAGTGTGCCGCGAACGACTAAGAAGTGCGAAATATTGTTTCATATGGATCAGTATTATTTACTAACAACTCTTTCAAGCATGGACATAAAAACATGTGTTTGTATGAAACAAACAATTTAAAAAATTGATTAACAACGTATTATTCTACATTTGTCAGTAGGTCATTGTATGTAATAGCTGTTTAAATGTCTGATAATATATCAAAATATATTATGTTTTATTTTTTCTTCTAAAATAAACTGACAATAAGGTTTAGTATAATGAAATGTTACGCCATAAAACTATGGAAAGTTATTTTAATACAATTCTATAGTTTTTCTTTTTTAATATAATATAATATAATATTATAACAGTATAATGAAGGCAGCTCTCAGGCTCTCGTGGTGCAGTGCGTAATGCTCTGGCCTTCTATCCGGTAGCTCTAGGTTTGAACCCGGTGAGGACACAATCTATTTGTGATTTTCTCAAAGCCTGGGTATTAGTGACTGTTCAAAATTACTAACAACTACCTTGTTTGAAAGAACAAGGACATGGTTATGTATTAATAATATATACCTATTTAAAAAAGAGAGTATAACGAAAAATTTACTACAAGATTAGTAGTTATAAAGTATTGTTTGTGTAAAATTCACAAAATATCTTTATTTAAGAATTTTAAAAAGGTTTGGATACAGTGTTTTTATAGAGTCCTTCGACAAACTTTCACAAACAAAAGTTTGGACAGATTTTTACGGATTCTTTTAGCACATATTCTAAGGTAACATCTCATTCGTTTTTCCACGATATATTTCCAAAAATCTAAAAGTCGTGGCTGGTAGTAGTTTGGTGGTCGGAATAAAGAAGAAAAAAAATAAAGTTCTATTATATAGTAATACCACTTCAATTGTTGTATCTAAAATACAGTTTTTAGCATATCATAACATTTTCATTAGTAGCGTAGGTTTTATAACAAAAGTTATTTTAATAAAAGAATTCCCTAAAAGCCTTAAGTACCTGCTACAATAGGAAAAGGAATAAAAATGCTAATTTTGGCATTTTGATACAAACGACTGTTGTTTAAACATATTTCTTTGTTATTTAAACTTAAGTTATTTAAATTTTATTAAACTTTCCATAAAATCCCAAGTACCTACCTAACTCTCTTGATAATTAATATGCAAAAGTTTTCAATTATAATACAAATTTTATAATTAAGCTTATTTTTAGTTCCATCTAAACCAAGTTAATTAATGAAAACAGACAAATTCGTTTTATGGTTTAACTAAAATGCCTATTTATTTTTATCGTAATTTACTTGCACATCTTTTTCCACGGTTATTTCATCGTCATCACCAGCCGAAGTTGATCTACTGCTAGATGAATGCCTCGCATAGCTCCTCCCACTTGGTCTCAAACTCTTCGCTGCATGATACGTATATCGACGAAACTTTAAAAGTTCGTCTACTTTCTCCAGTGATCGTTTAGTACCATTTAGGTTGGCACTTCGGTATTTTTCCAACGTATTGCCATTTTATATGTTTGACGAGCTCTATCCCATAGTGTTCTGTGTGCCTGCAGCCATAGGAGTGTTATATATATTTATATATATATATATATATTTCACCCACATTCACCCATTAATTCATTAATATTCAAGGGAGTTCAATACCTTTCTTCTAGTTACAAAAAAACAGTGATCTGACACAAGACCTGAACAAAAACGATGACGATGACGATGAAAACGTGAATAAGTATTCGGCACCCTTATAATCTCTGTGACACGCACTAGAGTAAGATAAAAGGTTTCGAGATGTGTGAGATGATTTGCTGTGGTGTCGCCGCCAAATCTTACTTTGTTGCTTAACTAAGCGTCGATAACCAGCGAGCGCGTGTTGCTAAAATTGATATTTTTTGTGTTAAACATAAAGTCAGTGGTAAATATTTTTAGTTAATTAAGTAAAAAAGATGGTTCTGTGTGTTGTATTTAAATGTGATAGCCGTACTGATAAGCATGAAGATGGTATTACGTTTCATAGGTAGTTGATATATGTTCGTGATAATTTATTTGTATATTATTATATATTTTAATATCAGTGACCTAGTGTTTCTTTAAAATAACTTAAATTATGGGTATCTTTACCTAATGGTTGCATTTTGACCGCTTAAAAATACTATATAACGTAAAAAAAATAGAAAATTATATTTTAATTCTGAGCGTCTAGTGCGAGCACTAGCGAAATGGTCTGTGATCTCAAACATTTGTGTACGACTGCGTTCGCTCGCCCACGCGTGGCACGCAGCTTCGTTTAGCAATGCAATGGGTGGCGTCTAGATGTATCAGCTATAGTCTAAGGATCGGACGATTTTTTGCGAATATCTCAAAACTAAATCTTTGGAATATGTGAGTTCTGTTATGACTCTAGGCAACTCAAATAATTAAAGTTATTTTACTATTCTTCAAAACCGCCTTAAAAATAACAGTATATAAGTTTTGCTGTTAATTATATTATTATTGATTTTAATGGTCTATTTAGCATTTTGATGGATATTTGTGTTTGATCTATAAAATGCACAACGCAGTCCAAACTATTTCGACTCTAAAATCCAGCATTACTAACATACCTTTAACCCATATATCGGTGGTCAATAGTAACTCAATTACTGGATTGTTTTTTAACCCATTTATAGCCGAGCACGCAAATCTGCACGTGGAAACCCCTAGAAAGATAATCCAAGGCGCCTCTCGCCTCAGTACAAGACTGTCTGACCTACAAAACGCGGGTCACGTACGGCATACGCAATATTATTCCTACGCGTGAATATTCAGGCCAGGAAGCGAAACACGCGGTCGGCAGTCAGTGTTTTGTACTGACTTCGTAGTTGGTACACCCTAGTTCTGACACCGGGGATCTGAGATAAGGCGTAATATAAAATTATAATAAAAAATAATTAGTCATAAATACATCATTTTGCAAACCTTCAGAAACACAGGTAAATAAGTACCTTATATGATTTGAACTGACACATTTTACTGTCTAAGTAATTTTTGTTCATTAGACTATAGGTATATCAGCTGGTACTCTTACGAATAATTACTAACAACTACGTTTTCTGGGCTTAAAATTCTGCGAAATTTATTCAAATTCAAAATTTTAGATTTAAATTAGAGTAATGAATAATGATATCTTTCGTTGTCTTGGGTGGAACAATGGTGTAATTATTACAATAATTAATTCAGTGATCAGATGACAAAACCTGATAACTCGACTTTTTGACGAAATTGAGTTATCACTATATTCAGACTCCTCTTGGCAAAACCCAATATATCGTAGATCCACTAGTATTGGAGTTATGAGCATTGGCACTTTGTTATATCCCCAAAATGTTGATTTTCGAAAGTTGACAGAAGCTTATAAAGCAAAGTATCTCATTTTGCCATCTTTCGTTTCCAGAGTTTGAGTGAAATGTATAATATGACAAAATATAATATCTGCCACTACTGTGATTTTGCCATCCGATATTTTGTTTTCTAACATCATGGTAGGTATTATAAGATAACTAAGATGACAAGATGGTTGGAACTAACGAAGAACAAAGAACCAGCAGGATAAAGATAACCCTAATAAATCTACTAGAGGAATACTTTCATAGGTAACGTAGTTTTAAAAATACCTCTCTCTCTATATACCATCAGGTGCAAATAATGATCCGAAAGTTGGTGTAAGAATTAATTGTCCAGAAAAATCCGTCGAATCTGATCCTCAAACGTCAGTTAGTGGTGCTGAATTAGCAGATACTACAACAATTCATTCTGACGAATTCATCGCCAGCTGGCTTTCATGGACAAGATTTAAGTGGAAGACATCCACAAAAAAAATTGATTGATGAACGAGTCCAGATCGAGGCATTTATAAGAAAGCGTCCAAAACACGAGAGCCATTACTCCTGTGAAGATGTTCCTAAACAAATATGCTTACCAAGTCATTTAAATATTAAAATTATGTAATGGTGAATATAAAACAATGAAGTTGGAAAATGGAAATGTGAAAACTGCATATTATGATGTATTTAACAAACGAGTTTCAAATAAAATAAACCTTATTTAGATACATAAGGCGATGAATATATTACATGTAAACGTTATATATCCATCAAAGAGGCAAGGAATGAAATCTCCAAACAACACAATGCACATTTCATTGATGCACATAAAGGTTATTACAGTAAATCAGAAGATAAAACTACAGCTAAGGAAAGATCAAACCAACTAGTTATAGTTGTTTACAACAGGTTCTACCATGTCTGCTATTATCCACAATTATCGTGTACTATAAAAGATTATTGCTTGTGTACAACTTAACTATTAGAGAATGTTCTTCTCAAGAATTTTCCGAAGGTATCTGGCACGAGTCAACCGGTGGAGAGGTTCTAATGACATCGCATCATGTGTATTTAAGAAAATCATGAATCTTTCACCTGAAATCAAACACGTTGTCACATACCCAGATTCTGCAGATGGACATAACAGAAATATTAATGTGGCATGTATGTGTACTTATGCATTATAAAAAATACCTTGGTGAAGAAGCTGATTGACTAAAAATTTCTTCTATCTTATCATACTAGACTCGAATGTAATAATGACCATTCAAGAATAGAGTTAGCAAAAAAAAGGTTGACAACAAGAACTTAAAAAATATGGTACTCCGGGATTGATTCCAATTTGTAAGAGTGGCCAGAGATCGGAAGCCTTTTGAAGTGATAAAAATGTCCCAAAATACTTTTTTTGCTTTTTCAAACTACTTGCAAATTTACAAAGTCATCACAAATAAGATAAATAAGGTAATAAGTTGAAGTTGTTAAAAATTAGATGGCTTTAATGGCAATGAACTTGAGGGCAATGTAGACGTAGAAGATATTGTTAAGGATTAAAATTTAAAAAAATATATAATGATTTAATCGTTTCTTTATATTAGTATATATCTACCTGTAAGAACATACCTAATATTGAATTCATATTATTTCATGGAACGGAAAATTCTCATTAGGAATTATTTCTGCAACCCTCTGAAAATATTTGATGCCAATGTCTGTATCAATATGTACCTATATAACATTTTTAATTAGTGTCAAGCATTAAACACATATTTTTTAAGCTATTTTTTGAAGTTTTATTATCAAATTACCTCACATATCATGTTAGTTTATCTTACCACATAATTACAACATATTAGAACACAAGATGGCAAAACATGATAACCTGGAAAATCTTTTTTTCTTTTTTAGAATCAAAACTTTGTAATACTTATTCTATATTCAAAACTCATTTCGAATACATCGTTACATTATATTATTTTCAAAAGACATATTCGCCAAAAAGATTCAGACAATCTCTAAATTTAAAACAGCTCTCCTGCACAATTAACAAAAATGCACATATCAGGTTTTGTCATCTGATCACTGAAATACGGTATGTAGTACAAATTCCACTAAGTTTAATAATAACCAGAACCGGTTTCTTCCAACTATAAACCATTAATTGCTTTCTAATAATTCGTAATGATTATTTATTAAATTCAAAATAACTATTCGCTATTGAAGTATTAATAATATACATGTAATGTGCATATTCAGAACCTACATAATTAAATTATAATGGTGTCATTGTTTATGAAAAGTTGGCTGAACTTAATTGATTTATTTTTTTAAACTTTATTTTACTATTATTCATAACTTCAATAAATAAAATAATAAACAAGATTTGAGAATGTAATATTCTTCATGGAACATTCTTAATTTGAAAATACTTCAGATATAAAATACAACGTAGGTCTAGAAAAAAGTATCCACTGAACTCGCACCAACATCATTTACCAAAAAGGCTTTTTATCTAATTACGATGAAAATAACTAGTAGTTACAATTTTGAAGCACCACACAGACTGCGTTAATTTTGACAGTCGATATTTGTTGAATATTTGTGATTAGTCGTCTTAGATTAATTAAACTGTTTCAGATTTTATAGCCTCAAACACTTATAAGCGGAAACAATTTAAATATCATCGTTATGCTGGAGTTATACCTACCTACTATGTAAACAAAAGTTCTATTGATAATATAGTTATAAGGGTCTCTCTTGTATCGACAAATCTGATTTTCTTTTGAATCGTTATTTTTAAATCTATGGTAGTTTGGACACGCCTATTGTGCAGGTTTATAATATATGTACAATAGATTACTATGGACGCCATGAATAGTGGGGTACAAAGGAGTATATGTAATACGTTTTCCTTTGGCTTCAGGCGTTGAGTAAGCCGTAACGCTTCTTGCATACGATTGACCTCGTGGTGGATTTTATAAGAACAACGTTTTCGAGTACCTTGTATTTTCCTCTTTCATAACTGAAAAAATTATTTGTATTCTACAGAATTTAAATTAAAATTTAACTTTATTTATTCACATAAGGGAGCATTTTATATTGAAAACATTTACAATATTGTAGGAATAATCAAAATGTAAGTTATTAGTATTATAATATTATTAAAACATAATTATATACACAGTGAATAGAACTAAATAATTATCATACAGACATTAGATATATTTTTCTCCGCATGGCGGAGGTTTATTTTTAACAGATTTTCATATAAATATGTTGAGATTTTCTTGAATAATAATTTCAGTTCAGTATGAAACACATTAAATTATGTATGTCATATTTTTTACTAGGATTGGTTTTTAGTCATTTTCTCAACCCCTATATAGGTACTTTAAATATTAATAAGGAATAGGATTCTTTTTTTTTAATTTTAAAATAATGTAGTACTGACATATTCAATTAGTATCCTTTTTTACCATGTTAAATCCCAATAATAATATAATATAGATCTTAACAGGGTGGAGGTTGCATTAATAGATTTTCATTTTTACGAGAAATGGATGTTAGCTACTTGCTCAACCTTTAAGGTCCATATTCTGACTCTAATCACAAATTGAAAAACAATATATGTATCTGCCAGACTCAGGGTTAAAAATTGAGAACCATGACATTACAAGCCGACGCCTAAGCCACTCAGACATCGTAGACGTTCCTTGATGGTCAGATGGTTAGTGAAATTATATGTCCCTAAACAGACGTTTAGTTTGGCACACGGTTCAAAACCGTATGCAATTTCAGTCTCTGGATGGCCTCGTTATTACAAAAAGCCAACAAAATCAATACGTGTTGCAGTTGAGACGAGTCTTTTTGTGCGGCCGTACTAAGTATTCTTAAGTGTATCATTGAGAAGGGTTGTGTTTTCCAAAGTGATTTCCATCAGTTATCGAAAAATTGTCGCTGTACCTGGCTCTGGAGAAAAGATCACAAAGCGTAAGCTTGCAACAAATGAGTCTTAAATGCGAAAAACTATTTCAGTTAGTTTGTAGATGTTTTTCAACGTCATTTTCATATAGATATATGTCGTCATATGATGTCACTTTCAACATATTTCTTAAGTAC
This sequence comes from Rhyacophila brunnea, assembly GCF_057557595.1. Lineage (NCBI taxonomy): Eukaryota > Metazoa > Arthropoda > Insecta > Trichoptera > Rhyacophilidae > Rhyacophila > Rhyacophila brunnea. The sequence continues at coordinate 40,116,297 of NW_028232796.1, read as the reverse complement.
TTACGTACTATTAATTTCAGTGGCGAAGGGTGGAGGTAGGCTGTTAAGGTCTGATTTAAATAGCTCATACTAAACTTTGTCAGTTATATGTATTTGTTTTCATCGAGCTAAGACTACAATTATTTACAGATGGTGTTGGTTAGTATTTAAAATTCAATTAAGCCCTGTCTAAACCAAACTATATTAGTTTTGGTATATTTTGAGCGATACGACAAAATTGTGAAAACTTTTTCATTCTTGGATTTCATTCATTAGATTCATTGTTTTCGTTGGATTAAGAATAATTGCACATATTGTTGGTTCATTTTGTTTAATTCATTAAGCTATAAAGTTTCGTATGATTTAATAGCATAAATTTAGATATTTTATAGATAAACAAGTATCTTTGACTATTATCTATTATTGCATGGTTTTCGCAGGGTTTAATTGAATTTTAAAAACTAACCAACAACATCTGTAAATTATTGTAGTCTTATGTCAATGAAAACAAATTCGTATGACTGACAAAGCTTAGTGTGGACTATTTATGGTGTATCTTAACCCTTCCACCCCTTCGCCACTGGTTAAATTCTCTAGGTGTAGATTCCCGATTTAGTTGAGTTGAACGATCAAACGTTTTGATATCGCAAGCTATGTAATCTGTATCATTACGTATTATTATTACATCATTGCTAAGTGATGAATTCAGAAATGTCTTCAAGCTATGATTGATGTTGGGTGGAATTTCTCTTTTGATGGAGCGTTTTAGTGTGAGTTCAGCGTAATTCAAGACTTTATAGGTGTATACATTTACCAAGGTAAAGCATATCTTTAAGGGCTGCAAGTAAATATTATCACCAAAACTAATTTATTCAAGACGTGTTTGCAGGTAGGAAAATTAAAAAAAAAACTAGTCGTAATAAACGCTTTTTGTAACAATACTTTTGACTAATCGAATTGATTGTTACGAATATGATCTCGAAATAAGATAACGTGTTTAAACTATAAATCAATTATCGTATGTATATTGTCATAATAATCAATAATTACAAAATAAAAAGAACATTTTATATACCACGTTTTTAAATTTTATGTTGAACCATATAAACTTGACAATTCTATGTATTAATAAATATTTTTTTTGTACTTGATAGACATACTGAATAAATATTATAGAATACTGAAATGTCATTTGACATTTCATATTGATTTCCATAGTAACGCACGTATATATTAATAATTTTGTAGCTAGGACCCACTTAGCAACCAATAATAGTGTTTTACTTTTTACGAAATTTTTCCGAAATAACTTTCCATACAAAATAGAATTAACTGAACATGCATTCAATTCTGCTTAAAGATGGCTAAAAGTATTCAAATAATGCATTGTCATCGTGTTATATATATTCTAAAAGTTTCAAATGGGAAGTGGGGAGTCGGGAAGTTAGTTAAAAATCGATTGCAAGATTTGTATTGGACAAACAAGAAAAAATTTGTACTGGACAAACAAGAATACGAGCTAATAAAAACGTGGTAAAATACGAATATTTTTTTAACTTCTATGCAAATTATATTCTTCTTTTATACTGTGTATATACATCTTCAAAGTTCAGTACCTAAGAGGGGAGGTAGGCTGCGGAGATCTGACGTAATTAGTGCACAGTAAATTGTATCAGACAAACTTAGAGATTAGTTTACTTTGAACTAAGAATACAAATTGCAAATAATGGTGTTGATTAGTGTTTAAAATTCAATTAATCTCTACATATTATATCAAACCATAACAGATAAAAATATTCTTCGACCTATAAAATATCTAAAATTATGTATGATTTAATGGCATAATTTTATCGTTTTATCTATTATGGTTTGGTTTAAGCATAGTTTAATTGAATTTTGAAAATTAACGTTCCACACCATCACTTCAATAAAAACAAATAGGTATGCCTGTCATAGTTTAGTATATAATATTCAGATCAGATCTCACTATTATCGTTTGGCTTAGGCATGGTTCAATTGAATTTTAAAAACTAATGACACTATAATATCCAATTCGTACTCTTAATTAATTCAATGAAAACAGTATGTCTGACAAAGTTTAGTGTACACGATTTATTTCATATCTCCATAGCCTACCTTCACTCTTCGCCACTAATTTATAATAAACCTACATGTACTGAATTTTAAGTTTCTGGGAATTTATAAAATTATAATAAAAACAAATTGTAATCTGTTGGTTAATTTATGATAGTATGTGAAAAATTGGTAATTTCAAAATAGGTGGTATGCAGTTTACTAAGACTTACGACTATAAGACCAGTATATTTTGGTATTTTTTATAACTTGCAGACATGTTATTCTTTTCGAGTTTTTTTTTTTTAATTTTCATATCTATAGAATATATACCAAGTCGATTGAATGCAAGGTTAGTTAGTAAAGAAACAAATTAATAGCAGATATTGTTAATTAAATACTAAATTAATAAAATTTATTATAATGGCGAACATTAATATAAATTAAAGCTTCCATTGAAAGCTAAATAATTATTAATTAACCACCGTTAAGTGATGTTTTTAAAATTTACTACTTATAAAGTTTTCAATCAAATGAAAATGTTTGGTATACATGTTTACATGGCAAAACTGCGTAATTACTTAATCATTTTTTCAAAGGAGACAAAAAATCTGATTAGATTTTAAATACTACTGTCTGAGAGTAATATTTATTTTGTTATAATGTAAATCTCGTGTTGTGAACGTCCTGAATTTTGATTTGTTATGTCCAAAATATTTTGTTTTCTAAAATAAACAAATATTAATTCCCCAATGAATCAAAAAATAAAATAGTTAGTTAAATATTATTATAATAATGTGAATAAAAAACATACGACACCGCTATTTTTTCTTTAGTGTGTAATTTGATGCGACTAGTAAATAAACAAACAGAGAAACATGAACAAAGAAAATATTATGTATATATAAACAACAACAGTAACAGAGTATCACATATCCCCAGGCAATGAACGCATTGATGTGTCGTAAAGCAATAATTATAATTATGAATATATAAAGCGCTAAAAAAGGCTCGAAATTCCAAAAATATCAGGTCTTTCAAATTCATGAAATTTTAGGAAACAAAAGTAATATTTACAGTACGACTCGTTGTGTATCAACATACGTTCAAATATTTATACAGAGACTAATTATTATTCTCAGAATTTTGAATATTGTTTCATCTCTTCTACTTTTATGTAATGTGAATAACCGAGACCGTTTTACACCGTAATGGATTTATAACTCAAGCAAGCAACAACGGCGAATTGGCTGATTGAGTGAATCTAAAAATGTATTTTTGTTTTTTAAATACGTTAGCAATAACAACATAAAACATTCTGTAAATAATATTGTAATGCAAAATAAATTCGAGCTTATTTGATTATTATCAGTGGTGAAGACTCCATACTAGGCGAATATTTAAGTCTATGCTCTTAAGAAAAATAACTTTTGAATCCCTAACATATGTAATATTCTACAAAAATAATATAATTTTCCAATGAGATCTGTTGTATAACATATAGAAATAAAATGACTACCAGTTAGACGGACATGTATCTACTTACTACTGGGCCAATATAGCATTGCTACTAATACATAGCAGAAACCAACACAATTATACAAAGGCTTCAAGTATTTTGCTATAGGAATTTTACACACACAACACATAGGTACGTAAACAATTACATAAGTATTATAAAAAATACACACACAATCTCAAAAACAGTGTCATACTATCACGTGACCTGAAACACTATATAGAAAGTCTAACCGGTCATTTTGTATAATATGTACAGACCCACAAACTTATCTTAAAAATGGATGAGGGAACCACAGTCGAAAACTACCCAATCAAGACTCGCAACTGGACAGAATCTGACATTTTTCAAATCTTTTTTCTATAACATATTATAAAAAAGTTAAATAATATTCTTTAAGTATATTTTTTGTTCAAAAAAATTTTGTAAATTAATAAAATGCAAGTCCTAGAACTTATTTTCAGCTATCTACCACAGCCTATCTACATTCAATAGCACCCTTAGCCACTGATATAATAATATATAAATGGGTTTCTTCAACGCTTTGAGTTATAACCATAGTTCATCTTGAGTAAACATTTTAATTTAAAATTAATAATTTAGGAAAATATTTTAGGAATGTAATTATTTATTGAATAGGTACTTACATTTTTTTTCATAACATAGAAGTCACATTTTCGAAGACTTTCAACTCGAATAGAATTTGACAACATCGCATTCTGGACGCCGTTCTTAATTATCTTACTTCTGAATTCTCAGCTAAGTAAAGAAAAATAATTATAATTCAGTGAAGAATATAAAATATTTCTTCCTGAAATGTTTAAAGCTTGTTTATTCCATTTACTAAATCACAGTCAACCCTTAACTGATGCAATTTACATAGGGATGCTACTTATATACAAAAGTATTTAATTGAATCTTCCGTAAATGGCTAATTCTAATACCTGGCACTTTCTGTTTGTATTCAAATGGCAAATTCCACAGGCAATCAGATTGCTTTCTAACACTCTCTCACTCTACTCTATATTTTCTTTTACAAAGCAGAGAGAATTTACAAAACAGAGACAGTTTACAACTAGCAAATAACAATCATTCCGTAAGTATTAACAATCAGGAAACAATTTACAAATAAACCGGAAAATATATATAAACCTGTATAATAGTAAGTTGTCTCTTAAAACTGTGTTTACCCCTAAAGATATTTCATGTGCGTATAAGTAAATCTTTGCTGTGAAATAAATAATAAAAAATATTAAAATATATTCTTCTTCTTATTGTGCCATCCCATAGCAGAGGTCGGCCACCATCAAGGCGATCTTCAATTTGTCGCAATAGAGCTGCACTCGTACCAATCACGGATATTCTTAATCCACGAAATGCGTCGCCGTCCTCTTCTACGCTTACCATTGATCTTTCCTTGAATGACAAGTTGGGGAACGCTGTATTTTTATCTTAATGTGACCGAGGTACTGTAGTTTCCTGGTTTTGATACAGCGTAGATCTTCTCAGTCCTTCTCCATTCGATTGAGAACTTCAACATTTGTCACCCGGCCAGTCCGAGAACTTTTATTTGATCATGCGTCTATACAGCCACATTTTGAAAGCTTCAAGTCTCCGTGACATCTCTTGGTGTCCATAGGCATACTTTCATACCATAGAAGAATTATTGAGAGAACATAACAACGTACCATACGCAGTCTCAGACCTAGGTTAAGGTCTCGATTGCTAAGGAGGCGTCTCATTTTGAGAAAGTCACTGCTTGCGATCTCAATTCTAGTTTTTATTTTCTGAGACTGTCCCATTTCTCATTGATCCATGTACCTAAATATTTATAATGGATCACACGTTCGATTGGTTGGCTGTTAATGACAAAATTTGTATTGGTGTCTGGTGTCGCTATTTTTTATACTAGTAATAGTTTTGTTTCCTTGAGGTTCACTTTTAAACCATAAGAATTACTGACCTCATTAATAGTATAAAAATATTAGAATATATATATAATTATTACCTCAATGAACTTACACAACTGTTGTGCGAAGGGTAGACGATATATTTAGGTATATTTTATGCATGAAAGTAAAACCAAATATATGCAAGTTCTCCACAGTGCAACAAATGATAATAAAAGACTTATTAAAAAATTATTGGCGGCGATACCTACCTAATAAAATTTGTAAAGCGTTTAAGTTGCATGACTAGTAGTTAATTTTATTGTAATTAAACAGGGTGGAAATGGCTACAGTTTGTTAAGCACATTGGCCAAAAACCGATTGCCATATTATACTGACTATAGTCTTGTCTTATGTCTGGTGCCATACTTTATTCAAAATTTTCTTATAATTGGTGTGTTTTTGTGATGTTTTTAGATTACTTATGTAAATGTAATATAAATATGACGAGCATTTACTTATCAAGACTTATACACAAAGATTTAGACATTTTCTGCCATATGAAACCTTCTATACTTTCTCTGTCAAAATCGCTAAGCAAGTTTCAATTAGTTATAAGTGCAAATTTTCTATGGATCATCAACAAAATTGTTCTTCTATCTCTTTATACTTTTTATGAAAATTAGTAAACCGAGGGACCTTTTTTTCGTGGCTTTTATGATATTATGTTTAACCTTTAAGAAGGGTTTCTTAAACATCTTTGGATATTATATTATAACACAGCGTATGTTAAATGAATCGTATTATGTTGCATAGTTCGTGAAAATGACATACTTATACAATATTATATGAAAAACAACGAAGAAAACCATCAAGTATTGACAAAATTTGGCACACATTTCGTTCACAGTGCTAAATGGACCGGAGAAAACTTTGAACGCAAAAGCTTTGAGATAACTTTAAGCTCCACCAATATTGACTGCATATGTTGCATTTAATCTGCATAATGATGTATATGGAATTTATTACAGAAGCAATAAATTTATTTCACAAGTTATATATTCAATATTATATAATTTTATTACTCTGTATGGGTTCTCATGAAAGTGGTTAGTGCTCAAATTAACATTTTAATAAAATTTTAAAAATATATTCATTGTATTATGCACTATAATAATATAATATATTATATAAAGGCATATAAATCAGTGAATAATAACACTGCTAGAAAGCCATGCAATGGAATATTTCATCATAATCAGCCAGGGTCAATCCACTGCTGGATGAAGGCCTCCCCAAGCGTTTTCCAACTCTCTCGGTCCTGTGTCATTCGCTGGCACGTATTTCCGCCGAACTTTACCAGTTCGTCAATCCAGCGGCTTTTAGGGCGACCCTGCGACCGTTTCGTGCTCCTTGGGTACCACTGGATGACGAAGTTTCTCCAGCGGCCGTTCTTTCGGCGAGCAATGTGCCCCGCCCATCTCCATTTTAGCGGTTCGGCAACGTCTATTAAACATCGCGTACTCCTGTCTGCTTCCTAACTCATTCGTTTCTCTTACAGTCCTTTCGCGTGATGCACAACATACACCTTTCCGTGCCTCACTGTGCGACTCTTAGCCTTTGGACATCTCTCGTGTTGATAATCCACGTCTCTTAGCCATACATGAGCATGGGTAGCACACATTGGTCGAACACCCTACACTTAAGATACAATGGTAGGTCACTCTTGAAGATACTATTCAGACGTCCGAAAGCACTCCATCCCAGCTTTGTTCTTCGAGCAATTTCATCGTGCATGCTTCCATCTATGGACACCTGCTGTCCGAGATAGACGTAGCTCCTGACTTGCTCGAGTTGGGTGTCATTAATACAGATAATCGCAGGGTCCGATAAACAGTTCCTCATCACTTTTGTCTTTGAGACGTTTATCTTTAGGCCGACCGTTTGACTGACATCCGCGAGTTCTTGCACTCTACCTTGGAGGTTTTTCGGGTCTTGTGAAAGTATAACAACATCATCTGCAAAGCGCAGGTGACTGAGGTGCTCCCCATTAATTGGAACACTTTTTTTCTCCCAATCAAGTTTCAAATTCAAGTGGAATATTTAAACAACCATAAACATAAATATAAACCATGAAATATCAAACTGGTCAGGTCATAATATTGTAAGACAACTCCAGGTCTGGAACATCATAAGGTTTATGAAGGAACCTGGTCAACATCAAGAAATATGCAGAGTTGATTGCATACATATTAAATAAACGACTAAATTCTCAATTTAGTCAATAATAATTATTATTGTCTCTTTTTTACAAAATCCAATTCACTCGGCACTGGCTTCTCACAACAAGAGCTCCAGATTTTATTGTTGGTGAGGTCACAATATATAATGTATATAAGTAATGTTCTCAAGCCTGAGCATTTTTTGATTATTTCATTGGTGTAATCCAGTGGTTTCCAAACTTTATGTTATTACGCCTCCCTTTTAAAATATCTAATCTTAGCGCCTCCCCCCTTCATTCAATAAATAATACAGACAACTTTTTAAATGGCCAAAAATTTACTACTTAATACGACAAAGAAAAAAAACTTAATTAAGTATAAAAATAAACAAGTAGGTACTTTTATTAAGTATATTCATTTTTAAATTAATTTGTTTGTCATGCGATGGATGTACTTGTTTCTTAGCACAAAGTGCTCTTTTTCTACTAAACGGGGTCGATATTTCGATTTCATTGCAGCTAATGCAGAAAATCCCGTTTCGCATAAAAATATGATGTTACGAATGGTATAGCAGTACCTACTTTACTTACAACTTGCATTGCTTTTCTTGACAAAGTATTATATTATTTCTTCACTTCGATTCAATCAAAATTGAACTAGGGGTTTTGTTTCAATGAATTATTGCATGATAATTCTATCATTTTTTTTCCTTTTCAATAGTAGTCAATCCAAATTATCATAGTTCATTGACAAATGGATTCTACCATGGGCCCCATATCCTGAAGCGGCCCCCCACCCCAAAATCTGTGGCAGGCCGACCTACCTATCATTGAGGTTAAGGGCAGTGTGATGCACTAAAGCAGTGTTTCCTAAATTATACACGGGAGTTATCATTTAAGTACCTATAGCAATCATCATATAGGTATCACATTAAATTGCAATACATAACTACATATTTAAAATATTTAATAGTTTGAAAAAAAACAAAGTAGCGCCGCAGGCGACTTTTTTCAACTATTGTATTAAATTTGTGATGTCTGTTATGCCCGGGCCCCAGGCTCTTTATAAAATAAGCATTTGCAAACTGCAAACATATGGCTACATTAATTTATTGTGTTAAACTTTTCGCGCCTCCCAGTTTGGAAATCGCTGGTAATCTGTATCTTTTTGATATATTCCAGTGTTAAGTAATAATAGAAAGATGATTTTACACATCTCAATATACCTAAATGCACTTGTCGTTAAAAGACATTTTAATTACTTACTAGTTACTAATTATGACATAACCAGCCATTGGTGCTAAGCTGCCAACTGCATTTCTTATACTGTTTGTAAATGACATTTTACACGCTGCTTAGCGTACTTACACGAAACTTTGCTGTGTATGCAAACCGAGCCACAATTTATTGATGTGACCGATTTTCGTTATTACCCCTCGCACTACGATGCCGTGCCTTGCCGCTTCTATGGATAGAAATTTGTTCACGCCATCCTCACCTATATACGAGTACTTTAAATCCAAATACTTTGCGCTTTGATTCTAATGATAAAACTATAACCGGTGGAATTAGTTCTATATGTGACTTGTTCGCTTAAAATATATATAAAATTATAAATATATAATTAATATATACTATTTTAAGTCAACCCCAGACCCCATGATCTACCATTCAAGATTCGAATGTTCTTACCTCATTTACATTATGGGCGAGTAAACTATGCTAGCGCAATGATAATAGTGTTGCAACCGACATATGAATCGATTAAAAATATACTCATTATAATAAAAGCTTCATAACAAAACATGAAAAGTGCATTAATTTTCATTCCGTAAACACCGAACAGCGTATTCCAAAAATGTTCAGTATGCATTTTCCGAGTTTCAGCGATCGCCGACTTAATTTCCATGCGAATTTTCCGCTTTCCACGGCGGCTATTGAAAAGCATTGACGTCATACCGTCCGTGTTTCATGAGGCTTGCATCTATCTGAATACATTCTGATTTCAAAAATCAATCCTCTTTCAGATCTTTTGAATTCATAGAAGCAATAAAGAGAAATCGTATTTTATTTTGAGCGCCATCGTATATTTTATTGGATTGATATTTATAAAATCTGACACGTCTGATGTAGAAGTCTAATATAATTACTTAGGTACATACTGACTTTGTTAAGTTAATTCTTGTCTCGGAACATAGGAAAAGTAGTACTATATCAAGCATTTCTCACACCTACACTTTTTTATTACAAATACTTAAGTGTGAAAAATTAATAAAACAAAATGTGAATACTTTTTAAATTATCAAATGTTTTTCAAATGTTTTTTTAAAAGACATACTAAACGAAATATCAATAGTTTGTATTGAAATATTTTTTTAAATAAAAGAGGTAATCATTTGTGTTTTATCATAGGTACTATAATATTTAAACATCTCTATACATATTTATTGATTGATTCAATAAATTATCTTACTGAGACATGCATTAGTTGACGTTTCTTCTTCCTGGTCATTTCCTCATGGTTTAGACTTAATTGAGACTTATAAACTAGTACAGTGATCGCCAAACGATCGCTCGCGAGCTACCGGTAACTCGCGGTGGCATTTTCGGTAGCTCGCGTAGCATACTTTATCATATTTATAAATTTGCGTCTCAAATTTCATTGCTCAAAATGAAGGCATTCTTTTGTTCTACCTATTTATGTGAATCAACGTTTTCCACTATGAAGATGGTTAAAAGTAAATATAGAAAAAAGACTCACAGATGTACATTTTGATAATTGCATTCAGATGGGAGTGACAAAGTACCTACTCACCGAGAATTGAAAAAAATGTGAGGGAAAGTGAATGCCATTCTTTTCACTATTTATTATTACTTTTACTCACACTTGTTTCAAGATATTTTTCAATTATTATTTTGTTTATATATAAATAATTAAAGTATGCATTTTATGTTTTATTGGTTAATTTTATTGGATAATGATATTGTCTATGGTACGATAAAGGACGATGATAAACCAATATAATGAAGGATTATGTATAAGTACAAACAAACATTACATTACAATATTTATACTTGACATTTTTTTATTTTTTATTCAATAATTTTCATAGTAAAAAATGACTATTTGAAACATCATAACGATTGCTTAAATATATGCATTTGTGTCGGCGGAATATTATAGAAGTTTCCATCACCAAGGATACTAAAAAATGATAAAATGACATGCCATAGAAAAAAACGACAATGTTCAAAAAACGCCATGCGGCACGCGGCTAATTCTGTGATCATAGGCGATATATTATAACTCTATCTGTTTTCCACAGTCCTAAGAGAAATATTTTGATATAGAAAAATCGTTTGGCCAATGCAATGAGAAGGAAACATTTTGTGGTATTTTCAGTCCCTTTACGATCTACATAAAAGAATGCTGGTTACTACAGGTTTTTCCAAATGTTAATAATTCTATAAAACTTTATATTTTTAAATTCTAGCTCTCATATTATTATATTGTTTTATATTAATCATTGTTGTCTCCAGTAAGTATATGAAAAGACTTTCGAAGAAAAAGTTTTGTTATTTAACTCAAATATGACTTAATTTATCAAAATGCTACGGTTATCACTGATACTAACTATAATTTACATAAATGTATCAAAACGCCTTCACATAAGCAAGAAGCAGAAAAAACGCGGCAACTTGTCGCGCCGTGTATCTTAGCCCTAATAAGGTAAAAGTGTTATTATACAGTCAATAAAATTACATCTAGAAATAACCTGTACAGTTACGTTGATTTTTAGGATCAGTTAGCCAGTTACCTCTATATTATTCATTATTCTAAGATAAACGCAAAAAAGCAAATTTTTGATTGCAAATATAATATTTTCTTCGTTATTTTATTCAAATAGTGAGACAAATTAAATATCAAAATAAAACTTGTTACTTACTGAGAAGATTATTAAAAAAAATGTTAAAAAGTAGGTCGTGAAATATTAAAAAAATGAGAACAAAGAATATAATCAACGTTATAATTCACATTGGCTTAATACCAGTTCAGGTCCATTTGTTATTTTTCATGATTAATACAAAATGAATAAACTGATTTATCTGCATTATTTGAGATTACTTCATAAATAGTATGTTAAATGCCTGCAGTTTAAAAAAAAAAATCAAGATACGCGCTAAATAATCGTTTAGTAACGTGTATTCCCCTTCTGTAGAATACAATACTAAAGATAATCAATACATATAGCATATTATTTACATTTTTTTCTCAGGAAAAGAATTATTGGCAGCCGATAACAACTGGCAATTTTATTCGAAACAGACTAAAAATAAAACTTTCCCCAATTCAAAGTCGTGATTTACGATGTTACTTATTATTGACTTATTATTGAGACGTACCCAGTCCTGCAATGACTTATGTGAACTTATTCAATGTTTAATTCATTTCTCACATGTCCGGATTTATTTTAGATAAACACCCGAGAAAGTTTTGTTTGGCATTAAAACGCCCGGAAAATATGTCAAAGCGCATCATAGGAATATCTTTGAAATAAGGTCGTAAAGTTTATAGTTTCCGGTTCAGATTTATTAGCAAAAAGCTTCTCGTAAAAGATCCGTGTAATGATGTCGAGTGTTTCGATGGAATTTTACGTAAGCTTTCGTTGCTGTTGGAATAAAAATCTTATCGTGTTGCGACGTAGACGTTAAAAAGCTCATTTATGATGTTTGTAAAGTTAATTCTCAGAAATGTTTTTCGCTTTGAATACTTCAGCAAATAGACTTTCGTTATGCTAATATTTTGACGGTATTCTTCATTAAAAAAAAAGCTACAACTATTTTGTTTATAGCATTTATACTGAATTAAAAGATAACATAATCAGTCTATTTAAATTCTAGAATCTACACAACAGTATAATATTAAAATACGTATAAGTATACGTAAAATATTTTATAAAAAATAGTTATTACGAAATATAATATATTAATATGAAGCTCTACAGCTAACTTTTTATGAATGTTTAATAATAATGAAATTAAAATTAAATAAAAAAAGCTTTCATAGACAGGAAGTATTTATAAAATAAAATCATGACATAATCTTCTTCTTGGACCATATCTGCTCGCAAGAACATATTATATTATGCATAATATACGGCTGTGGCGAAGGGTAGAGGTAGGCTGTTAAGATACGACATAAATAGTGCACACAAAAGTTTTGTCAGTCTTACGTTTTTGTTTTTATTGAACAAAGACTACAATTTACAGATGGTGTTGGCTAGTTTTTAAAAATCAATTAAATCCTATTTAAACCAAACCATAATAGTTTTAGTATGCTATGGCCGATCCGACAAAATAGTGCACACTTTTTCATTCATACTTATTTCTTTTCGTTGAATTAACAATACATAATATTATGATGTTGGTTGTTTTTTTAAGTTAATTAAGCCCTGCTCAAACCAAACTAAACTTAACTCAAACGAAACTTAGGTAACATATTATTCTATCTATAAAATATCCAAAATGATCTATGATTCAGAATGGCATAATTTTAAATGTTTTATAGATGGACGACTATGTTTTGACTATTATCTTTTATGGCTTGGTTTTCTCAGGGTTTTTTTTTAATGTTAATAATTAACCACCATCAGTAAATTGTAGTATTAGTTCAATGAAAATAAATACGTATGACTGATAAAGTTTAGTGTCCAATATTTATGTCGGATCTTAACAGCCTACTCCACCCTTCGCCACTGCTTTACGCCGCCTCCATGAATCCTTGTCGCTCGACAGTTTTCTTTCATCTTCCGAAACCTTGCCAGCATTCCGTAATTCCGCTTTATTATATAAATACTACCTTGATACTGAAATCTCTTTGACTTGAAGAACAGGCAAGGTAGGTTGACAATCCTCTTCAGCCATCTGTAGTAAATGGCCGAGCCAGGTCCAACAACATCGGGTCTTCATTCCCAGTGCCTTGAGAAACCAAGACAGTAAAGTTAGGTGCACATTCAGTATCCGCCGCAAACATTGGTTGTTGAAGAACAGTATGTGTCAACAACCCAAGCCTTGTCAGCAAACGCCAGTCAACCTGCATGCATTGCTATATAGGGGCTTATGCACTCGGACATTACCTTATAGGGTAAGGAATGCATTTTTTAAATACAGTATTTCTATTCATACTTTCATGATTCCAATATCTAAGAAATGTGTTGTATGGATACATTACTATCAAAATATGTATCACTTAAACATAAAAAAATATTTTTAGTTATAAAAAGTGAATAAATATAATATACTTAATTAAGTTAGAAATTTACCCAAATCACCAATCTGACGTCCTATTTGGTTGATGTTTCTGACACATTTGGTTTGTACCATTTAGCAATACCTACACTACGCTATTATTGTACAATATGTATACAAAATAATTTTCCTTAGTATTTAGTATTTTATATACACATACATACTTTCAATTATAAATATATTATTAATTATTAGTCTCAACACTCAACCATTAAAATACAAAAACTTTTCTGGCCTTTTTTGTTTCAAAGTCATATTGTCATCCAGATCTAATTTAAATGCCTCTCTGCTCCAATAGACAATATTACCAGTAAGCTGATTATTTTAATGGAAAGATATTTCCGTTATTACTAAGTTTAGGTAGCTATTTCTATATATACCTAATCCGAATGATTCTCCTCGATTTGCCGCCCTTCGAGTATCTGCCGCCCCCAAGCGACACTCAATCTGCCTACCCCCACGGAACGTCACTGAATGCAATGCGCAAACGTTGCGAAATTGCAGCGATGCGATCGAATAATCTACAGTAAGCGCATTATTCAATTGTTTCATACGTCAATAAATAGTTGATCGCTACTTATTGGATTTGGATTCTCTTGCCGCACCTCGGACTGTAAACATCTATTTAACATTCATTGATAATCGTATATATAATTATAATAAATATAATTCAAACTTTACGATCGACTTTTTGTATTTCTCGGAGCCTTCTTAAGGTGCCATCCTACCGTAAAGCAGCACCGTCAGAATGCAATCGTTGAATGGGAATTTGGTCTTAGTCGAATACAATCATGAGTCCTAAATATTACACATCGAATTAAATGTTGAGCAAGCTGATTCTATTCGGACAGTGAACTGTCATTTCACAACATAGTTTACAATATCCCTCTGAGACTGACAAAACCATTTTAATATTTCAGTACTGTGATGGCAGACGGTTATAACTATTGTTTTTTTCACTTTTTTTTTAATTGTCTTCCATAATATATTCCAAATCGTTTGATGTGGCAAAATATTAGAACTGCAACTTTATTGGTCACAAAGTATCTGCATCTGACCAAATATGAAAAAAAGTTGATAATATGACAAAAACATATTATATCGGCTAAAAATGCAAGACAAATAAGACTTCATATTTTTAAAGGAAAATAATTTGAGGTTTGTGTTGGGATGCTAATTTCGTTTATGTTGATATAAAATACTTGTTTTTCCTCTCCTGTAAAATTGTGTAAACAGCAGTTATAATCGTTTGCCATCATAATACCGATTTAATAAAAGTAAAATTCGTACTGTAAAATTGTGTTTTATATAAATTAATAATACATAGTTACACGTTCCAAAAAACTATAAACATTTTAATATCTGTATTCCAAAACATAATAATATTATCAATAAATTGTATATTTATATAGTTTGTTAAAAAAACTCGCATTTCAATAATACATTTTTACGACTGCATAAAATGTGAAAATAAGACCACATATTTTCTTATTTATTGCAATTTCTGTATTGTAACGCGGTCCATAAAAATTCTATTACCGACATTAATGCAAATATTGAAAATCTATTTTGCATAATATTATGTTGTTTGCATTATTTTTATAGTAATATAGGCATGTTTGTAGATATTATATCTTAAAAAATATTGATTCTCTTCATGCACATTTTTATACAAAGTTATAACTTCAATTAAGGGCCCACATGCCCAACGAAGGTCAAAATGGGGATTTGATGTTATTTTCAAAGCATTAGCCTGAACATTCCTTAAACGTTATAGATAATCTATTTACATAATTTTGAAGCCTTATTATCCTTTATATTTATTTTAAACAATAATTAATTTAGCTGCACTAAGCAACAAAAAAATCTTTGTACATATATTATAAATATAAGAAAGATCATAAAAGATCACAGAACTCAAAAGTATGCGATATTATTTATAGATGTTGCCAAGCTGATGAAATGGCAATGAATCTGACATGTCACTCTGCGAGTGAACAACCGCTTGAAAATAAATAGTCATACAATGTGGTAGGTACTCAAAATATACTAAATCGATTAACTATTAACATATTCGGCAGAATTACATGTAAATTGTACGTTTTATATTTTAGCTGTCTTACTTTAAATAAATGGCCGCATAACATTGAGGTTAAAAATACTTGTTGTTCGAGGACTATTTCAGAGAATAATGTTTCAATTTTATTAGATTCAATAATAACATTAACTTTATATCTATTGGTATAAAATATCTAATAATAACATTGTCATTATTTACAGGTATTTTTGATAGGTATACCTTAAGGCGAGCATCTACCAGAATTTCATATACATATTATGTACGATTAGATTTCCCTTGTAATTCAGTGGTTTTAATTTACGTATTTTTAATTGATATGTTTAGACAAAAAATTGATCTCAATAATACTATACGGCCATCTATTTCCGATACAACAGCTCATGATAAAATTTTATACGGAAAACCTAATCCGTACACATTTCCGGATACGATTCGATGGATTTACGTCGTAGTAGCGCATAACTACGGCATTCCCAAGCTCGAAGAGTGTACAGAACCAGGGAAGACCTCGATACAGAACTGAATCGACCCCGACTGTCGACGATGATTTTACATAATATTATTCCTTACACTATTATAAAATGTCATACTGAGTTATCTACGTTATAATTGAAATCAATTCAAAATAGCAACTGGCTAGTTGTATGGACGTTTTTTTGGCTTAGCGGGTAATTAATAACCCAGTTTGTAAAATCAACCAGTCCCTTTTGCTACTGTGGCGTAGCACTTAAATGAAAATTGCCACCGGACGTGATTGCACGAGGTAATGGGAACACACGCTATACTTAGCCAAATACAAGTAATTGCAGCCAAGTGCATTCATTGCATGCTACTATTTTTAGAAAAGCGAAATTACTAAGAAAGGGAAAGGTAGAGGGGTACATTCTAATTATTAATTTATACACTAATTGAAAAGAATATACAACTATTGATTTGGATGGGGTTAATGTCGGAGGGTTTGTTTTTACTTTAATTATAAAATTAAGCCAATCGAATATTACACCGCCTGTACAAATTGCATGTATTCACTGGCAGCAATAGTGTGTATTTTAAACTATTATGACAATAACTGCTTACACGTAAAGTGCTGACTGTCTCTCCAATATCATTCTGTAAGAGTAAGCGAGACGTGATGTTGTCATTTTATCGTACTATTAATTGACAGGTCGTAAAAATCGGTTAACCTCAAAATGAATCTCTCTGCGGTGTAGCTCGTTTTTTTCTACTGCGCAGGTGCAGATCGAAAAGATCCCAACTGTAGCATGAAAATTCAGAAGCTTCCGAACTTTTTTGATGCATGCATGCAATCTTGCAATTTGCATTACAATACGTGTTTACACGTGCATTTTATTGTTATGACCGCGATAGTACGCACTGTCAGCAGTAAATCAATGCACGTGTTAACGGGGTATTAGGCGTATATTTCTTTTCACGTAAGATAAGACATAATGACGAAATATAACAGGTTTATTGAAGTAACAAAAACATAGATGAAAGTTTATTCAATACTTGGGCACTTTGTTATTATTAGGGATGAAACACTGATTTATTTTTTGTATACATTTATTAGCTTTACGTCTGAGTTTAGAATACTTACAATATACGCATATAACTATATTACACTAAAATATAATAATCCATCAATATATTATGTAGTTATATAATATGTTTTTATAATATATATATATTATTGCACTTAGCTCAAAATATCACGCATTTCTTTCTCTGAAGCAACCTTATCACTTTTATCAGATGTAAGTACGTATACTTGATGGCAAGTCTTTTGTTTAGGTTTGTAAATTATTCGCCTTGAGAAATAATTTACGATTGTACTTTACCTCTTAGCGTAAGGTACGCAGTACGTTACTGGAATCAGCTGGAATTAATTAGGTTTGCAGACAGATATTGTTTATATAAACCAAAGCAATAATTATATAATATACCTATAACTAGATTACACATGTTATATCAGTCAAATTGAGCTTAATTTAAAAAAATCATCTTACTACTAAATACGAGTATTATGTATCCAATTAAAACGCTGATATTTCCAATATTTCTATACAGTGATGAAATCAGAACTCCCATAGAATCTGATAGGAAGAGAATTGACGCATTTGAGATGTATCATCATCATCAGCCTGTATATATACACTGCCGGATGACTCCAAGCTGATTCAACTTCTCTCGGTCCTGTACGATGCATTGCCACGTATTTCCGCAGAAATTTATCATTTAATCGATCCATCTGTCTCTAGATCTACCTTGTGAACGTTTGGTACCACTGGATGACTAGATTTGTCCAACAATTGTTCCTTCTTCGAGCTATGTCTAGCTTATTTCTATTTGAGGCCTTTAGCGAACTCTATTAAATCGTAAACCCTTGTCTGTTTCCTTATCCACTCATTCCTCTGTTTGTCCTTTCGCGTTATGCCCAGCATGCACCTTTCCATACCACGTTGTGTTACGCTACATATACATAATATATTATATTCTTTATAACACTACATCAGGCCTAGAGGCCTAATGACAGTAATGTATTTAGTAATAGAAGTGAACAAATAATCACAAACACCCATGCTTTGATAAAATCACATAAATATTTTGTGACCTCACCGGAAATTGAGCCCAGAGCTCCCGAGTAAAAGGCCATCGCCTTACACACTGCACCACGACATCCGCCAAATAATGCTCCGTAAATTCAGTGTGCCTAACTGTATGCCGCGAAAGAAGAAGTCCGTAAATCTGACCGTATTATTACACCCTATTTAGTATTTATACAAAAGAGTAATTGCTCGTAGTTGTCGTGTGATCATCACAATATGATCTTAAATTTCTGCCCTGTGATCGGTTGCTCGACGAAACGGAAAGTGCGATGCAAGAAGGGGCGTAGCAGTATTGTTTCGGCAGAAGTGCAAAATTGCATCATTATTTATTAGTATTATTTTCCAAGTCACTTGATTACCACTTCACATCATTTGATTATTAAAGGTACGAATGGGTCAACAATCTTTTCAATTGATGACCCACTCCAAGATATTACGGCACGCACCTGACATTAACAGTGGAATAATATTAAATAAACTTGGAAAACGATCCTGTGCCATTTTCTGAGATAGAGTCGTCAGCAGTTTGGATTACCCGTTTGGAGTAAATAACCTTGATTAGCTACTACAGTCGTTTGAATTATCGTATCTTTGCCAATTAGGTTTATCAACACTAATGAAAATGTTATAAAAAGGGAAACGATTAGAGATTGTAGATGGGGAGTCACGTCTTGGTTTATCTAATTTACAGTCGCGTTCTAACATAATTCTTTCTCAAAATCAATTAGATCTTTCTCTCAAATAAAAACCAATAAAACAATATAATTGTATAATTACCTAATATGGACATACATTATATTAAGATTATTTTTATTCATATTAAATAAGGTATGTTAATCTTTTGATGGGACTTTTTATGGCTTCAATTTATTCGGTAAGTATAATATGCAAAAATATCAAGTATTTTATTAATTAAGTGGCCATTATTTAATGTAAATAGCAAGTAAAAATGATTATTGATAAGTATTAAAATAATCAATATGACAGTATTTAAATATGGATAGAAACAGATAAAATCTAATTTGGAGAGATTTTTTTTGCAGAAATAACTGATTTAGCAACTTTAGTATCATATTAAATTTAGTAAGATAGTAGGTATTATTCTTGTCTGACTCTCTAAAACAGGTTATGCTTTGGTTTTTACTACTAGAATAGTATTTATTGTTTTTTTTTCTATTATCTCACCCTTTACGTTCATTTGGTTGATTTTTACTTGCAATTACGTAAATAGTGTAATGTTATAATCATTTCATATAATTTATCTATATTTGTAACAAAATCATTCAAATTCAACCCATTCGCTGCGGACCTTTTAATTAATATTTACTTTCCACATTTAAGTAACATCAAATATTGGGACCATACATAAGATTTCATTAAATAAAAAGAATTTCAAGTTATACACATTTATATTTTTTATAAAAATTGATGTTTTTTAAAATAAATATAAAAATATTTAAACTATGAATTAGTCAAAAATCTAAACCGAATAAAGTTGAAAACTTAATATTCAAAGTTTTAATAATAAATATAACCATTCAAATAATGTAATATTAACGTAACCTATGCCACAAATACGTAACAAATAAACTTTTTTTTACAATAATTTTAAGTTTATCTTTAAAAAATAAATCTTTTTAATGTTTTCAGATACATATTATTTAATAATTAATACAGTTGAAATTGTAAATTATCAAAAAAAATCTCAAATTCCAAGCTTCGTATTTTTCCGCTAGGTTCTCTATTGGCATAAGGATTCCCCTTCGCAACTAAAAATTATTTATATTTTGATATAAACAATATTGTACATTCAACATTAAAACTGGCGGGCTTATACCGATAATTTCAAATAAATACTTAACACCTAATTACAATTCTGACCATTGATATTAAAAACTTTTCAAATTTATTATCGATTTGATTGAGAAATGCACGCCATTTTTATTGAGTGTGCCACGAAACAAATTCCCCATCCCCAGTGTGCCGTCAAGTAAAAAAGAAAACAGACAATGGATACTGTAAGACGCTTTCGCTAATTCTTAGGTCATATAGTTAAAACAGTCCAGAGAGAAAGGTGATCAGATGTAGTGACATATTAATAAAGTGACTGAATTAATAATGACCAAAGCAACAAAATCAGCGCAGGTTGATGGCAACGCCAGTGATTTTGGTGATTACCATGAAATTGGTTGTAAAACAACGGGTATTAAGAGAGTTATGCAACTGCAGCATATCGTGACCCTCGATTCGCCATAACTCTCGGAAGTTAGTCCACGTTCAGTAGGTTCGAGGTTAGGTACTATTTTACTCGAGTTAGTTACTTGACGACATGTTACATTGTTGCGGAATCTGGACAAATATAGTGATGGGTCGCGATTCGAGTAAGGGCTAAAAACATATTATTTACGACCACAATTGTATTGATATTATAAAGTAGTCTGAACTGAACTCAAATCATAAGTTCTTTAATAATTAATCACTTGATACTGTATGATTGATTTATTAATTTCACGAGATTTTTATACTAATAAGGCCCTCCTCCCACGGAGCAACTGAAATCCGACGGAACTGAAACTAAAATTGCAACCAGTATCTAGCTAATGTATTTCAATGGCGGCTCGCTGACGGCGAGACTGGAATCTCTTAGTTTCAAAAGGTCGCGAAGAGACGCAACATGCTAGTCGCGCAGTCTCCCAAGTTTCCAGTCACCGTAAAACAGTGGTACCAATGTTAGTAGATTCGCTGAAAAATCATATTATGTTCTTACCAAAATTGGTAGCACTGCGTAAGAAGCATCATGCTATGAAAACCATAGCAACCCAAGACGTCAAAAGTACAAGATAAGCAAAATTGAAATAACATAATTGTATTCGAGTAAACGCAGTAGGGTTCGTGTTGTCAGTTTTTGTACAAAACAGCTGAGGGTCTAGTTTGAAAGTTTGACGTTACGTGATTATTATTTCAAGTAGGTTTCAGTAGCGCCGTGTGCGAAGCATCACATTGGTCAGTTTATGGTTCCATCACCAACCAGTTCCGTCAGATTTCAGTTGCGCCGTGGGAGGAGGGCCTAAATGTCTATCAATAACTCTTTGACCACGTGTTAAAACTGTGAACTAACAATCCCCTCCAGTGTAGCTAATCGCACTTTCATTTTCAAGTGAGGAACACCCACAAATCTATCATTTTATTTTACGCTCTTAACGTAATTTACGTAATGTGAAGCTTTTTGTAATAAAAATAAGTCCAAAACGACCAGGAGTGATGATAAAACTATTATTAGTAAACGTTTAGTTTATTTCAAAGAAGAAAAGGAGTCACTTCTAAAAGAAGAGACGATATATTATTTAAATACGCCTCTAGCACTCGTTGCCGCCATGACAGATACGTCACTAGAAGTGTTCTACGTTCTGTCAGACAATAGCATTAAAATTAAGAACGTTTTCTAGTTCTTTTATCCAAAAATAATCGTCTACAAATTAAATAAACTCTGTTGTTCACAAGTTTTTTACACGCCAGATGCAATCCAAACCATAATTTGGCAGTGCTGCTTCTGAATCTCGTTGATTTATAATATTATATTCATAGTAAAAAAAAAACTCTTCCATTATAGAGATTCTCATTGATGATTTTTCGATTAATAATAAAAATAATTAACTTTTCTCAGTATTATTTAAATTATCAGTAAGTTGTCCACGGTGTTCAATTGTCAGGTTAGGTACAAAAATACACAGTAACTGTTTTAACTGTTGTGCACTGTTTTACGTCACCGCGACCTGTGTTGCCAATACAATTGTCGTTGACAAAAACATGCCAGACGGGGTGCGAAAACAAGCTTTTTGACAGGAAGAATAGCGAGATTTTGGGAAAATAAAATTGCAAATAAATTTACTTATTCTACCAAGAACGAAGTCAGTACCTTTCCTTTCGCGTAACAAAGATAGTGCAAAAATTTCAATACCGCACATTTTAACAGAAATATATTTTAAAATTGACAGCAAATGCCCATAATAAATTATATTGTGTCAATGGCGTTCAAATGTCATTTCATAACATTCCGATAATCGTCAAAGTGATGTCACATTCCAAAGCACACATTAAATTATATGATACCATTTCACTATAAGACCACGAATGCTCCTATTGTTTCAACGTGTTAAATTATGTTGTCGTCTCACGCTAATAAAATAGGTACCGACCTACCTGCAATAAGTAGGTATCTAATAGTCAGAAATTTGATGCGCATAAAAATAAATAAGCTAAATATCTAGCGTATTTTCAGCACATTTAAAGCTGTTGGAGGCATCAAAAAATGCTAGTAAAAACACCACAAGCCAAATGCGTTTTTTGCAAGCTAGATGCCTGTCGTAAAATGCTAGATCTGGCAATAGAAACGCTAAATTGGCAACGCGACCCGTTGTCATATTGCATCTTCTTATCCGAATGAAGATTCGTTGTTTAGACTCTTCCTTTAATTCTGTTTAAAAGCTTCACAACATTCTACAGAGCTTTTCTGCTAAAGCCAATACTACTATACTAGCCAATACTAGGGCACATTTCAGTTACATAGTGAATGTTCTCAAGGACACCTGCAAATCGTTGCATTATGGTGCCTAGATAATAAATTAACACATTACACCTATCAGTTGTATATTTTAGATAGGTGAATGGTGTCTGAATATGCTTAAAGGCGAAACTTTACAATAATGTATAATATCTCCCTCTATTGTACGGGTCGTTGTTCCCTTTGCTTTTGCTGAAGATCGTGATCATCCCAAAATTCAGTTATCTTCTGAGAAATCAAAATTTTCCAACCCTCTCGGTCATCTTCTTCGTCAAGGCGGAGTGAAAGTTGCCCCCAGTAAACTCCTTCACTTTATCACTCCAGCGCACTGATGTTGTTCCTCTACTTTGCCTTCCCTGGAGGCTACCCAAAAGCACAAATCTCTTCAGGTTATCCGGTCTGTACCGAATAATATCATATCCAAATAACTGCAGAATGCATCTCAGACTTATTTTCGAGAGTTAAAATAGTACAAAACTTAATCAATTAGAATGTAGATAAAATATAATTATTCATGACAACATGTTAACTTAACATTAAACCAAAAAAAATATTATTTTAAACTATGACCGGATATTCTCAAAATTTACCGGCATCCTGGTGCATCACTACTCGAAAGTATTTGACCCAATAACCGGAGCTTCTTCACTTAAGTTAGAGTGACGGTTTCGGATATCGTCCAAGTGGAATTCACGGAAATGGCGCATTTCTGCCTTATCAACGAACTAAAGTGTAAGCTCAGTTTAAATGCAACCGAACACCCGGGCAAACTTGTAAAGGTACTCACTGAAAAGCTTTATGCAATGGGAAAGCTCTGGCGAAGCTTTCGGTTATGTGGATGTAAAGGTTTTAATACAATATGTAATGGTTACAATAACGGTAATTTTATGATGTTCAACTATCTTCGCTTAAGTTCAAAAACCTGTATTGTTGTAAAATGTAAAGTATCTCATAGTATAATACTGTTAGTATGTATTTATCTTTTATTCTAGCATTATAATCAGTGTTTCAATAACACCAATGTGGAATATCTTTTATAATATTTTGCAACAATTAAAATAATATAAATAAATAAAACTACTGATTGTCGAGTGGTGAAGTATCCGCTCGGTAAGTCGGGTGTGTCGGGTTAAAATTCAGGGTCTGGCAAAATTTGCATATTGTTTTTCACTATGTGTTGTCATAGTAGCGTAGCGTAGCATGGACTTTATAGAATGAGCAAGTGGCTAAAATCTATTTCTCGTAAACAAAAATGTTACGAAACAACTTCATGGCGCGACCAAGATCCAAACCGGATTGTAGTGGCAATAATTATTTAAAAACTAACCAGCATCACCTGCAAATTATATTCTTAGTTCAATGAAAACAAATAAGTATGACTGATAAATTTTAGTGTGGATTATTATTGATGTCGAATCTTAACAGCCTACCTCCGCCACGATTGCAACCCAACACAATTTAGTTTACTTACTTTTTTTTAAATAATTTTATTATTTATTCTAACTACTAGTGTAGACGATATTGTGTTAATTACATTTTCCAGGAATGTTTTCTTTGTAGACATAAATTACAAAGGAAATTATTTTATGAAAGTCTTTAATAAATAATTGTTTACTGTTCTTCCGGTCACAGATATTTTCATTCAAATATAAATTTCATACCCAACATAATAAATAGCCAATATTACAATAACAATTAATGTATTCTCCATTCTAGAGAATATAGTAATATTATTATTGTAATATTGATGACTTTACATTTTTATATTTTGTTTTTTACTGACATCTGTACAATAAATACGAAACGAAAATCTTCTTTGTAGAAGTGACATCTGTGAGAAATACTTGCCTACATTTATTTCCAGTAGGAAAAATACCACAATTCCACAAACTGAATAAAACTATCTGCTACTAACCCAGAGATGGCAGTAATCTTTCAATAACAAATTCATGATAATTCATTTTATAAAAAGAATACTAAAATACCAATGCTAATTCGAAGCAATAATATAATTTTGTAATAATATTATATCAAATTTAAAATCAAATATATTTATTTTTACATATAATGAACATAACAAATTATAAATTCAAAGCGTTCTCGACATGACATAAAATAAGTGTTGATAATTAAAAAAAAAAACCGAGAAGTGTGAGTTAATAATACAATAGGTAATAAAATAAGAAATAAAATAAGAAAAGAAATAAAATAAAAAAGTAAAAGTAGATGGAAGCACACAGAGTGAACTTTGATAGACCCTATCTTAAAAACTTATAAAACAACGTCCACCTAAATTCACGCTCACGTAAGTGGAATATATCAATATCCGAAGCGATTTCATTACACATGGTTATTGCCCTCCCAATTGGCATTACTAATGTCAGGTTAGTTCTGCACCGCGGATGAACAAACAACGGATGCCCTCGATTCCTAAGGTAATTATCAGAGACACACAAGCCAACACCACCAAGAATGGCAGAGTTCACATTTACGCCGCGTATAAGTCTGAAAAAATATGTAGCTAAATAAAGATCGCTTCTAAATTTTAAGCTACAATATGTAAGCATCCCTAAGAGAAAATCAGAGCCACGGATAATATCCATACAGCCGAAAGTAAAGGAGTCTCAAAAATTTCTTTTGGACTCTCTCCACCATAAGGCTATACTTCAACTGATGCGGGGCCCAAACGATAGACCCACTCTCAAGTCTGCTTCTAACTAATGAGTTATAGAGAATTTTTAGTACCGTAACATACGAAAAGACCCGGGAAGTACGCAAGACAAAGCCCAACATCTTTAGCGCTTTTTTACAAATGGTATCTATATGACCACTGGACGTCAGTTTACTGTCAAACGTAATTCCAAGATCTCTTACAGATGATATTCGCGAGAGAACTCTGCCATGCATCGAATACTGGAAAAACAATACTCGTGAGGCTTCAGTAAACGATAAAACATTGCATTTATGAATATTGAAGTCGAGTTTGTTACGCCTGCCCCAAATCAAGTTGGAGATTACTACAATCGTCCAAGGTGACAACTTCCATGAAGAGTTTAAAGTCATCAGCAAACAACAAAAATATAGCATTTTTAATTACCAATGCTATATCATTTATAAAAATCGTGAACAGCAATGGCCTCAAGTTTGAGCCTTGAGGCACACCAGAAAATCTTTCAAATGTCTGTGACTGATAAAGGCCGTACGATACGTATTGTTGACGATTCTTAAAATAACTCCCGAATAGCCTGAGAAATCGATCAGACAATCCAATTAGTTGGAGTTTTTCCATTAGAATATCGCGATCGACTCTGTCAAATGCCTTCGAGAAATGCTTGTAAGAACAGTCAACCTGGCTGCCTCTATCTGGTACTGACGACACATAATCATTAAATACCTTCAGGTTTGTTTCCGTTGAACGGCCTGCTCTAAATCCATGCTGCTCATTCATTATAAATGACTCAATCCTTGGAGAAATCATGCTGTGCATGATCATCTCAAGAACTTTTGCTGGTGCAGAGAGAACAGCTACCGGCCTATAGTTTTCCACTGATGACTCCGTACCACTCTTATGAATTAGAGTAACCTTTGACATCTTCCATACTTCCGGAAAGATATCCGTCTCCATTGTCAGGTTAAACATATATGCAAGTGGGCCCTTGACAAAGTCAATACAACCTTAAAAAAAAACGTTGGGACATTATCCGGTCCCAAAGACCGCGTATTCTTAAGTTTGTTAATAAACCTAAATACGTCACCCTCATTAATTGGGAAGATGTCAACGGATTGGGCACCGCATGATCGTTTTCTTGACGTTGAGGCGACATCCAGATTCGGAATACTACTTGCGTAGACGGACCTGAAATGACCAGCAAATGCTTCTGCCATCCTATGTCCAGTCACCTCTTCGCCCTTCCAAGTCATCGAATTGGCAAATCCACCATCCTTTCTTAATGATTTTATATAATCCCAAAACGATATACGATTTTCGTGCATGCAATCCCTTACGGACTCCATATATGTTCGATCGGCCAGCCGAACAGCTTGTCTCACTCTCATACGATAAAGGCTAAACATTTCATAGTCATACTGACCATGTTTAGCCTTCCAGGCTGTATGATAGTAGTGTTTGACTCTAATGTCCCTAATAATCTCCCGAGAAAACCACTTCGGATATCGTCTTCCACCTCGACATAGTGACTTCCTCGAAAAACATTTATTAAACACATGAATACGTGTATTAAATAAGGCTCTAAGTACCAAAAAGTAATATTGCCTGTAGTTAAAAAAAACCGAGTCATTGCAGTAAAATTTCATGAAGCAGACCTTTTGAAAAATGTAGTTTTACAGTATGAATCAATCACGGCAGCTTATATTAATACACGTATTCACATTATATTATACAACATTATAAAAGTATTGTGCCGCCTCATTCACATCAAATATATTATGATTATTGTGAAATTGAACAACTAAACGATTACCTATTTATATGTTTTTTTTTTATAATATTAAGTCGTTACCTATAAATTATTATGCAAATTATCTTATCAATAATAAATTATCTTGCTTTTACATCCTGCTGCCAATATAGCTTGTTGATGTTAAATATAATTAGTAATGCTTGCTAGGTTCTAAAGTGATAAAATTTAATTAAAAAATGCGCACGTTTTCATAGCAAACAGTGGTTAATAATATGGTTATCTCCGTGAAAAGTTGAAGGACGTCAAGTGGCTTTCGCAATATGGCGCCAAAATGCACTTCCGGCGTCCACTTATCTGAACTTCTAGTGAATTTGCAAATTTCCCGCGCATATGAAAATTCTTCAGGGACTTCAAGTGCCATTATGTGTCTGTGGTATTATCTATTTCTATTTTGTATGGAAATACGAACGTAGACAAGTGCGTTTATGGGATTATTGTCGCTCGTGTTTTTTTCTTCAACATCAACGTGAATTAAGCATTTATGGATATCTCGCGAAGCCTTCAAAAAATCTTCAGAAAGTTACTAAGTCAATGGTAGATGCATTAATTATTAATGTTAATCGTTGTATCATGTTTTTCATATTATTTCTTCTAACAATTAATTCTTTTTTTTTATTTTCAGGTATGTACTTACTTCTAAACTACTTCCACGGAAGTAAATACTTAACCTATACTACCACAAGGAACAATCGTAAGTAGATAAAAATAAATGTTGTACTGTAAAATACGTGATGTCTGTCAGCAAGAAGAATATACACGGGAAACATACGATGAGGCACAATAAATAGTACGGGGTGCGAGCACCCCTCCAACACCTAGCAGCATGTGGTTACCACATACCGAGCTTCACCAAAAATTTCACGTGTCAGACAGATTTGCTTGCTCTTTTGCCGCATCACGTTATCTGTAATTTAAACCTTTGTCTACTTAACTTTAACACCCATTAATGGTTAAACGTCCACAATATACAAATAATGTAGGTAAATTATAATTACATTATAAAAACCGTGAAATAAACACATAAAAAACTACAAAACTAATTTGCGTTGTTCGGATCGGTAGCGTGAACTGGGGAACTCCGGGAACTAACCTATAGTTGGCGGTAAGCAGAGAAAGTCCCGAACCTATTAGCTCATGTTGGAGGTTAGAGTCTGCGCGGTACCGCCATAGTTTATGTTTATTGGTTTAATTGTTTGTTATTGTTGGTATTGCGGTCAGATAAGCATTAATTTAGGAGGTGCCAGGGAGAAATTTAATATATGGGTATGATTTGGGATTGCTTGGTAGGAATTTAGACACAATTGGTGTAAATATTATTTTAGATAATAATATTATACTTACATTTTATTATTTAGTAAGAAATACATCGAATAAGGTAAGTAAACAGACATTGGCGTAATAATTTATAAAAAGTCACTTAAACTCACCCTCACACTATTACGTGAATGGTTTAGTTAATGTAACATTTCGTTTTTTTAGTTTACCTACTATCGAAAATATTGGCATTGCTAGGCATCGCGACTTCTTAGCGACAAAGCACACTGCGAGTGGCCGTGTGATGCGGTTTGGCGTAAAAAGCTACTACGATATGCACAAAGCAAGCTCTTACTTGTCTTGGGCCTTAGCCCACTGCGCCGTGCAGGTTCTTGCAGTGTGCTCCGCCACTCAGACTGCAATGGATCCAACACCATTGATGATATTTCGCCATTATTTTCTAAATATCTAATACCCGTTTGCATATGTATAAATTTCGCGATGCACAAGTGAAAGGTGTGATTTCGCGCCCGACTCAGTCTAACTATTTTCTAGGAGTTTTTCTATTATCATAATAATATGATTGAGGTTTTTCAAAATTACATAATATTATATTGCTGTTATTCCTGGATATGTTAAATGTCACTTTGTTATGTAATATAACTAGACAAGTTTCTTATTTACTCTAAAAAATCTTTCGTTACACCACTGAATACTTCGTATAATAAACATTTTTAATACTGCAATTAGTTAACTATAATAAACGTTGCGTAAAATAATTTATATATTATTCCATCCGTCAGTCTTCTGACAATGTCCATCTTGTATATTCTCACAATGTTTGTATTACATAAGACAACAACATCCTATCGTTATTATAATAAAATGCTTCGATGCACAAACATGATCTTGATAGATCAATACATTTTGATTAAATCAAAAGGTTATAATTCATAATATTAATAATATACTATTATATAACTTAGATGGCTATCAAGGCATAAGAGAAAAATGGTTTATTATATCCTTTCTGACAACATATATAGGTATACAAATTACCTAGATAAGATTACATGATAGTTTTTATCTAGTTTCTTAAATCGGACATTGTTAATTATTAATATTAGTTGCCTTTTCAAGTTTAAATATCTTAAATTTGTTTTACCTAATATAATATTTTCGGCTTTGTCGGGGGTGGAAGAAGTCGTTGGAATTTAACCCCTGATGTTATATGGTTACATTTAAATTGTACGTAAAACATTTCACCGTGGCACAGTTCGCCGTGAGATTTCTTATCGGAAAGTGATTTTATTTCAATATCGGAATATGAACATTAATTCAATTTTGATAGCTGATTTTGGCAAAACTTATGAATTCAAGAATGAAAACCTCATCTAACCTAACAAAATAATCTATTACTTATATCGACTATTTTCAAAATTTGTTTGCTGCTGGTTTCCTGTAAAGTGTAAACCGACAAGAACCGTTTTTTTATTTAGACATTAATTTTATGTCAGTACTATACGACCCAAAGAGGTTGGACGGTCATTAATATACCACCATATATTCCAATACAATATTTCACGAACTGCATACGTACAAGTTTCCGGACACGATGTTATAATACATCGTATATTATATACCGTTCAGACGATTGCGTCGTGTGTGAGATGTGATATGGTTCGGTGCACATTTAGAGCCGAGCCACACCGGGCGACTCTGGTCTCGAGACCAGTCGCGCGACTAGTCTTCCTGGGCGATTTACTCGGGCGACTTGCAGGCGACCAGGAGCCCTATGTTAAAACTTGCGAGTGCAAGCTTCCCGGTCGACATGACGTCATATGACATCATTGTGACGTACTACCGGAGTGATAATAGCACTCGAGAAAATCACGCTACTCAGACAGTGGCGCTATTCATTGTCACCATACACATATAGGTGTTTCATCGTAATAATTATCTACGGTGAGCACTGCGCGCGGGCGGCATGCCTCGAGCGTGTATTGGCTCACGTCACAATTACGTCATGTCGTCTGGTGCCACACGAGTCAATAGTTAGGAAATCGGGGCCCAGAGAGGCAGCCAATAATAATAATAATAATGAATGTACACGCAAGTATGCAAAAATACGTTCTATCCGTGGCGTGGCTGCCGGCGACTGGTCGCCCAGTGTGGCAGCGCTCAATACATAGTTATATGTTTTCATACATCGCTACTGATCGCCCGACCAGAGAGACAAGAGAGACTGGAAGACCAGACCGAGCGCACGAACGAGATTTTACTGGTCGCCCGACTTTATTGCTTGCGCGACTAATGGGCGACCAGGTGTGGCATGCTCCATATAACTGCATGCATCGGTCTGGTCTCGGCGACTGGTCTGCCGACCAGAGTTGCCCGGTGTGGCTCGGCACTTACTGAAGCACATTTGGGCGTTTATATTGATGTATGTTTATTTTGAAGCACGATTACGTACCTATTACACGGTACTATTTAATGCCAGAACTTAGATATATTAAACTGTGTTGTGAGTGTCATCATCAGCCGGGGTCAATCCACCGCTGTATGAAGGCCTCCCCAAGCTTCTTCCAACTCTCTCGGTCCTGTGTCATTCGCTGCCACGTATTTCCGTCGAACTTTACCAGATCGTCAATCCAGCGGATTTTAGGGCGACCCTGTGCCCGTTTCGTGCCCCTTGGGTACCACTGGATGACGGCATTTGTCCAGCGGCCATCCTTTCGGCGAGCAATGTGCCCCGCCCATCTCCATTTCAGCTGTTTGGCAACGTCTATTACATCGCGTACTCCTGTCTGCTTCCTAACTCATTCGTTTCTCTTACGGTCCTTTCGCGTGATGCCCAACATACACCTCTCCATGCGTCGCTGTGCGACTCTTAGCCTTTGGACATCTCTTGTGTTGAGGGTCCACGTCTCGCAGCCATACGTGAGCACGGGTACAACACATTGGTTGAGTACCCTACGCTTAAGACATAATGGTAGGTCACTCTTTAAGATACTATTCAGACGTCCGAAAGCATTCCATCCCAGCTTTGTTCTTCGAGCAGTTTCATCGTGCATGCTTTTTGAGTGTAAAGGATTATAATAATACTTTTGAATTTAGATAATAAAAGGGAACGGATGAGCTGCTCGTGTCGACTACATATTGGAAGCGCTCTATATCAACTGTATCATTTCCGTTGCGATATTGTCAATGCTCTATAAATGAGCATAGCTGATAATAACATGTCAGTTTTCGGTTTGTATAAAATCTCTATAGCTTACATAAAGATAAGGTGAACTCCATGGCATTGAATTATTGTGTATTTGGAGTCACATACCATCTATTGCAATAACCATGGCACTGGATTGTGAATTACGATAATAGTTAGTACTAGTTATTAATTATTTTCGAATGCAATGCAGTAACCTGTTCACAATAAACGAAAAAAATTGATTGCATATTCATTTCATAAAAAAAAATTACCAGTTGTTTCATAATACCATATTTCAATAAGACCAATAACTATCACTACCAAAGAAATTTACAGTTTTCTGTCGCGGTCTGACTTTAGTAGACTTACAATATTTAGATGAACAGTTAGTAAATGATATGAATATCTCCGTTCCTGAAGATATAAACATGAAAAACCAACATTATAAAATATACTTCCAAACCATAGAATTCTGCAGTTCCTTAGCCACATACAACTTTGGTGACACTGGAACAATACCTTGAAAAGAATCATTGTCAACAAAATTCAGTTTCGTGGATCTGAAAGTATTGAATGCAGGTATTTGCAACCATTGGTGAGATAAGTTACTATCCTCATCAGCAAAAGATATTTTTATATCGCACGCATTTATATCTAAAGAGATTGAATGGTCAGCATCATTATGGCATTTTATTGTTCTCTCATCTCTTTCACATATCGGCTATAAATACCTCTCAGATATTCCGCTATACGTTGGACCTATTGAGCTTTTTCTAATCCTCTCCAACCTTCAACCTGACTAGGAATACGTCATTTTGTTTGAAAATCGATTATACCATCTAGCGGACATTCACAAATGTAGTTTGTAATAAAATTGCGACAAAAATTCGACTCACCACACATTAATTATAAATGATATTATGTTCAATTGCTGTGAACATACGTACGTTATTTTGAAGCATCATTCTTTTTTGGCGGGTGTTTTATTTATTTATAAATTAAAAACAAAAAACCTCATTAATGTCCTTTAATTGAATTTCCGTATCGTATTATAATCGGAAATATTATGACAGATGCGATATGACCGTAATATAGAATACACTTGAATCTAAGTGTAGAATTCACTGCCGTGAAGCCACTTTGCTTTGTTCTGTACCGAAATTATACTTTGACTATAATACAGCCCTCGATTATTGATTATCTGGTTTAAATTATGATGCTCAATGATGATGGTAAAATATTACAATTAAAAGGGTTATTTCAGTATTTAAAATGTATGTTTTTTCTCTGTCAGAATCTATCACTATGTGGAAAATTCCCGATAATTAAAATTCTAATGTGCACCGTGCTTATAATATTATTGTAATCGCATTAATACACATAAAACGGCCTCATATTGCCGGACACTTACCTCTCTCTATTCTTATTCTTACTCTAAGGTTATAACTCTATTACCAGAATAAATTTCAGTGATTCATAATAATATTTAAATCAAATAAAATTATTTACATTATTTTATTACTACAGTCAATTAGGCCCGTTTCAGACGGGACACCGGTGTCGCGCTCGATATAATATAGGAGGCCATTGTTTTTGAATAAAGGGGCCTTTTTATTATGTTTATGAACGCCTCAGCGCTAATGAGTCAACGCATAATTTATAAATTTATAAATTAGAACATAAAACTGGCTGCGGTAATAAAAACAAGTGTATCGGCGGCTTGAGAATGTAGCGGCCGACGGAAAAGTGTACCGGACACGCATTGACTCATTTACTCTGGGGCAATAATAAACATAATACAAAGGTCCCTTTATTCTAATATAAACGCCTCCTATATAATATCGTGCGCGACACTGGTGTCCCGTCTGAAACGGGCCTCACTTATATTTAACCTCATGATATTTTACTCCCTAGGCTCATTAGTCATTAGTCATGTAATAGTATTAAATAAACCATCTGTTATTTTGACTTACGATGCCTGGATTGTAGAGTACCTTATATTAATAGTAATAATGAATTATTTTAGCCACATCAAAGGGGATTTGAGTGTGTTCAATCAAACACGTTAATTAGTTCACCTTTACATCAAAAGCTTTCAGTTACTATTCCCTATGAATATTAATAATTTGTTATCGTGGCATAATGTGATCAGGGCAGGATTTAGACTTAAAGGAACCCTGGGCTAAAAGATACATATTGGAGGCCTAGAAATACAACTTATTAAAATGGCATTATTTATATATTTTTTATTTATTTTTAGTTTTGAAAACATTATATTAATTTAATTACAATAACTTTACAGACAACTTTTGTTGGAAAACATTACATCCTCAATACTATAATGTTGAGTATTTTTATTAGACGTCATGCTTTTTGCTGTATAATACATATTATATTGTATGTCTTTCAACCACAAATATATTATTTTGAATTAAAAGTTGACGACTGTTGTTTGTTTTAAAATGTCTGAAAGCTATTGACATTTTTATATGAAAACATAATAATTATATTCGGCAGCTTATTTTTTTGCAATTTATTTCAATAAATATTTTGTATGCTTAATTTACAGTAGATATGTATTTAATTTTATCGAACTGTTCATTAAAAATATTATCTAATTTAATTTTTAAGCCTCTACCATCTTGGGAACCCTGATTTATAGCTTCTATAACCCTGCATCAAATGCGGTCCCGAATAACATAACATATTGCTGAAGGAGTGTTTCAAATATAACCAATTTATTATTACGGATAGGGACATAAATTATAATACATTATTATTTTATAATTATAATAGAAGCATCCGCGGTGGATTAGTGGCACAGAGTATGTATGTTCTGTAGAACCCAGTATTCTTCTTCTTATCGT
Source organism: Rhyacophila brunnea (assembly GCF_057557595.1). Classification (NCBI taxonomy): domain Eukaryota; kingdom Metazoa; phylum Arthropoda; class Insecta; order Trichoptera; family Rhyacophilidae; genus Rhyacophila; species Rhyacophila brunnea. Next base: position 40,081,250 of record NW_028232796.1, on the reverse strand, counting down.
GTCATCCCCTAACAGAGGTCTCTCACCATCATGGCAGTCTTTGTTTAATCATCTGTTACCCGGAACAGTTCGGTTATGAATTCGTACCAATCACGGAGGTTCTTAAGCCACGAAATGCAGCATCGTCCTCTGGTATTTCAGCGTCGATCTTTTTTATACTACGCAGAACTTTTCGACCCTTTTCCATTCACTTGAGAACGTCAACATTTGCCGCATGGTCAATTTAAGGAATTTTGAGGTTGCGTCTATACAGCCACATCTCGAAAGCCTCAGTCCTCCGTGGCATCCCACAGAGTGCACATCCGTGAGTATCTACATAGCCAACCTCACTGTGATCATATATGGTGCTAGTAATTCAATTAGTAAAGAACATCGGCCAGAATTCGATGGATGTGGTTTTGAACACCGCTCGGTACCAACATTTTTTCAAAATAATTTGTCTAATATGCACAAGTACTTCTGAATTGTTCCAAATTATGTGTTTTTAATTACGAATTATATATTTTTAAATCTTGTCTAAGTGTTATTCAATGAATAAAAAAAATGTTTATTCATTAATTGAGCTGCTCGGGCGTAAGCCATGTTAAAGGGCTTGAAGTAAAATTCGAGATATTGGTATTTGACGGGATAGAACAATGCAAAAATATCGAGAATCTTACTATACTGAGCTGATATCATCATTTTTATTAGAATACGTCAGGTCCATTACACTGTTATCGCTGTCTGTTCTACTGAATTCATTAAGTTTTTCACAAATTTTTCGGCTAATTTTGAGACTGGCATACGTCTCAACTGTAGACATTCCGCCATCTTGCATCTCTTACCATAGTGTGTGTGAAACGATTGTCATTACAATAATACCTATTCTAAAATTGCATTGCATCTCAATGAAAGAGGATTCGAATAACATGGGTTTTGCAAAAAAATGATACTTAACATGGTATAGACCCGACCAGCTCAATTATTAATAAAAATTGTGTTCAGTAAAATTCGTGCTACATGTTTTCATTTTATAAGCCTTACAAGTTATATTGCTAAGTGCATATTAGGAAAATCATATCCGAATTGGTAAGGTGTGTCCATAAAGGAACGAGATTGATGATCGATAAACTGATTTATTTATTATTACTTAATGCGATGTTATAACCTGACTGAATTTATTGCTACACGTAATGAGCGCCTTATTAGAGCTATACAGTCGTAAAAATGCGTGAATATGATATACGGCTATCGATCAATCTCTAGCTATTTACAGATTTAATGCTTGCATCATTTTATAATTCGATCAGATTATAATATGTGTGTGAATTTTAATCTAAAATTATTTAAATCAACGTCAAAATAATTTATTGGGGCACATGCCCTTAAAAATAAAAACATTAAATTTAAAAAAAATAATCAGATATTTTCAAAAAAAAAAACTTAAAAATATTTTTCCAGAATGAATTAACGTTAGTTAGTCATCATTGTCGATGATCTTTTTTTATAATTTTATTATTTCACCATTGTCGGTTTATCAAACCGTATAAATATTCGACGTTTCGCAATCAACTTTAAAGTTAGAATACTTTCTACATTTATTTTTTAATTGTGTATACTTTTACAGTTACTTTATTTATAAGTACATAAATACTAATGAAGCAGGGACGTAGAGTTTAATTGAATTTAAAAAGAAAACGAACACCATTTGCAATTTATATTCATAGTTCAATGAAAACAAATACGTATGACTGACAAAGTTTAGTGTGCATTATTAATTATTGTCGAATCTTCACAGTCTTCCTACACCATTCGTCAAAAGTGTACGGTAATTTTTCCTTTTAGGGATGCTGATATAAAAAACCTTACATAATATATATTTACTACTGGCATCGGCCGGCAAAATAGTATGATGTCTAGTATCGAGTAATGGTAGCTATGCACTTTTCTAAAAATAATAAGATATAGTGTTTATAAAGAAGTATGGTTTAGTCAAATATAACTACCGTAAAATTTCGCAAGACATACATAAAATTATTATGGTCATAAAAATAATTGTGATTTCACCTGATTGAATTATCTGAAGATGCCGAAAGGATAAACCTCGAAAAATCGTTCAATCAAAACATTACAACACTCAGATTTGAATTAAAATTTATATTTTATCAAGTATATACTTACCTAACCTCGGTCGTGTGAACAAGCATTGCATTGATTGCATACTCAGAAGAAAACGAACCAGAAATTGTTTATGATTGTCATTATCATGTGAAAAGAATCTATATGCTATTAATTATAAAAATCGAAGAACTATTCAATTTCAATTTATTTATTTTACATACTGTGGACATTACAAATTATAAGTTTAAGACGTTCACAACATGGCATTTAAAAACAAAGAAATATTATTAAAACAGTATTATGTACATAACAAAAGAGATAGATCAGTAGTAAGTTATTCTACAGTATAAATGTGTAAATACAAAAAATATTAAGTATATAGGTACAATTAAGTACACCGAATGAGTTCAACAGACCCTATTTTAAGAATTTATAAAACAACGTCCACCTATACTCATTCTCAAGTAGGTGGAATATATCAACATCCGAAGCGATTTGGTTCAACAGAATTATTGTCCTCCCAATTGGCATCACCAATGGCAGGTTAGTTCTGCTCCTCGGGAGAACAAACAACTGATGCTCCAGATTTCTAAGATAGTTATCAGGGACACACAAGTCAATACTACCAAGAATGGCAGAGTTCTCATTCACACCACGTACCTATAAGTCGAAAAAAATACGTGGCCAAATATTGATATCTTCAATTTTAAGTATATTTATATAAACCATTGTGGACTCGACCTAACGTCAACACGTGGATAAAAAACTGTTCAATAAACGTATTAAACTCAGATTAATTTGTGTTTAAATATTTTACCAAGTATAAAATTAATAGTTTTTCAAAAAAAACCGATTTAATTTTATGAATTTACTTATACTTTAATTGATGGAATGAAAGTTATGAATCGTAAAAAAATATTATGAAAAAAAATAGAGCACTAATTCTAATTTCAATATTAATCGTCAATAAATATCTAACTACCCGTCAGCGTAACATTTTTTAATTTTATTTCTTAAGGGCTTTTATAAGTAAAATAGTTTCCTTAAACGGAAAGTCATCAATTTCAATATCAGAGCCTTGAAAAATCCCCTAAGTAGGATGTCATGTCCGCTTTATCTAAAGCTCGCCCATTTCGCAAAAGTGAAAATCGCAAATCTCCTGCGCCGCCACGAAATAAAACAAAGCCTTTTCCCTTGGCCGGCTGATAAGACGGAGATACTGTCAATCTCTTGTGGTAGAAAAAGACTGAAAATTTTAACAGTAGCGTCTTGGAGAGGATTTTTTATAACATGAGATTTTTCATACCAATTCAATTTACTCAGTAATTCAGATTTACTTAACGATAACGGTAATAATTAACTATTTTTTATTCAACCAATAACTCACAAGATTTAAGAATGTAACATTCTAATTATTGAACATACATGATTTTGAAAAAACATTCTAGAAAACATATTATAACCAATAGAAAAACCTTTTTGAAAAAAGTAAGATACCCCGCAGGAATCGAAAATGCATCTCTCGGGTATCACGCCCACGCACATTGACCACAATGCTAAAGGCCTCCTAATTAATTACGACAAATTTTAAGTCATGGATTTGTAATACACACTGAAGCGCTTTCTAAAATGAGCTACATTGGCGATCGGTTAATTACAACCGACATCACGGATCACTTCAAGATCTTTTGTTGTTACTTATTTGAACTTGCTAATAATTTTTAATTAACTGTTTTTTTATTCAACGAATAATTCACTAAGAATGTAACATTCTAATTATTGTTGAACATACATCATTTTGAAAACACTTCTGAGAAAATATTTATTATAACCAATAGAAAAAGTAAATCTTGTGGTGATCCGTGACGTAGATTAGTAATTAAAGTAATACCTACCTACTTTGATTTAAAATACAAAAGCCAATCGCCAACGTAGCTAGTAGAGTTATATTTTCGGATTTTCAGTGTCTATTTGCCTTTTGGTAAGTGTACACAGTGCCTTAAGATGCCGAAAGGCGAAACCCGGGTCGCAAAAAATGACTCAAATGGAAAATTACAAAACTTAAATCCATTAGAATTTCGTAATTTAGTTTACATTAATATGACTATTGTCAATTATATTGTTTATATATTGGTTTTATTAATGTTGAATACTCTGGATGTCTGTCCAATATAAACCTCATCGAAACTGTTAATGAAACGAAACGAAACTAATAAATTTATTATACCAGTGCCATTCAATCATATAATTTTTTCTGCAAATCTAATTTGTTTTTTTCTCTTTTCCAAAATCTTTGTTATGAAACATTTGAAAGACTTTTGCAATGTTTATAATATATATTTTTTTGTTTTTAAACTATACCAGTAAAATTTTGTGTTTTTATTTATTTTCGTATACCACTGCAACGCGAAATCCTTTTTTCAGTAACAGAATTCAATTAATCAGTCAAGGCAGATGGAGAAAGACATGTAACGAAATCAAACCAAAATCAACCAATTTACAACTATATATTGCGACTATAGGACGTATTGTCATCATCATCAGCCGTGATCGATGCACTACTGAATGAAGGTCTCTTCTATCTTCTTCTACTCATCTCAATCCTTACCTCTTCACTGCCACGTGCATCCACCGAACATTTTTTTGAGTTCATATTATTATATCCAGCGGGTTTTAGGGTGTCCCTTTGATCGTATAGTGCAACTTTCTACTACTATATGACGGTATTTGTCCAGCAATTATTCATACTCCGAGCGACATTATAGCCCATTGCCATGGTTTTAATTGTTTATTTTGTAGTCGTTCAGTGTTATGTCCAAAATGCACCTTCCATGCCACGTTGCGCTACTCGTATTTTTTAAGATTTCATTAAATCAGTACTTGAAGTACGAATGTAACATTCTTTATTGAACATTGGTACATAATTTGAAAACATCTCAAAGAATTAAAATAACTACCTGCATGAACAAAAACAAACCATAAGTACGAGTCAGAAAGCATTCGGCACGCTTGTATCTCCGCAATTTACATACCTACCTACGTTAGAGTAAGGTAAAATTTATACGGCTGAATTAAATATTTTTTGTACACGTCGCCTGTAAATATTGATTTGTATGATTCCAGTCATTTAAAAACTGCGAGCACGTTTTGCTGAAGTTTATTGTTTTAAATATAAACTAAGTGATAATTATTTTTAGTTAATTTAGTGTAAAATATGGTTAACTAATTTATGTTTACATTTGGTAGCCGTACTGAGAAGCAACATGATGTCATAACCTTTCATAGTTAAATTAATAATAATAAAATTGAAGTTCTACTGTGCGTTATACGCAAAAAACACGGCTTCATTTTACCGAACAATACCAACTCTCTTTATATTATTACTTTGAGTAACCATTATCTTTTTTACAAAACGACAACTAGCGGGCTTCGAACCCGCGCCCCCTGTACTCTAACCACTAAGCTATGTGTGTCCTGCGAAGTAAACTAGTGTTTTTACGAATTTTGGCAGTTTGAATATATTAGAATATTTTACTTGATTATCGTTGATTGTCTTCAATAAAAAAACATTATCTTAAAATTGTTAGTAGAAATAATAGTGGTAAACTTTTGATACGAGTAGTATAATATATAACGTATTTTTTTTTTAATTTTACTCATTTTTATTATATATATTTTTTTCAATGCATCCGCGAACCATAGTTTGGGGACTCATGGATTAGACCAATAGATGGCCATATTACTTAATTTTTCTGGATATTTTCAGGACAATTTAATAGAGTATTCATCCATTGTAATAAGAATATTTACACTACGAGAGAAGAATAAAATAAGAAAAAAAGAAAAAAATCTGATATAAAACGAGAAAGGTTACTTTTCTTGTACAATATATAAGAAGAAACTAGTAATCTGATATTAAATCAATAATATTATTATTCGTTCATTGTCCCGATATCAGAAGATATTATTTTTTGTTCATTTGACTTTTTTACTCTTCAAATAATATTAAAAGCTTTCGCTGTACATTTTTTTACGAAAAAAACTTTCAGCAATATCACATTTCTTAGAAGTATTTATTTACGGACCAACTTCAATGTGTAAACTATGATGGTAGCTTAATATCAAGGGAATTACATTCAAGTTTATCGTCAGCCTACATCGTAAATTGGATAACTACAAAACGATTTGTATACTAATGGAAAAAAAGCTAGAGAAGGAGTGAAAAGCTTGCAAAAAAATCTTTAAAAGTTTATTTAAAATCAGAGTATACTGGAAAAATAGACTGGATATGATTATGTGTGTACTGTCACCAGTTAATGTGTTTAAATGTGTGTATAAATTTGTCATTATATATTAAAAATTTAGTCTATGGTTTCGTCATTTTGCAGAATATTTTAAACGACCACCAATGATGGAGAGTGTCAACACTATAAGTATTTTGAATAATTATTCATTATTCATTCTAATTTCAATAGTTTCTACGCGTGTCTACGTTAAAACAATTACTTGCGAAATTATATCCATTATTGATAATATTTTAACAGAACCAGCCTGAATACCATAGATAATAGACAATATTCTTATAGAAACTACATAGTTCCAACCGCTAAAAACAAAAAGCACGCGATTTTGACATGAATCGAAAATGTATACGCATGTAGAAAATGATTAAAAAAAAACGTTCATTGAGTCATGCAAGTGTCGATGCAGTGCGGTGCAATGTGAGGTGACCTCATTGGTGTGCTGATGATTTCGGAAGATTTTGAAAATGCTCGTTTCAAGGTTTAAAATGTGCTACAGGATGGGAGCATCAGTCGGATAACATTTTTACCACCAAGAAAAACGACACTATACGCTTTTTCCGTAGCGTAGCTTTTTCACAGATTACTGTAACGTCACGTGATAGTACACGACGTACATCTCAATATAATCACAACTTAAGTAGGTTCTTGAAACCGCAAAGCCTCATCACCTTTTGCCATAATAATAATATAATTGTTATCTCTTTGGTTACGTAGAGTATATTGTATTTTCAGTTTATAATATATGCAGTTACTATATTTTTTTCAGTAATCACTCGGACGTAACCTGCGGTGACGTCCCACGGAGTTAGGTTAGGTTATGTTTGAGTTGCATAGGGTGGCGAACGAATATAAATATTACAACTTTTGAGAGCAGGGTTTTCAATGAAGCAGACGATACGGTCGCTTCATTAGTTTAGACAAAATATTAAAAATTTCATAAACCTGACAACATAAATATTCTTGTATTGAAATGCCCATTGCAATACATATTATAATGGTGATTTACAGTACTAGGATTTTTTTACAAGTTGCCTCCAAACCAGTCAGTGACACAGACCTCCACGCACCTAAGACTACCAGTGCTTGATAGTAGGTTTTATGGAAATGCTCTAATTATCAATATATTATGGTGTGTGAATGTGCTGGAAATGAAAGGGGGTTGCCTAGAAACATCACTGGTAAGCCGTACCCCAATCCAGACAATAATATTAAAATAATGTAAAATTTTATATCTTGATAAATGTGTTACCCATTTAATTCCTCAATAAACGTGTGTTACGTAGTTATTTTATACTATACATATACATCCACGATGGCCACGCGGCTTAAGCGTCAGCCAATAGCGTCGTGGGTCCAAGGTTCGAATCCTGGGTCTGGCAAGTACACATATTGTTTTTCAATTTGGGTATGAGTGAGAGTATGGACCCAATAGTTTGAGCAAATGGCTGACATGCATTTCTCGTAAAAAATTAAATCTGTTAATAAAAACCTCTACTCTGTAGAGGCCAATACTTATTATAATCGAATATGGTTGAAAAAAAATCCATCTATGGTTTTAATTCAACAATAATAAATTTATTATATTTTCGTTCTGTAATATAATATTTAAATATCCTATCGTAAAATATTTTAAAAATGTTTTTATATATCTAGTAGAGCTCTGCGCATTGTCTTGCCTGGACGTTTGCCTTATTAAAACGACGATGCATACTACATAATGCAGAGTTTTAGTTCCATTATCTTGAAAAGTATATTTATGACACCCATGTTGTTTTATATTTATTTTCTATCCGAAATTTATTATCTTTGTAGAATCTATTAGCAATGCTTTCATGATATTGATAGCGTTATTTTTTAAAAAAGAAGATATTTGAGTATGACTGAAAAAAATCTTTCGAGAAGAAAGTTTCAGAATGTAACCAATCTTTTATTTTTTATAATATTATGCAGTGGTTATCGAATGTGAACTTACAGTTGGTACGAGAATCTACAGAAAACACAAGACCTATGTCTTAATTGTCGTGATCACGTTACATACCATACCGTAGCTGTACTTGAACAGATTTTCTATAAAATGTATTTATAGCTCGAGTGCCCTAAGTCTTCAATATAAAAATAGAAATAAATCTCTTCCGGATAAGAAGAACACCTGATAAGGAAGAGTTATCATTTTGCTGCGAATTGTTTTCTTTTTTATTCGTAAAGCATAACACGGGATAAAAAATAAACGTGACTTGAAATCTAAGCACGACCCAACATTGCCCGCTAACTGACTCGTGTAGCATGTAGGCATAAAGAGAATTTTAACGTGACTTCTAACTTAGTATGAAATAAATTTAATATACTATAACATAATGAACAAACGGTACCCTGCGTAGGTACCTTAACTTAGCACGAAGTTTCGCTAACTCTGAGTCAATAAAAAAACAATAGAAAATCAAACAAAAATGCTTACTATTTCATTTCATCACAATTAGATAGGACGCACATAGCATAGTTGGCAGAGCACATCGATACGAATCCAGTCGACTAAGGTTCGAATCAAAAAGATTTTTTTTTAGTAATTATATATTATTTTCTTTGGGGTGTTTTCAATGTAATATATATGTTAAACAAATATGATTTATACCCTTAAATACATAATTTAAATTGAAAAATAAATATATCAGAATACAGTCATATAACTAAAAAATATTTTTTTGAATATTGTTGTCTAAAACAAACCTACCATAAATTATAAAAATAAACATTATTGAATAAAAACGTAGTATTACAAGCTAAATTATATACAATAATTTGGAATATACACACATTGGGGTCCCGACAAAACCGCCGAACCAAAGCCACCCGGACATTGGTATTTTTTTGAAATACGTTATTTATTTCTATTAGCATTTCCCAGTGGTTAAGCTACACCATAGGGCCGTAGCCATAAATTTACAAACTATAACTGAAGTAGGGAGAAAAATCATGTTATCGCGCGTGTTTGAACATGTACTTAACCGAAAAAAACGATACTACCTTATTCTTAGGTCAATAATTATTATAAAAAAATCATTATTCGTAGAATGTTTTATCACATTTAAATGGTCCAAGACATAGCTTATGATCAGTATCTTAAGAATTATCTTCGAATGTGTTAATCGTGCTCATTTTTTGAATAATAAAATGCCTAATTCTTGTCAAATTTGGGATTGGGATATTTCACTATATAATTTCACTATATAATATAATGAATATTTGACTATATAATGTTAACATTAATTTTACTTATGATTTTATAAATGCGTTTTAAAATTAATAAACCTAAAAAATCTTAACACCACTGCAAATGGATGATATGGATATGACTATATTCTAAAACATTAGATCGAGAGGTTTAAAAGAATACTATTTTATATAATAAAAATACTTTATGCTGTCATAAAATGTTTAAAATAAATATAAAAGTTAATAAGGCTTCAGAATTATATAAATAGGTTATCTACAACGTTTAAGGAATGTTCAAGCTAATGCTTTGAAAATACCATAAAATTTCTATTTTGACCTACGTTGGGCACGTGGGCCTTTAAATCTTGTGAATTATTCGTTGTATAATAAAAATGTTTTTCAGATTTTGTACATTATTATTAATCATTTTTTAAGATCTTTAAATACAATCACGTAAAAGTTGCTTGGGGGCATTAAAGATGCATTGAGCTTAGCCAAACTATCCACGCATAATTACTAATTAGATACAACAATTCCCATTCTCTCACCCATATCTTATCAGAGTATAGGTACTTTGGTATCTTTAATATATACAAAAGACCATCCATCTCGTGTAATTAAATCTAATAAATTTATTTATTTTCTTGTATTCCTAACGATAATCCATGTAGGCTAATTTATGTTTCGGGACAACATTGTTTGATACATTTCGTTAAATCACGCTTCCTACATTTCAATATGAAACAATGCAGGCTGTCCTTCTAAACCTACACTAACAAATTAAGTGTAGGTAATTCTCAATCTATGGACCTCACGTAGGTATATTTTTTATATATTTAAAATTCTGTAGCAAAATCACAGGGGGGACATGCTCGTCGAAGGTCAAAATTGAGTTTTTATTGTATTTTCAAACCATGATCCTGGACACTCCTTAAACGTTGTAGATAATCTATTTATATATTTTTGAAGCCTTATTATCCTTTATAGTTATTTTAAACAATAATTAATTTAGCTGCACTAAGCAACAAAAAAATCTTTATACATATATTATAAATATAAGAAAGATCATAAAAGATCACACTGAGGAATGACAATAGAAATGGCGTATTTCAAAAAAACACTACCTTATTCTTAGGTCAATAATTATTATAAAGCAATCAATATTCGTAGGATGTTTATCACACTTGAATGGTCAAAGATATAGCTTATAATAAGTATCTTTAGAATCATCTTCAAATGTGTTAATCTTGCCGATTTTTTGAATAATAAAATGCCTAATTCTTGTCAAATTTGGGATCACAGAGATTATCAATATAATTTATATCGTGAATATTTTACAAAAATTATCTCGTAATAAATTATACTAATGATTTTATAAATGCGTTTAAAAATTAATAAATGTAAAAAATCTTAACACCACTGCACAGTTATGTACCGAAATATGACTATATTCTAAAACATTAGAGCGAGAGGTTTAAAAGAATACTATTTTATGTAACAAAAATACTTTATGCAGTCATCAAATGTTTAAAATAACTATAAACGATATTAAGGCTTCAAAATTATATAAATAGATTATCTACAACGTTTAAGGAGTGTCCAGGATCATGGTTTGAAAATACAATAAAAACTCAATTTTGACCTACGACGAGCACGTGGGCCGTTAACGTAAAGATAATTTGAATGTTGTTTTATCAGTGGTAAACTGAATCATTTTACCCATTGTAATATAATTATACTATACCTAGTAAGGTATACAGGATTCGTATATTTTTTTATTGACATCGCAGTAATTTTGTATCGAGTGTGTTTACGAAATGAGATGAATTTTATACTGTTGGTCATTCATATTTAGGCATTTAAGGTTTTTTTACACTGACTTAGTACTCGCTACTCGCACAATACCGATATGTGTAAAAAAAGTCAAACACTAATAAACATTAGTACAGATTTTAGTGCCAGTGAATAGAAACCTATCCTATTTACTAATCGTTAGTGCTTGCCCCCCACCACAATTATACTAGTACTCGAAACTTGACGCAACGTGTAAGTTAACCACCCAACTCTTGCCCTAGTGACAAATAATAAAACGAATAGTAACAAGGCTAGTGGGACTAGTGCGTACTAACGATTAGTACATGGTTGAGCTAATTATGGTCGCTTACCCACCTACCACATTTTCCCAGATATTATCACAAGACCAGGCGACCAGCAGTCATGGGAAATGAGTCGACCGTGATTATGTTACAGTTAGTTCCTTCAAGACAGCTGACGCGCCTAATCTTGTTAAAGCTAAGATTCTATCGCGCTCTATCGAAGGACAGAAGCCGCGTTAACCACACAGTGACTCATCCAAAACGCATATTTTCGACCTTCGTTGCGCCAAATCTGATATGATTTAAGCGAACGTCAAGTATATCATCTATCCTAAACTTGTCATTATCATTTATCCCAAACCCCAAGTGAAACCGTGAGAGTGACATTCCGAACCGTCCGTTTACCAATGCGTGAGTGCGTGAACACCGAACCAGATCCAGCGCGTGCCAGCCATCTTAACATAAAAGGTCAGTATCTGACCTCCTGTTTAACCGCTCCTCCCTAGATCCGTAATCCACAAGCATCTTCGAATTACAGTCCACTGTAAAAAGCGCAACCAGTAGGTACTAAATCCGTATAAATTACGCATAAAATATTTCAAATGCTTACAATCGTTTTTGATTTTTGTTTACATGAATATTGGCAATTTGTGAATGACAGCTGATGCCACTTGTTTTTGTTTTTTTTTTTGCTATTTGTTAAGCATTTGTTATTTGTTTGCTATTATGATAGCGTCTAAATATCGCAAATCGCATTAAACCGACAAACTCAAGCTTTTCTTTAAAAAAATGTTTTTATCGAGAAAGTTTGAGAGCATTAACCCTTCATCTGCCGGCGTACGGTGATGCTGATTAATAACCCTGCGCGAAGTTTATTTGCTTCCTGTATTGTGAAGGGTTAATCAATAAAGTTTTGTTGGGCACCTTTCCGTTTTCGGTATGTCGTTTCGCAAGGTGACTGATTAGATTTCCTCAACTAATTTACCCAATTCAAAGTCGGTATTCTTGTAACTACATGCTAGTAAAAGTTTTTCAGTATAACATACTGTAAACACTCACAACGTTCATTTACGGAGTTCAATATATGTGTAGATAAGAAGATAATAATTTTTTATGTACCGTTTTTTTTTGTGGAATACGTTGTCTAATTTTAGGAATAAAGACATAAAAATATGTACACAAGAATTTTTTTTAAATACAGTGTTTAGCAGGCACAACTTCGACTAGAGACCCAAAGATGGCGCTGCTCATTGACTGGACATCGCAAGTACTATGTAGACGGATTAGGATTTAACTACTCCGAAATTGATATCTCTCACAGCCAGTCAGTTTATTCTACACATGGGAAATGAGTCACTTAATAAGGACTCTGAGAGATTAGGTCAATTACGAATAGTGATTTGTTCGGACAGATTAGGTCAATTGTGTCTTTTGTGTTTCGCGTCCTCCTCACACCCTCGTTTCTTCCTATACTGCTCCCTCACTCTCGCAGATCTAGTTCGCGGTGAACGACAAATGTAGTTCGCCTGGCAGCGTGTCTCTCACACCCTCGTTTCTTCCTATACTGCGCTCTCACTCTGGCAGATCTAGTTCACGGCGAACGACAAATGTAGTTTGCCTGGAAACGTGTCCTCACACCCTCGTTTTTATCTCTCCTATACTGCGCAAACTAGATGAACTGCATAAGCGCCAGATGACACGGGACCAATTCGGTCGCTGGCTGTAGATTCGTTTAAAAAGATTCGTACGTTTGCGAACGACGCATGTCTTGTTTATTATGATTAGCTATGAGCCTTTTGATCATACAGATCCTCTATTTTGAGACTAAGCACCTTATACTATCGAGATTTGTTTCTAGTGATAAGTACGGTATCTAATTTTCAAATGTGATACCTACCTGAACTGAACTAAACCTTTGGAAAATTCATCTGGTTATTTGTTCGACCGAGTCATCTTATCTTGTTAATCTATTTTCGTGTACCGCTTAAAGTATTCTCTGTTATTGTTGATTATAATCTCTGTGAACTCGGAATAAATACTAAACGGATTTTTTTTTATTTTATAACTAAAACATACTTTAACTTGTGACCAACGTGAGCCCACACATCCCTAATTTCAGATTACAGAAAAATTTAAGTTTTATAAAATGGCGGCACTCGTCGCTAATGATAGAAAAGCCTTGGTTTTCTAGTCGGTAAAACAGGTTCCTTGATTTTATGCATTCTTAAGTGGATCTTGTGAATGTCAAAATTTATATTTTTCTTTGTATTCATGATGTCTAATCCGTTTAACGGAGTAACATGAAATAAAATATATTATAGTTATATGGCTAGTAATCGTAAACAATTTTGTCGACTTATTTCAAAACCAATTTATGGACTAACGAGTGAGCGTCCAGCTGAAGGTAAACATATCTAATCAAACTCATCGTCACATAACACATTAGAAGTGGACAAACTATGTTACGGTTTTTCTATGTAGATCCTGCAAAATATCGTACATATTATAAGTAAATACTATATCAGCAACAGTAAGCCCGAAACACTGATAATAATTGAAATCCACGTGTATGTATTTATGTAAAACTTAGACAGTTTTTTCATTCAGTAATTAAAGATTACACGCATATTTTAGGTGGCAGAAAATATCATTACGATTTAAAAATATGCAAAAATATATTCAGATCGAATAATATTATGTTTATCAGTCAGCATTTCAGTAAAGCGGGAATTTGTATGAATTTTTAAAATTCGTGAAATTCGAATTGTCAGTGTATTCCAACTTGCTTCTATCAAATTGCACTACTTACCTACTGGTTCTTTCACCACCATCGTTGCCTTTCCACTATGGGGGGCTGATGGGGCTCTAGCCTGGCGGCCCGGACTTAGGAGGGGCCCAGCAGCGTGCGGGTCGACCAATTAATTTAACACACTACAAATTTGCTCTAATAGTCGCCTGCGGCGCTATTTCACGAGAGGATTTTATTTATATAATTATTTTTAGCGTGGTTCCTGATTAATAAAGATGACTATTTATCCAATATGGCGAAGGGTCGCATGTTACTTGGCTATCAGAAGAGGGGGTCGCGATTAGTGCTTCATAATATAATGCGAAGTGCCAACAATTCAAGGGAATTTCTTTAAAAAGACCAAAAATCACTAAACCTGGAGTTCCACGGAAGGGGAACACTACTGTAGAACATTACACTATCCAGAACCTTAGCAATAGGTTTGGGGGCCGCCAAACATCGTGGCCTGGGGGCCCGCTTCAGTATGTGAAGGCCATGCTCTACACCTAATGCAGATATTGTGTTCTAATTATTGTTATCCTCCTTTAAATTTGTATCGAATGTGTCATAAAAACAACTCCAGAAAACAATTATTTAACGGTTCAGTTTGATGAGCTATGAATATAATTATTTAAATCTAATTCTCGATAAATATAATATTTTCTTATGTAAGGCATTATCTGAGTTTATGTAAGCCACTTATTTACATAATCCAATAAATGATTATATATTATGTACGGTCTATGAATTGAACAATCAAAGAATATTTAACCTCTGAGTATTAAATTAATCCGCCCCAGTTTGACCACAAGTCCGATTTAATCCGAGCAATTAATTCAAAGGGTGTTTTACGAATCTCCAAATCGACCCTTATCACTTCGGACTTTCTGTTTCAAGAATGGTTTTTCTATACTTGGAATCTTTGTAATATACTTACATAAATGAATAAATTAATGTACCTATTTATACCCACGAATATTAAAGGGGGTTCTCACTTTTGCTCGCAATCTTTCAATTTTCCAATTGTTATTAAAACAAACTGATATATGTACTTATAATAATATTTTATATTATTAACTATTTTTTTATTCATGGAATAACTTACAAGATTTGAAAATGTAACATACTTCATATTGAACTTACATAATTTTAAAACACCTGAAATATATTATACTAACTATATTATACCACGATCCACCAGTAGAGTTGTCCCCTGAGCGAGAGCGCCACATTCTAACATTTTTTGACATTATCATTTAATACTTTTTTATACTGTGATGAGCTTAGTTCTAAATTCTAAGACCTGACAATTTATGATGATATATCTATAGAATAATTTTCCAAAATAAAACGACGCCCGATGTGACATGAACCGTATTGTGTGTTCTACCTGTTAACCACGGACGTCCTATCAAATTAAGACAAAACTAGTAGTTTTTAGTGGTTATCAAATTGCGTTAATTTTTGACCGTCAACTTTTGTGTTTTTAAACTGTCTATCAATTAGCTTATTTACTAACCGGTTTCAGGATATCTTAAAAGTTTATGTATAACGTAGGTGCTATTTTTTCGAAAAATTACCTCATTACAATTAATAATTTTTAACTCTTTTGGTACCCGTAGATAAGACTTAAGTAATATTTTTTTTTATTATTCAGCGAATAAGACACGAGATTTCAGAATGTAACATTTTATATATTGAATTTACATAATTTTGTAAACATCCCATGCATATACATAGTAGAAAAATATATATATGTAGAAAAAAATACGACACCCAATGGGACTTGATCCTGTATCTGCTGGATTCGCGCCATTATACTTTTCCAATTAAGCTACCGGCATCTAAGTTAATTACAACGATTTTAACTAGTATTTATTTTGTTACATGAAATGTTTTTCGAATCCAGCAGATACAAGTCCAGTCGGGTATCGTATTTTTTCTATTGTGTATATACATGAGATGTTTTCAAATTATGTATATGCAATTTAATTAAAATAACTCATAATAATAATATGACTTAGTACCTATTTTTTATTCTACATGATTTATGTATAATATTAATTAGTGTATGGCTGTAATGAACATAATATATACCTAATTAAATTCAACAATAATTATAGTGTTTATGATTATTTTCTCTTCTAGTGTACCAATTTCCTTAGTTAGTTAGTCCAAAAATTCTTCATAATATTATTCTGTATTAGTATCAAGCACTGCTAATACTCTAGTCAAACTTTTTTACAGACTGAGTAAAGAACTGTATTTTCACAATTATAACTTAGCATTGGTTTTATTATCTGTGCACTTTAATGAAATAATTTTATAAAGACGATTTAAAATCTCTTCACTAAGATTAAACCAAAAAATAAAAGCTCCGTTCAAAGTAACGCAACTGTAAAATAAAACTTTAAAAACATAAGATTTTTTCTTACCATTGTATACGTTTGATTTATTATAATAACCATTTGGTATTTAATTTGAAGGTATAAAAAAAACAATCAATTACTATAACATGACCTGTAGTATGTTCAAAATTATTTTACAAACATGATACATTACCGATGATGGATCGTTTATTTTAATTTCAATTTTCCATCGTTGACGAGTCGACTCAGCATGTCGAGAACGGCGTTGAGAAAATAATACAAATGATTCCAATCAAACGTATTGAAAAGTGCCTCCCACTTCGTGTCTGTGGTGAATCGAATCGCCTCAATTCAATCACTTCTATTAGTCGGCGATTCAACTTTGACCGACGCGGATCTAATCATTGAGTCAGAGAATCCTGTTTATCGTTGCCAAGCCTTTGCATTTTTTTTTGCAGTCCTAGCACTTTCCACTAGTCATTTATACCTTGCAAAAATTGGATCTGGCGTATTGCGTTAAATATTAAAAAAAAAACAATATAATATATTTAATAATTACATATTTTTTTATTAACAAACTCACAAACCATGTAAGTACTTATCTTTTGTGTCGAAAAAAATCTGCGGATTAACTTGAAAAAAAACTAAATTAAACTTCACACATTTTTATCAACTGGAAATTTCATAATTGTTTGACAGATTTTTCTCCTAAAAATGCTATCTTCTTTGTAGACAAACGATTTCTGCAATATTTATTATTTTTAAAGAAATCGGTTGTGAGTTTTTCTGAGTATTACATGCGAATTCTTTCTTTGTGATAATGACAATCAAAAGAAATTTTCGACTCGTTCTTTCTGGGTATGCTATCAATGCAATCATTGTCCACCCGCATAGTGATTGCTCTTTTCATCATGGCTCCCACAAAGGGGGGCTAACAAGGCTGTAACCTGGGGGCCGGGGTGGCAGGTTGACCAGATAAGTGAGATAAACACACATCATAGGTTTGCTCTAACAGTAAAAAATTTGCCGGTGGCGCTATTTCAGTTTGTCAATATTATAATTTTAAAATATGTGGTTTTTCAATGCAACTTTTGATTTTTGTTGATACTCAACTACTCAATAATTCAAATAAATGTATTCAAAAATACAAAAAAAAAACTCTGAATACCCTTAATTTTACCACGAACACCATTTGGAACATGCTAATTGTGAAAGTCACACTGCTTTTCACCATAGCGATAGTTATGGCGGCCCACTAAAAATTATAGCCATGTGGCCCGCTTCAGGATGTCGGGGCCATGCTTTCAATGCATTTCTTTTTACTTCTTCAATGGTTCATTTACAACTGACATTTTATTAATTTTCAGTTTCCCGAAAAATATCACTCTTTCAATGTTTTATGATACCCCGTCGCAAGACTGGTGTAATCTTTCATGATGCTGTGTACCGTGCGATTAGTCTATTTGATAGCATCATAAACTATGACTATTTTATAACTTTTTAATGTATATGGACGTTTTAAATAAGTTAAATATAGTGGGTCCCAGGTTCGAATCCTGTGTCTGGCAAGTGGATATAACATTATTATTGTTTTTCAATTTGTGTACGAGTCAGAGTATGGACGTAATAGGTTGAGCAAGTGGCTAACATCCATTTCTCTTTAAAACAAAAAAATGTTTATACGAAACTCTACTTTATGGAAGCACATATGATCTTATCAAGATCGAATATGGTAAGAAATATATAATTTGTTTTTATTAATAATTCTTATTCTTATATTTGCCATTAGTAATAAAAACCTTTTTTCATATCATGACTATTTATAATTTTGTATTTTATTAAGTACGTACTTATACATTTTCTTAGTTGGCTGGCATATTTTATTCATCGAGTGTTGGCAACACTGAATTTTCACACATTCATGATATGCCATTAGGAGATATTATTATATCTATACATCATGCAAAGTTAAAAAAATCAGCTTCATTAAAAACACAAATCACCATTCATGCTAGTGTTTAAATGACAGAAAAATTCTCAATATTATATTCTATCACCTTAAATTATTACAAGACAATTAATTATATATAATTATAAAAAAAATACATTTAAAATTATTCAATAATTGACAAATACTAATTCTAAAGAATCCACCGCGAAAAACTGGTATTTTTTAATTTTGACATTTTTTAATTAGATAACTGTTTTTTTTATTATTATTTACAAAGAAAGCAGTGTACGATACAAAATGTGGTGAAAAACGTTGGCTCTCTTCTCTCAAGGGAAATAAAGGGATCCATCTTCATTCACTAGTTAAGCCTTCCTCTACTTGAGCGCTGCTTCTATAAAAATATCTTATGAATGACGGAAAATACTGGGATGATGCCGCAGTTTCACTAACTATAATTATTATAAAGAATTATTTACGCACATACGTTACGTTTTAGTTTTACTTTTCGAAGTAGGTATGTATATATATGTGTACAGTATGTACTTTTAAGCGAAAGATTTTGAGATACTTTTTCTAAAAGCAAACGTCAAATATAAAATAAACCATAAAATAATATTTTAAATATACGTAGATATTCTAAAGTATTTGAGTTTTATAGCGGCATGACTTCGAAAAGAGACCCATAGACGGTGTAGCCTATTGACTGGACACCGCAAGCGCTATGTAGACAGATTAGTATTTAACTCTATATTTAGCGGCGTGACTTCGAAAAGAGACCCATAGATTGCGCTGCCCATTGACTGGGCGTCGGAAGCGCTATTCAGATAGCTTAGGATTTAACTCTATGTTGACTCAGTAATTGATATCTCTCACAAATCTCTCACAGTCTTCTCACAGTCGTACAGCCAGTCAGCTTAGTCTGATTAGCTCTGACCCTCTTGATCATACAGATCCTCTATTGTGAAACTAAGCACCTTACACTATCGATATTTGTTTCTAGTGATAAATCTGGTTTCTAGTTGTCAAATGAGGCACCTACCTGAACTGAAGTAATCATTTGGCAAGTTCATCTGGTTATTTGGTCGAGCGAGTCATGTTATCTTGTCAATCTATTTTCGTGTACCGTTTAAAGTATTCCCTGTTATTGTTGATTAATCTCTTTGAACTCGGAATAAATACTAAAACGGGAAGTGTTTCTATTTTATAACTAAAACATACTTTAACTGGCGACCAACGTGGGAAAAAGTATTTCCATGTTATAAATTAATAAAAAAACATCCTATAGTTTTGTATTAATCAATTTGTGTCATTCATTGCGGCCTGGGTTTTGCCTTTTGACGTCTTCATGCACTATGCGCACTCACCACTTGTAAATGCACAACCATAAATAATGAACGACATGCATAGTACCTGAAGATCCAAAAGGCGAAACCTGGGTCGCAAAAATACTACTCAAATAAAATTGTACAAAGCTTAAATCCATTATAATTTAAATTCAAATTCCATCAAGTATCCTCGGTAAATAGTATTAGTATAAATATTATATTATTATTTCTGCGAATAAAAGCTAAAAATTTTTTAGAATTTCAGTTTAAGTTTTTTAACTTCTTTGTAAATAGTATCGAGTAGTAAAATATTGAATAATTACAAGATAAAAAGAACTTTTCATATACCACGTTTTTAAATTTTCTGTTGAATCATATAAACTTGACAATTCTATGTATTAATAAAAACTTTTTATTGTACTTGATAGAAACAGTGATTAAATATTATAGAATACTGAAATGGCATTGTGACATTTCATATTGATTTCCATAGTAACGCACGAATATATTAATAATTTAGTTCCTAGGACCCCCTTATAAGCCAACAATTATAACTTTCCATACAAAACAGAATTAACTGAAAATTAATTCAATTCTGCTTAAAAATGGCTAAAAGTATTTAAAAAAAATGCATTTTCGTCGTGTTCTGATATATTATAAAAGTTTCAAATGTCTAACTAGTTGGCAAATTAGTTAAAAATCTTCAATCGTCCAATACAAATCTTGGACAAGCAAGAAAAAAAAATTACTGGACACACAAAAATACGAGCTAATAAAAACGTGGTAAAAAATAAAAAAGATGATCTTTAATTATTTTTATAAATTTATTTAATAGCTGACATGATTAAAAATTAGTAAACGGAGCTTTCTCCTACATACAAAAATGTTGGCATAATTACGAAGTTGTACGTCAAAGTGGCACCACGTATTTCTGTGGTCTAAAATTTTATAACAATAACTCTATATTTGCACCCAAAAAATATATCATTACAATTAATAGGTGTGCTAGCATGAAAGTGACGATAAAAAAATACGTTGAGTGTAGATTTAATTAGTCAACTTAAATCGATTAAATATTTGAAATATGATAACGATTGCCTAATTTTTAACATTCATATATTTGTGTCAACCGCGTGTTACGTATAATTTCATGACTGTTAGACAGGCATAAGTTGTTATCAAAAATTAAGATATTAATGCAGATCTCATTGACAACCTAATTGGCCATATAAATCACATATTAAAAATAACCGACACCCATATATGAGTTTCATATAAATTTCACTATTTAAAATAATTACAATCCAATCTCATTATCATATGTATATTTTTTTAGTTTAAAATATACGTATTTTCCGTTTGATATGTCGTCATATAAGAATAATTGCGTGTTCGCGTTCCATATATGGACCCAAAACATTATGCAGTCTATTCTGTGGAGATTTGTACTTAGTTATTCCATTTTAGGAATTCCGCTGTATAATTTCAGAGCTTGTCGATATTTTTATTGCTTACATTTATGATCAATCTATTACTTTTAATGCATATTCTTGTTGACAACATATGAAATTTCATAGTTATTTATTGGCCATAGTTTTTTGCCAAAAATATATCTAAGCAGGTAGACAATTTTCTATAAATCAACACAAAATTAGGTTTAAAAGATCATCATCAGTCAGGTTCAATCCTCTGCTAGATGAAGACCTTCTTACACTTTTTGTTCTAAAGTTCTTAGTTAGACCGATTATGATCCCAATGCCATCCTTAAACCCTCAAAAATATGTCACACCTACCATCCTTATTTATAATTGTCATCCAGGCACCGTGATTTGATAACCGTTAGTTTTTTGTAGACCACGACCGGGTCAAATTGATACAGGTCAACCGTCTTGCAAACAAACTAATCTGATCTATGTCTATTTCTGAACACTTGGCAAGCCGTGATACCGGCTTTTGTGATTCATCAACCTCCTTCCATTAAAAGTGTGCCGACAAGTGCCACGCAACGGGTAGCCCAATAAACAATACCGCGGGAGTGTTAGTACCACCAGACCACGGAGCCCACCCGAACAACACCAAGGTTAGTGCCTGGAAAACTCTCGTGTAAAAAACGTTCAAAACGTCTTGCAGGTGTCGTGCAGTCGATGCAGTGTAGCACAACGTGAGGTGACCTCATTGTTGTTTTGGCGTTTCGGCATATTTTACTAACTGACAGTATTCGTTTAAAAGTTCAAAATGTGGTACAGGATAAGAGCATCAGTCTGATAACATTTTAAACACCAAGAAAAACGACATTACACACTTAGCAGCTTACTGTGACGTCACGTGGTAGTACGCGACATGCACCATAATATATTTCACGCTTAATTCTTATATTAAATTTGCGAAACAGTAAAAAGGACGTTTATAAAACTATATTATTTATAAATTATTCTTTTTCCGTTGATTGTCTTCTGAGCCCTCCACTAAAGGTACGTGTTTTTTGTAACATAGGTACTGTGTAAAAATAAGTATTTAATGAATTATTCATAAAATATCTTGTAACAAGATTATAATTGGTAGGTACGATAGTAGAGTAAAATAATTCTGTAACAATATCTAATAAGCAAGTAGTAAAACATGGCTCTAACATTTATGGAAAGAAATATAAAAGTTGTCGAAATATTAGCCTTACAAAATGGTTTTTAACAAGACCATATGCCAGCCGTCTTTTTTTAATCTTCGTTAACTATGTTTGTACATAATTATATGTCATTATTTTATACTTTTATTATATTCTCTACAATCTGCATCATGATTTTCAATTGAGTGGCCACAGTAAAAAATTGCTTCTATTCAAATAAGAGTTCTTGTTAAATACGAAAGTCAACAATTTGTTGAGTTTACAGTATTGCATGAAGCACGTAATGGAAAAATATTCAAATATGGAATATCTCGTCGTTTTATAATACGCAGGTGACATTATAGTTATCTAAGTATAGAGATTTAACTTGTAATATTAATTCAATAGGCCAGTATCTATTGAAAAAACGAAGTACTCGTACCTAACAAGTTTAAGTAAAATTTACGATTCAAGATACACCAATAGAGTTAAACTATACACTGAACTACCAATATCTCTATAGTGTAATTTGATTTCAAGTAAATAATGCTGTAGCTGTTTTACCACATCTATAGATGTGCACCTATTTTATATACAACACTGCTTTTGGCCACTACGGCAGCTATCTAGGGTAGGTTTGTATCGAAGTATTAACACTTATTGTAACAATTACAATAAGTTAGCCGTCTAAATAGTCAAAACTGTATATTATCTCACATTAAAATTTAGCATAGCCAAGAGAGGTGATGTGAAAACATAGCGCTTATTGTAACAATTACAACTAACTTATTGTAATTGTTACAATTAGTGCTAATACTTTGATAGAAACCTATCCTAGATAGCTGTCGTAGCGGCTAAAAGCAGTGTTGTGTATAGTATAGATGCGCCGATGTTGTTTGATTGAGAATATACAGCAAAACACTTAGTTTAAAAATTGCCTAAGACCTAGGTATAGTATCAGGAATAGGGTAAATACAGCCGAAATTGAATATAATAATATTATAATAATATGTTGGGTAGTCCATAATAATGGACAGTGGATCGCTGTCATGTTCTCTCAATCCTTTTCTATTGTATAGAGTAGACTGATAGAAGTATGGAAATGTCACGGAAAATTGATTGAGGCTTTCGAGATGATGCTGTACAGAGGCCTTCTCAAAATTCCTTGGAATGACTGGGTGACAAAATTAATGTTTGGCAAATCAACAGCAAAGTTCTGCGTAGTATCAAAACTAGTAAACTACAATACCTCGACCATATTATGAAAGGATAAAAGCACATCATACTCGATATCCAAGAAAAGATCAACAGTTAGTAAGTGTAACAGAGGAAGACGCCGCATTTTGTGGCTTAAGCCCCCCCGTGATTGGTATGAATGCCTCTCCACAGAACTATTGCGGATAGCAGATGATAAAGCACGGTTCGTCGCAAAGATAACATTTTCTTTTTTAATTTCAGGGAACTTTGTAAATTTGAGGGTTCAACCAGAAAAAGATTAAGAAATAAAAATTAGAATGCCCACATTGAAAAAATGAATCAAACTAGGACCTCCGTATATCGTGATGCACTAAAGACCCACTGGCTGTTAACTTTCAAGATAATCAAAATATTGCTAGAAATTGGAAAAATATAAAACAGATAATCTACAACAAGAATGAGAAAAAGAAGAAGACGATAGACTTTTTATTTTATAATGAAAATAACACTAACATCAATTGGCTTGGAACAGGATTCCATAAAAACGAAGAGGTAGAGAGAACTTTGCATTAATATTTATAACGTAGTGTTTCACAGCGGTAGTCAAACAAATAAACACTCAATTGTATTGAGATGTGAGATCGCATGTCTGATACGTTCACCTGTCTTAAATTCTGCTCCCCTTGCATATTAAATAATTTATGAAGTGCATGTTACATATATGTATACCAGGGATACTTAATGTAGCATAATATATGGACATCAAATTAAAATAAATGATATTTCACTTCTTATGAAGATTTTTAGACAGTAGTAAAGAAAATCATCGGACATTAAATGTAAAATGTTATTTTTTTAGTATCATTCGTATTTGCACCTAAGTAAAAGAAGTAAAACACAAGACATAAGCGGAAAATATGGGCTTCCATAGTGTGGAGATTATACATATTAACATTCTTTTTTGTACGATAAATGATTGTTACCCATTCGCCCAACACAATTGGTTCTTGCACTAGATCAAACTCACGTTGAAAAACAACACGATTGTTTATTCACCTGCAGGAAGGAGTCAGTGATCGACGGGTACATATATCATCACTCTAACAACTAGGCCACTTGCAAAATTTAATTTATTCATGAAATATACCAATAAGTATCATCATCCGCCTGAATCAATTCACTGTTGTATGAAGATTTCACCGAAATTATTCCACTCGTCTCTAGCGACATCTTTTTGACGTTTTTTGTATATTGTGTACCTCTCGGGTCTAGATTAATTTTTTACAGAGTTTTTTTTTAGATAATTTATATTCTGCCATATTTTCATTATTTAATGCGTATATATCTTATATAGCTTTAACATCGAGGTGGTATAGAAGATAGAAAAGACGAAATAAATAATCAGAAAAACACAAACAAGGAAATTGGCATACTTAAGCCACATCGTGCGGCATTCCGAGAGATGTCAACTTTTGCATCGTATCATTGAAGGAAAGATCTTACATAATATAGTGAATATTACAAATTATTAATTTAAGACGTTCATAACATGACATTTAGAAACAAATAAATATTATCAAACCAGTATTATATAAAAGAAATGGATCAGTTTTGAGTTATTAAACAGTAGAAGTATAGGTAAATACAAAAAAAATATTAATTAGATACAAGGAAGTATGCCGAATGTGCTAAGCAAACCCTGTTTTAAGAATTTATAAAACAACGTCCACCTATACTCATTCTCAAGTAGGTGGAATATATCAACATCCGAAGCGATTTGGTTCAACAGAGTTATTGCCCTCCCAATTGGCATCACCAATGATAGGTTAGTTCTGCTCCTCGGGAGAACAAACAACTGATGCCCCAGATTTCCAAGATAGTTATCAGGGACACACAAGTCAATACTACCAAGAATGGCAGAGTTCTCATTCACACCACGTACCTATAAGTCGAAAAAAATACGTGGCCAAATATTGATATCTTCAATTTTAAGTATATTTATATAAACCATTGTGGACTCGACCTAACGTCAACACGTGGATAAAAAACTGTTCAATAAATATTTATTAGATATTGATATCAAATATTGATATCTTCTAGCATTTAAACTACAGTATGTAAGCATACCTAAGAGAAAACCAGTAAGATAAAGTCACGGATAGTATCCATATAACCTCAAATAAAGGAGTCTCAAAAAGAAGAACGTCCTGACTTAAGATCCTCAGAAACTGGTTACAACTCAGTACCTACTTCTTCCCTATTTTACAACGTTTTTCTTAGCTTTTATTCTTATTTGTCCGGTGGTTCTTTGTCCGGTACAAATCTTGCAACCAATTTTTAACTAACTTTCCGACTAGCTAGACATTTAAAACTTTTAGAATATATTAGAACACGATGCCAATGCATTTTTTAATACTTTTAGCCATCTTTAAGTAGAATTGAATTCGTTTTCAGTTAATTCTGTTTAGTATGAAAAGTTATTTTGACACCATTTGATTATCGGATGCTAGGGATCTGGGATCCTAGCAATTAATTATTAATATATACGTGCGTTACTATGGAAATCAATATTACATGTCAAAATCACATTTCAGTATTATTTTTATTAAGTACATTTTTTTTTTGATCGTTTAAGCTAGTCAAGTCAAGTTTATATGATTCAACAGAAGATTTAAAAACGTTGTATATAAAAAGTTCTTTTTATCTTATAATTATTTAACAGAGATGGATAGGAATAAAATGGCCGAACTCATCGCTGACGTCCAATAACAGATTTAGCACGAAAAGAAGAATAGGTACGTCATGTATAAAAATATGTATTTTTCTCATAATTGACTATTATAGTAAAACTAATGGTGCAGATTATCTTAAATCAGCAATAAACCAAATATCCTAAAGAGATCTCCTTATTCAACGAATCAGAATAAAATATTTTATTGTAGCGGAATCGCTATCATAGACGGTACTCAAATAATTTACGACGCTGGACAAAGTTTTCTACGGTGATGATAATTTTCTTGAAGTTGGTAAGTAAAAGAAGTTCCTGAAGTTAATACCGAACCAACTCAACCGACCGTCTGATGAAGTGGTCTACCAAAAGCAGACGTTGATGCTTAAATTCGATAATGTTTTACGTTATTTTAGAATGACGGGACGTTCAAACTTAAAGGTTTTTTTTCATTAAAAATATAATTTAATTAAAATATTTTTTTTCCATCTGCATGCAAAAAAAATAATTATACAATGATTTTATATAACTTTTCTATACACTTAATAAATAGATATGTCTACATTTTATCACTTCATCTTCCACTCAACTTTTTAATTCTGGTTTTAACACCAAGTAATTTTCTGCATGTTTTAGTTTGAACGTGTATTACGCGCCCCGCCAACTGTCTATACTTGTACGTCAAATAGATTTATATTGTTTACATGAAACAGTTTGGTCATACTTTGATAAAATGCTTATTTTAATACAAATATCTAAAAAATATAGTATTTTGAAAAAACTACAATATAGTATTTTTGGCTTCTTTTGTATAAAATTATAGTATACATTTTTCGTGGAATCATTCGGTTTGCAATACTGAATACGTGATACTAAAGAGAAATCACTGGTGGAGCATCACGAAAAACGACCATTTTGAAACCGGTTTGAGGCTGGCAATGCGCACTCTATGCAAGCACTGCGATACGTTTTTCTAGAGTAGGGTTTCCCAAACTATGTTCCGCACACATTTAAAGATCTTCTACTAAGAATCGACTTCATATTGAAAGGCGAGCGATGATCAATCTCCACTGATGTTTATGACGTCAAGTATCTTGATAGGTCATGGCTCCCACAAGGAGGGGCTGACAGGCCTCTAGCCTGAGGCCTGAGCTTACGGGGGGCGGCGTGAAAGATCGACCAGACAAGTGAGATAAACACACATCAAGAACATGCACGAATAGTAAAAAAATGTTGCCTGCGGCGCTGTTTCACTTCAATCTTACTAACATTTAGTAAAATATGGTTTTGCCATATTTACAATTTTTGTATATTGTCGATATAATTGTGCATATCAACTTTAAAGTGGGTGTATTAAAAATACAAAAAATCGCTAAAAATACCCTTAATTTTACCTCGAACACCATTTGGAATATGCAACTGTAGATCGTCACATTGCCTTTAAACTTAGCGATAAGTAGGGGCCCCGCCAAAGATCCTAGCCTGGGGCCCGCTTCGGGATGTGGGGGCCATGATCTAGGTACAGACGGAGGACAATACTTTGTCATACCGTGAGGATGAAAAAAATAGGGTATATCGTTTTTAACTGACCGGCTGACAAGTCTTGTCAGTTTAACGACAGTTGCCAAAATTGGCAGAACAGTTAGCTGCGCTAATAAATAACCTACAAAATAAACTAAGTGTTCCGTTAAAACTTCCGGGTTTGCGAAGTGTTCCATTGCAGAAAAAGTTTGGGAAAACCTGGTCTAGAGAACAAATTCAGACGTTGCTAGAGACGTTTTTATGAGTGAAGTACACCAGGTTGATTTAAACATTTATTCTTTTTTTTCTTATTATCGTGTATTATGTTCAAATTAGAATTGGGTATCTGCCCATTTCTAAAAGTTGATAAACCGCCTTTTTTCAAATATATAAAACATAAAAATGGAGATTTTTCAAATTACCATGCCCAAACGTTTGTTTGAAAATCTGCGCATGTTCTTGAACTCTAAATATTGCTATGGAATTAAATGTAGTTTAAACAGTTCACATTGTACAAATTTACGTACTTTCATCTAATTGCATCACTACTTCTGGTAAAAACGTTAAAAAAAGTTTTCCCGCAAACATTCCAAATTTTGCTTATTTGTTATTAAGTTAAACAATGTCTTGACTCGGATTTCGGACGACATTTTTAAGCTTTATAAAGCTCTCTATTTGGATTATGTGCGACCTAAGCGATTATTTTTTTTTATTCAATGTGACATAGCGTAGTCAAAATATTGGACACATGTGATGAAAAATGTTACATATTTGCATCATATGGAGGATTTTTCACTTCAATATATGTATAATATTATTTATATTATTACAAACAATATATAAATTTTCAACCGAATTAACTTATATAAATAGGGACTTGTATGAAAATATCAACTAGGATATCTGTGATAATTGACAATAAATGCATGAGCTGATGGGATTATTATTATTCATTTTGATATGTAATTAGATTTGGTAAAAATATATTATTATACATTATTAAACTTTGTTGAATGTGATCTTCCCTGGATTTGGAGATAAGTTTTGTAAAAGTTATTTTCATAAATACCGGAGAATCTTTAGAATGTTTATGGTTTAACTTGTTCGAACAAAATTTTAATTGCATTGAATTAGTATCCCCTGTTATTTGGAGTTTAACGTAAGTATGCTCAACAACCAATGTAAGAAAAAACAGAAAATTGTTGAATATCTATCAATAATATTTTACATTACATTTTACAGTTATATTCTTATATTACTATTATTTCTTGGTCGAAAAGCAGAAGCAGAATATTGTGTTATGAAGGTATTTTTTAAATATTTAGGTTTAACTGTAGATCGCTGATCTTAAAAATTCGAAACGTCAGTTGTTTTTTCTCTCAATGTGGAGAACTAACCTGGCATTGGTAATTTCAATTGGGCGGTCAATAACGGTGTTCAACCAAATCACTTCTACGTGAATATGAGTTTAGCTCGTGGATTCTTAAAATAGAGTTCGGCGTACCTACTTCTATAATATATTTTACTATTTTTATTTTTACTCTTTTTATTATATACTTACTGCTTATATATTTTTTTTGTTTTTTAATACTATTTCTTTGTTCTTCAGCCGCTCGGCCATTGTCAATAGAATAGATCACATATTATAATATGAAACAATTTTTCATAAATTAATTGTTTATAAAATTATTGAAAAAGTTAAATGGGATAAACAAAATCCTTGTAAAACAGTTGATAAATCTTAAACTAAGTGAGAATTTAACTTACTTATGGCCCACGATGGCCGAGCGGCTTACGCGTCGGCTTATAATGTCCCAGATTCAAATCCTGTGTCTGACGACTAGGTACCTACACATATTGTTTTTCAATTTTTGTCTGGAGTCAGAGTATGTATTTAATAGGTTGAACGAGTGGCTAACATCTATTTCTTGTAAAAACAAAAAATAATACAAATCTCCACCATAGAGCCCCATATGATATTACTACGCTCGTACATGGTCAAAAAATATATAATGACGTGTATTTGATGCCCAATAAAATATCGACAACGGTAAATTAAAAAAAATAAAGAAAAAAAATAATTAAACATTAGTTTGAAATTATCTGATTTCATTTTTATTTATTTATTCTCCGACAACTTGGTGGTTTGTTGTTTTTCTTCCAACGCAGAGGTTAAAACAACTTGTCGATATTCCGAGCATATCACAATGACGGAATATTTCCGTCTGTCGATCGAAAGAGAGTTATGATACCGGCTGTCAAACAAAAAGTAGATCCTGTCAATCCTCTGCCTTATAGAGGCTTCAAGGCAGGCAACATTACTACGCAAGACAACTAAAATAATAATACGTACCTATGCTTTATATTGAAAGTAGATTGATTTTTTAAAGATTTACGTCAAAATAATTTAAAAGGTCTATTAAAATTACAAAAATTTAATATATGGCTATTAAGAATCGAAATCTAACCAACCAAATGTTTTTAATTTACCACCTGTAATATCCAAATAGAACCTTTTTGGACATATACAATTTTTAAACTTTTCGTGAAACATTCTATCCTGTGCGTCCCTAGAATAACTTTCCATGACTCCCGTTATCTTTTGCGAGTACTATTTATTTATAAAGTGGGTAGAATTATTATTTAAACTTATATTGTTACTTTGGATAAAAAAAATATTGAACATTTTATATACTTTGCAAGGCATTAGTGATATAATATATCTTTGAAAAAAAAAGTTATTTACATCTTGAAGAACTTAACAAATTGCGTTAAACATTAATAATTTTAAAATACCTACTTCTGAGAAATATATGACCACTAGAAAATATTTTTTTTTTTTTTTAAATTTGACACCCAGCAGGATTTGAACATGCTCCCCTCCACTGTGCACTACGCTATAGGTATCACATTTAATCGCGACAAATGTACCCTTATATTTTTACAATACTCTCTGAAGCGATTTCTAAATTGCGTTACTAATTGGTAATCGGTTTCTAAATCAAAGTATTAAATTACGTTAATTACTGACGTGGTTCGCTTTGAATATTTGTTTTATTCTACGAATAATTCACAAAATTTAAGAATGTCACATTTTTTTATTGAAAATACATAATTTGGAAATACTTCTGATTTTCAATAAGAGTAATCTTGTGAATTCTTCGTTAAATACAAAAAAAATACTTTTGTTATTTGAGATTAACAGTAAGTAGGTATTGCGGATTATTAATTTAGTTATATCTTTGTTTTATGAATTTTGATTTCTTATTAGCTTGACCGTATTTGAATAGCAACGATTGCTGACTTCAGATCAATAGTTCTATTGTTACTCTGTGTATGCCTAATCTACTCCAAAACACACCTGCCCGCAAACATATTATAAAATTGTTATAAACTTGCACAAAAAAATATTTGAAACTTAGCACATGTTTATACCTACATAGAAATTTATAATATTAAATGTAATTGGGACAATTGATGTCATTTGAATCTGCGTGCTTTAACGAAAACAACACTCCAAAAGACCATCCATTGCTACTTCCGATAAAGCGAAAAAAATCCCAAAAATATGGTCATATTTGCTTGTTTATCACTGTACGTACAGATGTTTTACATATGCGGCGGAATACCAATTTATGTAGGTACTTATTAATTACGTATAATTTAACAGTATTCCGTTTCTTCTAAAGCTTCCGTTTAGCCCGAATTTGCAAGGAACAAATTTCTTCGCGAAATGTGTATTTGTTTACAACGTACAATTATAATATTTGATCACTGTCTCATTCTGTATTAATATCCATTCCGCTTACTATAATCCTTTTAAGAGGTCGTATTCACTCATGAGGCAATTTTCACCATTAGTAGCAGCACGTGTTGCCAACATTTTTGGTTTTAATTTGTCTCGTTTTATTATACGTAAAACAGCATTAGTAGTAAAATAATACAATAATAATTATACTAAAAATTCAAGCTTCCGGTAGCCATTTTTCCATTGTCTAAATGACCAATTTCGCGGTCACAAAATGGCTACCATTTCGCATGCCGCAAAATGGCTGACAATTTCCCGCCGAATTAAAATGGTGCGAAATTTGTCAAAGCGAAAAAGTGACGCGTCACAAACGTCAACGCATCCTCGTCAAAAGTGACGTGCCTATTATCACGGACTTATTGTTTTTTTTAACAACATTTTTACATGAATATTGTGACCCAAAAACAAGTGAGCTTAAATTATTACTATCTCGATAATGCTATTTGATCAATAGTAGATTTGACATACAATCATGTTTCTTACCATATCATCTTAATTTAATCGACTTAACTTGTCAATAATACAAAATGTCAATAAAATTTATTAATTATGTAATATATTATAATATAATTCGAATCCTGGGTCTGGCAAGTAGGTACACATATTGATTTTTAACTTATGCATGAGTCAGAGTATGCACCTAATAGGTTGAGAAAGTGGCTGACATCCATTTCTCGTAAAAACAAAATATGTTAATACAGACCTCCACAGCACTCTATGGAGGCCCATATGATCTTATTAGGATAATTTAGATTATACCTATAAATTCAATATTTGAATTTAATAATATGTATTGTATTTCCGATCTATGGAACATATGTCATTGTCGAGCATGAAATCCTATGTTTAGTGCCTATCATCTGGCTTTTAGGATTTTCACAAATAATTAAGGATAATAATTTTGTATCACACTATACTTTGTAGGGGTTTTATTACGTATGAATACAAAACTTCCTTATTGTGGTTTCCGGTTTCACTTTAAAAACATTACGCGCGCTATTTTTAGAAGGGGATACAGATTGTTAACCCTCTTCCCCTAACGGTACGTACTTGATACATTTGTTTTATATTGTTACAATATTATACATAATCATTTAAACGAAACAAATTAATCATCGGTAGGTACTACGATCCAATGTAGGTCTTGAAGGCTCTAGCTATACAACGTCACTACTTCCCTGTGTTTACCCCAAGTCATCTCCACTGACCTTAACGCCTATGATACTAATTGCCTCCGACCTCTGTATACACAATCCAAATAACTGTAGGTTAGATGTTGGTTAGTTTCTTTCCATGCTAGTCTATTTAATAAGAGCCTCTTTGCCATCTAAGTATTTTTTTTTCTTGGTAGATATGATTAAAAAAAAAATTATATGGTTAAAAGTGCGTAGATGTGACCTTCCGCTGAGGATTAAAGATTTTTTTTAATGAATATAATGTACTTATCTAAGCCCAGGCTACGGACCTATTGGAATGAGCGAATTGCTAATAAGTCTGACAAAATTGTAAGGATTCATATTATATTATGCCTCAAATCAGAAATGGCAATTGATCTATCTACCTAAAGTTAAATGCCAAACGGATTAACCTTTATAATAGATTTAACGGTGCAATTGAATAAAAACACAGTAATATTGCAAAAGTAATTTCTGATGTCATTAAATTGGCCAATAGCACAATTGAATTGGTTTGAATGCCGCCAAACGATAATTCTTTGTGACATAAGCTTTGTCATAGAAGAACCGATTGTTAACTTTACTGTATTTCCATATTAAACAATGTTCCATACAAAACGTATGCATTATTCATCGCGTTTGATAGTTTTATTAGATACGCTGACCAATGGTTGGCTAACAAATTGCAATTTTTTTACATGAATGCATTAGAAGTAGGGATTCCAAATGAAAAGGATTTTCAAATTGTAATCCTGAAATTCCGGGATCAGAATTTTGGCTCGGGATTGGATTCCCTGATAAGAAGCATAAATATTTGAATAATATATTAATAAACCATTTCTTTTACTAGTAATTCAAAAAATGAGAATCTCGTTCTATTTATTATTCAATACTAGCTGAAGTACCCGGCTTCGCACAGGGTCACTTCGTGGTTATGTTTATCTTAGATATTTAAAAAATAATAAGAGGTAATTATTTTTACACATTTTATATACATTGTATTTTTTATACATTGAAAAAATGTGGTTTGCCATCCATTTAATTCGAACCGGCATACATAACTACTCCACCGTAGGTCATAGACTAAACTAAAAATAAAAGTGCTGTTAAATCTATACCAACCTCAGAAATGAAGTGCTGGGATTTATTAAAAATGTAAGAGCAACCTGAAAAGTTTTGAACTGAATTTTTTTAATTCATGTATGGCGAACGTACTGATATTACCCATATGAATTCTTGCAAAACTCCCATGGATAAATCGCAGCAAACAACAACAGTGAAAGGCTATCATGATCAAACGAGATGCTCAGTTTTTTTTATTACGCAAGAAAAGCATCTAACCCACTCTCAAAATAATATTTTCAATTAAAAAACGTTTGAGTCAGGAATAGAGGAAAATTGACTGTATTACTTTTTTTATGGACAACATGAACTAAAATATTTTACTGAAAAATATTGATACCTAACCAGAATTGAGCTTCCGCTACAAAAACTACGGCCTCATTAATCGATCTTCTTAACCAATAGAACGCTTGGACTGAGACCATTGCGCGTGAAATAACATAGTCACAAACAATATCCACAAAAGTAGGTGTAGTGTTTGGAAGCATGTCTTGTTTTATATATTTAATCAGTCAGTAACAATATCCCAAGGACAAATCGTATCAAACTACTTTGGATTATCTCAAGCCTTTGTTTGCGTGTGTTAATAAAATAAATATATAGCTCTGTTGGTATTCTTCTTAAATTCTTTAAAAAATTGCCGCGTATAGAGTCTTTGATACTAGTATACATTTATCATTTGCAGCCGGCAGTTCATAAAGAAGGGTAAA
This sequence comes from Rhyacophila brunnea, assembly GCF_057557595.1. Taxonomy (NCBI): domain Eukaryota; kingdom Metazoa; phylum Arthropoda; class Insecta; order Trichoptera; family Rhyacophilidae; genus Rhyacophila; species Rhyacophila brunnea. The sequence goes on along the minus strand of NW_028232796.1, from coordinate 40,046,244 downwards.
ATATTATATTCTTTGATCCTGTCCGCGATTATTGAAGTTTCACGGGAATAATTTGCGTGCAATTTTGTTATTCAAAACACCACAATGGTCGATAGAATATAATAGCAATTCCATTACGGACCGAAGCCTTCCACTTGTACTATAACAGTTAAAAGCTTTCGGACACAATAGACATTTTCGTCTTAGTCATCGTTATTATTTGAATAAATAGACAGTACAAAATACTTAGCTTATAAAAGGCTATTTTTAAAATCATAATGTATTTAAATATGTGTTTTGAAATATAACATTTGGTTTGCACTTAATATGAATGAATGACAATAAATGAAGGTACGTACATACGGACATGTTATCATTGTTCCAATACATTTTAAAAACATATAAGTATATATTTATTATTACAATCATAATAAAAAAAAATATTCAATCGAAACTAGTTAATTTGCAATAAAGAAAAAGCAATCTTATAGAACTATATAGAAAGTAATTCCTAGAATCATAAAATAGTTATAACAGCTGTACCTAAGAGCTAATGTGTTTTCTTCTTCTTTTGGTGTCGGCTTCTATCGAAGGTCTTGCAGTACATATCCGTATATTGAGCTAGTCGTATCAGATCCCCAACACCTTGTATATTTAGCCTCTTGAAGGTTGCTTAGCCAAGAAAACCTCCTTCTACCCATGCTTCTACTACCCTCTACATTCCCTTATATTATAAGTTGGAGCAATGTTTACTTCTTTAGTGATGAAAGTCTGATTAGAGTGGCTTGAATGAATCGAGGAGAGAGGCAGCATTGGATCCAGGAATAGATCAACCCCGGCTAATAATGACGATGATGAATATGATATATACATTCCTATGATGTTTTATTTATTATTATCATGTCTATGTCCATTCCTACGACATAGCGACAGTAGCAACTCACTGTAAATAATCAGCATTTGCTAATCATGATAAAAAAATATTTTGAGATAATATATGGATAATATAATTTTTATATAATATATGGATAAGCCAAATTTATTATCAGTTTTCTGTGTAAGAGAAAAGTTAATCCCTTCAAAATTTATTCCCAAAGAAAAATTTCTTTAGTAGGTAAAATATATAAATATTATAGCAACGTGTAATATTAATCGTCGCGACGATATCTCAACATAACGCTTCGTCGATTCCAAGAAGAAAAGTTTAGTTCCACTTTTTGATGGATTGGCTTTACCCTTCGACATTATTTTCCTAACAAAGTTTCGATAGGAAAGCAAATTATTATTCACGGGAAAATAATACAAAACACAAATAAATTGGGGTGAAGTGGGCTTAGTAGATGCCACATTATTAAAAAAACACGAAATACAATGAAATATTCGGAAAAGCTCCTGAAATATACGAGTGTATATTTTATAACAATTTTGATGTAGTTTTAAACCCTACACTCAGTTATCATAATTTTCCTTTTAAAAACGCAACGCTTTCAACCGTAAACTACAGATTTAGATGATTTTTTTTAATGAAATTTAAAAAAATCTTACACATAATGACTGGTTGGGCCAAATATGCCAACCCTCATTCCTTTCTTCCCACCTACTTCCAAATCCCTTATTTATTATTGTATAGACCATATATTATATAGACCAGACTACGAGCAATTAGGGGTCATCAGGCGACCGTGATTGAATAACATTCAGTTACCTCAAGACAACGGGTGCATGTGGGCCTGTTACCGCTAAACCACAGTTTATTGATTAATTCAATTAAAGAGACTGCTTCAAGAGTTAGCTCGAGTGACAACAAGAAAGCGGTCGCGTTGCAGGCTTGTGATAGCTTAGCCGTCGTTAACTACCAAGTGATTCAAAACGCATATGTTTGACCTTCAATGTACTAAATCAGATACGGTTTGAGCGAACCTCGCATGCATCATCCATCCTGAACTTATCATCATCATTCATCAACCTCATAATATATCATCATTTACCAGTGCATGATTGCGTGAACACTCAACCGGCCCCAGCGCGCGCCAGCCCTCTCAACATAAAGGTCAGTGTCTGGCATCCTATGTAAACTCCCCCCCCCTAGATCCGTAATCCACCATCACCTTCAAATTACAGTCCACTGCTAAAAGCGCTACCAATGACTTATTTTATGACATATTGTGTTCTCTACGTAGTATTAAGATTTCTGGTAAAAAGACCAAGTGAACATTAATTGTGACTTTACAAGAAGTAATTTAGAATACGAATTTGATATTTTTTCCTAGAAAGGTAAAATGGCAAGCGTCGCAGAGGATTACGCCACATATTGTGGCTTAAGAACCTCCATGCATGAATGCAGCTCCACCGAACTGTTCTGGATAGCAGATAATAAGACAAATATTTCACTGTTGATGACTGTTCACACATTTTTGCTGTCCGTATGATTAGCTTCGTTTTTTTATTATATTTATTAAATTTCTTTCTTTTTTTGTAAATTCACTTGTGCCCTTTCTCTCCCCAGCACTTTACATTAGAGTAAACTCAGTCAAAACTCACTAAATAGCGTGGCGACCTCAGTCTCAGGTAACTGCTCCTGGGACATTACCAGGCGTAAACAACTGCATAGATGCTTCACATCAAACGTAGTGCCTCGCGATACGCTCAATTAAGACTGAGTGTTGTGCGGGGCGGGTTTGGTTCGGAGAGCGTATTTGTGTTGTTGATGGCCAACCTCTGCTAAGGGATGGCACGATAAGAAAAAGAATTTGTATAACTTTGAATCCAATTAACTAAACTTGGTTATCTACTCATTTGAACCCGTTGTCCTCTCATCGGCTCAATTTTAAATTCATTAATAGGATTATTAAATTTAATTATGTGAATACACGATTCGTTTTTCAATATTTTTTTCGCATTAAGAAGTTGCGGATTATAATATTTTGATTGATTATAAGTATACTTAGGTATTTTTTTACTTAGGTGAGTCCAAATTGATCTATTCAAGCGCGGCGAACATCTATCCAAGACCTATCATAATTTCCTTTAATATTCAGCATGATAAATGCAGGTTTTCAATTTCTCCCCCTGTCAATATTAAGTATAAGAAACCGTCAAAGAAATTTAATAAAGAAAAAAACTTTATGTTTTACATGATAAACGATTTCGCTATTTATACAGAAGACCTTTATCCGAACTGATATAATTTTTTCTACTCAAAGCGAAAGATTAATCATTCGTCAAAGAACTCTTGAAGTGTACAAACATTGTGCAAGTGATAATATTGAATTTATAATAAATTCAAAAGGGAATTTAAAGTTCACGTCGGTAGTGTTTTTTATTAGTTACTCATCAATGGAATATTGGTAAAGTTTTCTGCTTTATCATCAATCAATAATGAGAGAGATTAATTTAATAAAGGACCAAACGCCAGTATTTTATTCTAAGCCGTGAATAAAGGCATACGTTTTAAACCAATATATTATTGTGTGTATCGCCCCCACATCCTGAAGCGGGCCCCCAGGCTAGGATCTTTGGCGCCCCCCCCTACCTATCGCTAAGAATAAAGGCAGTGTGACGTTCCACAGTAGCGTTTTCCAAATGGTGTACCAAATTAATTAATGTGTATATTTTAGTGTTGTGTTTATATTTTAATACATCCATTTGAAATATGGAATTGTCGAGTATCGATACACAAATAAAAATTGTATTGTACAAACACATAATATAAAATAATAACACAAATAATGACTTTTTTCTATTAGAGAGAATTTTTAACGTGTAGGTATTTATATCACTTATCTGGTCGATTCGCCACGCCGGGTCCTTCCTAAGCCTAGCCCCCCCAGGCTAGAGCCCTGTCAGCCCTGTGAGCCCTTTGTGGGGGCCATTATTGTGAGTATCCTTCAAAGTAAGATTCTATGTGTACTATTTTCATATTATACAATGGCTTATGATTTTGTTGTAATATAAGACATTTAATCAAGGCTCCCATATCCTGAAGCAGGCCCCCAGGCTAGGATCTTTGTCGCCCCCCCTATCTATCGATAAAGATAAAGGCAGTGTAACGCTCTCCAAAAGTTGTACGCGGTAAAATTAATGTGAATATTTAGTGTTTTTTTTGTATATTTTAATACATCCATTTGTATAATGGAGTTGTCGAGTAATAATAATTAATACTATTAAAGGAAAATAGCGCCCTTTTTACTAATTAAGCAAATTTACGATGTGTGTTTATCTCACGTATCTGGTCAACTCACCTCACCGGGCCTCTGCTGAGCCCGGGCCCCCAGGCTATGGCCCTGTCAGTTGAATGACTACTAAAAAATGTTGCATTCTATTAAACTAATTAATAACACAATGCAGTTCCACCATGATTTGACAGTTAAAACAACAATGGAAATATTTATTTAAAAAAAAAAACAGTAAAAATCTAGTAGAGATTGCAATACCGAATGAAAATGTCAATACCGGTTTTTCGGCATTTCTCATTGAATACCGGTATTTCTTAAACATTAAAAAAATAGAAGTAGGTGCTTATCAATGAAAATATCGCTATTTAAATCTTTTGAAAATATTATTTTATAGCAAAAACCTACATACCTACATTTATTATGTTGACATTTAAAAATGTGTATTAATCATAATTGTACAACTAGTGATTTTTTACAAATACTTTGAATATATTGATAAGTTTAACAAAAGCCCTTAAAAGTTTAAGAAGTGCAAATAACCCCGGCTGCAGGAAAAGCTTCTTAAATTCAATGCTTATACAGTCATCAATATTTATAGAATAATTGAATATTTTTGTCACGGATTATGATAATTCATCGCGACAATTACTTATATAAATATATTTGATGGAATTTGTTTTAATATTTTTTCACCTATGTTGGGTTCACTCAATATATTTAAATTTGAGCAGCACATAACTTATAATTAATTTTCAAAAATATAAACGAGTGTGCTTTCTTAATACCAAAATATCCGGTATTTTGGATTTTTAAAACCGGTATGTCGGTATTGATAAATACTGGAATACCAGTTTTGAAATACCCGTATTGCAATCCCTAAAATCAAGTAACCAGAAAAATTTTAAAAATTTAATTATAAAAAAGTTATATTGCTCAAAACTCACTCTCAAGTATGTTGAAGAATATATCAATATCCGAAGAATGTTGTTTGAATAAAGTCATTGAAAATTAGCGCCACATGTCGTTAAAAACAACCTTGCATCAACATTAGATCATTTAACTTTTTTATACTAATTATTCTTAATTAAATATTATGTTTCACGCTTATAAAATAGTAAAGCAATATGGCGTCAGAGGTAATGAACTCGACAGTAGAACCACCTCTTCAAAATGCGGACGTCGCTGTTTTGAAAGAAAAAAATATGTGACATAGGTGAGCGAGTCTTCGTAGTTTTTTAGGAGACGTGCGGCTTATAACCCAAATATAACCAGATAATCCCAAGAATAATATACTTGGTTATACTTAAGGGGGTTAAGAAACAAAAAGGGCAGTATCCATTTTCGTATCAAGTCATTAACAAATGCCTTATATCTTTTTTATAAGTATAATTTCAGGAAAAGGTATTTTTAAATATTGTAATATAAAAAATATATATTTTTATAGACTTACTAACATTACTAACAAATCTAAACTGCCGTTTTTGTTTCTTAAACCTTCACCTATGATACGCCTACTACCATTAAATAACATAAGTATGTAAATATTATGTTATCCTATAAATTACCACTGATAATTTTCTTTCATTGACTACTAATACTCAGACTTACATTTATATACAATCTCAATATGAATCGTATGGAATCAAAAGTAGAGCTATCCATAATTTCGACCTATAAATTCAAAACGTAAGGTTTTTTTTAATAAAAGATTATTTTTAAAATGTACAATATTATGTCAACCTTTTAATGTGGAATTAAAAACCTATCTACGATTAGAGCTTTCTTGATTTTTTTCATATCTCGAGATTCAAGAATTCTCTAAATCAAAAATATGTTTTTGTCTCGAAAGAAATTTAGGTATTTCGGCAAATAAAAAAGTACCATTAAAATTATTAAGAAACTCTTTTTTTTACTTACATTTAATTACATTTTTTTTAAATATCACTTGCGGTTGCTTGCTTAGCCGATCAAAAATTTCTTGATCTAGTTGATGATTCTCAAAATTCTGGAAAATTAATTTCTCAAGATTTGAGATTGGCTTTTTTTGATTATTTCTCGATAGTTCTCTATACGAGATTTCTAGATCACAACCTCTACCTCCGATGTGCGTGGGTTATTATGATCTGATCCCAAAAGAACCATGATAATATTATTATTTGTAACAAAAAAGTCAGTGCGTGTACGGTTAAACCAGTTCTAGGCGCATGCTACTTACAACCCAACATTGAAATAAACCAACAAAGGTATGCGTGATTAAATGACTTCTATAAAGTTTTTTTTTAAATAGTCACTTCATAACAAACCACGTACGTGCACCACATTTATAACATTTTGTATTACGTGGGTTTGCAGAACAGACCAATTCATTACAATGACAGATAAGGATGTAATAAAAACTTAATTCAATTGACAAATCAAAAATTTATCGACTGCTGGAGCTTGGTTTCGTAGTGTAGTGTATTTGGTTAGCATCTTCAAAGTCCTGACCGCATATTACTACTAAATCCAATAGTACCTATTTAACAAGCTTTTCTCAACGTTTACCCCATTAATTATTATAATCTACTAAACTATTTTTTTATTGAACAAATTATTAATAAAGATTAATAATGTTATATTTTTTTATTGAACATACACAATTTGAAAACATTTCTAAGAAATATATAACTACCTTTCGATAAAAGTGTAATTCAATACTTTGATTCAAAATACAAAAGCCGATTGCCAATAAGTAACGTAATTTAGAAAGCTCTTCAGAGAGTTTTGTAAAAATGATTAGTTAAATTCTTCGTAATTAGATAAGGCATGTACAAATTAGTGGTCAGCGCACATGGTCGCGAATCCTGCTAGGTGTCATATTTGTTTCAATAAGATTTTTTAGTGGTTCCATATTTCTGAGAAGTGTTTTCAAATTATGTATGATACATAATTATATGCTAAATAATTTCCAAAAAACGTGTCCTTTACGCTCTACGTTACAAAACTCGTCAGAGAAATCAATTATACGTACTATAAAAACCAGAAAACTACAGAACTTCGAGCGCATTATGAGAGAATGAGAGTATAGCAGTCTGTGAATGGAGAATGTACCTACTTATAAAACTACAGTATTCTGCGGTTAAAGCGACGAGAAGCTATAAGTAGTAGGCGGAATAAATGTGGCAACCGCTAGATTTTCTTAAGCCTTCCCCGTTTATCTTCTTCTTCTTTCACACTGTCACGCCCCAGCATTGGGGCATAGGGCAAGCACAAGTTCCAGATCATGCTAGACCTGCGGCGCGTAGATCACGTTTGTGGCACCGTTGCAGGGTGAAATATGGCCGGCCACAGCGACGGAGCCCTTGAGATTGTGCCACACGCACTCTCTGGAGGTATCCAGAACACATGTCCGCGCCTCTTCGTGATTACCTAAATCACCGAGGACTGCTGTGTCCACTCACGAACTCGAGTGTTTGTAACGTGGTCGTACCAATGCACTCCCAAGATTCGGCGGAGACATCGATTCTCAAAATTCAAAAGCCGACACCTTTGAATCTTAGTAAGATGCCACGCCCACAGTCATACAGAAGCACAAGGGCCTTATGTTAGAACTTACGAGTTGTAGTCGCCCGGTCGACATGACGTCATATGACATCATTGTGACGTACTACCGGAGTGATAATAGCATTCGAGAAAATAACGCTAGTCAAATGCTGACATTATTCATTGTCCCCATACACAAATAGGTGTTTCAGCGTAATAATATCTATGGTGAGCAGTGTGTGTTGGGCGGTTTGCCTCGAGCGTGTATTGGCTGACGTCACAATTACGTCATGTCGTCGGGTGACTTGATATCACTAGTTAGAACATAGGGCTGCAGGTAACACGCATGCGTTGAACAAACGACAATTCGTCCCATATTTAAAAATCAATAAAGAAATATTATGGATTTTTTATAATGTATCCCCTATACCAGGGGTAGTCAACCTTTTTATACCTTCCGCCCACTTTTGTATCTCTGTTTGTAGAAAAAATTTCTAACCGCCCACCGGTTCCAAAGTAATGGTGATTTATAAAGTAGGGAAGTAACTTTACTTTATAAAATTTATAAAGCGGAGTTAAAGCATACAATAATGATTACATACTTACCTAATTCTTTATATCAGACTTTCGCTAAGTTTGACAGAATAAATCTTTATAAAACAACTTACTGTAGTTAAATCTATCTTTGTATTTATACTTTGCATACATACGGCAGAAGCATGAAGTCTGATGAAATTACATTAAATTATTAATGAGATCCCTGAGGCTGATGCTGTTAAACTAAATACTGGATATCTGGCTCAATTTAAAAAAAAATTAAAACACCTACCGCCCACCATTAAAGCTGCAACGCCCACTAGTGGGCGGTAGGGACGAGGTTGACTATCCCTGCTAGACTATTTTCTGTGCTGGACAAAATACGCATATTATAATGCTATCCATTGTCCAATGGGTATTAATTATTGATAACAGGGCTTGTCTTAGTCTTCTGAAACTAATCGTATTTACCAATATACTAGAAAACATGAACAGCAGAATGTGCGTAAGGGAGGAATTCATCAATCCTATCTAATTAAAAATAATATCTTTACTTTGTCAAGTTAAAGGTTTATTATTGTAATGATTAATATTATCATTTAATCGGTACCTCTCTAATTTCATGTTTATTATTTTGGTCTCGTCCAGCTTTAAGTACTTTACCACATCGTGATCTAATGAAAAAAAGAGTTATCTAAGATATTCAATCGACATTAATTTCTATCCAAATATGGCCTAAGAGAGACAGTTCTGTGATTGACGCAGGCCATTATTTGGAAATATTAATTTCTTTTAATGTTATAGAGGTCATATTCCTTTGAGGTATCCGTCAAATTATAGATACAGATACACAAACGGATTTCAGCGAGATGTTGATTTGATATGATACCGACCTGTCATTCTGCTAGCCGGGTAGTAGGCAGTGACATAACCAATCAATCGCCTGCTAAATTAATACATTCATATTGATTTGACTTGGTCTACATACCAGTGGCAAAGACTCGTCATTATACAGATGTTAATGATTCATTCGTTTATTCATATGGCGGCAGGATGTCAATGGCATAAAATGACACCAGTTTTCCTAGATATTATAAAAGCATTTTTGTCATATTGTCACATTGTTCATTATTAATTATTGTAATAAGTCTTATCGTGTATATTGCTAATAATCTTCTATCCTATCATCACGGCAAATATAAAACACAAAATGTTGCAATTCTTCAAAATCAATTACAAACTCCAATGCGAAATTTAACAAATATTTGGAAATATAATGCACGTGTAGGCAGCCCTCGTGGCCCAGTGCGTAAAACACTCTCACCCGGGGTTCCGAGTTAGATTCTTGGAATATATTTATGTGCTTTTTCTCAAAACCAGGATCTTTTATGTGATCGTAGCGCTTCTAATACTGTACTATTGTTTCACTACACTACTGTTTTGGCCTGTTGTGGTGTTAAAAGAATATATATATATATATATATATATGTTTACATTATATTTCAATTTCAGTTTATTTTTTTTAACATATTGTGGATATTACAAATTATAAGTTTAAGACGTTCACAACATGATATTAAGAAACAAAGAAATACAAAACAGTATTACATAAAAAAAGAGATAGATCGGTATAGAGATAGATAGTAAGTTATTAAACAGTAGAAATGTGCACATACAAAAAATTTAAATTAGATAGGTACAAGGAAGTACACCGGATGAGTTAAGCAGACCCTATTTTAAGAATTTATAAAACAATTATAATAAATGTCATAATAATACAAAGATAAGCAATTGTAAAAAAATCTTTATTTGTTACATATTCATGTCCACAATTACGTTATTATTACATTATATTTTATGTTCATATTTATTATTAAGTTTTCTATGTTTTGACATATTGACTAATTCGTAGTTTTAATATTTTTTTATATTTATTTTAAAAAACATCGATGTATATAAAAATATAAATGTGTATTATTGTAACTTAAAATCCTTTTTAATTATATGAAATCTTATTTAGGTATAGTCTCATGATATAAATTATCAAAAAAATGTCTCAAATTGAAAGCTTCGTGTTTTTCCGCTACGTGCATCTGTTAGGCACAAGCCTCCCCCTTAAACGAAAATATGTATTCCGTGATTTGAATTTCGCCGCACTTGCAAGCTCAATGATCCTGATGTCACCATGTTATTGTCTTTCGTGCTCCCTACCATATAGTTCTCAATTTTATATAGGGCTTTCCATTTTCAGTATGTTAGTACTCAATTCTCCGAGTGAATGGTATTTTACTGGCTTGACCCATATTTTGAGAGGAGATGAAGCTAGATTCACTCATCATGAAGTCAGTCGGACATTCATTGTACCGAATTAAGATATTATCAGTATAACATATTTTTTAGCTTCATTACATTATACGAGGTTAATTATTAACATTATAAATATTATAATATAATAGCACTTATAATATCGCAATCGTTTATTACTGGCTTATGTAAAAAAATAAGAATTATTTTTCTATAGTATTCAGATATCATATAAACCCCTAAAGCCGCAGTAATTTTTCACATAAACCGTTATAAAAGCCATACAAAATTTTATATTCCTCCCGGTACTTAATTGTATACGGATAATAATATTTTTACATTAATGTCTTACTTTCGCTTTCGAAAGAGATGGTTTTTATTGCGCCAGATACTGTCTCTTTTTATTTAGAAGAGATCTTTTGGAATAATGTACTCTAGCCGCATTGGTTGCCAACCCCTGAATATGAACTAATGACGTAATCAGCAACCATGTTAAGTCAATCGATTAATCACGATGTTTTATTTACCATACCATCAAATATATTATGTAAACTTGTAAATATTACTCTTAATTCCTATTTATATAACAATCACCATAAGAGGACCAAAAAAACGGTACTTTTAATGGAACTAGTTGTTAACCAGTTACAAAGCCCCTTTTCAATGATATGGGTATGTTTGTTATATAATTTTCGAATGGCTTATTATTGTCCCACCTATTTAATATATATTTCATCCTGGTGATAATTTAGTGGACTGTATTTGGGATGGGTATGGATGGTAGACTGGGGGAGTCCGGGAACTCACCTTTTTTGTTTGATGAGAGTCAACATAGGATTGGCGCAAACACGTAGAATTGTATAAGAAATTTGAGGTGGAATAACCCAGCAAAGAAATTCACTGTTTAATCGATTGTATCCATCATAAGACTCGCAGAAAGTAAGAGAAACTATAAAACGCTTATTCAGAATGTCACATCGTCTATTCCGGTGTGATCACGATTCTCATTTGTGAGGGTAATGACGAAGAAGAGAATAAAGGTCTAAATTGTTATTGTGTTATTAAACGCTGTTTATTATTATTTTTAATAAACTATTTTTTATTAAACGAATAATTCACTAGATTTAAGAATGTTACATTCTTCATAGATTATTATTTTATTTTATTTATCTGAGAACTACATAATAATATAGTCACTGCAAATTTTATTTCTAATATAATATATAAGAGGAAAAATTGTGTTGTTAACTTTCCATTTAAAATAAAGCTTTTAATTTAAATTGACTTTTATTTATTAAATAGTTTATTAAAATTATTAGTAACTATAATTACGTTATAAAAGCTAAATAATGAAGTGATCCACGACGTCGATTAGTAATTAAAGAATTAATTGATACCTACTTTAATTTATACTAAAACCGATAGCCAACATTATAACGCAATTCGATAAGCATTTCATATTGCAAGTATATGTAGTCATTCTACAGTGACACCATAGGCGTTTCGCGTATGTATTGGAATTGTTTACTGCACTGCCTGATTTAATGCTAACAAACAATACCACAACAACTGCAAGTCGCTTTTTCCGTACCCACTGTGCCACTGTATAATGATTTACCTTTACTAGTTAAAATTATCGTGATTCAATAAGATTTCCGTAGCATATAATTGGAAAAGCATAATGGCGCGAATCCAGCAGATACAGGTTCAAGTCCCGTCAGGAGTCGTATTTTTTTCTACAAAATGATTTTTTTCCAGTGTATAATATAATATGCATGAGATGTTTTCAAATAATTGTGTATATTCTAAAAATAATTACGTATGCGGCGCATATTTTTTCATATTCTACGCATAAAACAGTTATTATAAACGCTAAATTGATAAAATTTCCTTTCATTTGCCTTGGAGTGTCAGTAGTTGAATAAGTACATCAAGAGTTCGGAGCTCATTTTCTGCTATATCCAGCCATCAAAACCGTAGTTGGCGTTAGACACTTCGATTGTGATATAGTATCATCCCTAATTTTAACAATTAATTGTCAAAATTCAAGATATCGTCGTTCTAGTAGGTATATATTTCTAGCAATATGGTTTAGTGCCGCTGTCAAACGGTCGTAAGTTTTCTTTAATAGTAATGATATGGAATGATAAACAGACGGAATATATTGCAGTAAAGCACGTTAACTGCCTGAATATGGCCATACCACGAGTATTACAACAACACACCGAGTCACTTTGCCTTACTAGAACCACGTGTATTATTTGAGATAAATCTCCGATTGAATTACCTGAGGAGGGAAAGTTGCTTTTTTATTGCTATTCTTTTTTGATTTATCCGAAGTTTCGCGGAATTCTTACTAATAGCATATGCTTGGCTGTTTGTAATAATTTTAATACTCATCGTATAGAAACTCTAGATACGATAGACCAGAGTATTACAGCATCAGTTATTTATTCTCCCAAGATGCAGAACCAACCTGCTACTGGTAATGCTAATTGGAAGTGCGATAACTATGTTCAACCAAATCACTTCATTCACCATTGACATATTCCACCTACGTGAGGATTAATATAGGTGGGCACTGTTTTATAAATTCTTAAAATAGGTTCTGCTTAGCTCATTTGGTGTACTTCCTTATATCTGATTTATATATGTATATTTTTTTGTATTTACACTTTTCTACTATTTAATAACTTTTATATAATACTGTTTTAATAATATTTCTTTATTTCTAAATGTCATGTTGTGAACGTCTTAAATTAATAATTTGTAATATTCACTATAATATATTTAGGTACTTTATTACTATATTCACTATATAATGTAAAAAAAATGAATTTGAGAAAGAGTTTGATGATTTAATTTGCAGACTCTAGGGGAACAAAATGCACCCTCTATTATAAGTACCTAAATATTACACGTAATTGAAAAGTTGCAGAAAATCTTTATTATATTATTATGAAACTAAATATACATAATGCAAAATTTTGGCAAAAAAATCAATAAAAACATGTTTTCAAAAATCATACTTATAGGAATTAAGAAAGAATTTAAAACTTAAAAGAATCAATAGATAAATAAATCAAGTGGAAGACACCTTTAGCTCGGTAAGTTTAGTATAAAATCGTCGCAACTGGTGTTGACTAAACATAAAAAGTTTGGCCTTTAATTTTAATTGTTTAATTATCAAATCAGATCGGAAAATTATTGAATGAAGTTGTTATTAGTGTGTACTTAATATCATATTATAAATTATTGTATCGATTTAATATAATATTGTAAAGAGTTTCGAAGGGTTAGGTTAAGTTAAGCTAATGATAAATTAAGCGCACGTATTTTCGATTCGAGATTATTTTCCACAGAAACAATGAGAAAAGTTTCTCGAAAAGTTTCTCCTTTGTCATACATATTTAATGCTTGGTGTTTCTTATATTAATCAATACATACCCAATAAAGTTTTTGACATAACAAAATACGTGTTTATTTTTCAATATTCAGAATTATTAGTAAATTAATAAAAAATAACAAAATATTTTTTGAATTACCTAGTTGAAAGGAACTTAAGAATTATTTTATTTGTGACTTATATATGTATATTTTAATTTAAAAATACATATATATATATATAGTTAATTAGTATAATAATTAATAATATTACTTAGTGAGCATGTCTTAGACTACAAATATTTATAAATATGTAGCGAGTCGGGATTATATTCTCTCACAACACAGCTACGGAAGGCTTCTCGTCTTTAGTTATTTTTTACGTGCTCTATTTTGCCGTCACAGTCACGTCCCGACTCTTTCCATCTAGCCCTTACTCTGCATGTGTTTGAATCAATTATTTCATACAATATGTGATGTATTAATGAAATAAACTATATACTGACTAAAATGAATTAGTGTTCCAAATCAATTTGACCCTATCCTAATCCTAGTATACACCAAACATACAATGCGAATTGACTTCATTCATTTCTGTAACATTTCCTTCAACTTCATTTTCATAAATATTTAGGCCGAAATTTTTTAATCAGTATACGTTCGCACTATTATTAGTGTCTATAATTTTATTATAATATAGTTTGACCTGAAAATGGAAAATTACCTTTTCTACCTATCTCTTGGATTAACCTAAACTCTCCTACTCTCCCCATCGTTCTCTTTTACTTCATTATGAAGTGGTTGTTTTTGCGCAAATCCTTTCCTTTTTATAGAAAAAAAAATAAACGCTTCGTGGACTGTACGCGAACGGACAACGCAGATAAATAAACTAAAAGCACGTAGGCGTAATACTTTAAAGGGAATTTCATACGTGTAACAATATTTCGTACAAAAACAACTAGGTACATCTATCGACAAACCTTCAAATAATATTTTATTACCTAGATAACTGGTAACATAGGAATATCTTTGTCAGGGCTTACATTATTTTCCACAGCGTTTATTGAAATTTTTCACACAACACCTCGCGCCCACGCGGGCCTTAGCGTTGCTTTAGTTTGTACGTAGAAAGGAATTTCAACGAGAAAATTTAAATAGAAAAATATTACAAGGCTTTTTGAAGACGGTTACACAGCAAAATCTTTTATAATATAACATACTATTATGAATATTTTTACATTTCATTGTAAGATTGTATGTATTTTACATTTAATACTTTTGATCATTTATGGCTACAATTTAAGGTACCCCACGTCAGTGGCGAAGGATTAATTTTGGAAAGAGGTAGGTTATGGAGATCACATAAAAAAGCACACTTGTCAGGTATACTTACAGAAAATAAGAAGATAACACGATATTTATACTGATGAATAGGTACACACTAATGACAACGACATACTAAATCGATGAAATTTCAATAGCTCACTGACGATATAAAATTAAGCGATGAGTTAAATTTAAAAATATGTATTTTTATAAACATATTTTATACACATCAAAAATCATAGGATAAAATATATTTTTATTTTCAAAAACAATCAATATTTAAATATGTGATTGAATTATTTTTTAAATTATATAATATATCTCTCCGAAATAAAAAAAGATAGAATAATAATTGTCTGATCTCGTTAGAAAATTAAATTATTGTGTTTCTTTGTCCGGTACAAATCTTGCAATCAATTTTTAACTAACTTCCCGACTAGCTAGACATTTGAAACTTTTAGAATATATCATAACACGATGCCAATGTATTTTTAAATACTTTTAGCTATCTCTAAGAAGAATTGAATTCATTTTCAGTTAATTCTCTTTTGTATGAAAAGTTATTACGACACCATTATTGGTTGCTAGGGGTCTGGGATCCTAGCAACTAAATTACTTATTTATACGTGCGTTACTGTGGAAATCAATATGACACGTCAAAATGACATTTCAGTATTAGTTCTATCAAGTACGTTTTTTTTGATCGTTTAAACTAGTCAAGTCAAGTTTATATGATTCAACAGAAAATTTAAAAACGTTTTTTATAAAAAGTTCTTTTTATCTTGTAATTATTAAAATTTAGTTTACTTATTAAGTAGTAGAGTAAGAGATTTTTGACTAATTCATAGTTTTAATATTTTTATAATTATTTAAAAAAACATCGATTTTTATAAAAAATATAAAATGAGTATAACTTGAAATCCTTTTTATTTATATGAAATATTATTTAGGTATGGTTCCAATATTGAAGCTCGATTTTATATAAATAAAAAAGATTTACATTCATCATTATTGTATACTTAATTAAAATATTCAATAGCCTTGTAGCAGGCGACTTTTTTTACTATTAAAGTACATTAGTGATGTGTGTTAATCACACTTAGCTGGGGGCCACATATATATCTTAGGTGTCTTCAAATTGTGTATCTTCAATTTAAGGATTGTTACATTCTTAAACTTTATAAATTATTCCTTGAATAAAATAAATATAAGTTTTAATTGTTAATCAAACGAAAATGTGTACACAATAAATAACATATATTATGTATAAAAAACAAACATATAAATTTAATTGAAAATTCATACAGCCCATACAAATTCAAATCATTCTAACGAAATTCCATATCAACCGATACACTACTTCGTTTCGGCGAATCCAAGCTACCATTTAGCATCGGATGTGTTCGGTTCACAGCGGAAATGTTTGCCAATTAATAACTGGTTGCGAAATGTCACGCTAGGAATAATAATTTCTGGTTCAAATCCACGCCGGACAAAAAAAATGACCGAGTCTTCGCGAATAAAAGCGCCGTTTATTCACTGTCAATTTTTGCGATAAGCGAATTATTGTATACGCTAAAATAAGCAACGTGATTTGCATTTTTTATACAGGTGTTTTTTTTCATAGAACGCGCCGTGGAAAGGTGTGATTTTCAATATCATGGAGTGACATGGAAAAGACGATCAATAAAATAATTACCAAAAAAGTATAAATCTAATATAAAAACCTATTTTGATCACTCATTCCACAATAATGAAATTGAAACGATACTAGATATTATTCTTTCAAACTCTTTTCATATCATTTGTATCATTACTGAGGATGATAATCATTGAAATTACAAGCATTGTCAATAGTTATTGTTGAATTAACTATTTCTTTTATTGAAACAAATAATTCACAAGATTGTAATTACCATTCTAATTATTGAACATACATAATTTTTAAAAATACTTCTGAGAAAATATATTATAGCCAATAAAAAAAATCTTTTTGAAAAAAGTAAGACACCCGGCAGGAATTGAACCAGCATCTCTTGGGTTTACGCCCCATGCGCATTGTCCACTATGCTACTAGGTGACATACTAATTACGACAAATTTTAACTATTTACTGCTAATACTAATAAACTAATATCTGCTCCTCAGCGCTCTTCCAAATCATGCTACGAGTACTATTGGGAATCGGTTTTTGTTAATTAAATCAAAGTAGGTACCTACTACTTTAATAACTAACCGACGTCACGGATCTCTCCAATATTTTATGTTGTAACTTACTCGAACTTGCTAATATTTTTTAATTAACTATATCTTTTATTTAAATGAATAATTCATAAAATTTAATAATGTACCATTCTAATTATTGAACACACATAATTTAAAAAAAAACACTAAACTTCTGAGAAAATATATTTTAACCAATAGAAAATATTTTCTTTTGTTTTGTTGTATTGCCATTTGTTAATGCTTACGTAAACTAATACTTTTGAAAAGTTTATGATTTTTGGTTTGCGTCTACAATATTAGTAGTCTTATATCATCACCATTATCAGCCTCGGTCGATCCACTGTTTGATGAAGGCCTCCGGTAGCTCCTTCCACTCTTCTCGGTCTCTGGTTCTTGTCACGTACATCCACCGAACTCACCTCGTTTATCCAGTGGGTTTTAGGGTGTCCTTATGGGCATAAAGTGCCTCGTAGGTACCACTGTATGATGGCATTTGTCCAGTAGTTGTCCACTCGCCGTGTGACATATCCAGCCCATTGCCATTTAATCTGCTTATCAATCTCTATCAGATCGCGTACTCTTGTCTGCTTCCTTATCTTTTGGTTCATTCTGTGATCTTTATGCGTTATGACCAACAAGCACCTTTCCATACCATTTTGCGCTACTCATATTTTTTTGATTTCTCCCAGATTAAGAGTCCATTGGTTACACATATTGGTTTTTTTTTAGAATTATTAATAACCATGTCCTTGCTTTTTCGTACAAGGTGGTTGTTAGTAATTTTGTACAATCACAAACAACCAGGCTTTGATAAATCACATAAATATTGTGTCCTCACCGGGTATCGAACCCAGAACTCTCGGGTGGAAGGCCAGCGCCTTACCCACTGCATCACTGCCGCCGCTACACACATTTGTTGAACACTTTTTATAATAATATGTAGATGAAAAATATCATACCCGATGGCTGAAATTATTAGGGATTGCAATACCGGTATTCCAATATTGTTCGATACCGAAATACCGGTTTTAAAAATCAGACAATACCGATATATTCAGTATTGAAAATAGAAATATTTCACGATGAAATAATAATAATTATACACCATAATGGACTTGCTTGTAAGTAGATACCTAATTTTTTGATGTTTTCTACTGAAGAGTAGCTTATACAAGTATGGTAAAATATAACTCTATTGGACAATCGGGCAATATTGTGAAATTATTAAGTGTAAAAAG
The DNA here is from genome assembly GCF_057557595.1 of Rhyacophila brunnea. Classification (NCBI taxonomy): domain Eukaryota; kingdom Metazoa; phylum Arthropoda; class Insecta; order Trichoptera; family Rhyacophilidae; genus Rhyacophila; species Rhyacophila brunnea. The sequence continues at coordinate 40,027,554 of NW_028232796.1, read as the reverse complement.
TGAAATAAATTAATAAAATGTTACGTGGAATTACCAGTGGGGCGCATACACATCTAAGAACATTCCATAATTTAAATTTATAGAAATATCATAGGAAGAAGAAAGTGCCAATAATTTTTCAACTACTAAGTATTTGTTTTATTTGTATGTTTTAGTAACATTAGCATCTCTTTACCTATTTTTAAAGGTTAACATATATGTACATTATTTAGATATTTTTGCTATAAATTTTCGTATCATGGTATATTTATTGGTTGATATGTTTTTCCATATATTTTACGAATACCGATATTCAATAAGAAATACCGAAATACCGGTATTGATATTTTTATTCGTTATTGCAATCCCTAGACATTATGCAATCGGCAGCGTGCGTGTTGGTTAATCGAAAGTCGAGTAAATCATAATGATTTTTCGTCACAAATCAACAGAATTAATCCTTCGAGGAATCTTTATGTATCGCGCGTAAAAAGTACCACTTTTAAAAGGCATCAATGAACACGACGTATAATAAATATTATCGAGATGATTTTAGCTACATCCATTTATATTGAACGCTTGTAAAATACAATCTTTCATTATTTTAAAATATCAACGAATCGACAGATGGTCGAAGATAATCTCTTTTATTCGAAATTCGAAATTATTAATGTTATATGATCTGATCGCCAGGGGATTATTGCGAATTGCGCCATCTCTTGTTGACCCCAGTGACCCGCAGCTGTCACCATGTTTATTCTTATTTTGACGTTTCGATTTTATGCCTTCGCCATTCTCACGGTGAATAATGATCATTATCCATTTTTGTGAAGTCTCACACTGTATCATTTTCTCGGCGATAGTTAATCATAAATTATACCATATTATTTTAAGTAATATTCCTCTTAGAATTAGTACTACGTGATAGAACTCCATTATAATGGTCTTAACACTTTCAGCCCCGGCAGGTTTTTATAAAACTTACCCCTATTCCCGGACAAATTTGAGTGAAATTGGTTTTTTCTAGTAAATGATATAATCTTGGTTTATTGGCTTATTTGTGGGAATATTTAAATAAAACTTTCAGGAACAATTAAAAACAGTTTAATGTTTACGAATATTATAATATTTCTGCCAGCAGATGCTTTTGTGAAGAGGAACATCACACTCTTTACACATGTACCGAGTCTCGCTCCTTTTTTTATTTTTGGCATATACCTTGCATAGCCTTGATGAATATGCCTTTTTCTACGTCGCTAGAATCGCCTGTAAGGTATGTCTGGATATGTCTGGATATGTCTCCAGATAACCTTACAGGCGAATCCAGCGTCACTCGATGCCTCAGAGCCGGAGAAGACGAGACATTGGTACCAAAAGACATTAAAGAAATTGAATACTCTACTAAAAAATCTTTAAATTCTAACTTACGACTAGGGTTACATTAAAAAAAAATCAATGAACAGACTGAACGTCAACATTCACTTTTACACTTGGGTCAGCAGTAAACGGTCCAGGTGCTGGAGTGTAGTCTTCTGTTGACCACGGTTCAGTAACACTGGCACTAAACCTCGCGTTTTTTTGATACTTCTACCGCAATTCGCTTACCTATATATAGCGTAGTTGTATTTATTTAATTGTCATTTAATTTCTAGAAAAGTTGAACTTTGGAATATCTTTAGCTGTTAAAACTGTTTTAAGATAAGGCTATTAAATAGGTTTTCATAATCTCCTATATATTATTATCCTAAGAGATTTTGGAAAATTCACTAACGGCTCATTTAAGCGACATTTTATTGTTATTTTTACATCTTCACTTCGAAATGTGCGCTACCGATTCATCTACCTTTTGAATTGACCACATTTCAGAAATTTTCAATGATTTTACAGGTACGTGACGTTTATATTCGATATTTTCTTACATATCGTATACGATTCGCCATATTTCATTTAACGTACAGCAGAATGACGTCTTCGTCGCTTAAGACCTTCTAAGCCTTTATTTGACAAACGAATTCGATTATTTTTATTCAAATATCGTAATATAGGCATTGGCGCACTTTTTTCCGGTGAAAAAACCATAATCTTGGTACAATTAAATACGTATAATATCTTTTGACAGCAGCGTGCGCCACTGTCCGCCATTTCATAGATAACATGATATTCCAAATTTGATTTTTTTAAATACTTCTTTGTGGCTGTTACGCACTTTTTTTTATTGAATAATTACCTAGGCTACTAATTTCCATAGATCACAATATAGTCATAATAAACTAACAAAGTTGCCATTGCAAACAATGAAAGAAATTGATACGAATTGTTATAATTATCAAAATGAGTCATATTGTATAATATCTACCTATTTTTATCGTCCCTTTCATCATCAATCTTGACCTATCCACTGCTGGATGAGGGCCTCCTCAGCTTTATTCGACTCCTTACTTACACATGAATTGTTATATTTATCAAAATCAGTGATATTATATTATTATCTACCTATATATATATAAAATGCCATTATTATCACGAGCCTCAATAAATCCACTGCTGGATGAAGGCCTCTCTACGTTGATTGTATTCTTGAAAGTATTGAATTTCTAATGTTATTTATCTACATATTCATATCGTCATCATAATCATCGTCATCATTAACCAGGATCAATCCACTGCTGGATGAAAAGTTCCGCAACCTGATTCTACTACTATTGGTGTAACGAATTTGTGATATTATACATATTTCTATCCATCTTATCATCATCGACTTGAACCAATCCACTGTTGGATAATGGCCTCCCTAGCCCGAATCTACTCCTTTATGTCATATGAATTGCTGTGTTTATCAAAATCGGTGATACTATATTTATCTACATATTCATATTGTCATCTTCATCATCATCAACCAGGATCAATTCTCTGATTAATAAAGACCTCCATAGACTGATTCTACTCCTTTTTGTCATATGAATTTCTGTATTTATTAAAATCGGTTATATTATATTTATCTACATATTCATATCGTCATCATCATCATCATCATCACATCGACCTGAACTAATACACTGCTTTATAAAGACCTCCCTAGCCTGATTTTACTCCGTTCTGTCATATGAATCCTTGTATTTATAAAAATCGGTGATATTATATTTATCTGCATATTCATATCATCATCAGCATCATCATCATCAACCAGGATTAATCCACTGCTTAATAAAAACCTCCCTAGCCTGATTCTACTTCTTTCTGTCATATGAATTTCTGTATTTATCAAAATCGGTGATATTATATTTATCTACATATTCATATTGTCATTATCATCATCATCGACCTGAACCAATCCACTGCTTAATAAAGACCTCACTAGCTTGATTTTACTCCTTTCTGTCATATGAATTGCTGTATTTATCAAAATCGGTGATATTATATTTATCTACGTATTCATATTGCCATTATCATCATTATCAGCATTATCATCATCATCATCATCGACCTGAACCAATCCACTGCTTAATAAAGACCTCGCTAGCCTGATTCTACTCCTTTCTGTCATATGAATTTCTGTATTTATCAAAATCGGTGATATTATATTTATTTACATATTCATATCGTCATCATCATCATCATCGACCTGAACCAATCCATTGCTTAATAAAGACGTCCTTAGCCTGATTCTACTCCTTTCTGTGATATGAATTTCTGTATTTATCAAAATCGGTGATATTACATTTATCTACATATTCATATCGTCATCATCATCAACCAGGATCAATTCACTGCTGGATGAAGGGTTCCGCAACCTGATTCTACTACTATATTATACCTATTTCTATCGTCCTTATCATCATTGACCTGAACCCATCTACTGCTGGATAAAGGCCTCCCATGCCTGATTCTACTCCTTTCTGTCATTTGAATTGCTGTATGTATCAAAATCGGTGATATTATATTATATCTATTTATATTTCCATTATCATTATATTAAAATCCAACACCAAGTCACTATGACGAAAAGCTGTCTGTAAGACATAGCGAGACAAACTGGCGAGAGCCAGCTGGCTCAGCTAGTATATAATAATTAGGACATCTCTGGGTTTTTTTGTATTTATAAGTAGATAGTTATTTATTTAACTTGCTCCACGGGGCTAAACCGATGACCCTTGTCATAATATACCTAGATGCATAGATAAAGTGCCAAGAGTTGGATCCACAATATTTATTTATTTATTTAAGAAAACAAAACATTGTGGACATAACAAATCTAAAGTCAAGACGTTCACAACATGAGAACAACATAACAATTAACATTTTACAACATTTACATTAGCTTGCAAAATATCATTTGACGTATGGCTTTAGATCTAATGTTTTTTGACAAAGCAAACAACTTAAAATTTATCATAAAATAACTAGAATATTACACCAATTTCCATGAAAATTAACACGCTGGACTCTCGTAAGTGAAAACGAATTTCACATTTGATTAATTTTTGGTTGTTTGCCTTAGGTATTTATTAGTTAGGATTATTTCCTTTTTAATATACCTATTTTGTTCTCGCAAAAAAATCTTAAAAATGATGAGTGCTAGTTTTTATATACTATAACACAAATTATAAGAACTAGTTTATTTCCACACCCTATCTGGTATATTTTCGTTAATTAATTACAGTTTAAAATACTTTAGTATGTTTCTGAGGTATTTTCAATATGTATGTTCAATAAATATTGTTACATTCTCAAATCTTGTGAAGTATTTCTTGAAAAAAAAAGTTTATTACTTGTGTTTTACTTATAATAATTCAAGTATAGTATCCTGTAATAGGGATCCATAATATGCTCTGTCTAATGAGTATATCGTAACAAAATGATAGTTTATTTTTTCCTAAGTAGACTGAGAGTATTTTTGGTAATAATAAAAGGTAAGAAGTATACACGAGTATGCCTCAAAATCAGCTATTTGTAAGCACCATACCATTCTTATCCTTGTCATGTAGATAGGTGTAATAGGAAAATTCATTATTCCGCGTAGGTTCTCGCCCAAGACGTGATAGCGCGCTGAAAAGATAAGCAAGAAGGCTCTACTCGAGGAAATTACCAAGATCTTATTTGCCGGAAAATCTTAGGGCATAATAGCCGTGTGTGTGTGTGTAATGGTTTTGTTTGTTGAAAAAGCGGAATGCAACGTTGAGATAAGCAACAAACTGTATATTAATATTTCTAATGACAGTAACATAAATAAAACGACGCATTTTCATGATGCTTTCAATAAGAACATTCGATTTTTTTAAATTTATTTAAGAAAACAAAACATTGTGGAGATAAAAAATCAAGTTTCATTCATTTGTTAGCCATATAGTTATGTGCCATTTGTAACAAGGCGCTTAAGATGTTGGGCTTCGTTAGGCGTACTTCCCTGGTTTGTTTAATTCTTTAGATCGAAGCAGGATTGAGAGTGGGTCTATTATTTGGGCACCGCATCAGTTGAAGTATAGCCTTATGGTTGAGAGGGTTCAGAAGAAATTCTTGAGACTCCTCTACATGAAGTTGTATGGATACTATCCGTGGCTTTATCCAACTGACTTTCTCTCAGGCATGCTTACATACTGCAGTCTGCGATTTAGAAGAGATATTTATTTTGCTACGTATTTTTTCGACTTAAACGAGGTATACATGAGAACTCTGCCATTGTGGGCAGTGTTGACCTGTGTCCCTCTGATAACCATCTTAGAAATAGAGAACATCAGTTGTTTATTCTTCCAAGGAGCAGAACCAACCTGCCACTGGTAATAGCAATTGGGAGGGCGATAACTATGTTCAACCTAATTGCTTCGGGTGTTGATATATTCCACTTGCGTGAGAGCGAGTTTAGGTGGGCGCTGTTTAATAAATTCTTAAAATAGGATCTCCTAATAAAACTCGGTGTAGGTACTTTCTGAAACTTCTATAGATGTATTATAATTGTATTTTCAGTGCTTTTGTATGTTTATAGTATGTTCTCTTTTTATATGTTAATTTTTATCGTTTTTATTACTTTTTTTCTTTATAATTATGTTTCATGTCATGTTGTGAACGTCTTAAAACTTATAATTTGTAATCTCCACAAAATAAATTGAATTGAATTGAATTACTCTCACAAGAGAGAAGAAAAACAATAATAAAAAAACATAAACAATGTACAATAAAATAAAGTTTCAGAAAAATAATGAAAGTACATCATTGAAAATGTCTGTCTTTAGGGAGCGCATTTTTTAGTCTTGCACCACTCGCTAACGGTGCCTGATAGGCTTGACTCGAAGAGACAGTTCTGACCCGGAATAAGTCAATTTCAATTCAATTTCAATTTATTTATTTTTACATATTGTGGACATTACAAATTATAAGTTTAAGACGTTCACAACATGACATAAAAAAAGAGATAGATAATATGTTATTAAACAAATATGTACATACAAAAATATTAATTATATAGGTACATGGAAATACACCGGATGAGTTAAGCAGACCCTATTTTAAAAATTTATAAAATAACGTCCACCTATACTCATCCTCACGTAGGTGGAATATATCAACACCCGAAGCAATTTCGTTGAACATAGTTATCGCTCTCCCAATTGGCATTACCAGTGGCAGGTTGGTTCTGCACCTTGGGAGAATAAACAACTGATGTTCTCTATTTCTAAGATAGTTATCAGGGACACACAGGTCAACACTGCCCAGAATGGCAGAGTTCTCATTTATACCTCGTATAAGTCGAAAAAAATACATAACTAAATAAAGATTTCTTCTAAATTGCAAACTGCAGTATGTAAGCATGCCTAAGAGAAAGTCGGTTGGATAAAGCCACGGATAGTATCCGTACAACCTCAAATAAAGGAGTCTCAAGAATTTCTTCTGAACCCTCTCCACCATAAGGCCATACTTCAACTGATGCGGTGCCCAAACAATAGACCCACTCTCAAGTCTGCTTCGAACTAAAGAATTAAATAAAAGTTTTAATACCGTAACATCCGAAAAGACCCGGGAAGTACGCATGACGAAGCCCAACATTTTAAGCGCCTTGTTACAAATGGTAACTATATGGCTAATAAATGTCAGTTTACTCTCAAACGTAATGCCAAGATCCCTTACAGATGATATTCGTGACAGAACTCTGCCATGCATCGAGTATTGGAAAAACAACACTTTTGAGGCTCTGGTAAACGACAAAAGATTGCATTTATCAATATTGAATTCTAGTTTGTTACGCCTGCCCCAATCTAATATATTATCTATATCAAGTTGGAGCTGACGACAATCGTCCAAGGTGACAACTTCCAAAAAGAGTTTCAAGTCATCAGCGAACAACAAAAACATAGCATTTTTTATTACCAATGCTATGTCATTTATAAAAATCGTGAACAGCAACGGCCCTAAGTTTGAGCCCTGAGGGACACCAGAAAATGTGTTAAAGATCTGTGACTGATAAAGGCCGTACGATACGCATTGTTGACGGTTCCTAAAATAACTCCCGAATAGCTTCAAAAATCGATCAGACAATCCAATAAGTTGGAGTTTTTCCATCAGGATCATGATCGACATCACGACCACGTATGTAATTGACAGGCGCATAAAAATTTAAATTCTTTAGGACGCCAGGATTCAAATCCATCCCTCGTAATAGCAGGCAAAAATGTTTCAATAGCAGAAGTGACCTACGAGATTCAAGAGAGTGAAAAGTGAGCATGCCTTGTAGAAAGGCAGTCGGAAATTAATCTTTTGACGAATTATTAAAAGGAAAATAGATATATTTCTTAAAATAAAGACATCGAAGAAATTTTTCTGGACGCACTCTAAAATAAGCTGCCTATCGTCTGCCTATATCAATCTTCTACTTAGTGACGTCTCGTGGGATAGGCAGGTCGTGCGTTGCATATGAGCTCTACATTATAAAGGGCGACAAATAAAAGAACGAATACAAAAATATTACATTATATACCAGTGACAGTTTTTAATGAACAGGCGATTAGAAAATAACGACATCTTAGCTATTAACAAATAATGGAAGCATAGAAACGAATTAATATGATTGTATTGTAATACTCATTGACATAAATATTGTATTAACAGTTTATCGCTCAGGAAAAATTTTCACAGTAGTGCCTCCAGGCCTGTTAGTGCCACAGATCTCCACGTTCCTAAAACTACCGCTGTTTGAGAGTAGATTTCGTGGAAACGCTCTAATTCTCAGTAAATGGTGTATCATTATCAGCCTGAATCTATCCACTGCTGGATGAATTCCTTTTCAAGCTCTTCTCTCGGTCATGTGCATTGCGTTGCCACGTACTTCCGCAGAACTTTATCATTTCATCGATCCAGCAGCCTCTAGGTCTACCTTACGGACGTTTTGTACTTCTTGGATACCACTGGATGACTAGATTTGTCCAACGATTGTCTCTTCTTCGAGCTATGTAACTCTATTACATCGCAAACCCTTGTCTGCTTCCTTATCCACTCATTCCTCTTTTTGTCCTTTCGCGTTATACCCAGCATGCACCTCTCCATACCACGTTGTGCTACTCTAAGTTTCCGGATCTCTATTTACTTAGGGTCCATGTTTCACACGCATATGTGATCACGGGAAGCACACACTAGTTGAACACTTTGCGCTTTAGGCACAGTGGAAGGTCACTTTTGAAGATTCAGGCAGCCAAAAAAAATGGTGTATATATCAATTTAAAGATTTTTTTATGTATTTGTCTATTTAAGACAGCCAAAAATAAATAATGAAATAAGTAAATAGGTAGACGTATCTATTTTAAATGAATTTTCAGACAATAAAACTAGAAATAAAAGAGGACTGCTTAAGGGCGGCATTTTGCCTAGAGACGTCACTATTGAGTAGATTCCATTAATTTTGCTTCCATTCGTCTGTTGTATGTTATCAAGTAATCATGCAACACTTTTTTATATATGTTTATAAAATTCACAAAATTAATTTATTATCAGTTAACTGACCACATAATTATTTGCGGGTTTTTTAAATTAAATATAATATATTCAAAAAAATAAACTTTGGTTTACTTACTGCTTTTTGCATAACATAATATAAAATTTTCAAAACGGATTTTTAACAAAATGACTTGCACCTTTTTTGCATTTTCATTATGATTAAATATAAAAAAATATTAACAAAAATAATTGTAATAATTATATTCATTTGCAATTTCTAAAACTCGTAAAATATGAAACCTCCTGTCACTTAACTCAGTATGTGATCAATGCATTTAAGACTATACTTAAGATTATCAAATGCGAAAGTCATGACTAGTGTAAAGTCAGCATTTGATTGCTAATCCATTAGTTTTATCTCTACATATCACATCTTGATATATCTCAGATTTAACAGCAATAATTCCAATGTAGGGTTTTCAAATATTATTATATTAAATCTATTATTACAAATAAGTGTGATTATATATTGCTAAATTGGGTATGTGGATAGATTTTCACCATAAGGCATCATTAGAAAAAAGGAAATGGAGTAAGTCTATTCTACCATCACCACGAGAGGTGCCCTGGTTTGTAGAGTCTCTTTTGACGAGGAATGGGCTTAAGTTAATACTGAGGCTAAGATCAGGCCACACAATGGGCAAAAGATTTGATGTCCTCATGGGAAGAAGCGAATCGCAGCTCTGCGATGAATGTCATGTTTTAGAGGACATTGTACATATAGCACTACAGTGCCCTAAATATGAACTTCACAGAGTACAGCTGCAAATTGCGGATATCTATGAGAATGTCGACGAATTGAAAGGTGTCCTGGCGGTGGGTAAGACGGAAGAGCTAGGAAAAATTGTAAAGTTATTTAACAGAATAGGAGTGAGGACCTGATCGACGGATCCTCTTCTAGAAGAGAAGAGGTGATATGACAGCGAGTCGCAGTCAAAGCCTCGGTAAAATCACAAATATATATATATATATTGCAATTTTTTTTTATCTAGTCATTAAAAATATTATTCAAATTTAAATTCAAGGTTTATTTATTTTTTTACTTATATAGTAAACATTACAAATTATTCATTTTATTAGTCATTTACAATATGACATTTAGAAACATAGAAATATTATTAAGACAGTATTATATAAAAGTTATTAAACAGTAGAAAAGTGTAAATACAAAAAAATATAAATTAGATATAAGGAAGTACAACAAATGAGCTAAGCTGACCCTATTTTAAGAATTAATAAAACAATTGCCACCTATTATACTCATCCGCACGCAGGTGGAATATGTCAATATCCGAAGTGATTTGGTTGAACAGAGGTATTGCCCTCCCAATTGGCATTACCAATGGCAGGTTAGTTCTGCACCTTGGGAGAACAAATAACTGTTGCTCCTGATTTCTAAGATAGTTATCAGGGACACACAAGTCAATACTACCAATAATGGCAGAGTTCTCATTTTCACCGCGTATAAGTCGAAAAAAATATGTGGCCAAATATAAAATGTCGTCTAGTGTTTAAGCTACAGTATGTTCATATACCTCAAAGAAAGCCAGTTGGATAAAGCCACAGATAGTATCCATACAATCTCAAGTAAAGGAGTCTCAAAAATTTCCTTTGAACTCGCTCCATCATATGGTCGTATTTCAACTGATGCGGGGCCAAAACAATTGACCCACTTTTAAGCCAGCTTCTAACTAAGGATTTATCATCATCATCAGGGGCGCGACAATCCGGTGTGGATCCTGACCTCCTCCAACAGCTCCCTCCACCTGTCCCTATCCAGTGTGGCCGCTTTCCAATTTGGTACCCCCAGAATACGGCAGTAGGTTCCATCCAACCAGCGAATCTTTGGCCTCTCTCTTCTTCGACCGTCTACGTTCTACGTCCTATTGGATTGCTGGACATCACTCTCTTTGCCGGTTCATTGTCATTCATACGGTGCACATGACCTAGCCATCACAGTCTCCCAATCTTAATTGATTGAACTGCGCTGCAATCTTCGTACAGCACGTAGAGCTCAGCATTATATCTTCTCCTCCAATTGGTGCCGTCCCTGATCGGTCCATATATACGGCGGAGAATTTTTCTTTCAAAGATATTCAGGGCTCGTTCATTTCGCAGAGTTAATGTCCAGGTTTCCGATGCGTAGGTGAGCACTGGCTTTACAACTGTCTTGTAAAGAATGCTTTTAGTTCGGCGAGATAGTATGCGGGACTTAAAATGTCTTAACAGGCCAAAGCATTTATTCGCAGACATGATTCTCTTGTTGATTTCTTCTGTAATATCATTATGTCGAGTTACAAGAGATCCAAGGTATATGAAACTGTCGACCGTATCAAACTTGTATGCACCAATATCTAACTTTGGTGCGACTTCTCGTGGTGTGACATAGACTAAGGAGTTATAGAGAATATTTAATACCGTAAGACCCGGGAAGTACGAAAGATGAAGCCCAACATTTGTAGTGCATTTTTACAAATGACAGCCATATGACCATTAAATATCAAAGCTACTATCAAACGCAATGCCTAGAATTATTAATAGCTACCCATAACTTAGCAAGAATGGATAGTGCTCATCCGCGAAAAAGACAATCAATAGGTGTACCTATACATAATCAAAACCCTAATAATAGATATTAAATAATAATCAATAAATAATACATTCAAGAGGTGTAAAATCCTGGGAATTTAATTAAGGCATATTTTGTTTTATGTATTGGCAACCCTAAACCAATAAAGTGTCTCGACGATCTCTATTACCGTGAATAGACATTCAATAACGGTTTGTATAAGATGTGATATCTTGTATTATTTTACAAGTCACTAAAAGACTTGTCATTCTCACTCTAGGATACAATAATTGAAGGCCATTATCAATTCAATGTATTGAAAATATATAAGTAAGGACTTTTGTCTATTTTGTTATTTATAAAGTTGATTATAATTTAATATTATAACTGCTAAAAACTTCAATGGTTTGAGTTCATTGGCCAACAACTGGCAAACACTGGGGAGAGATATTTTCACAACTAAAATGTGCTGAACAAATATTAGTTGATGTGCTGTAGATTAAAATATAATATTTACGATATATGCCTAAAAATGGGTTTGAAACAGTTTTCACACCGCCACATACTTATTTATGTCGCGAAATATAATTTTTGTACAATTCTATTACAAATTACAATTTTTATTGTGGCTCTAGATCGAGTATTTTGCTATTTATTTGGTATTTGGTCATTAATGTTTAAATATAGAGACAACTCTATACTTAATCGGTATTGTTTGATGTTAAGGACTACTATCAATATTTAAGCATATAGGTATATAAGTGAAAAACTGTACAACCCACACAAAATACACGTTGAAGGGATAATTTACTTTATAGAGAAATACTCCACTCTAATATTTTCCTCACCTTGGCTATGGATTCTAATATAAAATACGGGTTCACATAATTGAACTGATACTGTTTATTCAACCAAAGTCACCTGGAATTCTTCATTATTTAATTTAGAATCCTTAAAATACTCTCCAAGAATCTTTTCCGGCGGTCATTTTGCTGTCATGTTTTTCAACAGTAAATTAGTGTGGAATGTATTTTTGTGTATTTCATTACTGCTATCTTAGAACCCCTATATAACAACTTTGACCGGAGGTGGTGCAACTTCTCATCCAGCACGTCTAAATGAAGGTATCAAACACTATCCTTTTGAAAGAGATCAGCACAATTGCGTCCATCTCGCGTCTCCACGGAGATCTAAAGATACAGGAAAATTGTAAGCAAACTTGTACCTGAACATCTTCGAAATGTCAACAAACTTTCTTATTTTTTCCAGACGTATTCTGCAAGCATCAGACGAAGAAACTTCAACCCACACACTGAACTAGCAAGTTCCTTAGCCGTCATGGAAAGTTCACTGCAAACGAATTTTTCATGATTGTACCAAGACGCTAAACACATTATTCGGGGTTGCGCTTATGAATTTTGAGCGAGTGGAGCTTTTACCAAGCTCTGTCCAAACATGAGCCAAATTGGACACGTATACTTGACATCAACCGAGACCCACGTTGAGGCATTTGAGAAATTTTAAGCATCTTATGGAAAGCAGGTTAATCGAATTTATCCCGATCCTCCGTATAACCATCATCACATTTAAATCTTGATATCTAATATGCGGATACAGAGGACACTTAATATTACCGAGACTAGCTGAAGCAGTCCAACCGTTTTCTTTCCTTTACAAATTCTTTCTTTAAGCACCACGGTGCATGATTGTTACATCAGTCCCAAGCGGCTCTATATCGGGATAGCAGAATGACCATGTAAAATATTTTATGTCAGCGTCATGGAAGGCGGCCCTGCATATTTTTACGGCTATACATACATGACAGGTGAAGATTGGAAACCTAAAATCCGTACATGTAGTTACTGAAATGATTCAAATATTTAAATTACTTTTGAATTCAATTTTTTTTTATTTAGCGAATAATTTACAAGACTTAAGAATGTAATATTCTAAGTATTGAACATACACAATTTTGAAAACACTTCTCAAAAAATGTATTATAACCAATAGAAAAAATCTTTTGGAAAAAAATAAGACACTCCGCAGGAATCGAACCTGCATCTTTTGGGTTTCGTGCCCATGCACATTGACCACAATGCTAAAGGCGCCGTCATTAATTGCGACAAATTTTAACTAATGGCTTTTATAATACTCTCTTAAGTGATTTTCAAAATTGAGTGACATTGGCAATCGATTTTTGTAATTCCTACTCTGATTACTAACCGACGTCACGGATTACTCCAAGATATTTTATGTTGTAACTTACTTGAACTTGTTAATATTTTTTGAATAAAGAGATGCAGGTTCGATTACTGCGGGGTGTCTTACTTTTTTTCAAAAAGATTTTTTTATATTGGTTACAATACATTTTCTCAGAAATGTTTCAAAATTATGTGTGTTCAATTACTTTTGGGTTATCCAGTTTATAAACCGTTATTCTCCCTCTTATTGGTTGGACTCACCACCCCCATCTATAAAACTATGTATATGTATTTTACCTTTATCATTTACTGATAAGCAACAAAGGTTTACGAACCTAGAGATTACATTGATAATAAAAAAATGTATACTTACATAAATAAAAAACTTTAAACTTTCAATAAATTTTAGTACCGGGACAGCAGTAAAGGAGTTTTCCCTTTGACAATATGGCATTTTCCAGAGTGTAAAAATTTCCTCGTATCAGAAGCGCAACAGCTTGGAAGGATACTGGCTTAAGCACTTTACGACATTTTTGCAAAATTCGCAAAAGTTTGACGTTGGTGTGGTCTCATAGTTTGTTCGACAGGTTTATATTCTATATAATAATCTTGCCAGCACTTTCAATTCTATCCACCATTAATCATTTTTTCCTGATGTTTTTTAAAAATCTAGTACACTCGCATTTTTATTAAAATTATAATAATAATATGTTACTAGCAAATCTTAAAAAAATATGCCAACACGTTCGTGTTAAATTAAATATTTTGAATATTAATTAAAGCAGAAACTTTGGACTACAACTCATCTTTAACATAACGATCAGTGATGTGCGTCTAATTTTCGGTCGGCAGGGTTAGACAATTAATAAATCGTCACCGAAAAAAAATTCGTCAAATCAATATTTTTCAATCACTCAAAATCAGTGTATGTAAGTACATGTATGGTTACAGCTATGTTTGAATAAATTAATACGTACCTATAAAAATTATGTTGAATTGGTTATCTAGGTATCTATATTAATATATCTAAATTGGAGGTTCTCTCTGTCTGTCCGTTTACTTGGTGATAATACAAAAACTAATGGATCAATATTGATAAAATTTACACAGCTTATAGACTATGTTATTGGTAATATTTTTATTTATATTGTTTATATTTTAAAAGGACCTACTTGTAATAACATGAGATGGGATGCGGGTTGAGAAACGCGCGACTAGAAATCGAACAGTACATAATGCAAACAGTATATTCTTCGTTATGTATAATATACAATATAGTTTTAAGAAGTTGCTTTTGTAACATACAATATTCTGCCTCTAATTATATAATTTGACAGAAGTCGTCAATGACACACCACTGGTGATAAATATGTTTTATGTCAATAATTATTTCTAAGCGCTCCTGTTTAGTTTATAGTAGAGATCATTAAATGATATGTGAGGATTTTAGTTTCGAAGTCGGTAACCTCCATATTCCGCCAATTTGAGATAATCCCAAAAAAAGTCAAACATATTTAATACAAAAAATAGAATAATATACGCTTTGTAAATGTATTAGTAAATAGTTCAAAAGGCAAACAGTGAAATAAAATGTCCTTAGCGTCATTAAAATTAATAAAAATTTATGTTTAAAGTTAGTCGTGAAATACAAAAGTAGCGGATGACGAAAATAAATAATTGTACAATTAACTTTCAGTTTAATTAATTTCACTAAAGAACTGAACTGGATTTGGTATTCTATGAATATACATACCTACGATATGAAAGTACAAAATAATCAAAATTAAGATAAATATCAAAAAGTAAAAAATGGTGGTTACCGACTTTAAAACCAATAGTCTCACATGAGTTATATTGACATATTTTATGTGTTACTTTTTCGTGTAAAGTTCACAATTGTAACGTTTTAAAATATCATTTTGAGTTTCGGTTAGGGCATCTAGGAATACTCTCTGCCCCTGCGCTGCGTACGCCACTGATTTCCGACCTAGTAGTACCTAGTTTAATTAATATACACAAATTTATTCTAGCTTAACAATCAGAGTTATTTTAATCAATTTAAATTATAATACGAAAAAATTAACAGTTGTATCATTTGACAAGATATTTGAGTTTTTTTTTATAATTAGAGTATAAAAAATATCTACCAAAGTGTTAGTAAAATATTTATTTAAATATTACTCCGGTTTTATAGGATTTAAAGAGTATCATAGCGAGATATTAAAATGTGCATGCTGGACATAATAAAAATGGGTATGCAATGTCATATTTTGGTTAAAAAAAGACAATCACTGAATAAATTTATTTATTTATTTATTTAGAAAAGAGTATTATGGCATTACAGCGATCGGCCAATGCGCCATAATACATAATAAATAAAAATTATAAAAATGACTTAATTACAAATAATGACCAATATAACAGGAAAGTAGAAAAGGAAGTATGTACTCATGTAGATATTAAAGAGAAATGATAAATACAATTATAAATTTAACCTATTTAACACGTCCACAAACATGATATACCTAGTTAATAAAAAATAAATCAACCTTTATGGTGCCATCAAATAAGTTAATCGCATGATACACAGCATCACGAAAAATCACATCCGTCCTGCGACTGGGTATCATGAAGACCGTAGAGTTACGAGTGATATTGGTGGGAACATGAAAATTAATATTTCCCAGTATATACGGATTATAAATGAACTCACGAAGAAATAAAAAGAAATACTTTAAAAGATTCAGTTATATTTATTAGGTATTAATTAAGAAGTACAAAACGTACGAAAAGTATATGTAGTGACCGCTGGATCGACAGGATAATTAAGTCTTGTAGAGATTTGTGGCAATGTCATTTACAAAGTGGAAAGGAACGGAATCAGCGCAGAGAGGCCTTTATCTAGAAAAATATTGATTCAAACTGATGGTGGTGACCTATCAAATTAAAAGCTTTTATAAAAAAAATAGCCTTATTCGTTTTGAAACATAGCTGTTGTTAGTCTTTGCACTTAAATGTCAGAGCCAAATAAATGTGAAGATTACTAAGACTAAGACTGGTATTATACTATCAAAAAGCTTTTATTAGGAATAGCAGTGGATTAACCCCGGCTCGATGATGATGACCATGACTCTTTTTATTCAGCTTCTGTTTTTTAATATTGTTTTAAAACTATGATTTTCGAAGTCATGTTCTGAATTCTGATTCCGTCTTGAATTTATAATTTGTAATGTTCACTATTTGTAAATAAATAAATTTGAATTTGTAAGCATGCTATTCTTATAATCTATCATCTTTTTAAAACCACGTAAAGTTGACCTTTAATCCAAAATTTACTAATAATAATTGTATCGAATGACTGCGATAATATTGTATTTTCTTTTCTTTATATATAGAGTATATTATACGTTTTTATGTTTTTCAGTGTTCTTTTCAATTTAATATTCTCTCAGAATTACTACTTATGTGTATTTCTTTTTTAATCATTTTCAATAACTCTCCAATACATTCTTTATAACTACTGTATTTCATATTTGATTTAATTTGAAATATTATGCTTTTTGTGCCCACCTGTTATTAATTAGAACCACCACATATTTATTATTTTGTATTCTTATTTTACTTATTCTCTCTAATTGATCCTGTTGGTTGACCTTAATAAATTTAAAAAAATATATATATACAAATATCAGTAGATCCACTGAAATTTCAGTCAATATAGCAACAGAAACCAACTAACACAAATAATATTGATTACAGAACACGACAAAATATTAAATAGGTACTATAAGTATAGGTATTTCTAGTGAGCTTGAAATCCGCATGGGTATGGCGGGGTCCACATTCAACCAACTTGAAGTCGCATGGAGGTCAAGGCTGTATTCTGTGAGGACCAAATGTCGTCTGTTTAACACGTGCGTACTACCTATGCTCCTGTATGGCTGTGAGACATGGCATATTACTAAGCTTCAAGAGTCTCGGCTTTTGAATCTTAGGGGTACATTGGTACGACCGCGTTACAAACACCTGAGTTCGTGAGCAGACACAGCAGTCTGCGGAGATTGAGGTTATCACGAAGAGACGCTTTACGTGGCTGGGACACGTATTCCGGATGCCGTCAAAGAGTGGGACATTTTGTACCCTTGTGGCACAGTCTCAAGGGTTCCGTCGCCGTGGTCGGCCCTCTCTCACCCTACAGCAGTACTGCAGGTCTGACATGGTGAGAGGCGCAAGAGTTGGCGATGGACCGAAGGAAGTGGCGCGAACTTGTGCTTGCCCTATGCTCCAATGTTGGGACGTGACAGGATGGAAGAAGGAGAAGAAGATAAGTATAATAATCGCCACCCAAAATACAAATAAAATACTGGAAACATAAACGTTCAAGCCAAAATATATTCCTTATTAGGGAATCCAATCCCGAGCCAAAATTCTGATCCCAGGATTTCGGGATTGCAATTTGACAATCCCGGGATTGGCATTTTTTTCTAATGTTAATATAAAAATTTTATATTTACAAATAACATTGATAAAATCGGTCAAAAATATAATATCTAGTATAATTTATACTATTTAAGACATTTATTGTTAATATTGTATACGTTCAATCTTGGAAATACATAAGTTTAATGGAGTAAATAATATTGTAACATAAATAATAATGTGAATTTAATATGAGATTGCTGTTTCTGATGGTAAAGACTTAAAAAATGGGTTAGCGAGATTTAAAATACGAGGGTGGGTCAATAAGTCCTTAGAAAAGCCGACAGGTGGCGCGACTAGTACTGTAAGCGGTTTGTTTTCATGCAGCGGCACTACCGATTCAGTATGCTGCGAAGTTTCAATCAGATTGGTCGGGTTGTTGTGTGTTTCTCGTACATTTAAAAAAAAAATTGCTTGTGGAAAATGGAAAAATGGAAAATGGAGAAAATTGAGTTTAGAGCTGTTATTAAACATTTTAATATAAAAGGGTTAACAGCAAAGGAAATAAAAAATGAGTTGGATTTAGTTCACGGCATATCTGCTCCTTCACTTGCAACTATTTATAACTGGTTAAATGAATTTACGTGGTCGTACATCAACAAAGGATGAACCACGCTCAGGACGTCCTGTAGAGGTGACTACACTAAAAATGATCAATAAAATCCACGATATGGTGTTAAGTGACCGAAGATTAAAGTTGAGTGAGATAATTGAGGTTACAGGGATCTCAAAAGGTAGCGTCATTTCTATTTTACATGACAAATTGGGCATGAAAAATATTTCTGCAAGATGGGTGCCGCGTTTTCTCACAGTCGACAATAAACGCAATAGGTTGGTGGCCTCTAAAGCCCTGTTGTCGCTCATGCAACGCAATTCGGATGAATTTTTTCGTCGCTTTGTGACTGTAGATGAAACATGGATACACCACTATACTCCCGAGACGAAAGAACAGTCAAAGCAGTGGATTGCGAAGGCAAACCATGTCCAAAGAAGGCGAAAACCGTAAAATCAGCTGGTAAGGTTATGGCTACTGTATTTTGGGATGCACGTGAAATTATTTTCGTTGACTATTTGGAAAAAGGAAAAACAATAACAGGGGATTATTATGCATCTTTATTGGACCAGCTAAAAAACAAAATTGAAGAAAAACGGCCTCATTTAAACAGGAAAAAAATCCTCTTTCATCAGGACAATGCCCGTGTTCACACATGTTTACGATCAATGGCTAAAATTGAAGAATTGAAGTTCGAATTGGTCGACCACTCACCGTATTCGCCAGATTTAGCCCCCAGTGATTTTTTCCTTTTCCCAAACTTAAAAAAATGGCTAAGTGGACAACGTTTTTTTTCAAATGAAGAAGTCATCGATCGGACAAATGCTTATTCTGAGGACCTTCCGAAAACTTATTTTTCTGACGGTTTAAAAAATATTGAGAAACGTCTAACCAAGTGTATTGAGCTCCAAGGAGATTATGTTGAGAAATAAAAAAAAAATACAAAAATAAAAACTGTTTTAATGCTTTTTTCTAAGGAATTATTGACCCACCCTCGTAGTAAAGCAAATCATGGTGTATTTATGGCCTTTCCACTTCATAAATCTAATAATTAGTCAGCCAAATATGAAACTGTCGTAAAACGTATGAGATCATGGTGGAATTACTTTGTTAATAGTGCGAAGCATTGTTTTTTCCAATCATTCTCATTTTTATTAATTTATGTGAAAAAATAAAATGAATCGGCAACTT
This sequence comes from Rhyacophila brunnea, assembly GCF_057557595.1. Classification (NCBI taxonomy): domain Eukaryota; kingdom Metazoa; phylum Arthropoda; class Insecta; order Trichoptera; family Rhyacophilidae; genus Rhyacophila; species Rhyacophila brunnea. The sequence continues at coordinate 40,007,603 of NW_028232796.1, read as the reverse complement.
ACACATGAGTATAAATCAAACATTATTCAATCTCAGTTTATTTCTAATGTAGTTATTTGTTATTAAAAATATTTTTTCTGATATATTTTAATTTTTATTTTATTTTCCATAAAAATTGATAAAAAAATCAATCCTGAAAGTTTCAGGATTATGTTTATCAATCTCGGGTTTCATAGTTATCGAAAATAGCTCGGATTCCCGGGATTGGAATCCCTATTCGTTATCAATTTTTTAAACATAACTTTATAAAATATTTGACATATAATATTTTATGCCTTCTTGTGTTTTATAAAAATATGCTTGTAAAAAAAATTAAAATAATTTTAAAATGCTAGTAAAAATCTTTTTGAAAAAGATACGACACGAATACGATTTGAGCCTGCGCCCCAGTAATTTGCGACCATGTGCTCTAACCACTAAGATTTATGTGTCCTATCTAATTGCGATAAAGTTTACTAATGTTTTCACAATACTCTTGGAAGCGTATTTTAAATTGCATTACTTATTAGCAACCGGATTTTGTATTTTAAATCAAGGTATTTTTAAATGATGTATGTTCAATAAAACAATGTTACATTCTTAAATATTGTGAAACATTAGTTACCTAAATAAAAAAAATATGAAATGTTAAATTTTGATAAAATATCTTTGACAGTCAAAAATGGACCTAACTATCGAATACAGAATGAATAACACATCCAATAATATGCGTCCATTTCAAAGATAAACCAGGAAAAGCATGATAATAAATTCACTTTCCGGTAAAGCGATAAGGAAAATCTATCAAATATGCCCGAAATATGAGCCAAAGTATCAGGCTGTCATCACAGAGTGACATAAGCATGGTCAATGCCGAATATGAACGACACAAGAGCAGAGGTTTAACCTTTTTGTATTAGGGTCGCAGAAGTGATAAGCGGGAAAACCTTTCCTCGGTTACCGTAGGCCAGAATCCAACACCTGTCACCGAGTAGGAAATATTCTCCCATTCATTTCGCTTCAGTCCGTCCCCAGCTGTCCCGGGAGGCGCACGCGTGTTTGATTTTCGGCAATTTGTTTTATATATCGCGCAAGATGTGTGCGGCCGCCGCGGATTTCGCGAAAAAAATCATTGACGAATAGCAGGAACTTGTCATCAAAATAAAAAAAACCGCGCTGGCATCTGACAAAGTGGGTGTGTTCTCTCATTAAGGTTTTAATTAAAATCAACTGGTGTGCCTGTTTTAATTATAAAATATCTTTCGAGTGCTCTTTGATTGTCAAAGTTGAGAAAGAAAAATAATTAAAAAATATTGCTTTACTTTTTATTTCGCCGGTATCCTTTGGCAGTTATCTAAGGCATTTAAAGGTTTTTCTACTGATGTTTGTGTTTTCAAGTCGGTGATAAAAGTGATTAAAAATTACAAACGAACTGTGCTTAATTAAATTTATTTACTATTAATTAATTAAAAATTAACCCAATCACGTGTTAATTAAGAATATTGTCGATGCGATACTATTGCAACACTTAAAACAAAATATATATTTCAATTAAATATGAAATTAATTGCCATTTTTAGTATATTTAATTAATAACTAAAAATTTAATGACAAAATCTAGTCATCTGTATTGATTTTAGTTAATCTTATTCATGGAAAAATCTTGTTAAATAATATCAAAATGTAACAAACATATATATTTGTTTCTTTTATACAGATCTATAAAATTAGTTTGATTGTCGGTAAGTACCTAAATATTATATTCTAGTTGTAGAATTTAATCAGTAAGGGTTATGACGATATCTACTTTTCAATGTCTAAAATGAGCAGTCTACACTGATAATAAGTTATATATTGACTTTATAAGGTAATGAATACATAATAATATTATATATCAGATTCAGTAATATTTATATAAAAACAGTATAAAAACAAGTTACTTGCTTGTAGTATCGAGGTAAGAATAGTGATATTATGTAGATAGATATGTTTTTTGGGGGCTAAGTTGTCTCTTTATCTGCTGCTCCAAAATAATTTTAGACACGATTCTATATTAATGTGTAAAGGTCACACAAACATTGTAAACTTTCAGTGTGTTAATTACTATATAAGCATAATATAGTTATTATCATTCATTTCTATAAATAATATTATACCCTGTCGTAGTAACGACATAACGATAATAATAACATTATATCTTGGACTAGATATAACAAAATTGAATAACGATCCAAAAGCGGTTTTGAATATGACAAAGTAATGTGAATTACTGACATTTTTTTCAGTATATTATTATATACAGTTTACTATTATATACTATATATGTTTTGCATAAATAACTTAACCACCGAAACTAAATTTTCTCTCTCGTTTCATCTCTGATCAAAGGTTGGTTAGTATCTTCAATAATAGAGTTAATCCCTAGATTTTTCAGTCATACGATTCACAATAATCTTCCTAGAACCAGTTTTCAGTATACTTTTCTTAGCTATTATCATCCGTATCCGGAAATTTGTACGTAAACAGTTCACCGCATGACACTTATTCGTGCGCCGCAGTACGTGAAACATGAGTTCGTGTATCATTTAATCAAATGACGAGTTCTTCGTTGAACATTTCACCGTGGAGTATATTTGTACGTACGCTACAACATGTGGCAAATTTTATGGGATGTCTCTACTAGGTTAGGTCAGGTTAGGTTAGGTTAGGGTAAATCTAATTGGAACAGTACTATTTGCAAATTATCGCCGCGTTTTGTAAGATACGTACACATGTATTCCACGGTGAAATGTTCAACGAAGAACTCGTCATTTGATAAAATGTTATACGAACTCATGTTTCACGTACTGCGGCGCACGAATAAAGTATCCCACGATGAACTGCATACATACATCTTACATGAAACCATTATCATCACCACCATGCGAGGTTATTCTAAATCCAGATTTGTCGATGAAGCAGCCTCTGTGGTCGTTCAGTGGTTCTCAGGTATCAGCAAGCGACAGTATTATTTATCCAACGATTATCCATTTTAACAATTATTTGATATTTTTATACTGAACTTAATACTCATCTTTATTATCTCAGATACTATTGTTTCTCTGCTGGATGAAGATGTTTCTTTATTATCGGTTCGTATTCTTCATCACTGTGTACATACATCTGTTAAACATGATCAATCCATTGCATCAATCCGGTTTCCTTTTACTATTTTTTTTTGAATTTAATATACCTTGGATACCACTAGGTGTTTGATTTATTAATAACATTTATTTCCCCTTACGTGAGAATGAGGTAGTATGCACGGTTTATTAATTCTTAAAAACTAGTGTAATTAGATCACTCTGTGTTTTTTCCATATAGGTTTTTTTTAATTAGCTCTTCTTACTTGATTATTTATACAATTTAAATATTGTTAAAGAATATAATACAATTTGTTTCTTACCGTCTTGAAGTGAAAATTTCTGATGTTTTTTCTATTAACCACACCCTTGCTTTTTCATATAAAGTGACTGAGGGGGCTAATTACATTGATGTGCAGTTAATTATATTCCTACATTTATGTCTTTTCTATTTTTATGACAAGAATTGTGTAGAATTCTTGTGATGTTTTGTTGTTTAGTATTTTGTGAGGTTTTTGGAGGTCAATTTCATGGTTATGCTATCTACACAGAGTTTTGAGAGTCAATCGCTCTTTTTCTAGCATTGGGCAGTTGTTGATGACATGCCACACAGTTTTGGATGTGTAACCGTCACATGGACAATAATCATCGCCCCACAATTTAAATCTTTTTAAATTTCTTATACATATTTACATTATCTGCTACACCAAATGGGCGTAAGAGATGAAATAATAGAGAAAAACAATAAATAATATTCTAATAGTAACAGCCAGGGCACAATCTGTTCTGGAGAGCTAGACAGAAGAATACTAGCCTACTAAATTTAACATAATACGGAAGCTGCTAAATAAGTTATTTCTGCAAAAGAAAAACATCTGTACAAATTAGATTTTATTCTAACAAATTGATATTTATACTTACCATTAATTATTTAAATAATTCCTTATGCCTATTTAAATACTTCCATAGTAATTATTTTAATAATTACCAATAATATTTTTTTGCTCGCGGTTAATATTAAATATTGATATATTAATATTTTGAAGTTGTGAACATTATCGTCACAACTACAAAATAAAAGGAAGTTTCTAGATAGGATGGAATAGTGTATAGTTAAAAGCAAAGAGAGAGCATGAGACATAAGCAAGGGCCATGGATTATCTGCATCCCTTTCAAGCTGAACAATAATTACTTCCGCAACCTCGCAACTGACAACTGTAAATTAAATTTGAATACAATAAGGATTTACACGGCTGAAGGCACGTGCAATCTATGGTTAAAGATGTAAATAATAATGTCTTGGGCGCCACACAATCGTGAGACCGTGAAAGATAATAATAATTTAGCAGTGTAGAATGAAGTAGGAACAATAAATAAAAGATCAATTTATATACTTGACAGAAACTATACTTTCGTCAAAGCAATAAATTAGAATTACATTAAAAGGTTATTAAGCGGTTCGATATTGAAATTTGGAAATACTAAAAGAAATACGAGCAGCTAAGTTAGAAAAGAAACATTGAAGAGTAGTGAATCAAATATATATATATAAATTAAAATACCAAATTGGAACGACAAGAGGCTTCCAGCACTGCGGCTGCAATCGTGCTCCATTAAGTGACGTCCATTATAAATGTTGGGTAAAACTAAAGCGGAGCACGACTTTACTGGACGACAGTCAGAATCAAAAAGCCCTGTTGCTTGTTTCACACCTCGCGACGTCCGTTGCGGCCGGAAATTCTATCAGCGACATCTCTCCAATCGCGTACGCTCCATCGACGTGCCCATAGATATTCGTCGGGGTTGCCAGATGTATGAATATTAGTTATGTTCATTTTGAACATAACAATATTTTCCATTATTTTAATTAAATACTTGCTATTTTTTATTAAAATACTTGCTGTTTTGCATATATTATATACTTAACAAATAATTTGAAGCCATGTATAATTATTTAAATTTAATTATATTATTCTAATTTCGACACGCTTTATTGTTAGGC